>NC_141101.1:22270637-22885637 GCF_041138505.1 Cibotium barometz | reverse complement strand
CATCATCTGCACTTGGTCATGCCACTGCCTCATGAAGACCATATGTTCGGACATGTTCAATTATTATACGATGTTGTCGTATATACTGGCCCTTGCATCGATCACACACACATTACATTTTTTCTCTCAACCATGCCTCGGATCCAACTTCCGGACCTTGATGATCAGTGTCAGACATCTTTAACCTGGCCAAAATTGATTTAGGGTTCATACAAAACACACAACAATATCTAGTACTGCTGCAAACAGAAAATGACCTAGGTTTTCACTATAATGATGGGGAAAAGAGAGAGAAGATTGCAGTCATAAAGGAGTACCACATGCACTCATGATGGAGTACCACATGCACTCAAGATGGAGCACCACATAGCCATAGAAGCATGAAGCTCCAAGAAGTATGATTTCATTCATAAGAGTATGTTATGACCATTGTTACAATATTCACTTATATACTAGCCCACCATTTCACACTCATTAATATTATGCCTCATACTTGATCGGCCATAACCATGCCCATGAGCCTCTTCTTATGTACAAACTCAAGCCCCTTTCATTACAAACCATCCCCAACCAAAGGTTTTGTCCCCTCGAAACCATGTATGGAGTAGTGTATGGGTTGTATGAAACCTTCCCACATGAATGTGTAAGTACATTTGTTACAATTCCAAAAATGCCTTTGACAAGAAACTCCACATAGAGCTGTCCACTTACTAGACGTACATATGGACTGCTCTCTTTAATATCCATAGGCCCACGGAGTCTTGTTGAAATTAAATGATGACTAGGGAAGTACACCAATGACCATGGCTGTCCATACATTAAATTTACAGCAATGGAATCCTTTATATCATCATCCAAATCCATGCTAATTGCTGTCCAAAAACACCAACAACTATACACTTTATCCAGTTTGTTTCATTGCTTGTAGAAGCTTCAAATGGTCTTTCAAGAAGCCTTCGGTTTGCCAAGAAGCCTCTTCATTAGGTAAGCCTCTCCACTTTACAAGTTACACAACAATAGACCTATTTACGAAGGTGTCTTTCCCTCATTCCAATCACCTTCTCTGCCACATATTGAATCATCCCCTCTTCATCCATTAGAGGTAATTCATCAATTAATTCCAATTGAGGACCCACATACTTGTTCAAATGTGACACATGAAATACATTGTGGATCCTTGTGGTAGAAGGTAACGACAATTGATAGGCTACTTCACCAACCCTTCTCAACACCTTGTATGGTCCATAAAAGTGATGAGCAAGCTTTGTATTGGTGTCTCCCTTCAAAGAAGCATACCTTGACATAGTGATGAGCAAGCTTTGTATTGGCGTCTCCCTTCAAAGAAGCATACCTTGACATAGGAATTCTCAAGAATACATAATCCCCTTCTTTGAACTCCACATGCTTCCTTGATTCATTGGCTTATTGCTTCATTTGGTTTTGTGCCTTAGCCATGTTATCCTTGCACCTTTGCATTATTGCACACATCCTCTCAATATTCTCTTGGCTCGAGGATTCACCTTTTCCTTAAGTGAATGCAATGGAAGGTACATGCACCTTTTACCCATACATGGCTTCAAATGGAGACATACCAGTACTCATGTGATAGGTATTGTTATGGCAAAATTCAGCTAAGTGAGGCCATTTGTCCCATGAAGATTGAGTAACAATAGTGTCTCAAATAAACTTCAAGCCACTTGTTCACCCTCTCGGTTTGGCCATCCGTTTGCCGATGATAGGTTGTACTTGGAGTGAGTGTAGTTTCCATGGAATCAAAGACACTCCTCCAAAAATGGCTCATGAACTTAGCATCCCTATCACTCACCACTTGCTTTGGGATGCAATCTAAACACATGCTCCATGAATTGTTGAGCCACCATAGAAGCTATATATTGCACTTTTGTGGCTATGAAATGAGCTGCCTTTGTTAGCCTATCCACCATCACATAGATGCTATTCCACCCTTGCTTAGTAGTGGGCAGCCCGGTGATGAAATCCATAGCTATGTGAGTCCACTTTCCTTTCCAGAATAGGGAATGGTTGCAACAATCCATTAGGCAATTGACTTGGATCCTTGTTTTGTTGCAAACACTTTTGCACATAGTCATGCACATCCTTCCAAAGTCCTTTCTAAAAGAAACTCTTCCTTATCTTAAGTCTTGAACAATCTGAAATGACCAGCCATTGTTGGTGAAGAGTGCATCTCTTGTAGGATTTTCATCTTGAAGGATGAGTGAGGAACAAAATAGAGCTTTCCTTTATACCAAAGCAATCACATAACCCTTGCTATAATTTTTGAAACATCGGACCAGCCATGTCATCCACCACATACTCCTATTGTATCTCATGAATCCAATCATAATGCACCTCCAAAATGGAATGTAGAGTGCAAGCCCACATCCTAGAAAGTGCATCCGCCACAACATTATCCTTTCCCATGGTGTAAGAGATCTCAAAATTATAATTTTGCAAAGTAGCAAGCCATCTCTTTTGCTTGGGAGAAAGGTTTTGTTGGGTGAGAAAAAATTGGAGTACTGGAAGATTGGTCCTCACTTTGAAATGCCCAACATACAAATAGTGATGCCACTTCTTTATGGCATGCAAAATAGCCAACATTTCTTGATCATACACATGAATCTCCCTCTCCTTGTTTATACTCTCATAAAGCAATTACCCCATGTTCTTGATATAGCACGGCACCAATTCCTCTCCCACTTGCATCAGCTTATACAGTGAAAGGCTCAGCAAAAAAATCAGGGCAAACAAATATTGGAGATCAAATGAGTGCTTGCTTGAGCTCTTGAAAACTTTTGTCGACCATGGAATCCCGAAAAAATGCTTCCTTCTTAAGCCTATCAGTAAGTGGGACTGCCATATAAGCATAATGGCATATAAACCTGATAAATTGACAAACGATAATCCCAAAAATCCCCTCAATTGAGTAGTGTTGGATGGTGTAGGCCAATCTTTCACATATTACACCTTCTTGGGATCCATCTTAATACCATCATTTCTCACAATGTGACCCAAATATTCCACTTCTTGTGACAAAAAAGTGCATTTGCTTTGTTTGGCAAACAATTTGTGCTCCCTCAACACCTTCAACACTTTCTCCACATGCATCAAGTTTCTTCCCTTAACTTGCGATATACAAGTATGTCATCAAAGAAGACCAAAACTAATTTGTAGAGGAAAGGCTTCAAAACTTTGTTCATAAGAGCTTGAAATGTGGTCGAGGAATTACAAAGTTTGAGGTCTTTGTGCCTTCACATCAGCTCCAAGTGAGGATTGCAATCCATTTATATAATTCACCATTTTGTTGTATTCATTCATTCCTCCAACAAACAAGGAAAGCCTCTTAAATTGCTTGCTATATTCCTTGACAAAACTTCCCTTTTTCTCCAAGTCATACCATATTGAGCCCATTCCAATGGAGATGTGAAGTTTTGAAACATGGCATCTTTGAAGGAGTACATGCGTGGGGTAGTATCAAACTTGTATAGAAATTGTTTTATTAAATTTAAAGATCAAAATAGCCGATTAGTTGGGGAGGTGATAGAGGCTGTACATAGTCGGTACCCCAATCCCCCACATGCTACATTCTCGGATGTATGGGGAAGGACGCGAATAAGGGAGATCTTAAGTAATAAAAGATCTCACCTTAAAAAACTCGCGTACGATGATCGGCTAAATGTAGCTGCGGGTGGCTATCCTGTCGAGAAACCTGCCACTGCGCACAAACGTGAGTGGAAGGAGGCAAAGAAACGAGCAGAGGGTGGTGTGAAGAGCAGGCAGCATGTGGAGGCACGACGGATCCAGATGGAGACCATTGGATCTTTGCATTTTGGATCTGGCGGCGTCGAGTCATGGGAGGCAGAGTTCGTAAGTATCTTGCCACTTTATTTGATTGTTTACTTAATTCATTGATTCTATGATTGTTTTAATCTTACAAATTGTGTTGATTATGATACAGCGACGGGTTATGGGGAGGAAACCCACAACCCACGATACTGCGTATGCTCGCCGGCATAGCAGACGTGACACGTGGGCCATCTTTAGAGCCGAGGGACGTATTACGAACGCGCAATTTGAGATAGCCATGAGACCATACGGTCGACAGGTACTTGAAAATTCTAAACGAATGATTTTGGTTTATTGAATTACATATATATATATATACTCATATACTATATATTACTTGAACAGGCACAAGCTGCTGATGATCCACCCGCCACCACTACAGAGGGTGGACGTGAGCAAATCGGACATTCCGACCGATGTGACCTCATCTGAGCATGGAGGGAGCACCGAGTCATCATCTAGGTCTGAGTAGTACTCAGACTTATAGTATCACATTCCATATTGAGGATGTGGTTATATATATTTTTTTGTAAACTGAAGCCATGGGCTACTTCGAGATATGGACTCCCTTGTATATATGTGTGAAATTTTGATAGTAATATTGAATCGTGAATCGATAGTATTACATTCATGTCTGTCTTGAATCGTGTATTGACAATGTATGCATTCATGTCGTTCTTGTCTTAATCTTCCTCGTGGATATGTTCTTCGTGGATGGTCTAATGCACCAAAAAAAAATCCAGAGAGTGTTATTGGGTGCTGGAATGCTGGAATAGCATTTAGGCACCAAATAGCACTCTCTGGGTTTTTTCTTTTGCTCTCTGTTCGTGTGTATAAACGCGTCAAAACTTCTAAAACTCGCGTGTATATACGCAGAAAATCTGTAAAGCACGCGTGTATAAACGTGTCAAACCTGAGAAATACGCATGTATAAGCGCATCTAAATTCCCAAAACGCATGTATAGACGCTTGTATCAACGCGTCTAAATGCATCTGAATTGATAGAACGCGTCTAAATGCATTTGAACTGATAGAACGTGTCTATACGCCCGTGTATGAGCGCGTCTGCGCAGTCCTATACACGCGCTTTTACACGCATGTCTCTGGCCGCGATGATACACGCGCTGATACACGGGCCCGCTACTTTTTTTCACAAGTCATTTTTAGCGGCTAGGAGCGCGGGTATGAGCCCGATCCCTTGTAGTGAGTTGGGCAATCCATAATGCGATGGCCAAATCCTCGAGAGTTACAGCATTTCACTTCTTTGTTCAAGGGTGGATCTTCTGAAATTGAATTCCAGGGGATTGGTTTTGGGAAAAGGACCTTTCTTCCATTCTGGAACTTCCCATATCCTGAGCTTGACCTTTTTGTCTCTTAAGTGGTGGAAGGTTGGAATCACCTTCTAGAGCTAGAAATCTTTTGAAAGATGATGGTGCTGGCTTTGGCACGACCTTGACATCAAAGGCCTTGGCGAAATCCTTTGCTATCCACACTGCTTTGGCCATGAAAACTGGCTTGGCATTCTTCACTAGGATATTCAAAGGTTCATTCAATCCGTGAATGAACCTAGCCAGCTGTTCTTCATCCAGTGTGGTGGCGAGTACTTGAGGAGGAGAGCAAACGCTTGGTGATACACTTCAATAGTTCTGCTCCCCTGGGTTAACTCTAAGAATTAGTTCATCTTAGTTTCCAAAAAGCCAAGAGGATAGAATCTCTTCCTTAGGTAAATTTTGAGATCATTCCATGTTTGGGTGTTCCGATCCAGACGGTTTGTCTCGCAGTGGTTTCTCCATGCCACTCTGGCTATTTCTACTATCTTCAGCCTTGCAAGAGCCATTTTACTCTTCTCATTATACCTAGTGACATCGAAGTATTCCTCCATTGCTTCGATCCACTTCTCCACAGCTTTGCAAGAGCCATTTACTATCTTCAGCCTTACAGGAGCCATTTTACTCTTCTCATTATACCTAGTGACATCGAAGTATTCTTCCATTTTACTCTTCTCATTATACCTAGTGACATCGAAGTATTCTTCCATTACTTCGATCCACTTCTCCATAGCCTTGCCCAAGTTTTCCCCTTCACCCTTGAAAGGTCCAGGCTACGATCTATGAAGAGTTTTATGAACATCCGAGTCAAGCTCTTCCTCATCGAGTTGGGGTTTATCAATCCTACCACGACGACCTCGATCCATGATCCTATTAATATGAAAATTCTTGTTAAGTTCCTTCATTCATAGTTCAAATCCAACTTTAGATCCAACTGATTATGGGGTTCTTTAGATTGGTCATGAGATAAAGATCCCTTCTAACACAAGAACATATAGAACTCATTATCAGAGAATAAATCCTTCATCTTCTTAACACAGTAATGGTCCATCAGACCAAAAATTCCATCTGATTATTCCTCCACGGGAATTTTAGTTATGCAGGTTTTTAATTTGTCGTCTCTTAATTAGATCCAGTGGGTCAAGGGTTAACAGCAACAATGTATCAGCACAATCCACTAATATCATAGTGATTTGCTGATCTCATAATCGTCATTCTAGTTACCAATATCATCACTGGGATTTGTTCCATTCATCCTCATTATGGCTTTGTTAAACTTATCTTCTTTCAACCAGAATTCAGGAATCATCTTCTTTCAATCAGAATCCAAATCAACTCATCAATTGTCAACGAAAATTCTAAAATCATATCATCCAGCATTCAAATTCATCATTTGGATAGCATTTTTGCTTTATCATTTCAAGATCTTGGATTTACTCGTATATATTATCAATAAAGAGCTGCACTTATACCATCAGTATATACACGTAGTCATGGTCCTTGGAACTATAAGGTAAATACCATCATATCTAGGCCTCAAGCAAGTCAGGGATTCCATACAATTGTGGTACTTCCATCTGAACACCCAATTACCAATTTATGAATTTTTATTTTGAATATCAATTTGTATGAATTTCATCACATAACTACAATCTTTTTAATGGTACTTCGTAAATTTTTGACATTTCTTGCTTCTCGGTTGATCCACTTTAGCCAATTTGCTCTCATACCAGCTAAAAGATCTCTGCCCCCTCCGCGCAACGAATTATGGGGTGCTAGTAGTGGAAGTAGCATTTCTTGCGTAGGGTAGAGCCTCTCACTTGGGGCCTCACCCATGGATAGGGACTAATCCCTCGGTTGTTTCCCAAAACCGAACCTGGAAAAACTTTCCTCGCCCATAAAGCACGAGCGATTCCTTTAGGATATTTTTATTCTAATTTAGTCAAGAGCCTTAACTAACCAAACTAATCTGACCGAGACTGTAAGTCACATGGTCAGATCAGGGAAGATACTTGCACTTGGATCATAGAGACCAATGCTTTTTTCCTCATGGAGAGGCACAGTCGTTGATTCTTTTTCATAGAACAAGAACTATCAAGAATTTACTTCATCTATCATACCGTAACAGAATTGAGTCTCATTATAGGGATCCATTAGTCTAGCCTAACCCCATCCAGTCCCATGGGTTAGCCAACCGCCCCCAACCACTATAGTGATAGGATCCATTTTGGGAATTTGGTTATGTTTTGCCCCAAGTATGAGGCAAAAGAGTTCCTAGGCCGCCTGGCCAGCGCTTCATGCAAACTTCAAGATAGTCACACCACTTACACACCCAATATGAAATTGCTTGTTTCACAGATTCAGTTGACTTTAAAATAATCTTTTAATGAAATCATAGTATGACTGATCATAATCCCCCAAAATATCCGATGGAATTCTAATTTCTAATCATTATGTTCAATGGTGTACCTATGGCATCATTGGCAATGAGAACGCTCACCACCTATCCACTCAGGGGCCTTTTCAATAGTTCCTAGCTCATAGTACCCAGAAATATATTCACTTATGAAAATCTAGATGGACTCTCCGTCGAACGATCAGTATAAGATCAACCAACACATCCATATAAAAGAGCCATGGACTCATCTGCTGTTGTTGAGGACCAGCAAGGTCAAACAACGAGATCCATGCCCGAGTTCAGAAAACAACTCTAACACCTTGTTCTATTTTCTTCCCCGACACACGCGTGGGTACCTTCGATGACCCAAAGCCCGAGCACCGTATGGCTAGCACCCTCTAGGATCCTTACTAGGTTACTTAGCGATTCACTCATAGGCTGCTTCCTTGGTCCCTCATCAACCGTACCGGAAGCTCACCATTTAAATCAAACCGAGGCTGACCTTAGCCGATTGTGCTATGCGAGACATCCTCCGTTGACTCTCTATCAGCTGTTTGCAACTTTATCACTTAGGTCTCCACAACCTCATTCTTCACGAGATGGTCAAAATTCTTCCCCCGCATTCTTGACATAAAAAAGTCATTTAAAAATAGGTCATAAATACAATTTCTACTGAACTCTCATCTTTCCACACTATTCCACATCATTTCTCATTATTCCACGTTCTTCTACATCAAGTCACATTGTTTTTTCCACATCCAATCATACGTATTCTCATCGTCTTCATCCATTCTCATCCAATCACATCATATTACATATCATCACATCATATTACATCTCATCACATCTCATTCATTCACATCTACCCATATCACATCACATCACATCCATTCACATCACATCTCATCCATTCACATCTATCCCGATCCACATCACATCACATCTCACCCATTCACATCTATCCCAATTCACATCTATCCCAATTCACATCACATCCATTTCACATCACATCTCATTCATTCACATCTATCCCGATTCACATCACATCACATCACATCCAATTCACTTCACATCTCATTCATTCTCATCTATCCCGATTCACATCACATCCATTTCACATTACATCACATCCATTCACTTCACATCACATCCATTCACATCTACTTTCATCACATCACATTCACATTCATTCACATCTATTTACATTACATCCACATGTCATGAATTCACATCTCATCGCATCGATTCAGATCCATCTCATTCATCACATCCACATCACATCACATACATCCCATCCACATTACATCACGTCCACATCTCATTCTCATCTATTTACATCACATCACATCCCATCCCCATCTCTTCACATCCACATCCATTTACATTACATCACATCCCATCCCCATCTCTTCACATCCACATCCATTTACATTACATCACATCCCATCCACATCTCATCACATCCACATCCCTTTACATAACATCACATCTCATCCACATCCATATCCATTTACATCACATCACATCTCATCCTCATCTCTTCACATCCACATCCACATCCATTTACATCACATCACATCCCATCCACATCTCATTGCATCCACTCACATCTTATCCCATCTACTCACATCTTATCACATTTCATTCACATCTTATCACATTTACTCACATCTTATCACATCTACTCATATTTAGTAGCTTTTTCTACTTCGATACCGATGATGGGACTTTTTCTAAATCTCTGCCAATTATACTTTTTCTCGATGCATATTTTCATATTCTTTCTCAAATTTCTCAAGTGAAATATATTCAATATTCTTCTTTTGAGTAAAAGATTCATGGTATTTACAAAAATCAATTCTACCCATATTTCCCAATAAAGTTAATAATGCTCCAAATTCTACTTTTGATAAATACTCATAATTCAAATTATGCTAAAAATTTCTCTTTTTCCATTTAATATCTTGGTTCTCAATTATAATGGGAATTCCTTTTTTTGCATTGAAATGATTGAATTCCAAATGTCATGGGAATTCCTCTTTTATCATAAAATAAATTTATCTAAAATTTCTCTTTTCTTTAATTAAAATATCCATTATTTCAATTGTGCCAAGAATTTCACTTTTTCCATTTTAATGATTGAATTTCATAAGTCATGGGAATTCCTCTTTTATCTTTCAAATTTTCTCATGCATAAAATTTAAAAAAAAATCATTATTTTATTATACCAAAATTTTTCTTTTTCCATTTAAATACATGGATCTCCATTATCATGGGAATTCCTCTTTTTGCATATACATAAACATACCAAAAATTTCTCTTTTCTTTAATTAATTATTTATGCATAAATATAAAAAAAATAGTCTCCCATAAATTTGATGAAAATCATTCTTTTAGCATAGGATGAGCAATCCTAGAATATGGTAGGAAGTCCTCTTTTCACATTATGCATAAAAATGAGTTATGTATTAGTTTTTAATTTTTTTTTCATAGCTTCGCTGCTATTACTAATAGTTTTAAATATTTCTAGAAAGAATAAGAGTTTGTAATACAATTATGATAGAATAACTATCTTTTAGACTAAAATCCAATTTATGAAATTAAATCATAAGTTTACCATAATGTTATTAGCATAAAAGTATAAAAAGCCATTTTCTTAACCTCTAGCTTAACTAGCATAGAGTTTGATTTTTGAATTGAGAATTTATAAATGAGAAGCATCCATTTGATCAAGACTTAGTCATAGGAATGACTATTCTTTTGGGGAGAGAGAGATATACATAAAAAGCATCCTAATCAAGCATAAAAACTAACTTTTTTGTGATTAATCATTAGAATTCTTATAGAGAGCTTGATTTGCATTGAAAACAATTAATTTGAAACTTCTCAAGCTTGAGAGGGGTTGCGAAGTGAAATCATTGACAATATAATCAAAAACCATAAAATTACGTCTTACTTCTTGATTTGGCTTGCTTCCTTATCTTAAAAGGAAGCCCCCAACCAATCAATTGGTTTATTATGTTGAGAAGAAGCTCCAAGGATTGTTGAAAAGAGAGAGAAGCTCCAATCTCTCCAAAAGAAGAGGATTTTTAAGAGATAATAGAAAATATCATTATTTTAATGTAATACTGGCATGGTATAGTTCACATATTTTTTTACAAAAGACTAAGGATCTATTTATAGTAGGTGAGGGAGTCCACTAACCAAGTCCAACTGGGTTCTAGAATTTTCTAGGTTCAGTTTGCCTCAATTTTTGGACAAGAATCGGATAACTTTGGCTCCCTTTTTTATTTGGTTTGATCCAGGAGAGAGGAGAGATAAAAATATCATAATTTTTTTGAATTAAAAACTCATCCACATGTGTGAATTAGGTTCCTACCTCAAGAGTCCCCCTCTCCTTACCAAGGTGTTAGAAATGCATCATTAATCCAAAATATCTCGTTTTCTTAGTAATATCTCATAGTTTTTAACTAATAAACCTTGTACTCATTGAACTCTTCATCTTATGTGAGCATTTACTCATTTTTGGGTGTTTTCTTTTATTCTTTATATTTATCTCATCCCAACACTTGGATTAATCCAATCGACCCCATTGGAGCCTTAATTAGTCAACAAGGAGTCAAGATTGCCTCAATACCCCGGTCCCTTTTTCCGCTTGCAGAATTGCTTGATGAGAACAAAACCTTTTTTGCTTCTCCCTTCCTCGGCATGAGGGTTCATGCCGAGGATTGAGTTCCTAACAGACCGAGAGGTTTTCACTTTGTTCCTAACAGACCTGATCAATTCGATCTGGCAATGCTACCTATTATTCAATTGTCTGAGGTTGACAGCATCAGCCTCGGGGGAGTACTATGGTGGGTGAAAATTTTTAAAAATGTAGACCCTTAGGCTAAGGTCCTTTATACACATTTTCAATTAATTCCAAATGCACATTGAAAAGTTCTTTTTGAATTTTTGTTTCAGAGTAATCCATTTTAGACCCTATGAGGATTTTTTATATCCAAAGATATCTTAATTTAGGATTATCTCTCTTTAGACTTTTTCTCTCTCTAGGCCAAAATAGGGTAAAACAAGATCTTTCTTCTACTTCAGAGAGGGGAATAATTACAAGATTAGAAGGGGAGGTTCTTACACCTTTACACCTCAAACGTTGGAGGGAGGAATCTTACATTGTTAATCAAAAAAATCTTTCTCCATGATGAAACATGTCAACAAAATGTGGTTCCAAACTTGGTGCTACAGACTTCGTCCTTGGTAGCCATGCCACCCCCTATTAGCAACCTCACACCACTCTCTTCACCCAAATCCCTACCCACATTTTCCACCCCACTATCCACCTTTACACCTCAAACGTTGGAGGGAGGAATCTTACATTGTTAATCAAAAAAATCTTTCTCCATGATGAAACATGTCAACAAAATGTGGTTCCAAACTTGGTGCTACAGACTTCGTCCTTGGTAGCCATGCCACCCCCTATTAGCAACCTCACACCACTCTCTTCACCCAAATCCCTACCCACATTTTCCACCCCACTATCCACTTCACCACCATATCTTTCTACTCTGACTCCCTTATGCACATCTCCTACCACTCATTCCACACAACTCACCTCTTCTGCCAAACCCTCTACCACCATAGATCCTACCATGGAGTCCTACATCTAAAAGAGAAAGTGGCCTAGATTCGGCTCTATCAATTAAGAACTCCATCTAGACATGCCAATTCTTAAGTTCCACAAGATGAATTCTCTCATGCCTCATAAAGTACCTCTTTCCCAACTATAAAAAACTCTTATTGGAGGTGACAAATTCACTTCAACTCTTGAACAATATCCATGAGGCCAATAGCAAGGCAACCATTGTACAAAAGGAAGCTGAAAAAGGAGTTGAAATGGAGAGAGTATCCCACCAACCTCCAGAAAAAACTAGAGACTATGAAATAGGATCACCAAAAAAAGGAAGGATCTCTTAAAAATAAGCTCACAAATCAAGATGGTTTTCTCACTCACATGAGAATTGAAAGGTGAACTACTGAAGACTTAAAGACCCTAGAGGATAAGGAGAAGATCTACTTAGTAGAAATCAAAAGCTGATAGAAGAGATTGAAACATCACTATACAAAAATTAGAGGCAAAGTATCAAGAGTTGAAAGGTAGATCACTCAAAGAACAACATGAAATGCGACTCCATACACCACTTGATAGAGGAGAGGGACCAATACAAAACAACATGCACATTGGCATAAGAAAGGAAGGACCTTACGTAAGGGTGACCTAAAGAAATGAAAGAATAGATACAAAATAGGAAGATCAACGATTTAGCCTTAGATGCAATCAATGATCATGCTGCTTCTCTTCCCGATTTGATCCCATTCCCTAACCACCCCATGGATTATAATGACCTCAACTCTGAAACTCTCACTCATTCAACAAAAGGTTGCTCTTCAAAATACACTAATGTTCCACCGACTTTCCCAAACTGACTCATGTACTCACTTGGTATGCTTACCCTACCTTTGTACATGATGAGATATTCTTGTAAAATCCACATGACCTGGTGGTGGCCACTCTTGACCCACATCTCAGAGTGTTGAATTTTTTAGCATGTGCTCTATTGCTTATGAAATTGAATGTATTCTTAAATGATGAGGAGATGCGTAAACTTACTATACCATAATAGTAGAACAACTTAGCATGTATGTGGACTTTAGGAACCTTAGAAGCATAGGCTACAACACCATATTGGGGAATATGGGAATTTCATGGTCAAAACTTTGGATTTGCCATAACTTGAACACCATTACTCCAAATTGTGCGCTTTAGAGCTTAATAGATCCCTCTTTTCAAGCGCTTTCCAATGATAGGTCACATGATAGGGTTTTGAGAAACTTATAGACATGTTAATCGGGTCTCACCTTTTTAGTATTACAAAAATGGGACTTGGGAGATTCCCAAACTCACGAATATGGTGTTCTACACACTTTTATCTTGATTCAAGGGATTCCCCACTATATCTATCACTAGGAATTTTAAAGCCTCACTACATTATTATTCAGTGTTTCCTTCCAGGTAATACAAAGCTCAAGCTGCAACTTCAATGAAGACCATGTCAACTACCCCACAAGTTCAAGAGAAAGAAAAAGCATTGAGGAAAACCTATATTTTTGGATGATTGAAAGAGTGAAACTTGACATAATTAGAAAGAAGGCTACACCAACTAACTTATTCTCATTAATCTTTCCTTTCTTGATTTCACAGGACATTGCATATAAGGATCACAAGCTATAGGATGAACAAGAATACTCAAAGGAAGATGATGAAATCGATGATAACACTTGGAAGGACACTTAGGATGTTCTAGAAACCCCTTCCTGTGATACTATAGATTAATCTTTAGAAAAAACTAAGTCGGATTCCACAAGCCAAAAAGACATATGTCACAGAGATGAAAAGTAGTGCTTCAACATAGTAATGTAGATATCTTTGATAGCATTGAGTCATGGGAATATGTCTTTATCATCAAAGGAAAAATCCACACAAGACCAAATCTTTGGTATAAGGTGGCAAGGTAGATTCTTCTCTATATGATCCTCTAAGAAAACTAGTCCTCCCAAAGGATGATGTCCAATGGATTCTCTTGGCTTGTGCAGCATGCCTAAGTTACCAAGTGACACAATGGAATTATGGCCATCATCAAGAGAAAAGGCACTCTGCGACATAGTAGCATTTAACACTAATGTCTCCAACCTTGATCTTGCGGATCTCCTTGAGATATGGATGGTAACTTTCATTATTCAAAGATTCTATAAAAGATTGAGAAGAGAACACCACCCAAAGAATAGAGGAGGGTACAAAATCATCAAGCAAGATAGAGTTGTCCAGAGTGAAGGATGGTATGGGGAACAACGTGAATGGAGGATTATGTGGTTGACCAAACCACATTACTCAAATTTATATGCCAATGCATCTCTTTCTTTTATAATTGAACCAACTTATATGCCACACATGAAATAATATGATCTAGTTTAGAGTTCTATAACCTATAAAGTAGGACCCTTACTTCCAACCATCTCACTAGTCATCTTTCAAGGATTTATGAGCCTACATATTGTCACTACTTCTTCTATGAAAAGATATCCTAGATTTGGATTTTTTTGTAGGAGGTTTTTTCTTAACCTCACCATCATCCTATAAAAGGCGACCAACTACATGGAGAAACTCCCACATCATTTTTTATCTCAATGAAGGCTTGAACATGGACCACATCACCTTTTACTACTATCATTTGTAGTACTTGCATGGGCACTAGATATGATGTAGACACATTTTTAAAGAACCCTAGCACCTACCTAGCATCGGCATACTCCTATCCTCATCCCATCGGTTGTAAATTTTTGTTAGCAATCAATAATCTCTCTTACCACACAACCAAATTCACCTACTTTAGAAGACTCGAGATATGAGTCCCACTAACTCACATACTTCACTTCAGTCCATGTCGTGCGTGTTCTAGAGAGACATGGATAAGAGTTAGTTAAAGTCGTTTTTCTCACACATGGACAAACATCATTGTTTTCTGGAGAAGGGTGGAGGATATATATAATATATGCAACACTCATGCACTATGCACCTTGACCAATTCCTTGATCCTCGACATCAACAACCCTTCCCATCAACTCTTCCTTGCACAATATACTCTTAAATTCTATATCACATGTAAGCAAGTAAGTTATTACAACATTCAAGCATATGCATTAAGCACACTTGTATTTTCCTAGGCACGTGCATTTGTACCCTCAACATTGACTCTCCAATCAAACACCATCAACCTTGGGGGGTTCACTATATGTAAATCCTTTGTATCACCCGCGTTCAAGGCCTACTTAAAATACCCCTTATCTGTGAATTTTTTATGAATAAAACACATCCTTTTTCTATTAAACCTGTGAATACCCCCTTTAAATGGTACCCTTGTACATTTAAAAAATGCGTTAACACAAAGTTATTTTAAAAATCCCTTCTATTGAACCCATGTGCTACCCTTACATATTTATGAGATGAGTGACCCCCCAAGACATCAACTAGCCTTGCCATGCAAGACATGTCTTGTAACGTTTCCACCAAAAACATCTCGAATTATTTTCCTCTGAATTTTGACGATAGACATAGAACCAGGAGGAGGGAATGTTTACTCGAGATTGACATGGACCACTAACATGCAACTTGCATCTATAACAAGCTTAGTGAAAGTGTGCATTGGTCCACAAGGGGAGATGAGACATCTACAACAAGCTAGGAGAATGCACAAGAAGTGCAAAGTCATTAAAGGATCTACACACATAATGGGCACACTAGCTAAAAGATCCTTGTCCACCCTCACTTATGTGTTGTCCACCTAAGCAAGAATTACTAACTTGTTCCAATCATTATAATTCTTGTATAATTGCACTTAACAATGTACTCAAGTGACCAAGCCAAGAAAAATAGTTGGCATCCACCCAACGTGTTCTTAGACTAGCTAGACAAGGTTAGACAATAAGTGGATGCCTAAGGAGTTATTGGGTGTGGTTGCTTAAACTTATAACTCCCTTGTATATAAGTGATTTTGTCTAATGAGAAAGAGATATTCCCTTGAGTGTTTGATTTAGAGTGTCCTCTTTCTCCTTGTTCTCTAGCTCTCAATCCTCCTCTTATTCTCTTGGAAGTGCTTATGTGAGAGTGAGTGTGTGTGTGCTTATGTGAGAGTGAGTGTGTGTGTGAGTTCTACCCTCTTGCCCTTTTGGTCTTGCCATATCTTGATAGTGAGAGAGTGAGAGTGAAATATTATATTTACATGGTGTAGCATGGTCTTGCAATAGTGGGGATTGCCAAGCTCTAGATAGACAACTCTCATGGTTGATGAAAAGTGGGTCTTCTCAAGTGCTAGCTTTGTGTGGTAACCTCTTCCATGACATGGTGGGTAAGCTACTAGGTTTCCCACGACATGAAAAAGGTGAATACTCTCACTTGGTTAGCTTTATGGTACTGAGTGTGGTATATTTGGGCTTTCCACTTACACTATCTAATAGGAGAGATAACATTATAAGAGCAAGAAAGTCCAACTCTCGGAGAAGCCTAGTGTTTTCTCGCTAGAGGAGTGGAGGCATGCGCGGAGCTTTGTAAGGAAGCATATATAGGTACACATAAACAACAAACATCAATAAGTTTTTTAAGACTATAGAAGCGAGGAGCTTCTCACTTTGGGTCAGGAGGGAAATCCTTCTTTACTACACGCTTTGTAAGTGTATATTTTTCTCCTCTTTAATTTAATATTTTTTTTGTCTTTACCTTTACTCTTTCCTTTAATCTACTTTGATCTTTTATACTACTATTTTTTAAGAGGTGCGACCCAACAAAGAAGAATATAATTATGGGTATAGGTCCTCCTAAAAATAATTGTGGGCCTAGATGTGTGTGTGAGAGGTGTTCCATTGAACGAGTCCATTTTGGGACCTAAAGCTAATGAGGTAAGTAATACATAAGACTTTTTCTTGTCTACATGTTCTCTTTTATTATTTTATATTTATCTTAGTCTTGTATGCGTGTATGTAGGATGAAGAAGAAGATGAAGATCCGGACTATGCACACGAGGAAGGCAAAGCAAGTGAAGATGAAGATGAAGATAAGTTAGAGGATTTTGATGAGGATAATTATAAGTCATCCTTTTCACTTTATGCTTTATTTTTTATATGGCTAGCCATATGGCCAAAGGCCTCTTCAATAAAAACCATTTTATATTCACTTCTTTCTTTTATGTTTTTCAAGTTTTATTATGTTTTTCAGGTTTTATTATGTTGGAGCAAAATGGGGAGTCTTATGATGACTCCCAAGTCATCCCCAACTTTATTTTTATAGATTTTGAAATTATAATAGTAGCAAAATATCACTCTGTAATAGCAAAATTTTGTTGCTTCTTCAGAGATCTCATTTGCAATGAAAATACCAGCATCTAAGTGAAATAGCCCTGAAGTTTTCAAGACTTATAGTTATAAAAAATTGCTCTTCTTGCTTACTATTCCCTCATGTTATTATAGTGGAGGAGGGTAAATGGTAGAGGTGAGAGCTAATAGAACTTGCTCTGATACCAATTGTTAAAGATAAAGATAGCGTAGATGTAGAAAACAGTACAAATTTTTAGGGTGGAGACAAACATAGCAACACACATATGGATGTAGCAAGTAAGAAGAGATGAAAAGAAGAAAAACATTTAAAGTAGATTGATGAGAATGAGTGAAGTACAAGTGAAGTGATGTTAACCACTTTGGTTTTAACATTAATTTTTAAGCATGGCTACGCTCATTGTAACTTATCTTTTTGTAAGCGTGCAAAGCGCTTAATGATAAAAGAGACATGGGATGACCAAGCTTATGGCTTGTGTAATGCCAGTAATAGGAAAGAGTTATACATAGAGCTAGGAAGAATAGTTTTGGGTCCCCAATTGTAAATGGGCAGCCCACCATTGTAAATGAGAGCTCTCGTATATGACATTTTATGAAATATGAAAAGGGATAATCCCATTAGTCTCATTTGCATTTTTCCTCTCTCTCTCTCACTCTCTTGAGCTTGTGGATACATGCTTGCATGTTTGATTGTGGTTGTGTGTGATGGTAGGGATGGTGATGATATAGCTTCTCCTCTCCTCTCCCCTCTCTTGTCTCTCTACCAAGGTCCCTCTCCTCTCCCCTCTCTTGTCTCTCTACCAAGGTCCCTCTTGCATGCATGTCGCATGGAGCGAAGGTTGAGATTTCCATAGCTCCCTCCTTCTTGCTCCTCACCTAGCTCTTGAATCTCCACTTAGGTGACACAAGTGGTGGTGGAGTGAGCCCCTAGCAGCCTCACAAAGGGGCGTTAACCCTCATTAAGGTTGGCTAAGTTCACATATCTGACTCGACCCTTGCAAGGTTGTATGTTAGAATTAACATCTTTGGCACCACCGGGGATAGAACTTAGCTTAGCATCCTCCAATTATTTCATTTGCTAGAGTCCTCATTTGGCCTAGTTGGAGTGCAAATCCATCGGTTGTTTGCTTGTGTTTGAGGTTTTTGTTTGTTTGTTTGATGGCATTCATGGAGCTATGGAGGTAAACCAGAGCATTGAAGCATTGAAGTCTTCACCAAGTCTAGGGGAGACACAAGTAAGTTCAATCTTTGCCCTTGACACATACAATTTTTTATTTTTTATTCATCTTTCATTAAGTTTGCATTATATTTTGATTATCAAATTAATCAGAATTTATTAGGTTTCTTTAAACATTCTAAGCATCAACAGGTAGATAGATACTAGCTCTAGCTCCTTATCAAAACAAAAATCCAAAAAACATTGGGAAGATAGCTGAGATTACAAAAATCAGAGAAGGAAACAAGGCAAAAATCCCATTCTAGATGCTCCTTTTTGAGAAGTGAACAGATGTTCCATTCACACCACTCGGCGCCATGGCGAATGTGCCACGCCCATACCATTGCTTCTGGGTAAATATGGGAAAATATTAAGCCTTTAATTTGGAAGTTAGCATTAAAAAGATAATATTTGCATTAATTAGGCATAAATTCCATTTAACCAAGGGGTATAAGTGCACTGTTAGAGAATATTATAGGTGGCAGTAGTCTAACTTGCAACCTTAAATTCTCTAAAAAAAGCTCTAAAATTTGGAAGTGCCACGACCATTCCATTTGTGCCACATCGGTTTCATTTGGGCCACGATCATTCCTTCCGAGAAGTGTATGCTCTATCCAATGTGCTCCTTTCACTTGCCATGTCCTAGTTAGCTTTTCCATGCCCGTGTCATTCTCTTTTGGCCCAGCTCTAGAAAGCGTATGTTTGTGCCACTTGCGCCATGCCTATACCATTTGTCTCTTCTAAAGCGTATGCCCGTCGGGAAAACTTGCCATGCCCGTACCATTTTTTTCCATGTTTGTACCTTCTGCGTGCACACCCATTCTTCTTGAAGCCATGTCCATGTCATTTAAGAAGAGTACACCCGTGCCATCTACTCCTTGACAAGCGTATGCCCATACCATGTCAAAGCGTATGGCCATACCATTTAAAAACAAAATGAGACTCTTCACACAGGGAGGTTTTGCACAAGAGTTCCACACCTTCATGTACCTATGTTTGGGTAAATTGGTGCAAAAAAACACTCTCTTTGATAACGTAAACTCTCCCAACCCTCTCTTATAAGGTGAGACCAATCGGTCAATACTGCATGGAGCCAAACGATGCTCATCTTTGACAGCACGAGTTAGAGTAAAGACCATCCCAGCATAGGACGAGAAAATCCTGACCTTGAAATAGAAGAACCTAAAGCCAGTTTGTATGGAAAGACCAACTATAGAAGAGCAAGGCCCTACCTCTTTCACACATTCATAGAGAAGCCTTTATTCGTGGCTCTACAACTTTATTGTGGTGGGTAACACATAGTCGAAAGAGCCATAGCCCAGGGTGGGAGGTATGGAACATCAGCAGGAAAGTGAGCCCACCACTACAAAAACACGGGGGCACAACAACGTTTTCTAGCAGTGTTTTTTTTGTTAGGATGTCGGGGATTTTGTTCGCTGCTCCGCAGTGACATTTCGTTTTGCTGAGCATCGTTCCTAAGATTGAAATTTCACTGCGGAGGAGTAGTGTCTTTAGCAGTGAAATTTATATTATGATTTCGCTCCTGAACAACAAAAATAGAGCGAAATTACGCTACATGAAATTCTAGAGAGTTGTGGATGCTAAATTTTGAAAATACATGTCGCATATACACAAAAAATGATATATAGTTTTAAAAAACATCCATTAAAACTTTTGGAGCCATGTTTCGAGCAAAAAAAAACGATAGTTGAAAACTTTTGAGAAGTAAAACAATGTTAAGATCATGAATCTATCCCATCTTGTAATAAATCCATATGTGTTGCTTTATCAATGGCTATATCTAATGGAAGATCAATGAAAAGATGGGGTTCTATTTCAATATCAATATCACTATCATGATCCAATGAAGCATTGTCATGGTTGATAGGTGACTCATCATCTTCTTCTGATTGATGTTCCTCATGCTCTTTATCGGCCCCATCCAAAATGGTTACTTCATCATATTGTTTCAATTAGTTGATTTGAGGTAGTACTTGCACCTCATCCAGAGATTCGGCCTCCACATCTTGATATTGAAAGATATGTTTTGAACGAGGGGAAACTTGTATAACATACCACCACTTTGGATCAATTGGATCGGCGTGAAACACAACCTAATATCATAAAGCAAAGGGGTTACACTTTTATTATACAACATCAAGATTTATTTTGGGATTGGTTGGGATACAAACCTGTTGACAATGTTGAGGTAGTACGAAGGTATCTTTCTCATCATTCCAAAACTTGGTGGAATCAATTTGAAAGAACCCATTTGGATGTTTCTTCCCGATTGCTTGAGCACCTCTATATATCACCTTGAACCATTTGACATCAAAGATGAATAGACTAAATACTCTAAATCCAACCTCAAGAATATCTTGAATAGTTTGACAATACTCAAGAGATTGTACACTATGACATTGGTATCATGTCTACTGGCTCGACTTTATTGCTGCTCAAAAGTTGCCATCACACCACAATCAAATGTGTTTCTTTTAGAATCCACATGCTCCATCTAAAAGTTCCTTCCCTCTGACCATATTTCATTACATATAGTTTGTACTAATATTAAACAAAATCATGACATTTAGTATAGTGCATTAAACAAGGTATATACGTGAGATAGAGATGAAGAATGTACTTACTTGAGATAGAGATGAAGAATGTACTTACTTGAGGGTCACATCCTCTTGCATACTCATGCTCTTCTCTTGTGATCATTTCTCCATTTTGTGATGCCATCGATATTGCCATACAAAGCCATTTTATATTGATCACATTTGGTAGAGGTTCCAAGATAGGGGGAATGACAAGTGTCTATTTGCTCTTCTGAAATCTCTCCCTCATGCTTTCGTCTATTGATTACATCCTTGTATCTCCCAATCCACTTCTCCATGATGGGACCATTGTGAGAATGCAGAATGTATTCACCTTGTGGCATAATGCTTTGTCCAGTCTTTGTTGCCTTCCTTTTCCATGGGGCACATTAGCGACATTAGTCATTCATCCTCCTCATTACTCCACAATCGTGGCATGGAAGGATCTATGCGAGATATATGTTTTATGATATACACAAGAGACTTTTGCATCAACCATCCCTCTGTCATGCTTGCTTTTGGCCTTGCTCTTTGTCTCACAAAGTCCTTTAAATACCTCAATAGCATTGAGGCGAGCCATCTCAATGGATGTAGGATCTATCTCCTTTAAGGATATGTACCTACATACATAGAAACTATGTGTACTATTTACCAATACATAACTTGTGAGCACATCAGAATTCCAAATAAGCAATATAACTTAGTGAATTGAAGAGAAGATTCATACCTCACCAAGCTTCCCATTTTGTAAATAGCTTGTCTCATCGTCTTGTCTTCACAACTAACTATAGTAATTGGAAGAATAAAGTATGCATCGAAAAAAATGGAAGTTAGTATATGAGCTTACAAATTATGTACCACAAAGAGAAAATAAAAAAGGAGAATATTTATTTTCCTGTAATATCTTGTGCCAATCATGTGAATTGAGGCCATATAATTGTTCCTCTTCTTTCTTTTTGGTTGTTGTGAAGGCACCCTCCAGTGAATGCATTACTCCTGTCGTTGGTGTACGAAAAGAGGCAATCACACTTTTCACCTTATTGTGCTCCCTCTTGGTTAATACCCATTGTGCCTTTGGTAGGACTATTTTGCCACTCTCACTTTCAATTGGCCATGCACTTTGAAGGCATCCAATGTTTTGTAAGTCATCCCTTGCACGCTTTGTATCTTTTTTACTAATTAAATGGTTCCAAATATTTGCTACCACATTCTTGAAGATATACATGGGATCTAAGAGATGATTGATCTTCATGTCACACCAATATGAAAGTCGAAAGAAGATTGAGTGTCTAGAAATCCCATTTCATGTTGTGGATTGGGAGTGCTTCTCCATGTCTCAAACAAATCTCTACCTCTCATCTCACGTGGTGAGACATCATGTGGCACATACTTGGGATGCGAAGGAGGGAGAAATCGATGATGCTTGTCATACACCACCTTCTTACGTGTAGAGGGTCTTTCTTCCAAAACAAGTGATGGTCCACAAATCGGACATGCATGATGTCCGGAGGTTGCCAAACCTATTTCAAAATTGATACGATTGAGATAGAGATATAAACTTAAAGTTTAAAGGTTAAACTCTTATGCATATAAGGTTCAAGTAGGTACTTGAGCACTCCGAGAATCTGGGATAGTCATGCATCATCGAAAGAAAAACTCCTTTCACCTCCACCTCACACCTATTTATTGGCCTTGAAACATCATGTACTTTGATACCTCACCATAGTGTCTCAATATCCTCAATCAAAGGCTCGAGGTACACATCCATGTTTTCCACCTTATACTTTCCTGGTACAAGGAGAGCAAGCATGCTATGATCTTTCTTCATTGCCACCCATGGAGGAAGGTTGTAATTCACCAATAAAATAGGCCAAGTAGACCATGATGTGGATTTGAAGCCAAATGGGTTAACACCATCCATGCCCAAGCCAAGACGTAAGTGACAAGGCTCGTCTGTAAACTCTGGCCATTGATGCTCCACATGTTGCCATGCCATAAGTGATGAGGATCATCTTTAAACTCTGGACATTGATGCCCCACATGTTGCCATGCTGGTGAATTAGCTCAATCCTCATGATGCCATTGGTCGAGCGATGAGTAGCATGCCACGTCATGAGTTCTACAATCCCCTTACATTTAAACATGTGTTGGATGCGAGGAATGAAAGGCAAGTGTTTCAAAACCTTTTGGGGAACTTTATCTCCTTGCAAACCATCCCTATAGCAGCTTTCCCCACATTGTAGACATTGTGTTACATCTTTATTAACCCCTCTAAATAGCATGCAATCATTGGGACATGCATGCATACCTAACATAGAGAGCATTTTACGACACCCATCTTGTGAGTTTGATAATAGATTTTTAGGGGGAATAATCTTCTTGAGAAGCCTACAACATAGGGTGAGAAATCATATGTCAAAATATTAGCAAGAACATGAAATATTTTCAATAGAATGAGGCGGTCTTACACCGAAGAAGACTTGTGACACTTGCATCACTCCATCCATAAAGTTTATGCAAGCTCAATAGATCCAAGTTTGCTCGTAGTGTGGAGTATGAAAATCCCTCATATAAAGATGTGCTTGCCTCTCTATGCAAGGTTTCCTCCTCTTGTGACATTGGAGCTTGCTCACTATCATCTATGACCTCCCATCCAAAGAAGTCATTCACCATGTTGTCCATGATGAGATTCTCTTCCTCCTCATGTGGCAATGCTGGAGGCACCTCATTCATTGGTTGGGGAAGATGAGTCTCAGCCATGCTTTCCATATGAATCCTTGCCACCTTTCGCACTCTACCTATGTCACCGAGTGGTGTGGCATGTTACCTAGAATTCTTTTATGGTTCTCCTCCATGTCATCATCTGCACTTGGTCATGCCACTGCCTCATGAAGACCATATGTTCGGACATGTTCAATTATTATATGATGTTGTCGTATATACTGGCCCTTGCATCGATCACACACACATTACATTTTTTCTCTCAACCATGCCTCGGATCCAACTTCCGGACCTTGATGATCACTGTCAGACATCTTTAACCTGGCCAAAATTGATTTAGGGTTCATACAAAACACACAACAATATCTAATACTGCTGAAAACAGAAAATGACCTAGGTTTTCACTATAATGATGGGGAAAAGAGAGAGAAGATTGCAGTCATAAAGGAGTACCACATGCACTCATGATGGAGTACCACATGCACTCAAGATGGAGCACCACATAGCCATAGAAGCATGAAGCTCCAAGAAGTATGATTTCATTCATAAGAGTATGTTATGACCATTGTTACAATATTCACTTATGTACTAGCCCACCATTTCACACTCATTAATATTATGCCTCATACTTGATCGGCCATAACCATGCCCATGAGCCTCTTCTTATGTACAAACTCAAGCCCCTTTCATTACAAACCATCCCCAACCAAAGGTTTTGTCCCCTCGAAACCATGTATGGAGTAGTGTATGGGTTGTATGAAACCTTGCCACATGAATGTGTAAGTACATTTGTTACAATTCCAAAAATGCCTTTGACAAGAAACTCCACATAGAGCTGTCCACTTACTAGACGTACATATGGACTGCTCTCTTTAATATCCATAGGCCCACGAAGTCTTGTTGAAATTAAATGATGACTAGGGAAGTACACCAATGACCATGGCTGTCCATACATTAAATTTACAGCAATGGAATCCTTTATATCATCATCCAAATCCATGCTAATTGCTGTCCAAAAACACCAACAACTATACACTTTATCCAGTTTGTTTCATTGCTTGTAGAAGATTCAAATGGTCTTTCAAGAAGCCTTCGGTTTGCCAAGAAGCCTCTTCATTAGGTAAGCCTCTCCACTTTACAAGTTACACAACAATAGACCTATTTACGAAGGTGTCTTTCGCTCATTCCAATCACCTTCTCTGCCACATATTGAATCATCCCCTCTTCATCCATTAGAGGTAATTCATCAATTAATTCCAATTAAGGACCCACATACTTCTTCAAATGTGACACATGAAATACATTGTGGATCCTTGTGGTAGAAGGTAACGACAATTGATAGGCTACTTCACCAACCCTTCTCAACACCTTGTATGGTCCATAAAAGTGATGAGCAAGCTTTGTATTGGTGTCTCCCTTCAAAGAAGCATACCTTGACATAGTGATGAGCAAGCTTTGTATTGGCGTCTCCCTTCAAAGAAGCATACCTTGACATAGGAATTCTCAAGAATACATAATCCCCTTCCTTGAACTCCACATGCTTCCTTTATTCATTGGCTTATTGCTTCATTTGGTTTTGTGCCTTAGCCATGTTATCCTTGCACCTTTGCATTATTGCACACATCCTCTCAATATCCTCTTGGCTTGAGGATTCACCTTTTCCTTAAGTGAATGCAATGGAAGGTACATGCACCTTTTACCCATACATGGCTTCAAATGGAGACATACCAGTACTCATGTGATAGGTATTGTTATGGCAAAATTCAGCTAAGTGAGGCCATTTGTCCCATGAAGATTGAGTAACAATAGTGTCTCAAATAAACTTCAAGCCACTTGTTCACCCTCTCAGTTTGGCCATCCGTTTGCCGATGATAGGTTGTACTTGGAGTGAGTGTAGTTTCCATGGAATCAAAGACACTCCTCCAAAAATGGCTCATGAACTTAGCATCCCTATCACTCACCACTTGCTTTGGGATGCAATCTAAACACATGCTCCATGAATTGTTGAGCCACCATAGAAGCTATATATTGCACTTTTGTGGCTATGAAATGAGCTGCCTTTGTTAGCCTATCCACCATCACATAGATGCTATTCCACCCTTGCTTAGTAGTGGGCAGCCCGGTGATGAAATCCATAGCTATGTGAGTCCACTTTTCTTTCCAGAATAGGCAATGGTTGCAACAATCCATTAGGCAATTGACTTGGATCCTTGTTTTGTTGCAAACACTTTTGCACATAGTCATGCACATCCTTCCAAAGTCCTTTCTAAAAGAAACTCTTCCTTATCTTAAGTCTTGAACAATCTGAAATGACCAGCCATTGTTGGTGAAGAGTGCATCTCTTGTAGGATTTTCATCTTGAAGGATGAGTGAGGAACAAAATAGAGCTTTCCTTTATACCAAAGCAATCACATAACCCTTGCTATAATTTTTGAAACATCAGACCAGCCATGTCATCCACCACATACTCCTATTGTATCTCATGAATCCAATCATAATGCACCTCCAAAATGGAATGTAGAGTGCAAGCCCACATCCTAGAAAGTGCATCCGCCACAACATTATCCTTTCCCATGGTGTAAGAGATCTCAAAATTATAATTTTGCAAAGTAGCAAGCCATCTCTTTTGCTTGGGAGAAAGGTTTTGTTGGGTGAGAAAAAATTGGAGTACTGGAAGATTGGTCCTCACTTTGAAATGCCCAACATACAAATAGTGATGCCACTTCTTTATGGCATGCAAAATAGCCAACATTTCTTGATCATACACATGAATCTCCCTCTCCTTGTTTATACTCTCATAAAGCAATTACCCCATGTTCTTGATATAGCACGGCACCAATTCCTCTCCCACTTGCATCAGCTCATACAGTGAAAGGCTCAGCAAAAAAATCAGGGCAAACAAATATTGGAGATCAAATGAGTGCTTGCTTGAGCTCTTGAAAACTTTTGTCGACGATGGAATCCCAAAAAAATGCTTCCTTCTTAAGCCTATCAGTAAGTGGGACCGCCATATGAGCATAATGGCATATAAACCTGATAAATTGACAAACGATAATCCCGAAAATCCCCTCAATTGAGTAGTGTTGGATGGTGTAGGCCAATCTTTCACACATTACACCTTCTTGGGATCCATCTTAATACCATCATTTCTCACAATGTGACCCAAATATTCCACTTCTTGTGACAAAAAAGTGCATTTGCTTTGTTTGGCAAACAATTTGTGCTCCCTCAACACCTTCAACACTTTCTCCACATGCATCAAGTTTCTTCCCTTAACTTGCGATATACAAGTATGTCATCAAAGAAGACCAAAACTAATTTGTAGAGGAAAGGCTTCAAAACTTTGTTCATAAGAGCTTGAAATGTGGTCGGGGCATTACAAAGTTTGAGGTCTTTGTGCCTTCACATCAGCTCCAAGTGAGGATTGCAATCCATTTATATAATTCACCATTTTGTTGTATTCATTCATTCCTCCAACAAACATGGAAAGCCTCTTAAATTGCTTGCTATATTCCTTGACAAAACTTCCCTTTTTCTCCAAGTCATACCATATTGAGCCCGTTCCAATGGAGATGTGAAGTTTTGAAACATGGCATCTTTGAATGCATCCCAAGTGGCGAAATGCAAGCCTTCATGTTGAGTGAACCGCCACCAAGAATGGGCATAATCTTCCAAATGCAAAACAACAAATTCCACTTTGTCTTCAAGGATACAACGCAAAGTATATCTCCATCTTGCTAGTCCATTCTTCCAACTCCTTGGTGGTTGTATTCACCCCTTTGAACTTGGGAAGTGTAATCTTGTCCTTCACATCTTTAGATCTTGGTGATTCTAATGTAGAACGACCAAGAGTAAGTTGCAGGGATTTCATTGACGTAAACGGAAACATGTGAACATGTTAATAACATATGTTAATAACACAAAAAATCTTGTGATCACATGTTATATTCACAAAGCTTTCACAAGGGCCTAAAAAAATTATCTTTGTCGGGCATAAAAAATCTTCTTAGGTGGCCACTGACCTGCTATTATGTGAAGATGGTAACATGAGAACATGTGAATAGCTTATTCCCATGTGTAGCCAAGCTTTTAAGGGGTTCCCAAATGTTGAAAGAACGGTAGAGGAGGAGGAGACACACACACAGGAGCAACCATAATGTATATTGCAAACCCTAACCATAGAGGGAAGCCATCTCCACTCTCACACAAAGCATAATGCACTAATCCATAATCCACACAACACACAATGAGTTGTGTCCACACTCTACTAACCCTAGCTAATGTCCACACACTATGACCAGCTGGACACGCGGTCATTTATGACTCACACATGTTCCTACCCAATCTGCCAGCACATAGCATAGCTGGCTCACACTGACATCGAGCTCTCAACAGCCCCTCTCAAGCTCATGATGTACTGCCGATGAAGATGTAGATGAGCTTGGGATATCAAGACTCTCAACACTCCCCCTCAAGCTCATCCCATGTACTCCCAACATAGTCCGGAAGTACTCAAACTTCTCCCTGCTAAGTGGCTTCGTAAAGATGTCTGCCACCTGCTCATCAGTCTTCACATAGTGAAGATCAACTGTACCATCCAGCACCTTTTCTCTAACAAAGTGATAATGGACCTCTATGTGTTTGGTCCTCGCATGAAACACTGGATTCTTTGCCAACTGTATACTGCTCATGTTGTCACAATGAATGACAACTTTGCCATCAAGAGGCTCACATAAATCCGCCAAGAGACTCTTTAACCATATAGCCTCACAAGTAGCAATGGCTGCACCCCTGTACTCAGCCTCTGTATGTACTGGATAAAGCAACTATAGGTTGCTTTTTGCTACTCCAACTCACCACAGCACTTCCAAGTGTAAAAACATATCCACTAGTAGACCTCCTGTCATATGCGCTACCTGCCCAATCAGCATCTGTGTAGCCATGTATGTCCAAGCTTTTACCACTCTCATAAAATAGACCATAATGTGCTGTGGTCTTCACATATCTCATGATGCGTCTCACTGCATCCAAATGTGGTTTCCTGGGGCTCTGCATAAACTGGTTGACTAGCCCCACAGCATAACTCAAATGCGGGCGTGTGATAGTCATATATATGAGACTACCAACCATCTTCCTATACATAGAAGGATCATCCAATTCCTCGCCATAATCAGCCCGCAACTTCACATTTTGTTCCAAGGGTGTACTCATAGGTTTACACCCTGTCATGCCATACTTTGCCAACATATCCAATGCATATTGGCGCTGTACTAACCAAGTACCTGCATGATCTTTCACCACTTCAATGCCAAGGAAATATCTCAACTCACCAAGATCTTTCATGTCAAATTGCCCACTCAAAGCTTTCTTGACATGCATCACATCTGCACCATGATCACCTGTGATAATCAAATCATCCACATAGATGACTAGTAAAACAATCCCATGCTGTGTCTTCTTCACATAGAGTGAAGAATCTGCTGTAGAAGTCTGAAAACCAAGTGAGATAAGATATCTGCTGATCTTATCACTCCAAGCACGAGGTGCTTGCTTTAGACCATACAATGCCTTTTTCAACCTGCATACGTGAGTGGGATATCTAGGGTGTACATACCCTTTTGGCTGTGCCATGTACACCTCCTCTTGTAGATCTCCATTCAGAAATGCATTCTTAACATCCATCTGATGCATATCCCAGCCATTAGCTGCAGCCATAGCAATGACTGCTCTCACTGTGCCTATCTTAGCCACTGGACTAAACGTCTCATCATAATCCAATCCTTGGGTCTGTGCATAACCCTTTGCTACCAATCTTGCTTTATGTCTCTCAATAGAACCATCAGATTTGCACTTCACTTTGTAAACCCATTTACATCCAATAACATTCTTGTCCTTTGGTAGTGCAACCAAGTCCCATGTATCATTATGGACCAATGCGTCCATCTCCACATCCACCATTGCTTTCTCCCATACATGCTCTCCAATAGCCTCTGTATAGCATGTAGGTTCCACATGCTTCACCATAGATGTCATATATGCATAATGCATAGCAAAATCTCTATATGTCAATCTGTCAACAGGATATCTGACCCTCTGGGATCTCCGCAATGCCTGCGGGTCACTCTGTACACCTGTAACTCTAGCATGTGGTGGCACATATCTATCCTGTCTAGCACCAGGTGTGCGTAAAATAGGTATGCCAAGCTCCTCATCCAAACTCTCATAACTAGATGACTCATAACCTGTGATTCCAATTCCTTCGACTTTCTTTTTGCCTTTATCCATAGCACTACTCCCAGTGCTCACACTCTCATGCCTCAAACGTCCTGACCATGGACGTACGCTACTACTCTCAGCTTCTGCTTCTGCTGGCCCAGACATAGTAGTAGAACTAGAACTTGCTTGTGGTGGCAAGTTCAGAGGCACATCTGCCTCAAGTGACTCAATGACTCCCTCATCTTTTGCTTTGTACCAACTAGCAAGCTCATCAAACACCACATCTCGTGAGATGACCACTTGTCTAGTTTGAGGGTTATAACATTTGTATGCCTTTCGATCCTGTGCATATCCAACAAATACACATTTCTCTGCTTTTTAGGATCCAACTTCCTTCTTCTTTCATCAGGCACATGTACATAAGCTATGCATCCAAAAACTTTAAGATGTCCAATGTCTGGCCTGTAACCTGTAAGCCGCATCTCTGGCGTGCTTCCATGAATGGCTGCTGTAGGTGTTTTGTTCAATATATATACTGCAGTAGCACATGCTTCTGCCCAATAGTAATCTGGCATGCTCTTTTCATTAAGCATTGCCCTTACCACTTCACATATGACTCTATTCTTTCTCTCAGCCACACCATTCTGCTGAGGTGTATACCTGCAAGTCAATTGTCTTCTTATTCCATGCTTCCTCAAGAAATGCTCAAAAGCCTTTGAGGTGTATTCACCACCTCCATCTGTCCTCAGACATTTAATCCAACAGCCATACTGCTTTTCTGCAAAAGCTTTGAAATCCATGAATTTTTCCAACACCACTCTTCTCTTTCAGAAAGTATATCCATGTCATCCTGCTGAAATCATCTATGAATGTAACATAGTATAAACTGCCTTTGATAGATGGGTTTTGTGCAGGACCCCATACATCACTGTGTACTATCTCAAGTGGTCTGTTACTCATATTTCCTTCTGTAGGAAACCTCAACCTTGCCTGCTTCCCAAACTGACAGGCTTCACAAACATGCATATGTCCATCATATTTGAACCTAGGCAATCCATTAACAATGCCTCTTGTTTGCATGTTCTTTAATCTCTGTATATTGACATGGCCAATCCTCTTGTGCCACATATCAATGTCTTGTACCACATTCCTGCTCTTTGAGAACATGGCTGATTTTAGATCAGGAATTCCAGCATCCAGCTTAAACAATCTTCCTTCTTTCTTGCCTTTAGCAATCACTCTACATCCATGTTTGAAATCTTCAACGAAGCATCCATGCTCGTTGAAACGAACCTGTAATCCCTGTTCCACCATTTGACCAACTGAGGCCAAGCTTTTAGTGATCGAAGGCACATACAGCACATCTGACATAGACTTTGTCTGACCATTGTGCATGACCAATGGTACACTTCCAACATGTGTAATGACATGCTGGGTATCATCACTTGTTTCCACATAGCCTTTGACATCCATTGGCTTCATATGCTCAAACCATTCACCATGACATGTCATATGGTTTGATGCTCCTGAGTCCATATACCATGTATCATCATTCTCAGCATAGAACCCACAACATGCTTCATGGCAAACAAATGATTTGCAGTTCCATCATTGCTACTTGATGCATAGTTACCACCATGTTGTGCATAGTTTCCACCATAATGACCACCATGTTGTGCTCTTCCCCCTCTCAAATCATTCTATTTGCGGAAACAATCTCTCGCCATATGACCATATTTGCCACAATAATGGCATTCCACATCTTGCATAGAATTTTGTTGGCCTTGCCAACGTCCCTCGACCACGGGGGGTACCTCTGCCTCGCTGAGGTGCATATCCACGACCACCTCGAGCACCATAAGAAGGCTGAAAATTCTGTTGTGGAGGTCTATCCTACCATCCACGACCATTACCACCACGTCCACGTGATGCAAATCTCCCCCTGCCTCTAAAGCCTCTCTGCGAGTAGAAAGCCTGATTTCTGCCATCATCATGGCTAGTAGATGCATCCAGAAATGAATCACTGAGCTTGATTTCCTCAACTAACAAGAGTGAAACCAACTCATCGAAGTCGGGTAGACCTGTACTCCTCACTGAGATAGATGTATCAAAGGATTTGTATTCCTTGCCAAGACCACGCAAGGTAATATCCACCAAATCATCATCAGGCATGGGGGCATTTATTGTGGCCAATGCATCTGCAAACTTTTTGATTTCTTGCACATAATCATGTATGCTTCTTTTATTCCTTTTCACATTGTGTATCTGCTGTCGCAATTGAGACTTGCGAGCACTCGTATATCTGTGTCAAACATCTTGACCAAAGTATCCCATGCATCTTTGGGATTCTCAGCATCCTGAATGTGTATAAGCATAGCATCAGAAATACATATAGACAAATAATGCAGCACTTTGAATGCTCTCTCTGACCATTGCTTATGAGCAATAAGCTGCTGCTGTGTAGGTTGCCGAGGTAGCTCAGGCTCAGGCTCAGCACCTGTAATGAGATTCCAAAATCCTTTTCCTTTCAAGAAACTCTTTATCCTATACTTCCATGCTTGGAAGTTCTTTCTATCCAGCTTTTCACCAACAATCTGAACTGGATTGTCCGACATGTTTGCTCAATGCATACACCTTCCGCACACTTCAAATCTGTAAATGAGCCTTCCTCAGCTCAACCACACTCCAATGAATGTTCCAGATACTCCAAGGTAGCCAACAAACTCCAAATTTGATATAGGAAATCAACCTGTAATCATCCAAGATGAACTGACTCACTCAGTGCGGGATACCCTGAATTTACACGCCTTCCAAGACTCCAAATCGCAATGTAATGGTGCAATCAAGTATGGGCAACTTGCATTGACACATAATCAACCTCAATGTTGAGTATCAACACCATCTGACATGTGTACATATCAATTTTTGAAAACCCCTTTTTCTGTTTTTTGGAAAAACCAGAAAAACCAGAAAAACCAGTAATGATTTGGCTCTAATTTCTTCAATATTTCACCAAATTGAGCAACCAGGCATTCATTGGCTTAGCAATAGTGTCCATCAACTCCATGTAAGAGGAATTTGTCCAATTGTAAAACACCAAAGATTAATTGCTCAATTAAAATGCTCTGTTTCTCTGCAACCAGTGGACAGACTGTTTTAATTAGCTCATTCCCAGCTCAATTAGGCATCATTGACCAAAAAAATCAGATAGCCCTCTTCTCCAAAGTGTAAAGCATCCAATTGCTAAAGAAATTGTGGAAGATGTCAAGTACCAAGTGAGAAATTGATCTCCTCGTAGGCAAAAAACCAGAAAAATGCTCTGTTTCCTCTGTTCTGGCTGCACCGCCTGCAAATGAGGGGTTTGGGAGTGGTTGTAAGGTTAATTGATGATGGATACTAGTCCCCAAGAAACCTAGGCATATGTGTGACCCATAAATGCTTTGATTTTTACCAAAAATGTGCTCCAAATGCTTCAATTTTTGACTTGCTTTTCTCTGTTTTGTGTGAGCTCAAAAAACCAGAATTTTCACACATTCAAATGCTTCCAAAATGCTCCAAAATCACAATAGGGCTTGCATAAGAGTTGCCATTACATTCTCATTGTCAGATACATGTTTGCTTTTGTCAGAATCACTTGTATTTCCACCATACATCAATGTTCCCAAGCTTTAATGGAAAGCTTCAAAAACCAGAATTTTGCTTTGATTTGATTTGCTTTGTTTTTGCCTGTATCACCTGCAATCCGCTCAAGGATGTTTAGAAGACCTTACCCGGTAGGCCAAGCTCTCAGATCTGATAGTATTTGGTGTGCTCCAAGCTTCACAGCTCCAATGGCAAGCTTCACAGCTTCTCTTCACAGCTTCTTCTCCCTCTTCACTTCACTCACTCATAAACCCTAATAAACAGCACAAGGCTCTGATACCATGTTGAAAGAACGGTAGAGGAGGAGGAGACACACACACAGGAGCAAACCCTAATGTATATTGCAAACCCTAACCATAGAGGGAAGCCATCTCCACTCTCACACAAAGCATAATGCACTAATCCATAATCCACACAACACACAATGAGTTGTGTCCACACTCTACTAACCCTAGCTAATGTCCACACACTATGACCAGCTGGACACGCGGTCATTTATGATTCACACATGTTCCTACCTAATCTGCCAGCACATAGCATAGCTGGCTCACACTGACATCGAGCTTGAATCTCAACACCAAATGGCAAGTGACCTGTTATTTTGTGAACGGTAACATGAGAACATGTGAATAACTTGTTCACATGTGTTATTATCACAAAAAATCTTGTGATCAAGTGAATATTAAATCCCTGGTAAGTTGGGACTAAATTGCACTTCTTTGCCCACAGAGTAGAAATTTCACAAAAAATTTGCCACAGTTTTCCCGCAATTTGGTCCAAATCTTAACTGAAATATAAAAGCAATTGCCCACTATTCACTCATGATTCAATGCCAATCAAATGATCAATGTATTTCATAAAGGCCCCATTTCCCACACGCAATAATCAATGTTGATGTAGGCCATGTCGATGAAGAGCTTTTGCTTGCTGATCTCCCGGCCAAGCTTTCCCACCCCTTTACCGAGTTCGGGCCTCAAGGAAAAGGTTGGGGCCAAGTCTTCATACCATGTACCTAATCCCCCTCCTTTTTGCTTTACCAAAAGCACTCATGACAAGGAGGGTTCATGCCATGCTCTCCCTTGGCCTCTCCACCAATGCCAAGGGTACCCTCACACACATGCTAGATTCTATGAATCAAAGTGGATACAATGTGTGTGAGAGTGGTGTACAATCCAAAGTGAAGGGATGCAATCACTTACAAATACCTTTAGCATGAAATCATGCTTAATATCATAATATCAATCCCCTCATGTTGAATGTCTTCCACAACACCTCCATGTACATGTGTATTAGGCATTCACATAAGCATAAAATGTGCCATTACAAGTGTTGACTTATGCCTTCAATACATTCCAATCTCACCAAGATGTACCAATGCATCAAAATGCATTCACATAAGGATATCATATACCACTGAAAACTATCGAGTTAGGAGTGGTTATCCACGACGAGTAGGTGGTTATAGTGGAGGGGGAGCCCTCGATCTTCTCACTATCCTTCTCTTCTAAAAGAGGAGTTGCCTTTGGCTTTAATAGTGGGGGAGTGTGTGGAAAGTCCTGAGAAGCTATCATCCGAAAGGGGCACTATCCACCCTTCTTGTCTAAGTATAGTATTGTAGGAGGTCTTAACAATGTTCTAATATCACATGTTATATTCTTTGTCTAATATTCATGCATGTATGTAGCAGAAATGTCGATCAACCCATGAGAATATCTCGATGTGGCCTACCTATTATCCATTATAAATGAACGATATGGGCAGCAACCTTGGTCGCAATTTACACAAACATAGGTATGGTTTCATCAAACCTTTTCACATACACAAAGTTAATCTTTTATACATTCAATTTGTCTTATATGTTAATATTATATGCAGCGCATGGGCTTACAGTCAGCGGACCAATCGATGCCATGGGGGGATACTACCCCACTTGGTTAGTCAATGTCGTGGGGGTCTACCCCACTTGCTCAGTCTCGAGGCGCACATCACGCCTTTGATGTTGAGATATCGACCTCAACTAGTGCTACAACGGACATTGATGACCTGGGTGAAAGCTTCCGTATCTACACCACTGGCATGGTTGGTGAGATTATGGGTGATATGTGGCCAGTGGGATGACAGGTTGTGTGACAGCCATTTTATATTACTAGAGACTGGCATAGTTATAGCGCCAACTCATTTAGTTAGGTTCACATTATGGACCGACCCTTTTATGTCGTAGTAGTTGAGTACTAACCCATATAGTGTGTACTCTTATATCTTTATGTTATGTTGGTTGAGTAGAGAAGAAGAAGATAGAAGAAAATTCAGTTGTTCATCTCTCTTGTGTCTTGCTTTCTCTTGTGTGTGTGTGTTTGCTTGCTAGGGTTTGAAACTCTCCCTCTCCCCCACATTCTCTTTATGGTATCAGAGCATGGTTTGTGTGAGAGCTAAGGCAAGAAAGAGGCAAGAACAATCAAGGAAGGAAGTGGTACTACATGGTGGGTAAGAGCACAGTCCTCTCTTTCCCCTTCTTGGTTTAGGTACAACACCCCCTTAGTAGCTCTTGGAGCTTTACATCTCCGATTGAGGAGTTGTCTTCATAAGAGCGGAGCTAAAGGGAAGGTACATTGTCCTTCTTTTGGACTTAGGTTTTTCAGCCAGATTCGCATTTCAGGCACGTTACAAACCCCATTTTTTACTGTATGGTATTTTTGATAGCTTTCAAAAAGTTATGGTAGGGAACTGTTTCTGTACAAAATCTGGTTATTGCAATGCAATAGTGCATTTTGTAAGTGTAGATAGGGTTTTGCATATGTATTGTTGATACTGGGTGTATGTACATGTACTCTGGTTACATTTGGTGGCACATAGGCTACTATGCTGAAGTACCGCTACTGCAGTAGTTACAGGAGATACTGCTATATTACAGGTTACATCAAAAGTTGTCTATTTTGCAGGTTATTTGATTGCTATAGAGGAAACATATCTGACGAAATTAATCAGATTGCTAGTGAGAATCTGGATAAGAATAACTTCCATGCCTGGAAGTTCAGAATGACCAATTTCCTAATGGTTTGGGTAAAGAATTTTGGGATTATGTAGAAGGAGACAATGAGGAGCCTCCAGAGTTATTTGAGGAGAATGCCACTCCTACAGATATAAAGGCACTCAAGGATTGGAATTAGGGTGCAAGAAAAGTCATGTACTGGCTTTCAATTAGTGTCAGACACTATGATAGGACCCACATACAGGATGCAAACACTCTAGTAGTTGCATGGCAGAATATGGTTTAGATGTTCCAAAGACTAACACAAAGGCAAGGAAGTTGTAGTTAAAGCAAGAGTTGCATACTATAGAAAAGAAAAGCATGTCTGTCAATGAATATGCCTTAAAGATCAAGGGCATTGTTGAATCCCTTGGGTCTATCAATGTATCAGTGGAGGATGATGATTTGGTGAGTGTCTATCTGAATGGGCTTGGAAAAGAGTACAAGCCATTCAAGACCTCCATTGCAATTAGGGAGAATATTCCCAACTTTCGGGACTTTATATCCATGTTGATCATAGAAAAAAAGGCTTTTAAATTAGGTGAGGATTCTTCTTCTCATAAAGAAAGAACACATTGGAATAGGCCTTCTACTCTAATTCAGGTAGAGGCAGAGGTAGAGGCTTTGGTCGAGGCCAAGGTGGTGGCCGACAAGGAAATCAGAATTCTGGACAACAGCAGTCCAATGATTCACAACATCAATCATAAGTGGGTGGAAGAGGCCAGTCTAGAGACAAGGGGAGCCAAAGAGGCCGAGGTGGTTGGTAAAGAAATCAAAATGCAAATAGCATAGAGTGCTATTACTATGGCCAATCAAGACACATGGCAAAGGACTGCTACAAAAACAAAATGACATTAAAAGTGGGAAGTTGTAGTAGCAAGGTAACTATGCATCATCTAGAAAACATGGAGGTGATGTGACAGAAGTGAGTAGTTGTTTGTGATGCATGCTTAGTTCCATAACAGGGGATGTGTCAGGATCTCAAGATATATGGTATGTGGATTCTGGTGCCTCTAACCACATGAAAGGTCATGTTGAGTGGTTTAGAGATATGCAAAAAATGGACAAACAAGGTTATGTAGAAACATGTGATCATATTGCGCATCCTATTGCGCATGTTGGTAAAGTGCCATTGTCTATGCAGGATGAAAAAATGAAGTACTTGGTTGATGTACTTCATGTTCCAAATATTACAAAGAACCTGGTTTATATTGAACAGATGGTTGAGCAGCAGGGTCTACAAGTGAGGTTTAATCATCAAGGATGTTTTGTGGAAGACTTCAAAAATAAGTGTCGCTTGGTTACAAAGGGTAACAAAAATGGCAGGATGTTTACTTTGGATGTGAACATGCCTGAGATAAAGGCAACCATGTTTGTGTGCATGGAACAGGTGGTTACAGATATTGACATATCGCACAAGCACATTATCGGTCATGTGAATGTTTAATGATTGAAGTTTATGTAGGCCCAAAATATTGTTGCAGGTTTGCCAAAGTTTAAGGTTAAAGGTATGCATAAGGTATGTGAAGCATGCCAACTTGGTAAGCAGGCCAAACATGCTTTTGCACATGAAAAGCATGTCAGTGCAAGGTCATTGGATGTCATACATTCAGATGTATGGCGATTAACCAAGACTACAACAATTGCAGGTTGCAGGTACTATGTTACATTCATTGATGACCACACTAGGAAAGTGTGGGTTTATTTCATGACAGAGAAAGTGAGGTGTTTGCTCACTTTAAGAGATTTAAAGCCTTGGTCAAGAAGGAAAAAGGTATGCAAATAAAATGCCTAAGATTAGATTGTGGGGGAGAATATTTCTCCAATAAGTTCAGTAATTTTTTGAGAAAACAGGGAATCAAGGTAGTTTACATGCAGGTACACTCCAAAAACAGAATGGTGTTACTAGAGAAAGGAAAAATAGGCACATTGCAGTGGCACGTGCCTTGATGGATGAAAAGAATATGCCACATTACTTTTGGGGGCAGAAGAAGTAGCAACTGCTGTGTACATTATGAACAGGACACTCACTGCTGCAGCTATTCATAGTATGACTCCTAAACAAAAGTTTACAGGCATAAGACTGGATGTGTCTCACTTGAAAGTGTTTGGGTGTATTGCATATGTAAATGTTCCTGATGAAGTGAGAACAAAGTTGGATCCAAAGGCAAAGAAATGCATCTTCATTGGTTATGCTATGGAGCAAAAAAGTTTTAGATGCTATAACCGTACCACTCGTGAGATTGCGAGTAAGCAGAGATGTTGTCTTCGATGAGATGAGTAGCTGGTATGCACCAGTAGTGAAGGCAACAGAAGATGCAGATGTAAGAAGTGCTGATGTTGCACCACATGTAGAGCAGCAATCATAGGTGATGAGTGGACTTCGGGAGTCCTCAAGTAGTGGATCCAATGTTAGCCCATGGTCAGTAGGCCATGGTCAGGAAGGTTGAGGAATGATGCAGGTACACATGTATCACGAAAAGGGAAGGAAAAGGTAGATCAACCTTTTGCGCTTGATCTGTCCAGCAGGTCACTCATGTGTGGATGGTGACTTTAGTGGCTCTGAGCAGAGCCTTGATGAGGAGCAGCTTGGCATTCTATTTGTGGTTACTCTTGGTGTAAGGAGAACAATGGTTGTTTTGAGGACACGTGGCAGTGATCTAGGTGTACGCAGGTGTATGAGGGCTAGATACCCTATTGACAGGTTGAGATATGTCTCCCCGTATTTTTTTCCCAATTTTTCCATTTTTTATGTGGCTTGGGTGGCACTTCTATGGTGGCAGGAGATCTTGGCCCATCATTATGCTTACATGGTAAAAGAAATATAGGAGGTTGATCCCACTTGCTTTGAGCAGGCAATTGGAAATAAGAAATGGGAAGATGCCATGGATGAGGAGATGGCAGCATTGGATGCAAATGCAACATGGGAGTTAGTGCCTTTGCCTAAGGAAAAGAAGGCAATTGGATGTAAATGGGTGTATAAAGTCAAGCATAATGCCGATGGTTCAGTGTACAAGGCAAGATTGGTTTCCAAGGGCTATGCACAGACTTATGGCATAGACTATGAGGAGACATTTAGCCTGGTTGCAGGAATGGCAATCGTGAGAGGTGTCATTGCTATGGCTAGAGTGAAGGGTTGGTCTTTACATCAAATGGATGTAAAGAATGCTTTCTTTCATGGATGATTTTCAAGAAGAAGTGTACATGATGTAGCCACCAAGTTGTGAGAGTGATGCACATCCAGATTTTGTGTGCACGTTACGCAAAGCGTTATATGGCTTGAAGCAGGCACCCAGAGCATGGTCAACAAGATCGAGGAGTATCTTATTACCATTGGATTTCAGATATCCAATGCAGATTTTTCACTATATGGAAAAAAGACAAATAGAGGGATCATGCTATTAGTCATCTTTGTGGATGACTTGATTATCACTGGTGATAGCGATGTAGATACACATGATGTCAGGATGCTTTTGAAGACAAAGTTTGAGATGAAGGATTTGGGTGAGCTATGGTATTTCTTAGGTATAGAGGTGGCGAGATCACCTCATGGCATTTTGCTATTGCAGAGGTAGTACGGCTTGGACATGTTGTCCAAGTATGGTATGACGAGTTGTAAGCCTATTTCCGTACCATTGGAGCAGAACACAAAGCTTTTCTACAGATATAGGTGAGCTTTTGAAGGACCCCACTACGTAAGGTGCATAGTGGGTAGTTTGATCTACATGACCATTACAAGGCCAGACTTGAGCTATGTTGTTGGACTTGTGAGTCCATTTATGTAGGACCCTAGGAAGATACACTTGGATGTGGCTAGCTGGATCCATAGGTACATAAAGTCCACAATTGACTTTACTATGAGGATAGTACAGAGATACAGTTGCATGGGTAAATAGATGTTGATTGGGCTGGTAGTATTGTAGATAGGAGATCTACCATTGGTTTTATGTTCTCATTTGGGAGTGCTACTGTGAGTTGGAGTAGTAAGAAGAAGCCAATAGTTGCCTTGTTGAGTACAGAGGTAGAGTAGAGGGGTGGTGCTGCTATGGCAGCTTGTGAGGCAGCCTGGCTTCAGAAGCTACTTGTTGGTGACATGGGAGAGCCTGTGGATAGGGTAGTTGTCATATATTGTGACAACATGAGTAGCATACAATTGGCCAGTAACCTAGTATATCACGCTAGAACTAAGCACATTGAGGTGAATTCACTTTGTGAGGGAGAAGGTTCTAGCAGGAGATGTAGATCTGATAAATGTCAGCACAGAGGATCAAGTGGTTGACATCTTCACGAAGGCGTTGGGCACATAGAATCTCCACAAGTTTAGGATCTTACTTGGAGTGCAGTGTGTGGAGTTGAGCTCAAGGAGGAGTGTTGAGATATGGAGCTCAACTAGTGCTATGGGCGGACATTTCATGACCCGCCTAGGTGATAGCTTCGGCATCTACACCACAGAGACGCATAATTATAGTGCTAGCTCATTTAGTCGGGTTCACATTATGGACCGAGTCTTGTATGTTGTAGTACTAACCCATATAGTGTGTACTCTTATCTTTATGTTATGTTGGTTGAGTAGAGAAGAAGAAGATAGAAGAAAATTCAGCTATCAATCGCTCTCTTTGTGTCTTGCTTTGTGTGTGTGTGTTTGCTTTGTAGGGTTTGAAGCTCTCCCTCTCCTTCACGTTCTCTTTATTTGATAGGCACGGGGCTCAGTGGCACGAGGCCAAGTGGTGCAGGCCCATCATGATATGGTTGTGATGAGCCTGCACCACCTTCCTCTACTAGACCCACCCCTGCTCCCTCACGTCCTTCTTCACCACAATGATGACGTAGAAGGGAGTCTGGGGGGTATTAGATGTGCTAGTAGCAGGGGGGAGCAGGTTGCTTTTGCGTTGGCAAAAGTAGCACTAGGTCTTCCGATGCGTCTCCCTAATGGGGGGCTTTGCATCTACACATTATGAGCCAGCCCCCAAGAAACCCTTTCCACTGTTCGATCCATGCCTCCTACCATATGTGGATGCGGTTGGTGCCCTCCTGATGGACGCACGAGGAAAGCAAGTCATGAATTGTATGCATGTACTTGCAAACCTGGAGTTCGTGTACTCCTTCAAAAAGTGGAAAGCACAAGATGAACTTTCTAAAGAAATATGTTATCGATGTGCTTAAGTCAAAGTTCCTCATGCCACATGCGAGTCTTTGCTTCTCCAAACAAGGAGTGGATGAAGCGGTGCATCAAGCTTTTTCTCTCTAATATGAGAGAAAATATCAAGAGAGCAGCAAAGAGTAATTTGGAGAAGTCTAGCATGTGTATGGATGACGAGTGGAGGCACGCACGTAGCTTCGTGAGAAAGCACCTAGGTGCTTTTCAACACCAAGCGGCGATGAGTGCTTCCCGACTATGGAAGCGAGGGGCTTCACACTTTGGCTCTGGCTAGAAATCCTTCTTTCTTGCTTGTTTCATAAGTATCATTTCTTCTCTTCTTTCATTTTGTTTTGTACTATATTGTTTTCTTAAAATAGTTGTATATTTTCTTAATTGTTGTTTATAGAGAGGGAGGTTTTGGGCATGACCCAACAAAAGTAAAGTATGACTATGGGTGTAGAGCCCCCTGTCCCGCAATGGATCTGGATGCATACGTGAGGTGTACGCTTGGATGAGTCCGTTTTGGGGACTCAAGCTGATGAGGTAAGTGAGCCTAAACCATTCTCTTTTCTACGTCTAATTGTATTTTAGTGCTCTTGCTTACCTTAGGCTTTATGGCATGTATGTAGGATAAAGGGGAAGAAGAAGAGGAGCGTCCAGATTATCAACGTGAAGCAAGTAAACAGGACAAGGAATTGGATGATGAAGATCACTCAAAATCCGAGGAGGATTCCAGTTAGACACCTCTTCATTCTTGTGAAAACTTTATGTATCTATGGCCAAAGGCCCAACAATTTTTGAAATATAATAACTTTTTGGGCTCAATTGCATTCTCCATAATGTATGTGTTTCTTATATTTGTGTGTTTTACAAATCTCAAACTATGACTCTGTTTTAATTTTTAAAAAAAGAGCTAGGGCAGACTGGGGAGTCCTCTGCAGACTCCTCAGTCTACCCAGCTCTTTTTTTGTTATGCAGAGCGTTCGTTGCTCAACAACGAAAATAGAAGTTGCTGCTCATCACATCAGCAGCAGCAGCAGTGAAAATAGCACCGAAATGTCGTCTTGCTAAGCAGCGAACCCGTTGTAGTGAAAATAGCAGTGTTTTTAGCAACAAAAATGGCCCAACACCTAGCTACCATTCTAGTTATACAAACATTGCTATTTTTGCTACTTGACCCTTATTCTGTCGTAGTGCACGCCATCTCTAGATCCTAGAGTGAAAATAGGGCAAAGCGAGATCCATTAGACCTATACTCAACCTCTAGTTTGGAGAGCCATCCCTATCTCAGGGGTGACTAATTCATTTAGGGCCGAGAGACCTTTAAAAAACCTAGGGCCCGATCCATCTTCCCAAGGACTGGAAACATCGTAAGAGAGAAAGGGCTTACCCGGCCCTGTCTCATTTGCCCAATCCACCTCTATATCAACAGTACCCACCCCACAGGGAGCATACGCAGGGTACCCAATGGGGCCACAAGGGGCACAACCTAACCCACCCAAAAGTCCAGGGCCTCTAATGGTCTATTATCTGCCTAGCCCTACTCCTCCACCAAAAATTTCCCAATAAGAACCCACTCTAGCCACGGTAGTGCTAACACTAGAAATGTTATGACAACCAGCACCCACTCCAGCCACCACGGTAGTGGTAACACCAGAAATGTTATGATTAGTCATGGAAATAAGGAGGGGGTGGCTTCGGGTATCACTCGCGCCTCCAACCTCAGGACCTAGGATGGAGCAGAACAAGCCCGTAAACATCTTAAAGTTGATCAATAAATTTGATGGGACTGGAAACCCCATCCCACACATGGAGATGTTCAACCTAATCCATGTGAAAGATGAAGTTAAGGTGGGTGCCTTTGGCCTCATCCTAGATGGTAAAGCTGTCCAATCATTTAGGTCCTTGAAAGATGAGGATAAACTCACCTTCAAAGACTTGAAAGAGGCCTTTCAAGGTTGGATATTCTTGTGAGGGTTAGATATCTCTACTCCCATTGTAGTGCCAGATACAAGTTCTCTAATGAAAGGTTAATAGGGAGATTTCTGGAAGGTTTGGATGACGTACCCCTACACAATTCATTGTATGCCTTGGCCCATACCTCGTTCGAGAAATGCTACAGGAGTTCATTTCAAGGGAACATGTTACCGGGAACTTCAATACGGTACATCAGAAGCCTCATTCAAGACCACCAACACAAAATCTGATGGAAAGAGCAAGGAGTCCACTTCTAGACAATAATTCTAGTAGTTGGTTGTTGCATTAATGTAGCAAATGACCCAATATTGGAGGCCGGGTTGGGTTGGCCAACCCCATCTTTGTCCGAAAAGGGAGCTTGTATGGTCCCCGATATGTCAAGATAACCATACTAGCACACGGAGTGCCCACATTTGCGACCCCATACCACCCTCTATTGCACATATTGCCAAACATGGGGGGCAATCATGAAGTCACAAATTGCTATCAGCAAAAGGGCTGCTGAAGCCCACACTCTACCTCAAGCCTTGCGTGTAAACCCAAGGCAACCACTAGCCTTGCTGCCAACACCTGGCCTCCATAATATACCTCAACCAGGCCAAGAAGTGAATTCCTTAATCCCTTTGAGGAATTATGAGTGTACCCAAAATGCCCTTACCACCCCTAGTTCTCCCACCTCAACCCCCATTACCACGAATCACACCTATTCGTCAGCTAACCCTAACAAAAACCTTTGAAGAAGGGGATGAGGGGGAACCCCTTGATCCAACTAGTCCACCCTCTCAAATCCTCAGCCACTATGTGATGGAGGTGACCAAATGTACCCAGTGTACTTAGCAGCCCCAATGCCATGGGGCCAAGACATGAATACCATGGCGAAACGACCACCCATGAAATGCTATCATTGTGCAGGACTCCACTGAGTAGTTGAGCATCCAATCAAGAAAGGGATGGCAAGTACCATTTTAGAAGCTTCTACATTAACCCCTTTATGCATTGGGTGTGCAATAGACCATATGTATAAAGATTGTCCGCTGAGACCTCGAACAATAAGGAAGGCTTGTGAAGCTAATCCTAGCACCAGCATTAATATCCTAAGTGTAAGAGATGGCTTTATCCACACGGTCCCTCTCAACGTCGTAACCAGATTACAAAACAGACAAAGGGCTGTAGAGAAGAGGCATCGGCCTCACGAGACCAGGGACAACAAGCAAAGGTCTTATCCTCAAAGAATGTCCCTGAACAAGCACGAGCAACTAGATGCTCGAGAAACCAAACCATGAAGATTGGCAAGGGAGACAACCGGGTAGTTATCAAGAGTGGTTTGGAAGATGGCACAACAACACATGCATCAACTTCTTTGTTAGAAGAGGAAGATCTTCTACGCTCAGCCAATCTAGCCAGGGAACAGATTAACACTAACCACAGCTCCCTAAAAATCTTGTCGAATACCATAACCACATAGAGGAAAAGGAAAGACCCTTGGTAGCCTAAGAGTTGGTCAGGGATTGCCAAGCACAAATAGAAGATGAGCCTCCTACTTCTTACCTTGAGCCATTTCCTTCGGTCTCCAAAATGAGACCCACTGAATAAGCTTAGGTATATACTAGAGAGCTCCTAGACCCATCACCCCCACATAGGCCAACAGAAGCAATAGCACCCACTATAACAGCTACCCCCCACCAGGGAAACTGGGTAGCCAAATATCTCAAAAATTTGGAGGATGATCACCTTAAAATAACGGGCACAGAAATCCCCATCCAGATACTATATACACATAAAACCGTAAGAACAAGCCAAGGCGACCTTCCTCACAGAACAACCTCCACTCCTAGAAACATTATTGGTCTCTCTTCCTTCCTCTCTTCTCATATGCAAATCCCCATTGGCACCTTGCTTCAAAGTAGCCCAAGATTATAGAAAGATTGGATGGCGGGACACATCTGGGTAGGCATGCAGGAATCCATAGAGCTAGATAGCTCTAATAAGTTAGAGAAAGATGAGCTTGTTCAATCCCACGAGATCACTGGCACCCTGAGAGTTTGAGTAAATAAGATTGGACAATACTTTGAAGGTGATGAGATCAATGCGGCATTGTCGATAACCTTTGATGGCCTCCAGGTCATAGCAATCCTGGGGACAGGCGAGCAAGAGTGAGCATTGTTAGCAAACAATGCTGGGAGACATGGGGAGCACCCACCATGGATGACACAACATTACTGGTCAAACTTGTTGATGGAGCCACTGCTAGAACCATTGGTCTACGAAAGGATTTGAAAATAGAGATCATCGGAACTACCTTCCTCCACACCTTTGTAGTGATGAACTTCGGACAACAGCCAATTTCAAACGACTATATCCTTGGGCAACCATTCATGAGGGACCAAAATGATCCACAATTGGGATATCGACCGCATTTACATTTGAAGGAAAGATCAGACAATGAAAATCAACCTACACACATGGAAGGTACATCCCATGAGTGGCAGACCCTCCGTAGAGTACTCAATAACAACAACCAGATCCACTGTAGTCCATCTATGTCAAACGTGCCACAAGACACTAGATGATGAAAAGGATAGTGAGGAATGTGTACCTCTTTCGGAGCCATAGGACTCTGAGAATTGGATGCATATCCTTGCCACCCTCGACATACTTCCTATATGCATGGGAAATAGTTTGCCACAGTGTATGGGAAGGATATCACATCTCAATACATGCTTAACATTGCATACCTAACGAATGTCACCACTTTGGAAATTGAAAAGGCCATTAAAGAGTGGAACCATCAAGGGAAACACGCTCACACAGAACTTGCAAGCCTGATGGATTCCGTGCCAGAGCGCTATATCTTCCCTGACGATTCAGACACCCACTAACTAAAATACATTAGGGAAAATGAAGCACATGACCACTTCAACCAAATATGGCAAAAGGAGTTCACAAATAACTCCCTTTTCTTCCACACAACCAGCCCAAAGCCAATGGAATCCATTGATCCCCAACCCAAACTTGAAAATGATTTGTCGCTCTTCTGTGCACACGGCACATAATAAAAAGTTAGCTCTGGTAGAAAAATAAGCCAAAAGGCTAGTAGAAGAAAAGGGCCAAAGAGACCAAACAAGTTCCCAAACAATTTAAGACCTTTCAAGTGGCTAATAGATTTGTGAAATATGAATCGGCCCAAAGGTCCCACAATGAATAACCAAGGACCTCATATGATGGTCCAGCTAAGGTAAAAGAAATTAACCTGGTAGGCCGGGGAGAAGACCCGAGGCAGTATACATTGGAGATGACCTCTCTAGAGAGGAGGAAACGGAGCTCATCACTCTGCTTACATAATTCTAGGATTGCTTTGCCTGGAAGTACACAGATATGAAGGGTATACCTCTCGAAGTAGTCAAGCACACCATTTTGATGGTCAATGGAGCATGACCCGTCAAACAAAGGGCTTATCCTATGAACTCAAAGTATTCCAAGATGGTTCGAAAAGAAATCGATAGACTCATTAACGCCAGATTCATATATAAAGTAAAGCGTGATAGTGCCCAAAAAGAATGGGAAGTTAAGAGTGTGTGCGTGGACCTCAAAAAGGTCAATGCCACCACCATATGGAATCATTATTCCTTACCCTTGATTGAACATGTGCTAGAACGAGTCACAAGAAAGGAAGCCTATAGCTTCCTTGATGAATTCTCCAGCTACAACCAAGTGTTGTGATCTACTTTAAGGATCAACACAAAATAGGCTTTGCCACGGAATGGGGCACTTATGCGTACTGAGTCATGCCCTTTTGGGCTGATCAATGCCCCTCGCACCTTTGAGGGACTAATGTGCATGGCCTATAAGGAATATATTTGGAAATTCCTTGAGTTCTTCATGGATGAACTTTGTGTCAACTCCTCATGGAATGCACACCTTGACTGTTTACGTAAGGTGTTAGAACGATGTAGGCTATATCACATTTCATGGAAGCCACTCATATGCCAATTTTGGTTAGACATGGAGTTATCTTGGAGCACATCATCTCCTAATAGGGAATTTCCACGAACGATAGCAAGGTGTGGCTCATTCTTGAGCTCCCACGAGTTTTGAGGGAGTCCAGTGTTTCATGGAACATGTTGGCTATTATCGACAATTCATTTTTATGTATGTTGATATAGCTTGACTTCTTTACGGACTCTTAATCCTTTTCGAGTGGACGAAGGAATGCCAATGGGATTATAAGACCCTCAAGAAAGCCTTCGCTAGTGCTCCTATTCTCAGGTCCCCCAACTCGGACATTATCTTTCATGCCCACATCGATGCCTCCACTTTTGTTGTTGGATGTGTGCTGGCCCAACCTGGTGAACATAAGATGGATTTTCCCATTAGCTTTTCCAGCTCCGCCAACTAAATGATGCCAAGAGAAATTATACTATGACCAAAAGAGAAGGATTAGCCATGGTTTACAACTTTAAGAAGTTTCGCCATTATCTTCTTGTGACCAAATTCATCTTCTTTTTGTAGACCATCAAGCTCTTCTATACCTAGTAAACAAACCCTATACAACAAGAAGGATCACCAGGTGGCTAATGATATTTCTTGAGTTTGACTTCTCTCTCATAGAGTGAGGAAGGGCTTACAGCATGTCTTGGCCGACCACATGTCAAGAATTCCTAACAGCAATCCGCCATGGGATTTGATGATGATTTACCAGATGCCTTCCTATTCCAATTATGTATGATTCTTGAGTGGGGCACGGAGGTAGCACACTTTCTAGCCAATGGATTACTAGTGAACCCCCTCCTAAACAAGGACCGTGCCCAAGGCCTAATAAATAGGTAGCCCCCTACAAACTCATTGTAGAAAAACCAACTCTACAGGTAGGGAAAATACAAGATTCTAAGACGTTGTGTCCGCCCGTGAAGATGAATATGTTTTCCTTCTAGAGCATGCTCAGTCTACCTGTGATGGGGGGCACTTTGCAATAGATATCACTGCATGCAAAGTCATCACACAGTATGGTTATGGTGGCTCACCTTATTGTGGCTAATGTAGCATAATATGTCAGTGGTGCGATGAATGAAAACATGCGACATTCCCCTGCTTTAAGGACAACATGCCCTTAAACCCTATTGTGTCCTTACAACATTCGAAAAGTGGGGCATTTATTTCATTAGGGCTATTAGTCCCATAGCCAGATACACTCAAGCTAGATATATAATCGTAGCCACCATGGACTATTGCACCAAATGAGTTGAAGCTTGGGCTACTTGTACAGCTGATGCGCGATCGTAAAATTTCTATATGAGTCAATTTTCACACTCTTAGATTTCCCCCTTGAGCTTGTAAGCAAAAATGGAATTCACTTCATTAATGAGGTAATCCAAGTACTCTTACAAGAATTCCTTGTCACTCATAGAAAGTCCTCCCCATATTACCCCCAAGAAAATGGCTAAGCTGAATGTACTAACAAGGTTTGTGTGCCATTCTAACCAAAGCTGTTGAGGCCAACAATTGGTAACAAAAGTTGTGAGCAACACTATGAGCCTATAGAACTTCCTACAAGGCAACTACCAATGCCACACTCTTCATTCAAGGCCACACCCTTCAATTTGACCTATGGTACTAAAGCGGTTATGCAAATGTACTTCTTGGTCCCTAGCTTATGTATTGTTGTAGAATAACAACTTATGGGGAATGTCTTAGGCTATCGCCTTTTTGAGCTTGAAAATCTTGACGAAACACGAGCATGATTATAGAAAAGCTAAGGCAAAAGCAATGGTTCAATGACTAGCTCAAAGACAAGCAAATGAATGAGGGCAACATGGTCCTCCTATTCAGCACAAAAACACACAAAACAAAACTCAGGCTTAGAGGCTTAGGACCCTTCCTAGTCACTGAGATAACCTCTTAAGGCGCAGTGCGCATAGAGAGACTTCAAGGTGTCGATAAATGGCATGATATTTCAATGGTAGAAAGTTAAAATGCTACTATGGCCCACGGAGTAAAACTACCCTAAGGGCCATTCATGAGACAAAAAACAAAGAAAAAAGGGACCATGAATAGATGAAACAAGCCGCCCAACAAGAGGCTATAGCGAGGCAAGCCAAGCTTCGGTGTAGAAAAATAATCTGGTCAACATGGCCCAAGTGGTCAACCTTGAAGAGGAAGAATGGGAGGTGAAGCTTGCTCAGTTATGGTTAGGAATGACCACCCTAACGAACGTAACCCTAAAATTAACTCTTGTAGATAAAAGGGCTGGTTACAATTTGATGTTTCACAAAACATGCATTTCCCTCAAGGAACCCCCACTGAATGACACTCTTGCCATGGTCACAATAGTGGCATCTCAAGATGTTCATTACTTAGGCACAATCATACTTTTGTTCTGCATTGGAAATAATCCCTTGGAAGGGAAGTTTTATGTGATGCCTAGGAACAATGCACGAAGAGATACTATCCTCATGATGGATGAAGAGCCTGTATAACTGCTACTCCCCCATGCCAAGAAGTCACTCCTCCAATCACCATCATCATTCCATCCTCAAATTCTCACAAATCCATCCCACTCAAAAAGAGGCCGCTCAACACTCTTAACACCCCACTGCCTCTCACACCCTATCCACTACCCCACTCGGCAACAACCCACTCCCACATCTCTAAAGCCACCCAAGCTGCTGACCCACCAAAGAAAACTAACCACAATAACACTTCTAACGTCACTAACAAACACACACAGGGAATGACCTCAACAATAGATACCAAAAGGCTTCTAACCGCACAAGGCTATTATGAGGGCACTTCTACTTTCTAGATCCGCCAAAGATCCTACTCTTGTCCTCACACACCAGCACCTCAAGATCCTCATCCCTCACATTGGCAACCAATTTGACAACCACAATCCCAAAGGGTACAGGACAAATGCCGGGCCAAACACTCTCTGAGGCCCACCTATCCTCCACCACACCCTTGGCCTTGCCCAACAAAAACAACCTCCCGGAGGATTCCAAAACCTCTACTACAAGCCCAACATTTCTACCTTAGCAATTGCCACGTTTGGATCTCGAAATCACCATGGCACGAACTCCCAACTCTTGTCACTGTGCAGTCACCCACCCTTCAATGGTGACCCAAAGTGGCCTCTGCCACATGATGTGACTGCATAGGAGAAAGGGAAGAAAAAGCTTCACGACGACATTGTGACCCCCCACAACCGCAGCCACCAGTCCATACTAAAGATATACCCTTGATGTTAGCTTCTCCTCCACCCGTCATCGTCAAGCTACATCGAGTACTCCCAATCAACCATTAACCGCTCCTATCTCAGGTACTCCCTTGTCACTAGCTTCTCAACTCCCAGGGAAGTCCCACCCTCGCCTCATCAACTAATTGGAACCGGCTACTCCATTTGGTGAATTGAGGATATAGTCAGTACAAAACCCACAATGGGGTGCTAACATCATAGCCCAAGAGTACAAAACTTATTTTGAGGGTGCCCTAAAAAAAACTATCTACCCACACCATGGCCATACCAGCGATACCATTCACCACCCCCTTTGCAAAACGACCAAACCATTCAAAACTTCAGCATTGCCATGTCTGTACCCAATTTTCAAAGGTCGTACTAACCCCCACATGAAGTGCCACAGTTGTACCATTCCCCTTCTGAGTTTCCACGATCGTACCAACACCCACTTGAACTGCCATGACCCTTCTGAATGTGCCACGGCCGTTCCAACTTTTTCTCCAGATGCCATTCCCATTCCATGCTCACCACGCAAAGAACACGCCTATTCCAAACAGTTGGTATGCCCATTCCAAACAAAGAACATGCCCATTCCAAACAAAGAACATGCCTATTCCAAACAGTTGGTATGCCCATTCCAAACAACTTCCATCGGGAGGGGACACTTCGAGGAATATGCGGCTGACACCCAACCCAACTATCACGCTTGGGGGAGGAGCTCATGAATTAGGTCACAAGACACAAAGTCCACTTGTTCGTGAAGAACAATCCCAGAGTGGAAGATAAGCTAGTGTACTATATGGGGCCTCAGGCTAGGACTTGAAGGCCTACCTACCATGGAGGCATGGGGACCTAACCTTTACAAATGCTTATACTTAATAGAGACTTATGATGCCAACCAGCAGTTAGAGAGGTGCTAGAGAATGAAGGGCAGCCACCACAGAGAGTTCACCTCAGTGTAGATCTCATCTGAGATGCCCTCTATCTCCCTAGAATCGACCAATCATATGTGAGGCTCACCAATGCCCTATGGTTAGCGAAAGGATTTTATAGGGGCCAAACCACCAAGGATGGCATGGAATGGAGTAACATCACCTAGGAGGAGATGGTGATGCCGGCGGCAAGGGCTTTATCATTTTTATTGACTACCACGTGGACTGTTAGGTTTTTAGCCCCGCAACCCTGTCCTTATTGGCCAGAGTTCTTGAGGGAACATTCTAATCGAATCCTCAGGGAAAGCTTATAGCTCTGCAACCCTAATGACCAAAGTCCTCTACCATGCTCCAGGGTGGGAGGAGCTTCTGAGAGCCGTCCAACGCATTGGGCCGAACATAGTCCCAATCTCTATGCATCCACCCCAATACTCTCCCCAATCACCACTGGCAAAGCGTCATCACCCTGAACCCAAAGGCAAGCCCATTCCCCCATAGCCAGCCAAGGCCCTACCCTAGGAGAGCAAAGAGCTAAAGAGGCACAACAAAAGGTAGCTGAGCAGGAAGCCTAGCTAAAGGATTTTTTAGAACACAATTTGTTTGAAACCCCACCCCCCCTGAAGGAACATCTGACTTTCCCCCTCATTACTCAAATGCGAGCCCATCCTCTCCTCACTCCTCCCACTTCAACACTCTAGAGACCATGCACCTTCAGATCCAATGAACCCTACGTAGAAAGTGTCCATGCTCCACATGAGAAAGTCCCAAACTTTGCCCTAGGCTTCTCTCACATGGCCCACAATCTCATCACCCAAATGACTGACTACATTTACCACCAGCAAGAGGTTTTAACGATGGCCTAATGACAACTGTTGCTCTCGAAAAAGCTCAGCCGACAAAATGCTGATGATTTGTACACCTTTAACCTCAACAACCTCCATCTTGAGACGGTGATGGATGAGAAGGAGAATTAATTGATATAGGACATCACCATTTCTAAGCATCAGCACCATCTCTAAGCATCATATAAAGCCACACAAAGGGACCACAATGACCTCTCTCTAGCCCAAGCTGTAACCAAATATTTCCAGCAACAAGCAACAAGCGTTTAGGAGAAGCCCTCATCAACAAGATCGGACTCGACTTTCAGCGCTACCGAGATATCTTAGAGGAGACACTCCATGAGAAAGAGGCTCATCTAGAAGTCACAGAGGCAAGAGTAGCGTAGCCCCCACCAACACCTTCTTCCCCCTCCTCTAGTGCCACCAGAGACAGGAAGGTGGATGCCCTTAGAATTAACAAGGGATATAATAAGGTCGACATGATAAGGTCACTTGCAAACTCACTCATAAGAGTTTGTGCACAAACTCATAAGAGTTTTGTACACACACTCAGGGGGAAAAAAACCTTCTAAGGAGAGGGAAATAGTGCCTCGATGCATTATTAGGCTACATCCATACATAGATGCAACAAGTAAGAAAATATGCAAAGAAGTAGAACACTCAAAGTCGATTCATAAGAATTTGTAAAGTACAATGAAGTGACATGATAAGGTTGCATGATAAGATCACTTACACACTCACTCATAAGAGTGCATACACATGCTCGTGGAAAAAAATCTCCTTAGGAGAAACTACCCCGGCCCATTATTAGCCTACATCTTCACATCACTGCCAATATTACCTACATCCACACATCACTACGATATGATTGGCTAAAATATTGGATAACCACAAAAAGTTGATGGACCCACAACAAAAAGAAAGGGAGATAGATAAATAAATGATTAGTTAATGAAGGAAGCTTCAACTTCTCTTATGTCTTCAAAAATGTGAAACTCTAGAAGCTTATCATAAGCCTATCATTTTAAATCTACAAACTTAATATAGATGGACCCATAACTGAGTGATCATATTTCAAAATGTTTGTAGGAATTGTTCTTGAATGTGAAAATTGAGTGTCTTTTTATATATTCCTATGAATAAAATTATTTCCCAAAAATAATGTGTTACCAAAGTCAAGATCTTGAGGCAAGGTCTATGTTTTCTAGTTAATTAGCTATTGTGATTAAAAGCCTATCCATGCTTGTGTTTTATAGAGGAGAGTGTCCATGCCCGCCTCATCGATTCTCTATGTTATCTAGTTTTAGGCATGGATCACAAGCATATACATGTGTGTACATGCTTATATTGCATCAATGATTGTAGGTTGTATAGAGGAGAGTATGAGAAAATCATGCATTATCCTAAATGAAAAAATGTGTTGTTTTTTCAAAATTATGGCAAAGTGTTGAGAAATTTACTACAACATCTCCCTCTTAAACCTCGTCTAAAGTCTGAAACTAAATGTCATCTACGGTCTCAACATTACTCAGATAGGACTAGGTGCTCTTTTCACACACACACACACACTTACACTTTTTCAATGGAAACTGGGGCCCTACTTCATGGTAGGTGTTGACAATTGAAGCTAATTATAGGAAAGAAAGTCTTTTTATGATAGTAACAAATTGAACTATTGATAATTGAAGTTGGTAGAAAAGCTTAGGTATGATAGCAACAAAATATTGACGCGAGGATGCCCTTGACAATGATTTCTTCAAGGAGGTAGCATATGTTTTTGTTAAGCATCATGTTTCTCTCCTAAGAAAACATTTACATAAAAAGATTGAAGAGTTCACAAAAAAAAATGATATCTTAGCTCGCACCCACCAATAATAGAGACTGTGATAAATAGTAGAGAAAAATCATCAATTAGGTGTGATTTTAGATTAAAATAATGGTTTAGATATTGACTAATTTACTTAAATTTTGATTGATGTGTAAATTTTTAAAAGTAAAACCGGCCAAGGTCAAGAGTCTTCTTTTGCGAAAAGAAGGGTTTAAAATTTGATGGGACTCCATACATGGGCCTCTACCATGCACCTTGACAAATGCCATGCACGCTTGACCTTGGAAGGGATTGAGGAAACTTATTTGAAACGTAAGGTTGGAGGTGTCCTTCTATACAGAAGTTGTTTCTTTGTTGGCATGGAGGACAATAAGTCTTTAAGACTTGATTGGACTCCATATATAGGCCTACAACAAGGACCTTGACAAATGCCATGCATGCTTGACCTTGAAAGGGACTGAGGGAACACATTTGAAACGTAAGGATGGAGGCCTCCTTCTATACAAAAATTGTTACTTTGTAGGCATGGAGGAGAAGAAGCTGTTGCTTTATAGGGCATGGAGGTCACATAGGTGATTTTGTATTTTATATATGGCCTTTGTATACTTTGTGTGCACCAACACCCTTCAATTTTAAGGATGAAATCATTGTAGGAAGGGATGGTTTGTAATGTAGAGGTTTAGGTGCACATTCACATGGGAAATAGGCCTATGCACTTTGGGCATAGGTTCATTTACATATGTGGGTTTATGGGGGCCTTGGGGGATAAAAGGTATTGTACCCTTTTGATACTTTTGGCATATCACTTAACATGTTCTTGGAGCTCTCATGCCAAGCTTCCATGGTGGTACTCCCTGATGAGTGCAAGGTGGTACTCCCCCTAGACTGCACGTGTGGTACCTCATGTGATGAGTGCATCTCTCTCTTCTCTCTCCTCCCCTATTTCTTGCAGTTATCTACTTTAGACATGGATCACAAGCATATTCATATGAAAAAAGGAACATCTTTTACAAATGGTGAAGTGTTGAGAAAGGTCATCATGCATGTGTTATTTATCGATCAGAGGTGTAGTGTAAGCTTGAATAAGTGTGCATAACCATTTCATAGGAGATTTTTACCTATTGAGGCCTAATGGCAAAATGGATAATTGTGCACCACCTCCTATGATAACTCTATAGGATTGGGATTTAGCACTGCATTTGATATTTGTAGACAAGACAATCCAAGATAGAAAGCCCTATGAATGAATTCCAAAAAGTCTACCTTTGTAGTCTATCAAAAATAATTAAAAATCGTGCACTTATTAGATCCTATGCACATTTTTAAAAATGTTGCACACCCCCAAGCGAGGAGGACATGCTCACAGTCACACGAAGGATCTTGTCAAGTCCGAAACTAAACCTCATCTATGGTCTCAACATAACTCGGATTAGACTAGGTGCTTTTTTCACACACACACTTACTCCCACTTTTTCAAAGGCAATGGTGCCCCTACTTCATGGTAGGTGCTGACGATTGAAGCCAATAGGATAGAAAGCCAAAATACACTATTCACTATTGAAATTGGTAGGAAAAGCTTACGTATGATAGCAAAATGAACTATTCACTATTGAGGTTGGTAGAAAAGCTTAGGTATGATAGCAACAACACATTGACGATACAAAACCTCCAAAATGATTTGTATTCCGAAAGGTAATATATGTTTTTGTCCCCTTTTGTAACTTGTATATCAAAAACATTTCCACGGAGAGCGCACGCAGCTTTAATAAATTTCGTAATTAGCATCATGTTTATCTCTTATGAAAAGATTTACGTAAAAAGATTGAATAGTTCTACCCCCCAAAAAAAAGGATATCTTGACTTACACCCAATAAAATAATAGAGACTACTATAAGTACTTTTAGATTGAAATAATAGAGACTATACTATAAGAGACTACTATAAGTACTAGAAAAGAATCGTCACTTCAATGTGATTTCAGATTAAAATAATGACCTTCAGATATTGAATAATTTACTTAAAAATTTGACTAGTGTAAATTTTTAAGAGTAAAACTGGCCAAAATTTTGACAAATGCTTGACCTTGGAAGGGTCTGAGGGAACTGATTTGAAACATAAGGCTGGAGGCCTCCTTCTATGCAGAAGTTGTTGCTTCGTAGGCAAGGAGGTGATTTTTTTTAAAAACTGCATGGATTTTTCCAAAATTCCCTAATATGATCTGTTTAATAAATTTCTTAATTAGCATCATGTTTCTCTCTTAACGAAACATTTATGTAAAAAGATTGAATAGTTCTAAATATATATATATATATATATGATAATATCTTAGCTCGCCCGCAATAATAAAGAGTATGATTAATAGTAGAAAAAAATCATGGATTTTTTTTAAAAACTGCATGGATTTTTCCGAAATTCCCTAATATGATCTGTTTAATAAATTTCTTAATTAGCATCATGTTTCTCTCTTAACGAAACATTTATGTAAAAAGATTGAATAGTTCTATATATATATATATATATATATATATATATATATATATGATAATATCTTAGCTCGCCCGCAATAATAAAGAGTATGATTAATAGTAGAAAAAAATCATCAATTCAGTGTAATTTTAGATTAAAATAATGGCTTAGATATTTATTGAATAATCTTCTACTTAAAAATTTGATTGATGTTTAAATTTTTAAAAGTAAAACTGGCCGAGGTCAAGAGTACGGGTTTAAAATTTGATGGGACTCCATATATCATACACCATGGACCTTGACAAATGCCGTGCACGCTTAACCTTGGAAGGAGCTTATTTGAAACGCAAGGCTTCTATACTTATAGCAGTTGTTGCTTTGTAGGCGTGGAGGAGAACAAGGGTTTAAAAGCACGCTTTATAGCTTCTCAACTCCCAGGGAAGTCCCACCCTCGCCTCATCAACTAATTGGAACCGGCTACTCCATTTGGTGAATTGAGGATATAGTCAGTACAAAACCCACAATGGGGTGCTAACATCATAGCCCAAGAGTACAAAACTTATTTTGAGGGTGCCCTAAAAAAAAACTATCTACCCACACCATGGCCATACCAGCGATACCATTCACCACCCCCTTTGCAAAACGACCAAACCATTCAAAACTTCAGCATTGCCATGTCTGTACCCAATTTTCAAAGGTCGTACTAACCCCCACATGAAGTGCCACAGTTGTACCATTCCCCTTCTGAGTTTCCACGATCGTACCAACATCCACTTGAACTGCCATGACCCTTCTGTGCCACGGCCGTTCAACTTTTTTCTCCAGATGCCATGCCCGTTCCATGCTCACCACGCAAAGAACACGCCTATTCCAAACAGTTGGTATGCCCATTCCAAACAAAGAACATGCCTATTCCAAACAGTTGGTATGCCCATTCCAAACAACTTCCACAAATAGCTACCACACCTGTACCAAATGAGGAACCTTAATGGTATGCCCATTCCATTCAAGTTTCCACGACCATTTCCTGGGAATGCTAGTCTCGTACCATTCAGGTTGCCAAGATCGTGTCCTTGTGGAAAACTATATATAGGGCCCCACCCCCTCATTTCATCACTTTTCGCTTTTAGCCCACTAGAATTGTTGCAAATGTTTTTCTGAAGGCTTCCCTTACTCACCACCCTCCCTCACCATGGCCGACTCATCTGACTCAGCACTAGAAACCCTTAAGGACCTAACCCTTAGGAAGAAGTGCCCGTCGGGAGGGGACACTCGAGGAATATGCGGCTGACACCCAACCCAACTATCACGCTTGGGGGAGGAGCTCATGAAGGAGGTCACAGGACACAAAGTCCACTTGTTCGTGAAGAACAATCCCAGAGTGGAAGATAAGCTAGTGTACTATATGGGCCCTCAGGCTAGGACTTGGAGGCCTACCTACCATGGAGGCATGGGGACCTAACCTTTACAAATGCTTATACTTAATAGAGACTTATGATGCCAACCAGCAGTTAGAGAGGTGCTAGAGAATGAAGGGCAGCCACCACAGAGAGTTCACCTCAGTGTAGATCTCATCTGAGATGCCCTCTATCTCCCTAGAATCGACCAATCATATGTGAGGCTCACCAATGCCCTATGGTTAGCGAAAGGATTTTATAGGGGCCAAACCACCAAGGATGGCATGGAATGGAGTAACATCACCTAGGAGGAGATGGTGATGCCGGCGGCAAGGGCTTTATCATTTTTATTGAGGACTGTTAGGTTTTTAGCCCCGCAACCCTGTCCTTATTGGCCAGAGTTCTCGAGGGAACATTCTAATCCAATCCTCCGGGAAAGCTTGTAGCTCTGCAACCCTAATGACCAAAGTCCTCTACCATGCTCCAGGGTGGGAGGAGCTTCTGAGAGCTGTCCAACGCATTGGGCCGAACATAGTCCCAATCTCTATGCGTCCACCCCAATACTCTCCCCAATCACCACTCGCAAAGCGTCATCACCCTAAACCCAAAGGCAACAAGCCCATTTCCCCATAGCCAGCCAAGGCCCTACCCTAGGAGAGCAAAGAGCTAAAGAGGCACAACAAAAGGTAGCTGAGCAGGAAGCCTAGCTACAGGATTTTTTAGAACACAATTTGTTTGAAACCCCACCCCCCCTGAAGGAACATCTGACTTTCCCCCTCATTACTCAAATGCGAGCCCATCCTCTCCTCTCCTCACTCCTCCCACTTCAACACTCTAGAGACCATCTGTTGGGGTGAAGGACATGCACCTTCAGATCCAATGAACCCTACGTAGAAAGTGTCCATGCTCCACATGAGAAAGTCCCAAACTTTGCCCTAGGCTTCTCTCACATGGCCCACAATCTCATCACCCAAATGACTGACTACATTTACCACCAGCAAGAGGTTTTAACGATGGCCTAATGACAAATGTTGCTCTCGAAAAAGCTCAGGCGACAAACTGCTGATGATTTGTACACCTTTAACCTCAACAACCTCCATCTTGAGACGGTGATGGATGAGAAGGAGAATTAATTGATATAGGACATCTCCACCGTTTCTAAGCATCAGCACCATCTCTAAGCATCATATAAAGCCACACAAAGGGACCACAATGACCTCTCTCTAGCCCAAGCTGTAACCAAATATTTCCAGCAACAAGCAACAAGCGTTTAGGAGAAGCCCTCAACAAGATCGGACTCGACTTTCAGCGCTACCGAGATATCTTAGAGGAGACACTCCATGAGAAAGAGGCTCATCTAGAAGTCACAGAGGCAAGAGTAGCGTAGCCCCCACCAACACCTTCTTCCCCCTCCTCTAGTGCCACCACAGACAGGAAGGTGGATGCCCTAATGGACTTTGTGAGACAGAACTCCCTGACCTCGCCATCCCTCCCCAAAACCCGTTCTAGCTCCTAAACCTCCATTACAGGACGATCCACCTCAATCTCCTACAACACAACATCTTCCTCGATGAGCCAATATCTCATACCACCTATGCTTACATCCTCACCAAACTCCCCCTCTACAGCATCACCTTACTCCCCTAGTTCTTTTTCCAAGGCCTCATCTCCTTCACCCCCACCCCCACATTTTCTTTGACCATCCTACCCACCCTCTCCAAGATAACCTCATATGTTGGTCACATCTACTCCAATTTGGGATACCCTAGGACCTTCACAACATCATTGATCTCTCCGTCTGAGATGGCTTGTGTTCGTACCCATACCCCTCCAAAATGATAGCGCGGAAGCCTTCACTACCTCAACTCCAAGGGCTGGGAGATAGTGAATTGTGCCTACCGCTCCTACCACAGAGATGACCTACCTTCTTACTCTGCAGAGCTGGACTATTGATCCTTTACAGAATATGCTATATCCAAATGGAGGTAATGGAAGTCACGGGCATCATGCAATTTGATGACTTGCACATGGTAATTTGTAAAGTACAATGAAGTGACATGATAAGGTTGCATGATAAGATCACTTACACACTCACTCATAAGAGTGCATACACATGCTCGTGGAAAAAAATCTCCTTAGGAGAAATTAACCCGGCTCATTATTAGCCTACATCTTCACATCACTGCCAATATTACCTACATCCACACATCACTACGATATGATTGGCTAAAATATTGGATAACCACAAAAAGTTGATGGACCCACAACAAAAAGAAAGGGAGATAGATAAATAAATGACTAGTTAATGAAGGAAGCTTCAACTTCTCTTATGTCTTCAAAAATGTGAAACTCTAGAAGCTTATCATAAGCCTATCATTTTAAATCTATAAACTTAATATAGATGGACCCATAACTGAGTGACCATATTTCAAAATGTTTGTAGGAATTGTTCTTGAATGTGAAAATTGAGTGTCTTTTTATATATTCCTATGAATAAAATTATTTCCCAAAAATAATGTGTTACCAAAGTCAAGATCTTGAGGCAAGGTCTATGTTTTCCAGTTAATTAGCTATTGTGATTAAAAGCATATCCATGCTTTTAATTAGCTATTGTGATTAAAAGCATATCCATGCTTGTGTTTTATAGAGGAGAGTGTCCATGCCCGCCTCATCCATTCTCTATGTTATCTAGTTTTAGGCATGGATCACAAGCATATCCATGCGTGTACATGCTTATATTGCATCAATGATTGTAGGTTGTATAGAGGAGAGTATGAGAAAATCATGCATTATCCTAAATGAAAAAATGTGTTGTTTTTTCAAAATTATGGCAAAGTGTTGAGAAATTTACTACAACATCTCCCTCTTAAACCTCGTCTAAAGTCTGAAACTAAACCTCATCTACGGTCTCAACATTACTCAGATAGGACTAGGTGCTCTTTTCACACACACACACACACTTACACTTTTTCAATGGAAACTGGGGCCCTACTTCATGGTAGGTGTTGACAATTGAAGCTAATTATAGGAAAGAAAGTCTTTTTATGATAGTAACAAATTGAACTATTGATAATTGAAGTTGGTAGAAAAGCTTAGGTATGATAGCAACAAAATATTGACGCGAGGATGCCCTTGACAATGATTTCTTCAAGGAGGAAGCATATGTTTTTGTCTCCTTATTGATTTTGTAACTTGTATATCAAACCAAATCCTCAAGGAGTGAATACGGATTTAGTATATTTCATAATAAGCATCATGTTTCTCTCCTAAGAAAACATTTACATAAAAAGATTGAAGAGTTCACAAAAAAAAATGATATCTTAGCTCGCACCCAATAACAGAGACTGTGATAAATAGTAGAGAAAAATCATCAATTAGGTGTGATTTTAGATTAAAATAATGGTTTAGATATTGACTAATTTACTTAAATTTTGATTGATGTGTAAATTTTTAAAAGTAAAACCGGCCAAGGTCAAGAGTCTTCTTTTGCGAAAAGAAGGGTTTAAAATTTAATGGGACTCCATACATGGGCCTCTACCATGCACCTTGACAAATGCCATGCACGCTTGACCTTGGAAGGGATTGAGGAAACTTATTTGACACGTAAGGTTGGAGGTGTCCTTCTATACAGAAGTTGTTTCTTTGTTGGCATGGAGGACAATAAGTCTTTAAGACTTGATGGGACTCCATATATAGGCCTACAACAAGGACCTTGACAAATGCCATGCATGCTTGACCTTGAAAGGGACTGAGGGAACACATTTGAAACGTAAGGATGGAGGCCTCCTTCTATACAAAAATTGTTACTTTGTAGGCATGGAGGAGAAGAAGCTGTTGCTTTATAGGGCATGGAGGTCACATAGGTGATTTTGTATTTTGTATATGGCCTTTGTATACTTTGTGTGCACCAACACCCTTCAATTTTAAGGATGAAATCATTGTAGGAAGGGATGGTTTGTAATGTAGAGGTTTAGGTGCACATTCACATGGGAAATAGGCCTATGCACTTTGGGCATAGGTTCATTTACATATGTGGGTTTATGGGGGCCTTGGGGGATAAAAGGTATTGTACCCTTTTGATACTTTTGGCATATCACTTAACATGTTCTTGGAGCTCTCATGCCAAGCTTCCATGGTGGTACTCCCTGATGAGTGCAAGGTGGTACTCCCCTAGACTGCACGTGTGGTACCTCATGTGATGAGTGCATCTCTCTCTTCTCTCTCCTCCCGTATTTCTTGCAGTTATCTACTTTAGACATGGATCACAAGCATATTCATACGAAAAAAGGAACATCTTTTACAAATGGTGAAGTGTTGAGAAAGGTCATCATGCATGTGTTATTTATCGATCAGAGGTGTAGTGTAAGCTTGAATAAGTGTGCATAACCATTTCATAGGAGATTTTTACCTATTGAGGCCTAATGGCAAAATGGATAATTGTGCACCACCTCCTATGATAACTCTATAGGATTGGGATTGAGCACTGCATTTGATATTTGTAGACAAGACAATCCAAGATAGAAAGCCCTATGAATGAATTCCAAAAAGTCTACCTTTGTAGTCTAAGTATCGAAAATAATTAAAAATCGTGCACTTATTAGATCCTATGCAAATTTTTAAAAATGTTGCACACCCCCAAGCGAGGAGGACATGCTCACAGTCACACGAAGGATCTTGTCAAGTCCGAAACTAAACCTCATCTACGGTCTCAACATAACTCGGATTAGACTAGGTGCTTTTTTCACACACACACTTACTCACACTTTTTCAAAGGCAATGGTGGCCCTACTTCATGGTAGGTGCTGACGATTGAAGCCAATAGGATAGAAAGCCAAAATACACTATTCACTATTGAAATTGGTAGGAAAAGCTTACGTATGATAGCAAAATGAACTATTCACTATTGAGGTTGGTAGAAAAGCTTAGGTATGATAGCAACAACACATTGATGATAGTTGTGACAGCACAAAACCTTCAAAATGATTTGTATTCCGAAAGGTAATATATGTTTTTGTCCCCTTTTGTAACTTGTATATCAAAAAAATTTCCACGGAGAGCGCATGCAGCTTTAATAAATTTCGTAATAAGCATCATGTTTATCTCTTATGAAAAGATTTACGTAAAAAGATTGAATAGTTCTACCCCCCCCCAAAAAAAAGGATATCTTGACTTACACCCAGTAAAATAATAGAGACTACTATAAGTACTAGAAAAGAATCGTCACTTCAATGTGATTTTAGATTAAAATAATGACCTTTAGATATTGAATAATTTACTTAAAATTTTGATTGGTGTAAATTTTTAAGAGTAGAACTGGCCAAAATTTTGACAAATGCCATGCACGCTTGACCTTGGAAGGGTTTGAGGGAACTGATTTGAAACATAAGGCTGGAGGCCTCCTTCTATGCAGAAGTTGTTGCTTTGTATTTGTGGAGGAGAAGAAGTTGTTGCCCCTCACAAAACAGAGTGTGTTAAACTGAGCTTCTCTGATAGGGCTGACTGTTTGGCCTCTTTGGGGCTGAAGGACTTGGGTCCTGGGAAGATTATCAGATATTTGGGCTACCCTATAGGGCTGGGGCTGACTCCCCACCAATGTTTTACCTGGTTTAGTGATAGAATTAGAGGGAAAATCAAAGCCAGGGCCCATTTAAGACTCAGCTTGGCTGGCATAATCATTGCACTAAGGCACATCCTCATGGCACTTCCTGTGTATGTTGCCACACTACTGAAGTTTTCAGGTAATGACTGGAACAAGCTTGCAATGCAGTTCAGAGAATTCCTCTGGAGTTTTGCACATAAGAGGTCATGGTCCTTTATTTCATGGGAGCAGATCTGCTCTCCTAGGGAGGAAGGGGGCTGGGGGATCCCTGATATCATAGCTAAGGCTCAAGGCCTGCTTAACAAATGGATCCCCAAACTGGACAGCCCACAACCTTGGGCACAGATCATTAAGTGGAGAATTGAGCAGGCCTCACTTAAAGGCTCCCAATGGCTCAATACAAGCTGGATTGATAAGCTAATGCACCCTGACAAGCTAAAGGGCTGGAACTCCTCCCTTACCATGAAGCTAGTAAACAGCTGGAAAGCAACAACTAAGGAGGCAGTATGGATTGGTTCCCGGTTTGACTCATCCCTTGAGCAGAGCATATGGCTTTGCAAAGATGCAATGCAAAATGGTGTCCCAACAGTGGAAGCTAACCCCAGAGTAGCAAAAAGGCTGGAAGCAAAGGGTTTGGCAAAGTTCAAGGACATCTGGTGCTCCACTACTAAACAATGGCTGATCCCTGCTGGTAGATGGAATGCACTTAACAATGTAGAGCAAAGACTGATGCTTCATGTACTGAGCAATATCAGGAGGGAATGGCCCACCTCCCCAATGGTGACCACAAGGGTTAGCTTCAAGTATTGGTCCCTCCCAAGCATAAGACCCAAGGTGTCTAGACAGAAATGGGCTATGAGAATAGCTGTTGCCTGGAAGAAGGAAAACTGCACTCTGACAGTGGATTATTGCAGGCAGAGAGCCAGACAGACATGGGGCTCTACAGGCTCAGGCAGATTGGACCTACTCCTGTGGAGAATATTGAATAGGAAACTACCAGTTAGGGGCATAACCAGCAAGTGGAGCCAGGGGAATCCTTACTGTCCCAGGTGCAAAACCCATAAGGAATCTATGAGGCATGCCTTTTGGGAGTGCAAGGAGGTGTACCCTGTGTGGGCAGCAGTCAGCAGAATCCTCAGTGACTGTGGAGTGCTTGACAAGGTCAACTGGAAGCAAGCAGTCATTGGATGCAAGGGTAGGATGAACCCTACCATATATCAAGTGTGGCAAACACTGAGAGGCTTGATACTAAGCAGGATATGGGAATCTAGGAATGCTATACTACACAGGGGATCCAGCTGTGACTATAGCTCCATAGGGAGAGTAAGGAATCTAGTGGTAGAAGGTCTTGTATTAGCAAGGACTAGGGAGAGGGAAGATTAAAGCTACTGTGGATCTACTGCTTAGGAAAGTCCATAAGCTCCAGTGTTCACCTTAGGGTGCTGTATCTTTTTTGATACTTAATTTAAATTTCTTTGCATTAAAAAAAAAAAGTTGTTGCTTCGTAGGCAAGGAGGTGATTTTTTTTAAAACTGCATGGATTTTTCCAAAATTCCCTAATATGATCTTTTTAATAAATTTCTTAATTAGCATCATGTTTCTCTCTTAACGAAACATTTATGTGAATAGTTCTTAAATATCTATATATATATATATGATAATATCTTAGCTCGCCCGCAATAATAAAGGCTATGATTAATAGTAGAAAAAAATCCTCAATTCGGTGTAATTTTAGATTAAAATAATGGCTTAGATATTTATTGAATAATCTACTTAAAAATCTGATTGATGTTTAAATTTTCAAAAGTAAAACTGGCCAAGGTCAAGAGTACGGGTTTAAAATTTGATGGGACTCCATATATCATACACCATGGACCTTGAACTTGGAAGGGACGGAGGGAGCTTATTTGAAACGCAAGGCTTCTATACTTCTAGAAGTTGTTGCTTTGTAGGAGAACTAGGGTTTAAAACTTGACGGGACTCCGCCCCGTCAAGCACGCTTTACCTTGGAAAGGACCCAGGGAACGTATTTGAAACGTAAGGCTGGAGGCCTGCTTTTGTACAGAAGTTGTTGCTTTATATTTTGTACACAAGTTGTTGCTTTGTATTTGTGGAGGAGAAGAAGTGTGTTGGAAAAGTGGAGGTGTTCAACCATGGTGAAGGCCTTGCTCATGTTGCTTCTGTTTCTCAGCTTATGTACGCTACTGCAGGCTGCGGAAGAAGACGGAATCTTAGCTTTAGGATCCTCTCTCACCCCATCGTCCCGGCCGTTAAACTCCTCCAATTCAGCGTTTCTGCTCTCTTTCCGCTCCCCCTCCTCCTTCTCCTCCAGCTCCAACTCTACGAATCTCTACCTCGCCATCTCTTTTGCTGTTTCCCCCGACGGCCCCCCCGTGTGGGTGGCCAACCGCAACACTGCAGTGTCGGCCTCCGCCAAACTCACTCTGTCAGCCTCCGGCGAACTTCGCCTCTCCGACCCCTCCATCTCGCCCTCTTTGATTTGGTCCTCCAACACGTCCAATCAGGGCGTCCTCCGCGCCCAGCTCCTGGATACCGGTAACCTGGTCCTCCTCAAGAGCTCCGGCTCTGTCTGGCAGAGCTTCCAGAATCCCTCCGATACCCTCCTCCCAGACCAGAATTTCACCACCAAATTGCAGCTGGTTTCCGCTATGCGCTCCGACAACTTCTCCACCGGGAGGTTCTCTCTTACCTTCAGTTCCACCGGAGTTCTTCAGCTTACCAACACCACCAATCCCTCGGCTTACTGGCAATGGCAATGGGGATCATTCTCCGATGAAGGAACGCCCGCCCAATCCATCTTCTTCCAGTTCGATCAACTCGGAAAAATCAATCGATACAACTCCCCATCATCCATCAACTCAACATTCATTTCTGACGACTATGGATCCAACGTTACACGCAGGCTTACCCTAGACGTGGACGGCAACCTCCGCATGTATAGCTGGGAGCAAGCGTCTGCTCAGTGGAACAGTGTCTGGCTTGCCATGACAGACGTTTGTCAGTTCGTACCCCAGCTATGTGGCGCCTACGGCGTATGCATCTATGAGCCGCAGCCCACTTGCATCTGCCCACCAGGCTTCTCAGCCGCCGATTCCACTGATCTGTCTAGTGGATGCCGTCCAAATTACCCGATAGACTGCAGCAGCAGATATGTAGAGATGGAAGACACGGACTTCCCATTCAATGATTACCAAAATTTCTTATCTTCGACGGAGGAAGAATGCAAACAGCAGTGCTCTAACAACTGCTCTTGTCTGGCTGCTGTGTACTGGCAAACTGGAGACGGTCAGTGCTGGCTGAAGAGCCGTGTGTTAAACGGCTGGATGCCAGGATCACAGAAACACCGTGTCTTCCTGAAAATCTCTGATTCTGACCCCCTGGTATCTAGCCCGGCTATCGTGGACACTGCAACAAAGTGGAGCTCCGAGTCCCTCTGGCAACCACCAAGCTCAAATCAATCCAACACTAGAGATATCAACAATACTACAGGCTTGAGCCGTGGTGTGATCAGAGGCTTTGATAAACAGGTGGTAGTCATTGTCTTAGCTGTTGTGGTTGCAGCACAAGTCTTTTGCTTTGTTGCTACTGTCGCAGTGTTCATTGGAAAGTATAGGAAGAAATTGAGGTACAGAAGGCTTCATATTGGAGACCTGGAGGTTGTGTCTGGATCTCCTGTAGTGTACTCTTACCAGGAGCTAGAAGCTGCAACCGAAAATTTCAGCCACAGGCTAGGAGCAGGAGGCTTTGGGACAGTCTACAAAGGGCAGTTCAGAAATGGAGAAGTGGTGGCAGTGAAGAAGCTGGAGGGCGTTTCACAACAGGAAAAGCAGTTCAGGGCAGAGATCTCCACAATTGGCAGGATCCACCACATCAATTTGCTCCGCCTACTTGGCTTCTGTGCAGAGGGCAGCCACAGGTTGTTGGTGTACGAGTACATGGAGAATGGCTCTCTGGATCAAATACTCTTCGATGAAAATTCAGGCCAGATCAATGCACTAGACTGGGGAACAAGGTTCCAGATTTGCTTGGGTGTAGCCAGGGGAATAAACTACTTGCATGAGGAGTGCTTAGATTGCATTCTGCACTGCGACATCAAGCCACAAAACATTCTGCTGGACAGGAGCTACTGTGCTAAGGTGGCCGATTTCGGGCTAGCTTACTTATACAGCCGAGAGCACACGGTGAAGATGACCAGTACTATCAGGGGCACCAGGGGTTACTTGGCACCGGAATGGGTTTCCAATCTGCCCATCACTGCAAAAGCAGACGTGTACAGCTATGGGATGCTGATAATGGAGATCGTGAGTGGAAGGATGAACTATCTCTTCACCGAGTCGGCCATGATGGAGACCGACGAGAAATGGTGTTTTCCCATGTGGGCGTATGGCAAGAGGGCGGAGGAGGTGGTGGACGCCAGAATGGATGAAGCTTCCGTGGACTTACAGCAGGCGGATGCCGTGCTGAGAGTGGCGTTCGCCTGCATTCAAACAGATATGCAGGCCAGGCCGGCCATGGGAAAGGTGGTGCAAATGTTGGAAGGTACGCTGCCCATACCGGAGATCCCACCTACGAGCTCACCGCTGCCTTCGCGCCTTTTAAATCTTCCAACGTAGTAAGCTATCTTCATGAAAGAGGTTGAGTTACCCTTAAGAAATTCTCAAAGTCCCCCCCCTTCAACTGCTCTTGTAATTACCTCAATGTGGTAGCCGAAATGGTTGCTTTTAGAATGGTTTTTTTTTTTGGATCTTCTGAATAGGGTCTGATTGTATAAACTGATGTGGGGCTTTGGATATTTTGATGCCAGAATGGATGTTTCTCTTTTGGAATACTATGTGAATGGATGTTTTTCTTTTGGAACAATAATGTTTTTTCTAATTAACATTGAATGGAAAGGTATTTCATGAAAAAGGTTGAGTCATCCTTAGGAAATTCCAATCCAAGAAATTCAATGATCTCGTAATGGTTGCTTTTAGAATGGATTTTTTTTTTGGATCTTCTGAAGAGGGTCTGATTGTATAAACTGATGTAGGGCTTTGGATATTTTGATGCGAGAATGGATGTTTTTCTTTTGGAATACTATGTGAATGGATGTTTTTCTTTTGGAATAATATTTTTATAAAAATTAACTTTGAACGGAAAGCTATTTCATGAAAAAGGTTGAGTCAGCCTTAGGAAATTCCAATCCAAGAAATTCAATGATCTCAAAAAGTCCCCCCTTCACGTGCTCTTGTAATTATGTAGCCGTAATGGTTTCTTTTAGAATGGCTTTTGAATGTTTTTCTTTTGGAGTAGCTAGTACTCAACCCATGCGTTGCCATGGTATGTAAAAGACATTAAGAAGCAAAAGGTAGGAATGGAATCCGGGATACAAAGGGTCAATCGAATGGATTTTGTCCTCTTATTTTTTAAAAATCTAGGATTTCTCTTTTCTCTCCTCTCCTTGTGCCTTGGTTGTCCATGGTTAATATGTAATAGATGATGTTTTTTCTAGTTGTTTCCATACAAGTGGCTTAGCCTCATGCGTTCTAAAGCCTACCCAATCAAATATCTCAACAGTGGCTTCAAAAGAAAGGTCAAAATACTAAGTTATATACAAATTTTAACATAGAAATACTAATCAAAATTAGCACAATATTACATTCTTCTATAAACATTAGCTTAAAGTCACTATTTTAATTTAAAGAGAAACATACGTACAATATTATATGAAGCCATAAGGAGTACCCATGAATGTTAATAAAAAAGATATATTTAATGAATATCATAAAGAAGATATACCAAATGAATATCATTAAAAAAAGTTATACTGAATGAATATCATAAATTAATTCGTAAAACACTTTTTCATCTATAAACATAAAAAATAAAATGTATTACGATTATTTTTCACTTGTTTGTGGTATATTTATCACTTTCCCACACGTTTTTTGCTATCTTGTGTCTTGAAATACAAAATCATGGGTTTTATCCCACACATGTGAGGCTTCGACTCAAATATCACAATATAATTCAAGAAATATAAAACTTGCACAAATAGAGAGAATAGAGTCTTTGATTATATCTATCTCTCATACAATAGATAACAAGAGGAGGACTCTTGTTTAGAGCCGAACCACCTGCCGACCACCCCCGAGCTATCTCACTCGCACTCTCACTCATGAAAAACTCGCACTCACACTCAAACACGGACTCTCAATCTTCTTATTCTTTGGTTTTTTGTGTATTCCTCTTCTGAACTCTAAAAGCCAAAAGTAGCCCTTTCTTGAGCTTTCTCGAACCGTCTGCCATATTTTTGGCAATGTACCTTTTTTTGGAAAAAGTGTGTTTCGGAAGCCTTCTTCACACGCGATCATCATTCCCATGAGATTATGTTTTTTTTAAACACTGGGATTCAAATAGTCCTTTCTCAAGGCAAGCCACTCACGCCTGGGTGACCCGATGAGGATGCTTAATAGCTCATCTCAAACATTCCATCCTTTTCTTCGACTTAGTATTTGTTAATCTTTGTCCTTAACCTCCATTTAGGACCTGAAATGTCTTAACATAAAAACTTGGGCATATTTTTAGCAGAAAACCACTCAAAGAGCACTTTGGAGTCACCAAATAGATGTGTAATAATGCGAATCATAAAATTTTCACTCGACTAAAGTTGTTCTGTGTACAAAATGAAAAAACTCTCTCATACAAAACTTCTCCTAGTTCTACCTCTAATATAATCAAAACTCATCCACACGAAAATGGTAACTACCTGAAAATGACCAGAACAAAAGCAATTCCTACAACATAAATTTTTGTCAAAACATGTTAGATGTCCTAACACAGTATTCTACACATTTCCTATAACATGAATTTCAAAAAATTAAAATTAAAATTTATGAAGTGTCACAAGGCATCTAGCAGTCTCATTATCTTATTTTGCATTCTAATTTACAAGAATCTAGATAAAGAACAAGGAACAAATTCTTGTCATCCAAATCTTCTAATCAACTCTCAAATCAACACACACTAAATATATTTGAAGAACTGTTTATTCTAGCATTAGTCTTGAAGTAATGTTTGTAACATATGGTATAAGCTTATGAGGTCAAAGTATAAGTGGTTGCAAGGGTGCATTGATGTGGCCCCCCAAAAGCCTTTTAAAAAATTCCCAGTTCGCTTGGGGGATCCTACATAAGACATCCTCACGCTTGAAAGGGGATATTGTTTCAGGCTCTTACTGAAAAGAAATATGTAAACTCTTCATTATCTTGAGAATTGCATGATTTCGACAATAACATATCATTTAGTATCATTATAATGTAGTTGTATCATTATAGTTTCATTCTAATCTAAGTCTAATTCGACTTTGATATCTTATATTTTAAACTAGTCACATCCTCAAGAAATATTAGCACATAAATATTTTTCTTAAATTATGCCGAGTTTTAAAAAACTATAAGATTTAATGTGTTACAAGAGAGAGAGCACATTCCTCTAATTTTAACAGTCACTTTTTGAAGGGTGCATGAGAAAGTACAATCACTCTTCTTGTTTTGGATTACACATAGAAGTAAGGCCATCCTCTATTTTTGTCATTACTTAGTACTGGTTTGTTATAATAAGGCCAATAATGACCAAAAGGTATGGATGGGTGGGTGAGTAGGGTAAAAGTGTGCACGTGTCTTCCAACAATAACTAGAAGGCATGGATGGGTGAAGTGTGCACTCTTTTTCTGGTCTTTGTCTTTGAGATAGAGAGAGATAGAGATGAGTGGAATGAGGATGGGTGGAGTGTGGACTTGTTTACTTGTCTTTGTCTATAAGAGAGAGAGCCACACAGAGAGAGAGAGAGAGAGAGAGAGAGAGAGAGAGAGAGAGAGAGAATTCTTTATTCTCCTTTATACGCATTTCATCTCTCAATGCAAGATCATTTGAGCATAAAGTGCATTCATTTAAGGAGGCTACATTTTTAAGGTGAAAGCCAAAACAATACATTCACTCTTTATTTTGGATAGCTCTTGCAAAGAGTGGATGATGTAGTTAAAATAGATATTTGAAACAGTTTATTAATAGTTTGGTCAAGCCCTTTAATAACCTTGACTATATCTAGACAGAACTAGATGATGTGGGTGGGTAGATGGGGGGTGGGAGAATACAGTTGTCGAGAGGGAGAGAGAGGGAGAGAGATTAAAAGGTAAGTTGTCGAGAGGGAGAGAGAGGGAGAGAGATTAAAAGGTAAGTTGCAATGTGTGAAGTCATTTGATGTAGGGTGCATTATTGTCATAAAGGATGAATAAATTATAGAATATAAGGCCATGAAAGTGTACCTTTAAATTTTTTGACCATTATTATATACACCACCTTTGCAACAAAGATTCTATAATGGTTAGTAGACCTTTTTTTACCATTATTATATTCATCTTTACAAGGAGGCCATTATTGTTTTTTTAGTACATATTTAGCAGTAGATGTGGATCTTGGCCTCGATCTTTGAAGTACTAGTTTATGTTGCCGTGGTTTATGAGTTACTGAGAACCTGACCGTCTTCAAGTCCTTGCTAATTCTTGAGTTTTAGCTCCATCATGGTACACCGTCATCTCAATGTGCACATTCACTAGTAGAAGCATTGTGATACCAAAAATTAATATCTTGAGCTTCAACTTTTGTACATATCTTAGAGCCTTTGTAATAGCAATAAATGTGAAAATTTATGAGGCTTACAATGTGGTGGTTTCAAAAAGACCCAATCATGATTGTGGAGCCCACAATGGTCTAGCAACATGAAACTATACCTTACAAACCTTGTAGGGCCATAATTATGTGGGGTTCGTGGGACCCATAGTGGAGCATCGGCATGTTGAGGTTTTCATGAAGCTTGTGGGATGATCAACATGGTGAATGAGGTGCTTATGAAGCTTATGGGGCCCGTAGTGGAGAGTGTTAGTATGATGGCTAGGACCACCATGAACGGATGGTGTGATGTCTAAGACTTCCTCATGAGGCCTACAAGTCCCACAATGGAATGACAGAAGCTAGAAGCTTGTCACAAGAAGCTTACAACACCAAAAAAGTCATGATGACACAACGTCTTCTGGGCAGCTACCCTGATAACAAATTTAATATTTTCTATTTCCTAAGGTTTTAGTTAATGTGCACCTTATTATAAATACCACAAGTATTCTTTATAAGGTTTTATAAAAGATTTTGATATTTTCTATTTCCTAAGGTTTTATTTCACGTGCTGTTCCACGGGAACACTCACGGGAACATGGATTATGGAAGGAGGCCAGAAGCAATTAATGCGAGAGAGCGAGATTGTAGCCATGGGAACATAAAGACACATAATTTTTCCATATTTTTGTGCCGAAGTGCAATAATGTAAATCGTTTTACGCCAATGTGGGTTCTAAATGAGAGTTCTAAGTGTATTAAGCAAGGCTCACTTACGGGGTTGTCTGCCCATGTGTGAAAGAGGCCTAGGATTAGTGACATCTCTATAAAAGAGATGTTAGCTAAAGAAAGAGGACGTTTTGGCCATTCTCATAAGCTATTGAGTGAAGCTCTTGAGCTCTCAAGCTATGGCAACTCTCTAACTCTCTCTATTGTACTCTAATGAGCATCCAGCTCCAATGAGTATAGCTGCACTTCTTTCTCTTAATCTGTTTTAGCATCATTGAAGTAGATTAATCTATGATTAGTTGAATGCTTCTTTCTTTCTCTTGTGTATGCATGCTTGTAGTGTGTGTGTGTGTGTGTAGTCTCCATTGATGCAAGCTCTTTCCCACTTCATTAGCAATGAGTTATTCATGGATAGACTCTCTCTATGAGCTTGTGGGTTTGTGAATGTTACATTCTATGCTTGCTTAAGCTTGTGGGTTAGTAAATGCACGCTTATGGATTTTCTTGCATTAGGGAAAGCTAAGATTTAATCAATGTTTGAATGGGATTTAGAGATTGCCATGCATTGCTTGTTCTCTTGATTAGTGGGTTTAAGGTAATGAGAGATTGATTGAGGTGCTGAATGGTTGAATCGTCAAGTGGTGGTTCATGTATGTGAGCTCTCCCGCAAGGGATAAGCCTTCATGCACTAATAGGGTTGAGTCCTCGGATTGACATTGTGTTTCTCAACACATTTGTTGATCGGTAGTACTCTATGAGCACTATATTGCACGGTAGAGAGAACCGCTCTTCAATGGCACTGCTACCGGGGAACGAGTGCCACACACTACCACTCCTTGTTAAGCTCTAATCGGTTGTAAAACTATTGGATAGGAGAGCAGGCTTTGGGACTAATTTTGGTACTTATTTAAGACTAATCTTTTGTTAAATTCTCTTTATTGTCTTGCAATTCGAGTGCGATTACGCCTCTCCCTTGAGGTGAGGACAAGGATTCAACACACGGGAAGGATTGGAGGTAGGTGCTAAACCTGCCAATTTCAATTTGTGTGCGAAAGAGAGAGGCTTGATTTGCATTTCTGTCATTCTGTTTGAAGATAATTTTTGCTGTCTGAGGTTATTTTTTACAGTTTCATTTTTTTTGCATGTTCATTTTATTTTTTGTTCTTAGCCTAGTTTTCTGCATCTTTAATTTTGTGCATTTTAGTTCTCTGTTAAACCTACACTTGTAGAGAAACTGAAATCTATACACACACATGAAGATTGAACATTTCGAATTCCCTGCTGCAAATCTCACAGCTGCACACTCATTGAGTTCCTTGGCACATGCCATTCAAATCACTGCAAATCTCACAGCTACACACTCATTGAGTTCCCTGCCACACGCATTGAATTTGCTGCAAATCTCACAGCTGCACACGCATTGAGTTCACTGCACACGCATTGAGCATGCACTTCAAAAAAGAAAAAAATAATAATAAAAGAAGGCGACTGTGCGTGAACAGTGCACCGTGCGGAGAGACCCACACACTGCACCATAAAGACCGCCACCACACCGGATAAAGGGATGCAAAAAAAAAACAACTAGCTCATTGTCTATGGACAATGAGCTATGGACAATCTAGGGCCGTCAAATAGTCATCCCTTAGCCCCAAATAGGACACCCACAAGATTTTTTAATCCATTTGAAGCTGACATGATGGGGTTACCACTCAATGTGAGACTTCAATATGTCTACACGAATGCTCAAGGAGCTGAGATCTTTAGGGATTCACAACAATGGTATCTCGTTAAGATTGCAGACTTTTTCTCAGAGCTTGATAGAGCACCTCTAGTCAATGACCAGGGTAACATGTACATGGGCGGAGATGGTGTTCGCTACGAAGTCACCTATTATCCAGAGAATGTCATCCAAAGAATGTAGACAAATTAGGAGGGCTCTCTAAGAGTGAGTTCCTAGATTTATCAAAGCCTTCCGGAGTAAGGGAGTCTAGAGATGATTGGCTCATTGAGCCGGACATGCCTGGACCATCGAATGTCCAGTCCTCAAAGCCATCCATAGATGATTTACTTTTTGTAAATCTAAATTTGGACAGGGATAGGAAAGGCAAGAGAAAAATGGATCAGGGGGCTGAGAACCAATGGGAGTTTGTACGATAAATTCCAGTGACAAAGGTCTTTCAGGATGACCCACTTCAAGAGGTCTATAAGGACTCTTTAGAAGGATATTATGCCACAACTAGATTGCCAGAACTAGATCTTCCTCTAGCACTTGTGGTGGTAGTCGAGAAGCTTGAAGGATACGAGAACCGAATCGTTGACAAATGGGCCAATGAATACCGAACCTTAGATTGGAAGGAGATTCCTAAGCTCACGTGGAGAGGACAACCATTATTCATGGAAGTGTTCTCAACTAATATAGCTAAACCAGGAGAGACAGCGTTTCTTGGAGAAACTGTTGCTCCTCCCCTACGAGAGTTCATAGAGAGGGACCCTCAACATCAAAGTGGACCACTACAAGTAGCCCAACTCTAGCACCAAGATATTATCCTAAACCAAAAGTGCGACCACGGATCACACCACAACAATGTTTCTCTCACTATGACAATCGGAGGGTAGGGGAGCCAACTCGGCCTCCCATAAATGCACCTCCTGAAATGCGGATAACAAGATCTTTGGAGAGGGTTGGTGAGGCAGGTAATAGGGGACCCACACCAATTTGGGATGCATATGGACCATCTTACCAAAGAGAGGAACCACTGAGAGTGAGAGGCCGTAGGCCTGATGATGAGTATTCAAGACGAGTAAGGCCATCAACTCTTTAGAAACTGGTAAAGAAGTACGAAGGGTCGGGAGATCCATATGACCATGTAGCAGCATTTAGGTAAGCAGTTCGAGCTGAGCAAGTGACTAACAAGCATATGCAAATTGAAGGATTTGGCCTCACTCTTGAGGGAAAGACCCTTGCTTGGTTTCAGGCACTAGAGGCTTCAGACAAATCTTCTTTACGAGTTTTGGAAGAGAGATTCATTGCTGCTTTTTCCCTGATGGGGATTCAACATGACACAGTAGCAAACATCTACTCTTTCAAGCAAGGCGAGAGTGAGAGTGTTAGAGACTATGTAAATAGAATGAAGCAGTACATTAATCGTTGCCCAGAACATGAGAAGCCCACCCAGAGTCGATTAATTTCTCTCTTCTTAAAAGGACTCAAAAATTCAACACTGCACACACCTCTATGCAAAGAAGCATACAAATTTCAATGAGTGTTGCCATGATGCTATGGATTTCACACATAACTTCAAATTCCAAGATGGTACTGGCCCTGAGGTGCAACCTAGAGATCAGTGGGGTGATGACCAAAGTTCACGGTCTAGCGCACTGGTCTAGCACACTAGTAAATCCATACCAAATAGCTAACCTAGTACTAAGGAGATTGGGACAAACCTATCGCCCACCCATGCAGCCACAACAATAGCACACGAATGAGGAGTGTACTACCTACAGGTCCTCATCGTTGTGGAGCATGTGGCGGTAACCATAAAACTGAAGAATGTTATACCTTTTCTCCTCTAGTCACAAACCAATCCACAAAGAAGTGGTGCCAGGCCTATGCTTGGAAATATACCCACACCACACAGGAATGTACTCACATTGCAAGAATGAGACAAGAGTGTGAGCAGCAAAGGGGTGCAGTGGCTCCACAAATGCATCAACAGTATACTAATTTTGAACGTAAGCCACCACCGATGGCACAAGAGCAAGCACGACCTGTACTTGGAGCTCAACCTCCTGCTCCTGGGACTGCTCCTGTGAGGTTTGTTGACTAGGACAATTCAAATATGTGTAGAGACTTGGTAAACTCAAGCTATGTGTAGGAGGAATATGCATCATGTTCATCCAAGGAAAATCTCTTTGAAAGTCCCGCATATCCAAGCCAAGCACTGGAACCTCAACTGGGGGAACAAAATTCTTTGATGTTGCTAGGCGGCTACCAACCTAGGACTCCAGGCCCCTTGGGTCAATGGCAGCAAAGGAAAGTAGAAGCCAAACTAATGGGCCCGTGTTATGAGTGCGGAGAAGTCCATTAGACTCGTGATTGTCCACAGTGCCAAAGGCAAGCAGCTCGATCCAATAGAATAGTACCACAGTTTCCACCAATTGAAAGATATTGTCTAGGGTGTTGTGTAGAACACTTTCCAAAGGATTGTTTGTTGAAACCACACGAGGAAGGCACCTCTCAACCAAAGGTCTCACTCAACTTCGTAGAGGCAGTTCCATCGCCACCTTCATCAGATAATAAGGATGTCGTGCCATGTGAGATCCCTGTTCCCACCGAGCAACGAATTCGGGGTACTAGCAGCGGAAGTAGCACTTCTCGCAGGGGACAGGGGTCCCACACTCGGGGCCTCGCCCACACGGATATCCGGATAAGAGACTAATCCGTCGGTTGTTCCAAAACCGAACCTGGAAAAACTTCCTTTATCGGAAAGCACGGGCGATTCCACCAGGATATCTTTTTACTCTAACGTAGTCAAAACCCTTACTGATCAAACAAATCTGACTGCATCTATAAAGATACTTGGTCAGATCAAGGAAGAAACTTGCACTTGGATCATTGGATCAATGCTTTTTTCCCCACCAAGGAGGCAGAGCCGTTGATTCTTATCCATAGAACAATTACTATCCGGGATTTACTTTATCTATCGTAATAACAGAATTTGAGTCTCGATTTACGGATCCATCAGTCCAGCCTAACCCCATCCAGTCCCATGGGTTAGCCAACCGCCCAACCACTGTAGTGATGGGATCCAAATTAAGAATTTGTTAGGTTTTGTCCCGGGTACCAAGGAAAGAGTCCCAAGGCCCCCTAGCCAGATAGATGTTCATGCAAAAATAAAACTAGTCACACCACTCACACACCTAATATGAAACAGTCATTTACAAACAGCATTTACAAACAGTCACAAAATACAGTTTCTATATTAACTCTCATTTTTCCACATTATCCCTCATCAATCCACATTGCTTATTCCACATTCCAGTTATATGTGTACTCATCCCATCACATCATTTTTCATCTCATCACTTCAGATTCCTTCACATCACATATCATATATTCACATCCATACATATATCCACATCCACATCCATACATCCACTTCTACATCCTCATTCACATCCATACCTCCATATCTATATGCTTACATTCACATCTACATGCATACATCCATACATACACATCCATACACCATTTCCTCATTCCCATTCATATAACCCCATATGCCTTCTCATCTATTCTTTTTCATCACATCCGTTCTCACCCTATCACAACCCATATTCATCTTATCTCATCACATACACTTCTTATCTCATCCCATACACATCTTATCACATCTTAACTCATCTTATCACATCCTAACTCATCTCATATACATCTTATCTCATCTTATCACATCTCATACACCTCTTATCACATCCTAACTCATCTAACCACATCCTAACTCATCCTTTATGCATATTTCTATGCAAGAATATCAATTGTGATAAAAGTAACACTTTTACAATAAAATAATTTTTTTTGTAATATTTTTATAATAAAATAATAATTTATTTATTTTTTTCATTTCTATGCACGAAATTCAATATGATGAAAATAACTTTTTATAATAAAATAATCAATTTTTTTTTACAGTTTTAAAATAAAATAATAAAATATTCATCTTTTATGCATACCTCTATGTATGAAATTCAATTATGTTAAAAGTAACACTTTTATAATAAAATATTTATCTTTTATGCATACCTTTATGCATGAAATTCCATTATGTAAAAAGTAACACTTTTATAATAAAATATTTATCTTTTATGCATACCTCTATGCATGAAATTCAATTATGCTAAAAGTAACACTTTTATAATAAAATATTTATCTTTTATGCATACCTCTATGCATGAAATTCAATTATGTTAAAAGTAACACTTTTATAATAAAATATTTATCTTCTATACATACCTCTATGCATGAAATTCAATTATGCTAAAAGTAACACTTTTATAATAAAATATTTATCTTCTATGCATACCTCTATGCATGAAATTCAATTATGTTAAAAGTAACACTTTTATAATAAAATATTTATCTTTTATGCATACCTCTATGCATGAAATTTAATTATGCTAAAAGTAACACTTTTATATAAAATTTTATCCATTTGCATACTTCTATGCATAAAATAAAAATGGTAAAAGTAATACTTTTGATATAAAATTTATCCTTTATGCATAATATAAAAATTCAATTTCCTCATGATTCTAATGAAATTCATTCAATTAATCTAGGATGATAATTCCTAGAATATGGTAGGAAATCCTCTTTTTATGCTTTGAATGAGTTTATTTTATGTGTAAATTTTTATAAAATTTTACCATAGCTCCGCTACTATAACTGATAATCTCAATTATTTTTTTTAAAAAAAATAAGACTTATCTTTAAGGGAATGATTAGAATGATCCCTAATTCGATCATTAACCCTTAAAAAAATAAAGCATAGATAAAGAAAAACCATTAATTTGTGAGAGAGAGAAAAAACCATTAGAATTAAACATAAATGGAAATCTATGTAATTCTTTACTATCATTAATTAATTAACTTCAATAGCATTCAAAAACCATACCAATTAAGCTTCTCAAGCTTGAGAGGGGTTGAGAAGAGAGAAACATTATAGAAAAAAATCAAAATTCACCATACTTACCTTATAATTTGCTTGATTCTTTATTCACGGTAGAGGCCCCCAACCAATCAATTGGTTTAGTATGTTGATGGAGCCACCAATGGAATTTGAAGAAAGAGAGAAGTGTCAAAAACTAGTGAATTATTAAAGAATTCACAGTTCTTGGGTTAGGTGGAGAAGAGTAACAATGCATAAGACTCTATATTTTTTTCAACAAGAGGAGGCTTCTATTTATAGGAAAATTTGAGCTCCTAACCAAACAAACTGATTCTAGAATTTTCCAAGTCAGTTTGGTCAATATTTGACCATGTTTAGGTCGGTTAAGCTAACTTTTTGGAACTAGACTTGAATGAGGAGAGAGGAGAGATGAAATATCTCAATTTTTATGAGTTTAAAACTCATTCAAGCATGTGAAATATGCACCTCCTTTAAAGAACTCCCCTTCCTTACATATGTGTCATAATGGAATCATTTTAATATTGCTCATAGTTTTTTACTAATAAACCTTGTACATTTTGAACTCTTCATCTTATGTGAAATATGCACCTCCTTTAAAGAACTCCCCTTCCTTACATATGTGCCATAATGGAATCATTTTAATATTGCTCATAGTTTTTTACTAATAAACCTTGTACATTTTCAACTCTTCACTCATGTGAGCATTTACTCATTTTTGGGTATTTTCTTTTTACAATTTGGATTTATCTCCTCCCTACACATGGATTGATGCTATTGGCCCATAGGAACCTTAATTGAACCATAGTCTAAAGATTTCTGAAAATCTAGACCCTTAGGCTAAGGTTCTTTATACCTATTTCCAATTAATTCCAATTGCACATTAGAAAATTCTTTTTAAATTTCTATTTCAGGGGAACTCATCTGAATTATAAGAGATATTTTTCTATCCAAAAATATTCAAAATCTGAATATTCTCTCTCTAGAATATTTTCTCTCTCTAGGTTAAAATAGTTAGAAACAAGGTCTTTATATTTTCGAAGAGGGATTGATTACAGGGAAAGATACTAGACATCAAAAAGGGGGTGGGGGAGGAATCTTACATTCTACCCCACTTAAAAAACGCGAGATGTCCTCATCTCGCAACTTGGGATAATTTCGCAAGATGCACGAATATGAGACTTAGAGAAAAATTTTAATCAAGATTAACCACCAAGAAAAGTCTTAAAGAGAGCAAGATAAGAACAAGATTTAAACTTTATTCGTTCTCGGAACTTATACAGTAAAGATAGAAGAACTCTTTACACTTCCATAAGCTCGTCCATCATATGGTCACAAAAGCAGCACTCACAAGCTGCACATGTATAAGGTAACTCATCTATGGGAATGATTCTGCTGGTTATTGCCGCACCTATCTCAGTGGTATGAGGTGATCTAACAAAAGGACCTCTGAGAGACAAGCCAAAAACAGGATAAAGGCATATCTTCTCATGAGAAAGAAAACACGCCAGTAAGAAGACCCGCTCAGAAAACCCAAGATGCCTTGATCTCATGACGCAGTAGTATCGGGGACCCAATCCCAAAGCTTCAATAGCCATGGCCAAGCGGACATTATTACGAAAATGTTGCTGACCCCAGGGTGTTACCCTAGTTATGTCTTGATAGGTCCGCCATTTGGTCTGCGCTACAGAAGTTCCCAAGTGAGGGAAAAGTGAGCGCTCATACTGTTCTATAAAATCCTTCTTCACAGACTCACTTGCGTCTTGAAGGTGAGGAATCATTATGGATAAAACTAGTTCTTGTTGCCAAGCCATGAAGAAGATTAAGAAAGAAAGGAGATCGATGGAAGTAAGATTACTGTGAGCGACAAGTAAAAGTTACGACTTATATAAAGGAAGGAGCTAGCGTAACCTAGAAGCCAACGGTAACTTGCCACTGAAGTTTTACCGTCTTTCCATGATTTGGGTTTGACACATTTTTCTATAAAAGGTATTAAGAACTTTGAGATGAGGAGATAAAAGAAGCTTGTAGGCTAAGTCACCTACTTTCATTGAATTCAGATATAAGGGCCACAATATCTGGGGGATAACTTCTTATACTCCCCAAGAGATAAAGAACTTCTTTTGGGCCGTACTCGAATGAAAACCAAAACCTTGGTATCCAAAACACCGATTCTCACTTCTGAACTCATTGTTCTGAATCCTTAAAACATGCGTGGCTCCTGAGAAGTATTCTAGGGAAAGGGTCTTCCTTTTTTAAACAGAAACTTTCTTTTATTTTAGAGAGGGAATAATTATAAGATCAGAAAGGGAGATTCTTACTCCTGTATACCTCGAAGGTTGGGGAGGAATCTTACATTCTACCCCACTTAAAAAGTGCGAGATGTCCTCATCTCGCAAGGTAGAGGACAACTCTTTTTCTTAAAATCCAATTTTATTATGGGGTTCCTTATATTCTGGTCAACCCAATAGAATACTGGGATAATTATCCCTTAAATAGAACTCATCATTAAATAACAATTCATTTAAGTCATATCATTCATATCTTTAACATGATAATGGTCCATTAGACCGAAAAATTCCCTTCTGAAGATTCCTCCACGGAAATTTCAGTTAAGCAAGTTCTCAATTTGTCATCCCTTAACTTGATCTACCGGTCAAGTGTTAACAGTAGCAATCTGACAGCACAACCCACTAATCTCATAGTGATTTGCTGAAATCATTATCATCGTTCCAGTTATGAATATCATCACTGGGACTCGTCCCATTCATCCTCATTGTGGTTTTGTTCAGATTATTATATTTCAACTAATTTCAAAAATCATCATTTTTCAATCACAATTTTCATTCAGAATCCAATTCAATTCATCAATTCTCAAACAGAATTAAAAATCATATCAATCACATTCGAAATCATCATCTAGATAGCATTAACGCTTATAATTTCAAGTCTTAGATTTACTCGTATATACTGTCAGTAAAGAGCTACAGTATACTCTCGGTATATACGGGTAGTCACGGCCCTTGGAATTATAAGGTAAATACCATCATGTCTAGGCCTCAAGCAAGTCAGGGATTCTATATAATTGCGGTACTTCCATCTGAAGACCCAATCACCAAATTACGAATTTCAGTTTGAATATCAAATTGTATGAATTATGTCACACAATTATAACCTTTTTGTGTTTCTGGATAAATTTTTGATATATTTGTCTTCTCAGTTGATCTTTATTAACCAAATGCTCTGATACCAACTGTGAGATCCCTGTTCCCACCGAGCAACGGATTCGGGGTACTAGCAGCGGAAGTAGCACTTCTCACACGGGACAGGGGTCCCACACTCGGGGCCTCACCCACGGATATCCGGATAAGAGACTAATCTGTCGGTTGTTCCAAAATCGAACCTGGAAAAACTTCCTTTATCGGAAAGCACGGGCGATTCCACCAGGATAACTTTTTACTCTAACGTAGTCAAAACCCTTACTGATCAAACAAATCTGACTGCATCTATAAAGATACTTGGTCAGATCAAGGAAGAAACTTGCACTTGGATCATTGGATCAACGCTTTTTTCCCCACCAAGGAGGCAGAGCTGTTGATTCCTATCCATAGAACAATTACTATCCGGGATTTACTTTATCTATCGTAATAACAGAATTTGAGTCTCGATTTACGGATCCATCAGTCCAGCCTAACCCCATCCAGTCCCATGGGTTAGCCAACCGCCCAACCACTGTAGTGATGGGATCCAAATTAAGAATTTGGTTAGGTTTTGTCCCGGGTACCAAGGAAAGAGTCCCAAGGCCCCCTAGCCGGATGTTCATGCAAAAATAAAACTAGTCACACCACTCACACACCCAATATGAAATTACCTTTTCACAGATTCAACCAGTTTAAAACAATCCTTTAATAAAACCATAGTATCACCGATCACCATCTTCCAATTTATCCAGTTGATTCTCAATTTTCCCATCATTCCTTCATTAGAGTATCTATGGCATCATTGGCAACTAGGACGCTCACCACCTGTCCACACAGGGGCCGTTTCCTAATCGCTAGCCCATAATACTCGGCAATATAATCACTTATCAAGATGGACTCTTGTTGAAGATCAGCAAGATCAACCAACAGATTCATATAAAGAGCCATGGACTCATCCGTTGAGGACCAGCAAGGTCAGTCAACCAGATCCATGCCCGTTTCAGAAAACAACTCCTACTCTTGTTCCAATATCTTCCTCGACACACGCGTGGGTATCCTGGGCGACCCAGAGCCCGAGCACCGTATGGTCAGCACCCTCTAGGATCCTTCGCAGGTGACCTAGCGCTGCACTCATAGGCCGCTTCCTTGGCCCCTCATCCACCGTACCGGAAGCTCACCATTTTAATCACACCAAGGCTGGTCAAGACCTCGACCGACCTTGCTACGCGAGACGTCCTTCATTGACTCTCCGTCAGCAGTTGCAACTTTATCAGTTAGGTCTCCACGACCTTAATCACAAGATGGTCACAATGCTTTCCCAGCAATCTTGACATAAAACAGTCATTTACAAACAGCATTTACAAACAGTCACAAAATACAGTTTCTATATTAACTCTCATTTTTCCACATTATCCCTCATCAATCCACATTGCTTATTCCACATTCCAGTTATATGTGTACTCATCCCATCACATCATTTTTCATCTCATCACTTCAGATTCCTTCACATCACATATCATATATTCACATCCATACATATATCCACATCCACATCCATACATCCACTTCTACATCCTCATTCACATCCATACCTCCATATCTATATGCTTACATTCCCATCTACATGCATACATCCATACATACACATCCATACACCATTTCCTCATTCCCATTCATATAACCCCATACGCCTTCTCATCTATTCTTTTTCATCACATCCATTCTCACCCTATCACAACCCATATTCATCTTATCTCATCACATACACTTCTTATCTCATCCCATACACATCTTATCACATCTTAACTCATCTTATCACATCCTAACTCATCTCATATACATCTTATCTCATCTTATCACATCTCATACACCTCTTATCACATCCTAACTCATCTAACCACATCCTAACTCATCCTTTATGCATTATTCTATGCAAGAATATCAATTGTGATAAAAGTAACACTTTTACAATAAAATAATTTTTTTGGTAATATTTTTATAATAAAATAATAATTTATTTATTTTTTTCATTTCTATGCACGAAATTCAATATGATGAAAATAACTTTTTATAATAAAATAATCAATTTTTTTTTACAGTTTTATAATAAAATAATAAAATATTCATCTTTTATGCATACCTCTATGTATGAAATTCAATTATGTTAAAAGTAACACTTTTATAATAAAATATTTATCTTTTATGCATACCTCTATGCATGAAATTCAATTATGCTAAAAGTAACACTTTTATAATAAAATATTTATCTTTTATGCATACCTCTATGCATGAAATTCAATTATGTTAAAAGTAACACTTTTATAATAAAATATTTATCTTCTATGCATACCTCTATGCATGAAATTCAATTATGCTAAAAGTAACACTTTTATAATAAAATATTTATCTTCTATGCATACCTCTATGCATGAAATTCAATTATGCTAAAAGTAACACTTTTATAATAAAATATTTATCTTCTATGCATAGCTCTATGCATGAAATTTAATTATGCTAAAAGTAACACTTTTATAATAAAATATTTATCTTCTATGCATACCTCTATGCATGAAATTCAATTATGTTAAAAGTAACACTTTTATAATAAAATATTTATCTTTTATGCATACCTCTATGCATGAAATTTAATTATGCTAAAAGTAACACTTTTATATAAAATTTTATCCATTTGCATACTTCTATGCATAAAATAAAAATGATAAAAGTAATACTTTTGATATAAAATTTATCCTTTATGCATAATATAAAAATTCAATTTCCTCATGATTCTAATGAAATTCATTCAATTAATCTAGGATGATAATTCCTAGAATATGGTAGGAAATCCTCTTTTTATGCTTTGAATGAATTTATTTTATGTGTAAATTTTTATAAAATTTTGCCATAGCTCCGCTACTATAACTAATAATCTCAATTATTTATTTTTTTTTAAAATAAGACTTATCTTTAAGGGAATGATTAGAATGATCCCTAATTCGATCATTAACCCTTAAAAAAATAAAGCATAGATAAAGAAAAACCATTAATTTGTGAGAGAGAGAAAAAACCATTAGAATTAAACATAAATGGAAATCTATGTAATTCTTTACTATCATTAATTAATTAACTTCAATAGCATTCAAAAACCATACCAATTAAGCTTCTCAAGCTTGAGAGGGGTTGAGAAGAGAGAAACATTATAGAAAAAAATCGAAATTCACCATACTTACCTTATAATTTGCTTGATTCTTTATTCACGGTAGAGGCCCCCAACCAATCAATTGGTTTAGTATGTTGATGGAGCCACCAATGGAATTTGAAGAAAGAGAGAAGTGTCAAAAACTAGTGAATTATTAAAGAATTCACAGTTCTTGGGTTAGGTGGAGAAGAGTAACAATGCATAAGACTCTATATTTTTTTCAACAAGGGGAGGCTTCTATTTATAGGAAAATTTGAGATCCTAACCAAACAAACTGATTCTAGAATTTTCCAAGTCAGTTTGGTCAATATTTGACCATGTTTAGGTCAGTTAAGCTAACTTTTTGGAACTAGACTTGAATGAGGAGAGAGGAGAGATGAAATATCTCAATTTTTATGAGTTTAAAACTCATTCAAGCATGTGAAATATGCACCTCCTTTAAAGAACTCCCCTTCCTTACATATGTGTCATAATGGAATCATTTTAATATTGCTCATAGTTTTTTACTAATAAACCTTGTACATTTTCAACTCTTCATCTTATGTGAAATATGCACCTCCTTTAAAGAACTCCCCTTCCTTACATATGTGCCATAATGGAATCATTTTAATATTGCTCATAGTTTTTTACTAATAAACCTTGTACATTTTCAACTCTTCACTCATGTGAGCATTTACTCATTTTTGGGTATTTTCTTTTTACAATTTGGATTTATCTCCTCCCTACACATGGATTGATGCTATTGGCCCATAGGAACCTTAATTGAACCATAGTCTAAAGATTTCTGAAAATCTAGACCCTTAGGCTAAGGTTCTTTATACCTATTTCCAATTAATTCCAATTGCACATTAGAAAATTCTTTTTAAATTTCTGTTTCAGGGGAACTCATCTGAATTATAAGAGATATTTTTCTATCCAAAAATATTCAAAATCTGAATATTCTCTCTCTAAAATATTTTCTCTCTCTAGGTTAAAATAGTTAGAAACAAGGTCTTTATATTTTCGAAGAGGGATTGATTACAGGGAAAGATACTAGACATCAAAAAGGGGGTGGGGGAGGAATCTTACATTCTACCCCACTTAAAAAACGCGAGATGTCCTCATCTCGCAACTTGGGATAATTTCGCAAGATGCACGAATATGAGACTTAGAGAAAAATTTTAATCAAGATCAACCACCAAGAAAAGTCTTAAAGAGAGCAAGATAAGAACAAGATTTAAACTTTATTCATTCTCGGAACTTATACAGTAAAGATAGAAGAACTCTTTACACTTCCATGAGCTCGTCCATCATATGGTCACAAAAGCAGCACTCACAAGCTGCACATGTATAAGGTAACTCATCTATGGGAATGATTCTGCTGGTTATTGCCGCACCTATCTCAGTGGTATGAGGTGATCTAACAAAAGGACCTCTGAGAGGCAAGCCAAAAACAGGATAAAGGCATATCTTCTCATGAGAAAGAAAACACGCCAGTAAGAAGACCCGCTCAGAAAACCCAAGATGCCTTGATCTCATGACGCAGTAGTATCGGGGACCCAATCCCAAAGCTTCAATAGCCATGGCCAAGCGGACATTATTACGAAAATGTTGCTGACCCCAGGGTGTTACCCTAGTTATGTCTTGATAGGTCCGCCATTTGGTCTGCGCTACAGAAGTTCCCAAGTGAGGGAAAAGTGAGCGCTCATACTGTTCTATAAAATCCTTCTTCACAGACTCACTTGCGTCTTGAAGGTGAGGAATCATTATGGATAAAACTAGTTCTTGTTGCCAAGCCATGAAGGAGATTAAGAAAGAAAGGAGATCGATGGAAGTAAGATTACTGTGAGCGGCAAGTAAAAGTTACGACTTATATAAAGGAAGGAGCTAGCGTAACCTAGAAGCCAACGGTAACTTGCCACTGAAGTTTTACCGTCTTTCCATGATTTGGGTTTGACACATTTTTCTATAAAAGGTATTAAGAACTTTGAGATGAGGAGATAAAAGAAGCTTGTAGGCTAAGTCACCTACTTTCATTGAATTCAGATATAAGGGCCACAATATCTGGGGGATAACTTCTTATACTCCCCAAGAGATAAAGAACTTCTTTTGGGCCGTACTCGAATGAAAACCAAAACCTTGGTATCCAAAACACCGATTCTCACTTCTGAACTCATTGTTCTGAATCCTTAAAACATGCGTGGCTCCTGAGAAGTATTCTAGGGAAAGGGTCTTCCTTTTTTAAACAGAAACTTTCTTTTATTTTAGAGAGGGAATAATTATAAGATTAGAAAGGGAGATTCTTACTCCTGTATACCTCGAAGGTTGGGGAGGAATCTTACATTCTACCCCACTTAAAAAGTGCGAGATGTCCTCATCTCGCAAGGTAGAGGACAACTCTTTTTCTTAAAATCCAATTTTATTATGGGGTTCCTTATATTCTGGTCAACCCAATAGAATACTGGGATAATTATCCCTTAAATAGAACTCATCATTAAATAACAATTCATTTAAGTCATATCATTCATATCTTTAACATGATAATGGTCCATTAGACCGAAAAATTCCCTTCTGAAGATTCCTCCACGGAAATTTCAGTTAAGCAAGTTCTCAATTTGTCATCCCTTAACTTGATCTACCGGTCAAGTGTTAACAGTAGCAATCTGACAGCACAACCCACTAATCTCATAGTGATTTGCTGAAATCATTATCATCGTTCCAGTTATGAATATCATCACTGGGACTCGTCCCATTCATCCTCATTGTGGTTTTGTTCAGATTATTATATTTCAACTAATTTCAAAAATCATCATTTTTCAATCACAATTTTCATTCAGAATCCAATTCAATTCATCAATTCTCAAACAGAATTAAAAATCATATCAATCACATTCGAAATCATCATCTAGATAGCATTAACGCTTATAATTTCAAGTCTTAGATTTACTCGTATATACTGTCAGTAAAGAGCTACAGTATACTCTCGGTATATACGGGTAGTCACGGCCCTTGGAATTATAAGGTAAATACCATCATGTCTAGGCCTCAAGCAAGTCAGGGATTCTATATAATTGCGGTACTTCCATCTGAAGACCCAATTACCAAATTACGAATTTCAGTTTGAATATCAAATTGTATGAATTATGTCACACAATTATAACCTTTTTGTGTTTCTGGATAAATTTTTGATATATTTGTCTTCTCAGTTGATCTTTATTAACCAAATGCTCTGATACCAACTGTGAGATCCCTGTTCCCACCGAGCAACTTTATCAGTTAGGTCTCCACGACCTTAATCACAAGATGGTCACAATGCTTTCCCAGCAATCTTGACATAAAACAATCATTTACAAATAGCATTTACAAACAGTCACAAAATACAGTTTCTATATTAACTCTCATTTTTCCACATTATCCCTCATCAATCCACATTGCTTATTCCACATTCCAGTTATATGTGTACTCATCCCATCACATCATTTTTCATCTCATCACTTCAGATTCCTTCACATCACATATCATATATTCACATCCATACATATATCCACATCCACATCCATACATCCACTTCTACATCCTCATTCACATCCATACCTCCATATCTATATGCTTACATTCACATCTACATGCATACATCCATACATACACATCCATACACCATTTCCTCATTCCCATTCATATAATCCCATACGCCTTCTCATCTATTCTTTTTCATCACATCCATTCTCACCCTATCACAACCCATATTCATCTTATCTCATCACATACACTTCTTATCTCATCCCATACACATCTTATCACATCTTAACTCATCATATCACATCCTAACTCATCTCATATACATCTTATCTCATCTTATCACATCTCATACACCTCTTATCACATCCTAACTCATCTAACCACATCCTAACTCATCCTTTATGCATATTTCTATGCAAGAATATCAATTGTGATAAAAGTAACACTTTTACAATAAAATAATTTTTTTTGTAATATTTTTATAATAAAATAATAATTTATTTATTTTTTTCATTTCTATGCACGAAATTCAATATGATGAAAATAACTTTTTATAATAAAATAATCAATTTTTTTTTACAGTTTTATAATAAAATAATAAAATATTCATCTTTTATGCATACCTCTATGTATGAAATTCAATTATGTTAAAAGTAACACTTTTATAATAAAATATTTATCTTTTATGCATACCTCTATGCATGAAATTCAATTATGTTAAAAGTAACACTTTTATAATAAAATATTTATCTTTTATGCATACCTCTATGCATGAAATTCAATTATGCTAAAAGTAACACTTTTATAATAAAATATTTATCTTTTATGCATACCTCTATGCATGAAATTCAATTATGTTAAAAGTAACACTTTTATACTAAAATATTTATCTTCTATGCATACCTCTATGCATGAAATTCAATTATGCTAAAAGTAACACTTTTATGATAAAATATTTATCTTCTATGCATACCTCTATGTATGAAATTTAATTATGTTAAAAGTAACACTTTTATAATAAAATATTTATCTTCTATGCATACCTCTATGCATGAAATTCAATTATGTTAAAAGTAACACTTTTATAATAAAATATTTATCTTTTATGCATACCTCTGTGCATGAAATTTAATTATGCTAAAAGTAACACTTTTATATAAAATTTTATCCATTTGCATACTTCTATGCATAAAATAAAAATGATAAAAGTAATACTTTTGATATAAAATTTATCCTTTATGCATAATATAAAAATTCAATTTCCTCATGATTCTAATGAAATTCATTCAATTAATCTAGGATGATAATTCCTAGAATATGGTAGGAAATCCTCTTTTTATGCTTTGAATGAATTTATTTTATGTGTAAATTTTTATAAAATTTTTCCATAGCTCCGCTACTATAACTGATAATCTCAATTATTTTTTTTAAAAAAAAATAAGACTTATCTTTAAGGGAATGATTAGAATGATCCCTAATTCGATCATTAACCCTTAAAAAAATAAAGCATAGATAAAGAAAAACCATTAATTTGTGAGAGAGAGAAAAAACCATTAGAATTAAACATAAATGAAAATCTATGTAATTCTTTACTATCATTAATTAATTAACTTCAATAGCATTCAAAAACCGTACCAATTAAGCTTCTCAAGCTTGAGAGGGGTTGAGAAGAGAGAAACATTATAGAAAAAAATCAAAATTCACCATACTTACCTTATAATTTGCTTGATTCTTTATTCACGGTAGAGGCCCCCAACCAATCAATTGGTTTAGTATGTTGATGGAGCCACCAATGGAATTTGAAGAAAGAGAGAAGTGTCAAAAACTAGTGAATTATTAAAGAATTCACAGTTCTTGGGTTAGGTGGAGAAGAGTAACAATGCATAAGACTTTATATTTTTTTCAACAAGGGGAGGCTTCTATTTATAGGAAAATTTGAGCTCCTAACCAAACAAACTGATTCTAGAATTTTCCAAGTCAGTTTGGTCAATATTTGACCATGTTTAGGTCGGTTAAGCTAACTTTTTGGAACTAGACTTGAATGAGGAGAGAGGAGAGATGAAATATCTCAATTTTTATGAGTTTAAAACTCATTCAAGCATGTGAAATATGCACCTCCTTTAAAGAACTCCCCTTCCTTACATATGTGTCATAATGGAATCATTTTAATATTGCTCATAGTTTTTTACTAATAAACCTTGTACATTTTCAACTCTTCATCTTATCTGAAATATGCATCTCCTTTAAAGAACTCCCCTTCCTTACATATGTGCCATAATGGAATCATTTTAATATTGCTCATAGTTTTTTACTAATAAACCTTGTACATTTTCAACCCTTCACTCATGTGAGCATTTACTCATTTTTGGGTATTCTCTTTTTACAATTTGGATTTATCTCCTCCCTACACATGGATTGATGCTATTGGCCCATAGGAATCTTAATTGGACCATAGTCTAAAGATTTCTGAAAATCTAGACCCTTAGGCTAAGGTTCTTTATACCTATTTCCAATTAATTATTCCAATTGCACATTGGAAAATTCTTTTTAAATTTCTGTTTCAGGGGAACTCATCTAAATTATAAGAGATATTTTTCTATCCAAAAATATTCAAAATCTGAATATTCTCTCTCTAGAATATTTTCTCTCTCTAGGTTAAAATAGTTAGAAACAAGGTCTTTATATTTTCGAAGAGGGATTGATTACAGGGAAAGATACTAAACATCAAAAAGGGGGTGGGGGAGGAATCTTACATGCCACTTAGAGTCATGACTAGATCACAGACACAAAATGCCAAAATACAGACTGATGAGACACCTCGAACTAGGGATGCAAAGGCAAATCTAGTGGACAAGACCCTACATTCCAATAGAAAACAGACCACTAGGAGGAAAAAGAACCGCAACAAGCAAACTAAGAGTGCATCCACTAGTTCCCAAGAAGTCTCTAAACAAAACATGAAGGATCAAGCTTTTACATCCCAAGAAGTGCATGAGGACCATCAACCTCAACCTGGGCCTAGTGCTAAACAAGATGAGGCTATTACAACCTAGGATAGTTCAGGGGGTTCTGTTTTTGTGGATAAGGTGAACGAGACTCTAGATGCCATCATTGATGATCACAGAAGTCACATTGCAGCTTTATCTAACCTACCCAAGAAGCTTCAACCCAAACCCTCGTGAGTGAGGAGAAGATCAATCTAGCTGTACATCAGCAACTCATTAGGGAAGCTCAATCAATACTTGAGGGCCCACCTCCACCTATCCCTAGGGGCCCCACCTCTCTTAAGCCAACATTAGAAACCATACCAGAAGTGTCATCAAGTTGGGAAATGAAAAGTGAGCTGATCTCACAAGCTCATATAGCGAGAAGTCTACACCAATTGACACCCCATTGAAAGAAGGCATTCTGCCACTACCTCGTCTTGCCTTCCCATGCAATGATGAAGTTATTGATGCTAACGAGGACATGGCAAATGAGATGTCGGCAGCAGTTCATGAGAAAGTTAATGAGAATATGTCCTCTATTATTTCACCTCCATTCTCTAAAGTGGATTTTACCAGGGGCACCGAAAACAACTTTAGATGCCCAAGCATCCAGGAGGAAGTTCAAACAATTGTTTCTTCTAGAAGTAAGCATACAATGAAAACCTTACCATCTTATTTGGGAGAATATGAGAACTGTTCTCAAACCTTGAGGATACCCTCCATGCATAAAAGGTTGACAAAGGAGATGGATATGGGTATCGTGCAAGCTATTTTGTCAGCACCAGTGGCTTGTACCTTACCTTTGCTTGATTTGATAAAGCTTTGACCAGAGTTGTGGAATGATATTGCCACATGTTTGTTAGAGTACGTATTGCTACAAAAGGGTCACCACCATCAATGTACTATACACCCTGAGACAAAGCATGTTATGCCAGTTCCTATCAACAAAGTGGGAAAATTTTGTGAGGATGATCAGGGAAATGCTACCCTACCATTAGAAGTGTGAAAAGTAGCTTCAACTGCAATACTTGATAGTGGTGCAGGAGTGGGCATTGTGACAAGGTCCATTTGGGAAAGTGGGACAAACCAGCTATTAGGAGTACAAGGATGCGCTTGCAGCTAGCATGGAAGCCTAGAACATCCCATTGGGCTGCTAGAGAACATATTGGTCACCACATGTGGGATTGAATATGAGCACACATTTGCAATAGTGGATTTTGAAAAGCATCCAAACTATGAAGTGATATTGGGTAGACCATTCATGCGACAATTTCAAATGATTCAAGATTGGGGATACAATTATTTGTACCTCCGACATGATTCTGTCATCACAAGGGTCAACCTAAAGAATCACTCATATCATGATGTAATGCGGTCTCCAATAGATGAGTTTGATTTTGCTTCATTTGAGGGCTCAAGAGTTACATTGTCAGACGGGCGAGAAGATCTGTGGATATGTGGAGCCTCATGTAAGGATTTCAACACTAAGAAACTTAAGGGTAATCGAAGTGTATCAGATGTGAAGCATAGATTCCACAACCCTTCCCTGAGCACTTAATTGATCCCCTAGAATGGAGTCATGTCCTTACAACATTATCACCATGTGCTTTACCTAAGCCAATTCAATTTTGTGACTACGATGGATATGACATTATTCCTATACGAATGGTACAACCACGTGACCTTCTAGATGATTTGTACTATGGGGATGCATCCACAGCACTACATGTAGAGGAAGTCTCAGTGGAGGATTTAACACTCGAATCTGCTAATGATGCTGATAAGGAAGATGGATGGGACTCTGATTTTGATGATGATGTGATAATCCCCAAGGAAGAGTTAGGAAAGGCACACCTACTCTTGAGAGGAAGGGAGGTTCAAATAGAGATCCCTCGAAGCCGACCCAAACGTAAACGCAGTAAGCAGGGATTTAATATTCACTTGATCACAAGATTTTTTGTGATAATAGCACATGTAAACAAGTTATTCACATGTTCTCATGTTACTGTTCACAAAATAACAGGTCACTTGCCATTTGGGAACCCCTTAAAAGCTTGGCTACACATGGGAATAAGCTATTCACATGTTCTCATGTTACCATTTTCACATAATAGCAGGTTAGTGGTGGTCACCTAAGAAGATTTTTTATGCCCGACAAAGATAATTTCTTTAGGTCGTTGTGAAAGCTTTGTGAATATAACGTGTGATGACAAGATTTTTTGTGTTATTAACATTTATTATTAACATGTTCACATGTTTTCGTTTACGTCAGTGAAATCCCTGGCTGCTGTAAGAGCCATAAGAGAATCCGAAGAGAATCCGTAAACAAGATGAGAGGGAACGATGTGAGAGAATACAAAAAGAAAACGAGGAGTTTAAGAATGAACACTCTCGACCACCACCTCACTTCTCATGAAAAAATGGATCTCTATACTATGTCCAAGCACAAGATAGTGTCAAAGACCAAGTAAAACGATCAGATGGATTCCAACCAGGAGAAAAGGTAGAAGCTATTAGAAAAAATCACAAAAAAACAAAGAGACCAAAACAAAAACTCAAGTCTCAAACAGATTCGAAAGAGAGTGTCAGAAGTGCAAAGATAAAGGTTGAACGAAAAACTCTGATGTAAGATTGCAAAAGAGAGCTCAAAATCGCATGGTCTTCAATTAATGGTGACTCAAGTGGACAAGAACAAGGTCTCAATGTTCCCCCCAACTTCACACAGTACACTCTTCAAGATCGGAAGATTGTTCTTCAATAGCCCATGCGACAAAAGCCAAGCATGCCAAGGATTTCATATGATGGTCCATAAGATGCAAAAAAATTTGATATTGCTGAGCCAGGAGAAGAGTCTCACTATGTGTGGATTGCCACAGACTTGTCCTTAGATGAGGAGAAGTTATTAATTCAAACAATAAAGGAGTATCGCGATGTTTTTGCTTAGAGTTATAAAGACCTCAAAGGAGTTGATCCAAGCATATGTCAGCATACAATTCCATTGCGAGAGGATGCAAAGCCTTCCAAGCAACGTCCTTATACTTACAAGAGAATTTTGCACGAAAGATAAAAGAAGAAATAGAAAAGCTCTTAGAGGCAAAATCTATCTATGAGATTGAACACACTGAATGGGTCTCCCCTATTGTAGTGGTGCCCAAGAAAAATGAAAAACTTCGAGTATGTGTAAACCTCAAGAAAGTAAATGTAGCTACTGTACGTGATCATTACCCAATTCCAATCATGGATCATGTTTTGGAACCTGTTGTAGGGAAAAAGGCATATAGTTTCTTGGATGGATTCTCTGGTTACAAATCAAGTGTCAATTGATCTGAAGGATCAACACAAGACAGCCTTTGCTATTGAAGATGGCATCTTTGCCTATTGTGTTATGCCATTTGGTCTAACAAATGCACCTTTCAACGGTTAATGATTCATGTATTCAAGGAGTATCTTAGGCTATTTCTTGAGATCTTCATGGATGATTTATGTGTTCACTCACAAGAGCGTGATGATCATATAGAACACCTCATACTTGTGTTTCAAAAGTGTCAAGTTTATCGTATATGCTTGAATCCTGACAAGTGCAAATTCATTGTAAGACAAGGAAAAATTTTGGGCCATATTGTTTCTCGCAATGGTATTTCAACAGATATGGATAAAATTGATGTCATTGTCTCATTACCTCGACCTATCAACCCTAAAGGGGTACAAATATTCATGGGACATTGTTGCTATTATCGTCGATTCATCTACATGTACGCTATCCTAGCCAGAACATTATATGCTCTTCTTGTAGAGTTTAATTGGACTGACGAGTGTGAGGAATTGTAAGATTCCTCCCCCCAACCCCTTTTTGATGTCTAGTATCTTCTCCTGTAATCAATCCCTCTTCAGAAATATAAAGGCCTTGTTTCTAACTGTTTTAGCCTAGAGAGAGAAAAATATACTAGAGAGAGAATATTCAGATTATGAATATTTTTGGATAGAAAAATAACTCATCTTATTAAAATAAGTTCCCCTGAAACAAAAATTCAAAAAGAATTTTCCAATGTGCAATTGGAATTAATTGGAAATAAGTATAAAGAACCTTAGTCTAAGGGTCTAGATTTTCAGAAATTTTTAGATTATGGTCCAATTAAGGTTCCTATGGGCCAATAGCATCAATCCATGTGTAGGGAGGAGATAAATCCCAAATTGTAAAAAAGAAAATACCCAAAAATGAGTAAATGCTCACTTGAGGTGGAGAGTTGAAAATGTACAAGGTTTATTAGTAAAAAACTATAAGCAATATTAAAATGATTCCATTATGACACATATGTAAGGAAGAGGAGTTCTTTAAAGGAGGTGCATATTTCACATAAGATGAAGAGTTGAAAATGTACAAGGTTTATTAGTAAAAAAAATATGACACATATGTAAGGAAGAGGAGTTCTTTAAAGGAGGTGCATATTTCACATAAGATGAAGAGTTGAAAATGTACAAGGTTTATTAGTAAAAAACTATGAGCAATAAAAATTTGACACATATGTAAGGAAGGGGAATTCTTTAAAGGAGGTGCATATTTCACATGCTTGAATGAGTTTTAAACTCAAAAATAATGTGATATTTTTATCTCTCATCTCTCTTGAACCAAACCAAATCAAAATGGAACCAAACCGAATCAAAAAGTAACCAAACTAGGTCCAAATCTAGTCCAAATTCAACCAAACTGACTTGGAAAATTCTAGAATTAGTTTGTTTGGTTAGGAGCTCAATTTTTCCTATAAATAGAAGCCTCCCCTTGTTGAAAAATATATAGTGTCTTATGCATTGTTACTCTACTCCACCTAAGCCAAATTATAGAGAGTCTTATGCCTTGTTACTCTACTCCACCTAAGCCAAATTATAGAGAGTCTTATGCCTTGTTACTCTACTCCACCTAAGCCAAATTAGAGAGAGTCTTATGCCTTGTTACTCTACTCCACCTAAGCCAAATTAGATAGAGTCTTATGCCTTGTTACTCTACTCCACCTAAGCCAAATTAGATAGTGTCTTATGCTTTGTTACTCTACTCCATCTAAGCCAAAATATATAGTGTCTTATGCTATGTTACTCCACTTAAGCCAAGAACTGTGAATTCTTTAATATTTCACTAGTTTTTGACACTTCTCTCTTTCTTCAATCCCCATTGGTGGCTCCATCAACATACTAAACCAATTGATTGGTTGGGGGCCTCTACCGTGAATAAAGAATCAAGCAAATCATAAGGTAAGTATATTGAATTTTGATCTTTTCTATAATTTCTCAATGATTCTCTCTTCTCAACCCCTCTCAAGCTTGAGAAGTTTAATTGGTATGGTTTTTTTAAATGCTATTGAAGTTAATTGGTGAAAAGTAGTGAAGAGTTACATAATTTAATAAATGCTATTGAAGTTAATTTCCATTTATGTTTAAATTCTAATGGTTTTTATGTAATTACTCTCTCTCACTCAAGAAATAGCCATACTCATGACCCATTCCCAATCCAAATGAAGCTTTTCATAAAGCTTTTCATAAGGCTTTTCCTTAATCCAAAATTAAACTATGCTTGAGGCCAAATTAATGGCTTTTTGCTATGCTTTTAGTTTATGCACATTGATGATTCAATCCATTATGGATTGATGACCCAATTAGAGACCATTCTAATTATTTCCTTAATGATAAGCTTTATCCCTTAGAAAAAAAAATTTGAGATTTATCAGTCATAGTAGCGGAGCTATGGCAAAATTTTTATAGAAATCACGCATAAAATAAATTCATTCAAAGTATAAAAAGAGGACTTCCTACCATATCCTAGGAACTATCATCCTAGATTAATTAAAAGAATATTATTATGCATGGAGATATGGATGTTTGCATGTAGATGTAGAGGTATGGATGTGAGTGTGAATGTGGAGGTGGATGTATGCATGTAGGTGTAGATGTATAGATGTAGATGTGGATGTGGAGGTGGGTGGATGCATGTAGATGTAGATGTAGATGTAGATGTATAGGTGTAGGTGAGAATGGAGGTGTGGATGTATACATGTAGATGTAGATGTATAGATGTAGATGTGAATAGAGATGTGGATGTATACATGTAGATGTAGATGTATAGATGTAGATGTGGATGTGGAGGTGGGTGGATGCATGTAGATGTAGATGTATAGGTGTAGGTGAGAATGGAGATGTGGATGTATACATGTAGATGTAGATGTATAGATGTAGATGTGAATAGAGATATGGATGTATACATGTAGATGTAGATGTATAGATGTAGATGTGGATGTGGAGGTGGGTGGATGCATGAAGATGTAGATGTATAGATGTAGATGAGAATGGAGATGTGGATGTATATATGTAGATGTAGATGTATAGATGTAGATGTGAATAGAGATGTGGATGTATACATGTAGATGTAGATGTATAGATGTAGATGGGAATGGAGATGTGGATGTATACATGTAGATGTAGATGTAAAGATGTAGATGTGAATGGAGATGTGGATGTATGCATGTAGATGTAGGTGTATAGACGTAGATGTGGATGTAGAGGTGGATGTATGCATGTAGATGTAGATGTATAGATGTGGATGTGAATGTGGAGTGGATGTATGCATGTAGATGTAGATGTATGGAGGTGAATGTGAATGTGGATGTGGATGTATGCATAGGGATGTAGATGTATGCATGTAGATGTGAATGCACGCATATAGTTGTGGATGTATGGATGTGAATATATGATTGTGATGTGAGGGAATCTGAAGTGATGAGATGGAAATGATGTGATGGGATGAGTATACATATAAATGGAATATGGAATAAGTAATGTAGATTGAGGAGGGATAATGTGAAAAAATGAAAGTTAAAATAGAAATTGTATTATAAACTGTTTGTAAATGCTGTTTGTAAATGCTGTTTGTAAATGATTGTTTTATGTCAAGAATGCTGGGGGGAGCATTTTGACCGTCTTGTGATTAAGGTCGTGATGAGAAAGTTGCAACTGCTGACGGGGAGTCAATGAAGGACGTCTCGCGTAGCAAGGTCGGCCGAGGTCTTGACCAGCCTCGGTGCGATTAAAATGGTGAGCTTTCAGTACGGTGGATGAGGGGCCAAGGAAGCGGCCTATGCGTGAAGCGCTAGGTTACCTGCGAAGGATCCTAGAGGGTGCTGACCATACGGTGCTCGGGCTCTGGGTCGCCTAGGATACCCACGCGTGCGTCGAGGAAGATATTGGAACAGAGTTGGAGTTGTTTTCTGAAATCGAGCATGGATCTGGTTGATTGACCTTGCTGGTCTTCAATGGATGAGTCCATGGCTCCTTATATGGATCTGTTGGTTGATCTTGCTGATCTTCAACGAGAGTCCATCATGTTAAATGATTATATTACCAAGTATTATGGGCTAGGAACTATCGAAACGGCTCCTGAGCGTTCTAGTTGCCAATGATGCCATAGATACTCTGATGAAGGAATGATGGGAAATTAAGAATCAATTGGATAAATTGGAAGATGGTGATCAATGATACTATGGTTTTATTAAAGGATTGTTTTAAACTGGTTGAATCTGGTTGAAAAAGGCAATTTCATATTGGGTGTGTGAGTGGTGTGACTAGTTTTATTTTGCATGAACATCCGGCTAGGGGGCCTTGGAACTCTTTTCCTTGGTACCCGGGACAAAACCTAACCAAATTTTTAATTGGATCCCATCACTACAGTGGTTGGGCGGTTGGCTAACCCATGGGATTGGATGGGGTTAGGCTGGACTGATGGATCCGTAAATCGAGACTCAAACTTTTGTTTTTACGATAGAAAAAAAAAAGAAAAAAATAAATCCCGGACAGTAACTGTTCTATGGATAGGAATCAACGGCTGTGCCTCTTGAATGGGGAAAAAAGCGTTGATCCCAATGATCCAAGTGCAAGTTTCTTCCTTGAACTGACTAAGTACCTTATAGATGTAATTGGATCATCTCGATCAGAAATGATCTTGACTACGTTAGAGTAAAAAGTTATCCTGGTGGAATCGCCCGTGCTTTCCGGTAAAGGAAGTTTTTCCGGGTTCGGTTTTGGAACAACCGACGGACTAGTCTCTTATCCGGATATCCGTTGGGCGAGGCCCCGAGTGTGGGACCCCTGTCCCGCGCGAGAAGCGCTACTTCCGCTGCCAGTACCCCGAATCCGTTGCTCGGTGGGAACAGGGATCTTACAGTTGGTATCAGAGCATTTGGTTAATAAAGATCAACTGAGAAGATAAATATGTCAAAAATTTATCAAGAAACACAAAAAGGTTATAATTGTGTGATATAATTCATACAATTTGATATTCATAATTTGGTAATTGGTTCTTCAGATGGAAGTACCGCAATTATATAGAAACCCGACCGGACTTGCTTGAGGCCTAGACATGATAGTATTTACCTTATAATTCCAAGGGCCGTGACTACCCGTATATACCGAGAGTATACTGCAGCTCTTTACTGACAGTATATACGAGTAAATCTAAGACTTGAAATTATAAGCGTTAATGCTATCTAGATGATGATTTTGAATGTGATTGATATGATTTTTAATTCTGTTTGAGAATAGATGAATTGATTTGGATTCTGATTGAAAATGCTGATTGAGAAATGTTGATTTTTAAAAATTAGTTGAAATATAATGAAACCACAATGAGGGGGAATGGGACGAGTCCCTGTGATGATATTCATAACTAGAATGATGATAACGAATTCAGCAAATCACTATGAGACTAGTGGGTTGTGCTGTCAGATTGCTACTGTTAATACTTGACCGGTAGATCAAGTTAAGGGATGTCAAATTGAGAACTTGCTTGACTGAAATTTCCGTGTGGAGGAATGTTCCGAAGGAAACTTTTCGGTCTAATGGACCATTATCATGTTAAAGATATGAATGATATAATCTGAATGAATTGTTATATAATGATGAGTTCTATATAAGGGATATTTATTCCAGTGTTCTGTTGGGTTGACCAGAATATAAGGAACCCCAGAATAAAATTGGATCTTAAGAATAAGAGCTGTCCTCTACCTTGCGAGATGAGGACATCTCGCACTTTTTAAGTGGGGTAGAATGTAAGATTCCTCCCCAGCCTTCGAGGTATATAGGAATAAGAATCTCCCTTTCGGATCTTATAATTATTCCCTCTCTAAAATAACAGAAAGTTTCTGTTTAAAAAAGGAATACCCTTTTCCTAAAATACTTCTCAGGAGTCACGCCTATTTTAAGGATTCAGAACAATGAGTTCAGAAGTGAAAATCGGTGTTTTGGATACCAAGGTTTTGGTTTTCATTCGAGTACGGCCCAAAAGAAGTTCTTTATCTCTTTGGGAGTATAAGAAGTTATCCCCCAGATATTGTGACCCTTATATCTGAATTCAATGAAAGTAGGTGACTTAGCCTACAAGTTTCTTTTATTCCCTCATCTCAAAATTCTTAATGCCTTCTATAGAAAAATATGTCAAACTCAAATCATGGAAAGACGGTAAAACTTCAGTGGCAAGTTACCGTTGGCTTCTAGGTTACGCTAGCTCCTTCCCTTATATAAGTCGTAACTTTTACTTGTCGCTCACAGTAATCTTATTCCCATCAATCTCCTTTCTTTCTTAATCTCCTTCATGGATTGGCAACAGGAATTAGTTTTATCCCTGATGATTTCTCACCTTCAAGACGCAAGAGAGTCTGTGAAGAAAGACTTTATAGAACAGTATGAGCGCTCACTTTTTCCTCACCTAGGAACTTCTGTAGCGCAGACCAAATGGCGAACCTATCAAAACATAACTAGGGTAACACCCTGGGACAGCAGCACTTTCGTAACAATGTCCGCTTGGCCATGGTTATTGAAGCTTTGGGTTTGGGTCCCCGATACTACTGCGTCATGAGATCAAGACATCTTGGGTTTTCTGAGCGGGTCTTCTTACTGGCGTGTTTTCTTCCTCATGAGAAGATATGCCTTTACCCCGTTTTTGGCTTGCCTCTCAGAGGTCCTTTTGTTAGATCACCTCATACCACTGAGATAGGTGCGGCAATAACCAGCAGAATCATTCCCATAGATGAGTTACCCTATACTTGTGCAGCTTGTGAGGACTGCTTTTGTGACCATATGATGGACGGGCTTATGGAAGTGTAAAGAGTTCTTTTATCTTTACTGTATAAGTTCCGAGAATGAATAAAGATTAAATCTTGTTCTTATTTTGAATCCTGCTCTCTTTAAGACTTTTCTTGGTGGTTAATCTTGATTAAAATTTTTCTCTAAGTCTCGTATTCGTGCATCTTGCGAAATTATCCCAAGTTGCGAGATGAGGACATCTCGCGTTTTTTAAGTGGGGTAGAATGTAAGATTCCTCCCCCCAACCCCTTTTTGATGTCTAGTATCTTCTCCTGTAATCAATCCCTCTTCAGAAATATAAAGGCCTTGTTTCTAACTGTTTTAGCCTAGAGAGAGAAAAATATACTAGAGAGAGAATATTCAGATTATGAATATTTTTGAATAGAAAAATAACTCATCTTATTAAAATAAGTTCCCCTGAAACAAAAATTCAAAAAGAATTTTCCAATGTGCAATTGGAATTAATTGGAAATAAGTATAAAGAACCTTAGTCTAAGGGTCTAGATTTTCAGAAATTTTTAGATTATGGTCCAATTAAGGTTCCTATGGGCCAATAGCATCAATCCATGTGTAGGGAGGAGATAAATCCCAAATTGTAAAAAAGAAAATACCCAAAAATGAGTAAATGCTCACTTGAGGTGGAGAGTTGAAAATGTACAAGGTTTATTAGTAAAAAACTATAAGCAATATTAAAATGATTCCATTATGACACATATGTAAGGAAGAGGAGTTCTTTAAAGGAGGTGCATATTTCACATAAGATGAAGAGTTGAAAATGTACAAGGTTTATTAGTAAAAAAAATATGACACATATGTAAGGAAGAGGAGTTCTTTAAAGGAGGTGCATATTTCACATAAGATGAAGAGTTGAAAATGTACAAGGTTTATTAGTAAAAAACTATGAGCAATAAAAATTTGACACATATGTAAGGAAGGGAAATTCTTTAAAGGAGGTGCATATTTCACATGCTTGAATGAGTTTTAAACTCAAAAATAATGTGATATTTTTATCTCTCATCTCTCTTGAACCAAACCAAATCAAAATGGAACCAAACCGAATCAAAAAGTAACCAAACTAGGTCTAAATCTAGTCCAAATTCAACCAAACTGACTTGGAAAATTCTAGAATTAGTTTGTTTGGTTAGGAGCTCAATTTTTCCTATAAATAGAAGCCTTCCCTTGTTGAAAAATATATAGTGTCTTATGCATTGTTACTCTACTCCACCTAAGCCAAATTATAGAGAGTCTTATGCCTTGTTACTCTACTCCACCTAAGCCAAATTAGAGAGAGTCTTATGCCTTGTTACTCTACTCCACCTAAGCCAAATTAGAGAGAGTCTTATGCCTTGTTACTCTACTCCACCTAAGCCAAATTAGATAGAGTCTTATGCCTTGTTACTCTACTCCACCTAAGCCAAATTAGATAGTGTCTTATGCTTTGTTACTCTACTCCATCTAAGCCAAAATATATAGTGTCTTATGCTATGTTACTCCACTTAAGCCAAGAACTGTGAATTCTTTAATATTTCACTAGTTTTTGACACTTCTCTCTTTCTTCAATCCCCATTGGTGGCTCCATCAACATACTAAACCAATTGATTGGTTGGGGGCCTCTACCGTGAATAAAGAATCAAGCAAATCATAAGGTAAGTATATTGAATTTTGATCTTTTCTATAATTTCTCAATGATTCTCTCTTCTCAACCCCTCTCAAGCTTGAGAAGTTTAATTGGTATGGTTTTTTTAAATGCTATTGAAGTTAATTGGTGAAAAGTAGTGAAGAGTTACATAATTTAATAAATGCTATTGAAGTTAATTTCCATTTATGTTTAAATTCTAATGGTTTTTATGTAATTACTCTCTCTCACTCAAGAAATAGCCATACTCATGACCCATTCCCAATCCAAATGAAGCTTTTCATAAAGCTTTTCATAAGGCTTTTCCTTAATCCAAAATTAAACTATGCTTGAGGCCAAATTAATGGCTTTTTGCTATGCTTTTAGTTTATGCACATTGATGATTCAATCCATTATGGATTGATGACCCAATTAGAGACCATTCTAATTATTTCCTTAATGATAAGCTTTATCCCTTAGAAAAAAAAATTTGAGATTTATCAGTCATAGTAGCGGAGCTATGGCAAAATTTTTATAGAAATCACGCATAAAATAAATTCATTCAAAGTATAAAAAGAGGACTTCCTACCATATCCTAGGAACTATCATCCTAGATTAATTAAAAGAATATTATTATGCATGGAGATATGGATGTTTGCATGTAGATGTAGAGGTATGGATGTGAGTGTGAATGTGGAGGTGGATGTATGCATGTAGGTGTAGATGTATAGATGTAGATGTGGATGTGGAGGTGGGTGGATGCATGTAGATGTAGATGTAGATGTAGATGTATAGGTGTAGGTGAGAATGGAGGTGTGGATGTATACATGTAGATGTAGATGTATAGATGTAGATGTGAATAGAGATGTGGATGTATACATGTAGATGTAGATGTATAGATGTAGATGTGGATGTGGAGGTGGGTGGATGCATGTAGATGTAGATGTATAGGTGTAGGTGAGAATGGAGATGTGGATGTATACATGTAGATGTAGATGTATAGATGTAGATGTGAATAGAGATATGGATGTATACATGTAGATGTAGATGTATAGATGTAGATGTGGATGTGGAGGTGGGTGGATGCATGAAGATGTAGATGTATAGATGTAGATGAGAATGGAGATGTGGATGTATATATGTAGATGTAGATGTATAGATGTAGATGTGAATAGAGATGTGGATGTATACATGTAGATGTAGATGTATAGATGTAGATGGGAATGGAGATGTGGATGTATACATGTAGATGTAGATGTAAAGATGTAGATGTGAATGGAGATGTGGATGTATGCATGTAGATGTAGGTGTATAGACGTAGATGTGGATGTAGAGGTGGATGTATGCATGTAGATGTAGATGTATAGATGTGGATGTGAATGTGGAGTGGATGTATGCATGTAGATGTAGATGTATGGAGGTGAATGTGAATGTGGATGTGGATGTATGCATAGGGATGTAGATGTATGCATGTAGATGTGAATGCACGCATATAGTTGTGGATGTATGGATGTGAATATATGATTGTGATGTGAGGAAATCTGAAGTGATGAGATGGAAATGATGTGATGGGATGAGTATACATATAAATGGAATATGGAATAAGTAATGTAGATTGAGGAGGGATAATGTGAAAAAATGAAAGTTAAAATAGAAATTGTATTGTAAACTGTTTGTAAATGCTGTTTGTAAATGATTGTTTTATGTCAAGAATGCTGGGGGGAGCATTTTGACCGTCTTGTGATTAAGGTCGTGATGAGAAAGTTGCAACTGCTGACGGGGAGTCAATGAAGGACGTCTCGCGTAGCAAGGTCGGCCGAGGTCTTGACCAGCCTCGGTGCGATTAAAATGGTGAGCTTCCGGTACGGTGGATGAGGGGCCAAGGAAGCGGCCTATGCGTGAAGCGCTAGGTTACTTGCGAAGGATCCTAGAGGGTGCTGACCATACGGTGCTCGGGCTCTGGGTCGCCTAGGATACCCACGCGTGCGTCGAGGAAGATATTGGAACAGAGTTGGAGTTGTTTTCTGAAATCGAGCATGGATCTGGTTGATTGACCTTGCTGGTCTTCAATGGATGAGTCCATGGCTCCTTATATGGATCTGTTGGTTGATCTTGCTGATCTTCAACGAGAGTCCATTATGTTAAATGATTATATTACCAAGTATTATGGGCTAGGAACTATCGAAACGGCTCCTGAGCGTTCTAGTTGCCAATGATGCCATAGATACTCTGATGAAGGAATGATGGGAAATTAAGAATCAATTGGATAAATTGGAAGATGGTGATCAATGATACTATGGTTTTATTAAAGGATTGTTTTAAACTGGTTGAATCTGGTTGAAAAAGGCAATTTCATATTGGGTGTGTGAGTGGTGTGACTAGTTTTATTTTGCATGAACATCCGGCTAGGGGGCCTTGGAACTCTTTTCCTTGGTACCCGGGACAAAACCTAACCAAATTTTTAATTGGATCCCATCACTACAGTGGTTGGGCGGTTGGCTAACCCATGGGATTGGATGGGGTTAGGCTGGACTGATGGATCCGTAAATCGAGACTCAAACTTTTGTTTTTACGATAGAAAAAAAAAAGAAAAAAATAAATCCCGGACAGTAACTGTTCTATGGATAGGAATCAACGGCTGTGCCTCTTGAATGGGGAAAAAAGCGTTGATCCCAATGATCCAAGTGCAAGTTTCTTCCTTGAACTGACTAAGTACCTTATAGATGTAATTGGATCATCTCGATCAGAAATGATCTTGACTACGTTAGAGTAAAAAGTTATCCTGGTGGAATCGCCCGTGCTTTCCGGTAAAGGAAGTTTTTCCGGGTTCGGTTTTGGAACAACCGACGGACTAGTCTCTTATCCGGATATCCGTGGGCGAGGCCCCGAGTGTGGGACCCCTGTCCCGCGCGAGAAGCGCTACTTCCGCTGCCAGTACCCCGAATCCGTTGCTCGGTGGGAACAGGGATCTTACAGGAATCCTTTGAAAAGTTGAAGCAAGCATTAGTGTCTGCACCCATCTTACGGGCACCAGATTGGAACCAAATCTTTCATGTCCATAATGATGCTTCAAACTTTGCAATTGGATGTATTTTGGCTCAATCGGGAGAACATAATAAGGATTTCCCAATCTCATATGCTAGTCGACAGTTGAACAATGCTGAGAAGAATTATACCACAACAGAAAGAGAAGATTTGTCCATGATATATGCAGTGAAAAAGTTTTGCCATTACTATTTGGCAAACAAATTTATATTTTTTTGTGGACCATCAAGCACTGCTATATTTGGTGAATAAGCCTTGTGCAACTGGAAGGATTGTGAGTTGGTTTGTCATCCATCTTGAGTTTGATTTTGAAGTGGCAGTAAGAAAAGGAACAACTCATCTTAGGGCAGATCATTTCACGTGCTTTTGCCAAATGGGGTATTGATTTTGTCGGTCCCATTAAACCTCTAGCTCGTCACACGCATGCCGAATATATTATAGTCGCAACTGACTATTTGACCAAATGGGTAGAGGCAAAGGCTATAGTCAAAAATGACGCCACAACCACAGCCAAGTTCTTGTATGAGTACGTGTTTACACACTATGGCTTACCTATTAAAATCATTAGTAATCAAGGTGTGCACTTTGTGAATGAGGTCATAGAGTTTTTACTTCAAGAATTTATGGTCATTCACAAGCATTCTGCACCCTATCATCCCCAGACCAATGGTCAAGCTGAGAGTCCTAACAAGATTCTCTGCACAGCACTCACAAAGATTTTTGAGGGACATAGGACTGATTGGGAGAAAAAGTTGCACTCAGTTCTTTGAGCATATAGAACAGCCCATAAAACATCTGTGGGCACAACCCTATTTGAGCTTGCTTTTGGGCTAGATGCAATTCTTCCCATTGAATTTCTTGTACCTAATCTACGAGTTGCTAAACAATTGGACTAGACTGGTCATGAGCTTTCTCAACGCATTGATGAATTGGAAAAGCTTGATGAGACCTGCTTATTGGCGATAATGGGGATGTATGCCGAGAAGAGGAGACAAAAGCAATGGTATGATCGAAATGTAACAACTGGCCGATTCAAAAAAGGGGACCTTGTGCTCTTGTACACACTTAAGAAGCATAAGCGAAAGCTCAAGAAACGTGGCCTAGGACCGTTTGTAATGAGCTTACTCCTAGTGGTGCAGCGTGTTTAGAGACACTAGAAGGTGAGAAAATGCCTAACTTCATTAATGGAAGTCGTCTCAAGAAATACAATGAACCATTAATTGAATCCATGCTTTCACAAATGCATGCTGCCCGCACATGGAAAGAAGCACATGACCTACTTAAACGTCAGGCTCAAGAAAAAGCTAAAGCTAGAGTTGCAAAAGCCAAGGAGTGTCGCAAGGCTTCTGTGTTGAACTTACAGTTGGCTACTGATGAACAATATGTCGATCCTTTCAATATTCATGTGTGTCTTCATCTTCATGAGACTACCTACTTTGTCTCTCCCTTAATTGACTCTGGTGCAGATTATAATGTTCTCTCATTTGACACATGGGTAGCCTTGGGACAACCAACACCTGTGCACATTCCTATTGACTTACGAAGCTTCTCGGGTGAAGATAACCCTATAGAGAGAAAATGTGCCATTATGATGTCCATTCAGGATCACCAGATGTCAGTTCCCTTTTATGTGGCTAGTAAGTCCAAGGTAGTGGTAGAGGTTGTTCTTGGTCGATCATGGTTAAGTGCTACCAATTGTTCATTAGATTGGAAGAATAGACAATACAAATTGCAAATTGATTCTGATTGCATCTTGGGATCTACTGCTCCACGAGTTTTATCATGTTAAAAGGGTGGTAGTTCTACCTTACACAACCCACTTTCAACATCTGCTCTTCAAGCTCCAAGACAAATGATGTGGATAATCGATGAGTCCTCAAGTGAGGGCCATGGCTGGCATGTTCCAACTACTCTAGTCTCACTGCTCAAAGAAGGCAAAGCAAGAAGGAATTGTCAATTTGGCTACCCAAAGATGCGTACAAACTTGTACCATCAAGCCTAGTTGTTGCTAAACCTCCTAAAAAGCATATCTTTTCCAAGCCTAAGCCTCGAATTGTTACTCATTGGGTCCCAAAGCATGTTCGTAAAGCACAAGCCTATTATGAGGGTGCAATAGTACTTTTGGCTTCCCAAATGTCATGGTTTGCTAGAGCCAGAAGAGTGTATCAATAAGATTCCAAAAGCCACTCTTGGTTTTTCATATCAGTGGTGCAAAGAAAATCAACACGACCTCTTCAAGATAGGATAGGTGGTTGTGATAGCACCTACAAATCTCCTTGTGTTGACCTTCCCAAAACATGTATTGAATCACTAGTTGTCCCAACTTCTCCTTGTTACACACTTCCACCATCAACTTGTGTACCTAAGATGAACCCAACTTTACATGAGTCTCCTTTGAGCATAGATTCTAGCACTTCACTGCCTAAATCCTCTTATCTTGCTCAAATTCCTAAGAAGGACATACCCAAAACCAAAGGTAAGGCATTAACACTACAATTGAAGCTCTTTGGTAGATCAGTGTTTAAATACTCTCACTTTTACTAATGTGGTTCCTTCTGCCTTTACAAGATTGTGTTCTTTTTAAGATGATCTTATCTACATTGTTTTTGATAGGGATTGTAATGATGGATATGAGTGTATAAAGTTTGAAGTTTCTAAATTTCATTGTTCTACATCCAGATACCTCTTTATAGATACTTGGTGAGATACATGTCCACCATGCATTGACCCTAGTAGTACTCAACCTGAACATCGCGGGGGTTATAGTACTCCTCTTTTTCAAACTCATTCTAGGTACTTTTATGCTCCCTCTTTATAGATACTTGGCGAGATACATGTCCACCATGCATTGACCCTGATAGTACTCAACCTGAACATCGCGGGGGTTATAGTGCTCCTCCTTTTCAAACTCATTCTAGGTACTTTATGCTCCCTTAGGTGAAATTTATTGTGGGCATCACTTTGTCACTTTATTCTATCAACAGCATCATCCATTTCCACATTGTCAAGAGTGTGCACGACTCGTATTAGGGGAAGCTTCACACATTTGTTGTCTATGCCGCTCTTACTTTCAACGATATGGCACGGGCTTAATGAAACAAATTGTGGGACTTACACCCCAATGCCATAACCTTCTTGATGTGAGAGTACCAGACCGAGGACCAAATCAACGTAGATTACCTGAGGAGGTTCAAGCACAACAATGGAGGGATACATGCATAAATGACTTGCAACCACCTATCTCACAAACCCTTCTTCCCCCAGCCTCAACATGTCAATTTTGGATCACTATGAGCACCTATATTGAGCAATTCCAAAATTGGCATTGTCTGCTTAACCTTCCCATAGAACCAATGCCATATTTTAGCGAGGAAGCACTCCTTCCTCTACCACCTTCTTTAGAGGCCGGCTTTTGTACAGGGTTGTCCTTGCATCTTGAAGTGATTGATACAATCTTTCCAGCAGAAGTGGACACGGATCCACCGCCAATGCAAGGATAAGCTCATCAACTCCATAATAAGATCAACAAGCCACGGCACTTTTCTCCCACTAGAGTTTTCCCCTCGGCTATATTCGGTGATTGGCACCAATAACAAATTTTATTCTTTTATTTTCTTATTTATTAATAAGACATTTTGCAGAGATCTTAACTAAACAAGAGCATACAAATGCGCTCCAACAGTCCACCTACCGTGCACACAAATTAGGAAGGGGGGAGACATGCAATGCCTACAAAGAGCAAAGAGAAGCAATCTGCACATCAGCAATGCATCAAGACAAACGCGCCACATCAACGAGCACTACAACAAGTGTATTCAAATCATAATCTTTTGTTCTTTATGTGCTTTTCACTTTTGAATATATTGTTTGCATGCTCACAAACAATTGGCTGGTTTAAGTTTTAAATTAGTTGTTACTATGTGGTAAGTGATTTCTAGATTCTTAGAGGACCTAGTAGAAGGTATTTCTATTTGAAGACAGTGTAAGACATATACCAATGGAGTATACCAAGTTCTTATGCTCTAGAAGTATATTAGTTATCCCTAGTGGTAGCTACCTCTTAGGTATGGGCTAGGTGAACGATAAACAAAAATTTACGAAACACATGCCCTAAAAAATATATAGAAGTGACTTGAGACATGACGTGTCTACGACCATGTGGAATGCTTGGTAGGACCTTGGGTTGTTTTAATACCTTGGGGCCGACGCGTTGGTTTCCATGGGGTGAACACTGAAGTCTAAAAGATTAAGAAGAAGACCTACAAGGACTCTATCGCCTTGATAGATGTTGGTAGGACTCTTGGGTACATTATGGGCCCTCGAGACCGATGCCCTCATCTTCATGGGGTACTCCTTATGTCAAAAAGAAAGAAAAGGGTCTGTCGCCCTTGAGATACTTAGCGGCCTTTAGATTCTCTTGGCGGAGGTCTGTTGGCCATTGCTTGGGTCTCATTGGGATGGAACCTTCCTCTTTATCAAGCTAAAAATAATAATTCTCTTTAATCTACTACTCTTTACACAATAAATTTTATTTTTTTAAAGCAAGAAAGGTCCAATCACCATGGCTTATATTTAGGAGTAGGGTTGCCACTTAGGAATAACTTAAACACTTGTAGGACATTGGGACTGCGGTCATAACCTGCGGTGTACAAGTACACTTGGCTTTGCATAGCACTATCTACCACTTAGTCTCCTTTGACTAGTATTTACTTGCTTCTTTTAGCACTCTTTAAAACTCTAATCGGCCTTTCAATTGCATGCTCACATGTGAGATTGTCATTGCTAGTTTTTTTTCAATAAAAGGATTTGCTCGTCTTCCATTGTTTTTTACAGCTTTTGTTTCTACCGCGCCCGAGGACGTGCACGATTTAGGAAGGGGGGAATGTTCCATGGGAACACTCTCGGGAACACGGATTATGGAAGGAGGCCGAAAGCAATTAATGTGAGAGAGCGGGATTGTAGCCATGGGAACATAAAGACACACATAATTTTTCCATATTTTTGTGCCGAAGTGCAATGTAAATCGTTTTAGGCCAATGTGGATTCTAAATGAGAGTTCTAAGTGTATTAAGCAAGGCTCACTTATAGGGCTATCCGCCCATGTGTGAAAGAGACCTAGGGTTAGTGACATCTCTATAAAAGAGATGTTAGCTAAAGAAAGAGGACATTTTGGCCATTCTCATAAGCTATTGAGTGAAGCTCTTGAGCTCTCAAGCTACGGCAACTCTCTAACTCTCTCTATTGTACTCTAATGAGCATCAAGCTCCAATGAGTATAGCTCCACTTCTTTCTCTTAGCATCATTGAAGTAGATTAATCTATGTTTAGTTGAGTGCTTCTTTCTTTCTCTTGTGTATGCATGCTTGTAGTGTGTGTGTGTGTAGTCTCCATTGATGCAAGCTCTTGCCCACTTCATTGGCAATGAGTTATTCATGGATAGACTCTCTCTATGAGCTTGTGGATTTGTGAATGTTACATTCTATGGTTGCTTACGCTTGTGGGTTAGTAAATGCATGCTTATGGATTTCCTTGCATTAGGGAAAGCTAAGATTTAATCAATGTTTGAATGGGATTAAGAGATTGCCATGCATTACTTGTTCTCTTGATTAGTGTAGTGGGTTTAAGGGATTGAGAGATTGGTTGAGGTGTTGAATGGTTGAATCGTCAAGTGGTGGTTCATGTATGTGAGCTCTCCCGCAAGGGATAAGCCTTCATGCACTAATTGGGTTGAGTCCTCGAATTGACATTGTGTTTCTCAACACATTTGTTGATCGGTAGTACTCTATGAGCACTATATTGCATGGTAGAGAGAACCGCTCTTCAATGGCGCTGCTACTGCGGGGACGTGTTTCTATTGTTTTTTGCAGCTTTTGTTTCTACCGGCACCCGAGGACATGTTTCTATTGTTTTTTGTAGCTTTTGTTTCTACCGTGCCCGAGGACGTGCGCGATTTAGGAAGGGGGGAATGTTCCACGGGAACACTCACAGGAACACGGATTATGGAAGGAGGCTGGAAGCAATTAATGCGAGAGAGCGGGATTGTAGCCATGGGAACATAAAGACGCACATAGTTTTTTCATATTTTTGTGTCGAAGTGCAATGTAAATCATTTTAGGCCAATGTGGGTTCTAAATGAGAGTTCTAAGTGTATTAAGCAAGGCTCACTTATGGGGCTGTCCGCCCATGTGGGTTCTAAATGAGAGTTCTACGTGTATTAAGCAAGGCTCACTTATGGGGCTGTCCGCCCATGTGTGAAAGAGGCTTAGGGTTAGTGACATCTCTATAAAAGAGATGTTAGCTAAATAAAGAGGATGTTTTGGCCATTCTCATAAGCTATTGAGTGAAGCTCTTGAGCTCTCAAGCTATGGCAATTCTCTAACTCTCTCTATTGTACTCTAATAAGCATTAAGCTCCAATGAGTACAGCTCCACTTCTTTCTCTTAATCTATTTTAGCATCATTCAAGTAGATTAATCTATGATTAGTTGAATGCTTCTTTCTTTCTCTTGTGTATGCATGCTTGTAGTGTGTGTGTGTGTAGTCTCCATTGATGCAAGCTCTTGCCCCACTTCATTCGCCAATGAGTTATTCATAGATAGACTCTTTCTATGAGCTTGTGGGTTTGTGAATGTTACATTCTATGCTTGCTTAAGCTTGTGGGCTAGTAAATGCACTCTTATGGGTTTGCTTGCATTAGGGAAGGCTAAGATTTAATCAATGTTTGAATGGGATTAAGAGATTGCCATGCATTGCTTGTTCTCTTGATTAGTGTAGTGGGTTTAAGGGATTGAGAGATTGATTAAGGTGTTGAATGGTTGAATCGTCAAGTGGTGGTTCATGTATGTGAGCTCTCCCGCAAGGGATAAGCCTTCATGCACTAATCGGGTTGAGTCCTCAGACTGACATTGTGTTTCTCAACACATTTGTTGATCGGTAGTACTCTATGAGCACTATAGTGCACGGTAGAGAGAACCGCTCTTCATGTGCTAATGTGCACATTATTATAAATACCACAAGTATGCTTTATAAATACTTTGGTATGACTGTATGGGAGTGATGTCAAAATTAAATTAGGATTAGATGTCTACAAAGATCACTTATATATTATTATAATGTCATTTACCACCGTTAGGTAGCATGTGGAGGCTATGTGAAAACATTTGGAATAAGTGTGGAGGAGTGCATAACTGAGTGGAATTCTTCTAGATCCTAGGTGGACATTGGAGACTTTTGAAAAGTGTATTTGTGTGGGCTCAAGGTGTAATATGATCTAGTCACTAAGTCAAATATCTTTTGTTCAAATAATGCAAGGCGACACATGTAAAAAGTAGCCAGTAATATCTCTTAATTTTTAACTAATAAACCTTGTACTCAGTCAACTCTTCATCTTATATAAAGTCCCCTTTCTTAACATCATGCATTGGGTTTAATTCTTTCCTTGGTTTTTCCTATTGAGGGCCACAATAATGATCATTGTGCTCTTCGTAACCTAAGAATCTTTCAGCATCCACATCATCTAGCTTTTGGGAATATTTTGGCCAACAATTTGTATGCAATCTAGCCTCTGATGCTATTGGTTTCTCAAGATCTTGGAATATATTATTCCAATAATTTATCAAGCCCTATAATATCTTGGCACACATGAACCATTTCTAAGATTCTGCCAAAATTTTATGTAAGATTTTATTCATGATATCACATCTTCATGCCCCTTTGCATACTCTGCCATTGGCAATAGAGGTGCAAGATTCCTCGGTGGTGGTAGCATGATCGGTTTTCCTTCACTGTCTCTCTTCCATAGTGGGATACCTCCCTCACTAGGTCTCCAATCAATTGTCACTAGATGCACTTTATATTACATTAGATGTGTGTTCCCCTTCATAGGGACCTAAAATTGATACATGTTTGGGTGGCCTATAAGTGCTTATTGCTCATCACAAAGGTAGTGTGACATGAAAAATCGATATCTTTCATTTTCAATTTTGTACATATTTTGATGGTTTCTCAATGGTAATAAGGTGGAAGCTTATCCAAGAAGATTGTGGTGCCCACAATGAAATAACGGCGTGGTGATGCGGTGGCTTGGTGGCTACCCTGATAACTGCATTCTATCTTCAAATATAATGGTTTTACTTGATTTAGGGTGCACACATTGTAAATGCCACAAGTATGCTTGATAAATACTTTGGTATGGTAGATAGGCTAGTGATGTGGAAAATAAAAGTGGGCCTTCATGCTCACATGGATTTGAATTGTATTATTAATATAGTATTCACCATAACGCTACAAGTTGGGGAGTGTGGAAGGCATGTGGAGGAGTGTGTGTAGGTGCATAATTGGGAAAGATTCTTCTAGAATGCCTACATGGAAGAGGAGAAATCTGCCATGTGTAAGTGGGATCTCCACCTACATGCCACTTAGACTTGGCTATTATCTCATCGCACTTTCAAAGTCAAAAAGTCTTCAATTTAATAATCAATAGAAGACTTAGCTTAAGAGGACAATTGATGGTGAAATCTACCCTTATGTCACTGAAGGGTTGAAGATTTTTATGTTGTAATTTGTAACAATGGAAGAGAGGGTGATTCTCCACCTTTAAAAGGAGCCCTCCTCTCCCTTTTAAATCAATGAATGAAGCCTCCTCAATTGAGCATTTTGTGTCATTGCCATTCTCTTATCTTCAAACCCTTATTCAAACACTCTCTTTACATATGAATGTCTCATTTAGCATTAGCTCCTCATGCTTAACCCAATTTTGGACCTCTTTGATGATTCATGATAAGTGGGATAAGGAGCTATTATCTTGGTGGGCCTGTGACTTCTCAAGGCAGCCCTTGCCTTATTGCCGCCCTCCTTTGGAGGTACCAATGGTTTTAGCGGTAATGAGCATGTGGAAAGACTTTAAGGACCATAGGTAAATGTTTACGATTGTCCGTTGAGCAATGTTAACCCTTACCCTCTAGCTTAAATCATGAAGGAGATGAAAGGTAAGAGGCTATGTGAAAATTGAGGTTTCATGTGAAAAGAGGGGAGTGCAGTTTTTGTGTTTTAATACCCAAATTTCAATTGGTAATTACTCATCACTCGGGTATTGGTTTCTAAAATTGATCATATGGCTAGGAAGCTCTTTATATGCTCTTTCCACTCATGTAACTAATTTCTTAATCCTTTACTTCATTGATGATCAGAATTTCTCCCAAAGTTGCTAACTTTAAGGCGAATTTTGGTAGTTTTATAGTCTTGTAGTAAAATGCTCATAACTTTTCGCTCGATTGCCCGTTTTTGAAAGTTTTTATATAGGCGCGAAGCTCTCTTCAAAATCTACATACTTATGTTATCCTCTTTTGTACAATCTATATATATATATATATATATATATATATATATAAAACTGTAATTCTCTGTGTAGCTTTATTTTATAGAATTTTGATCATTGTTTCTTCTTAATAATGATTAATTCCTCTTAATCTCTTATCAAAAAGAAAATCCCATGTATTGTATCCTCTTGTAAGTGATTGCTATATTCTTTTACTTTAGGATGTTCTATCCAAATCATACAATTTGAATGAATGAACCTTACCAACATTCCCCGTATGTTTTCGTTCACATAATCTTGAGTCGAAAGATTTTCTTCCAACAAAGAATTGCGCTCTTGTTTGGAGCTACAAGACTGGCAGAAACTCTTGCTTCTCCTGAGCCTTTTATCTTTTCTTCCATGAATTATGATCTCACCTTTGATGTGTTTATCTTTATCTTAACCTAGGGAGAGAAAGGGAGGTGAGGAGGCTGTGAGGTTTCATACAAGTGTGTTTTGATTCTAAGAAGTGACCGAAGTCAAAACCCCAACTTTGTGTCCCATCTTTTGGGGGAGACGGTGGGCAGGTTTTACTTAGAATTATTCTATTTTAACCTCAAGGTCCCGCATGATTAAAGAAAAGTTATTTTGAAATAAGTAAATTTTCCTTGTTGCTACTTATCTTTTGGTGCAAGATGTTCAACATTCCGGTGTTCCAAGGATCAAAAAGAGAAGACGCGGGGAGTTATCTCTGAGAATTTAACAGAGCATGCCGCTTAACGGGTTGGTCTATGAAGGAGAGGGCAAAAATATTTCTAGATTTCTTAGAAGGTGTGGCCTTAACTTGGCATGAGGCTTTGCCAGAGGAGTCCAAGAATGATTGGGATAGGTTGACCAAAGCAATGAAGGAGAGATTTGGGACAATGGAGTCACCAAATGCTTTACTGTTGCAATTGGATCAAATTTTCCAAAAGGAAGCAGAGTCAGTTGCTGCCTTTTTAGTGAGGTAATCAAATATCAACAAGCTGCTTTACATGTTGTTGCTTCTTCTTTTTCACCTTCTATGGGAGATTCAAAGAGTTCTTTAGCAATGGAGCACCTTAAGATGAGCAAGTTTGGATCCCCACTTGCATGGAAAAGTTCTTGGCAAAGATCCCACTAATTTTAAAGAGGCTCTTCGTATTGCTTTGAAGAAGAAGGCCACTCTTCATATTGAGTCCACATTCCAATCTTCTCCGAGTGTGCCAACCCCACCACGAGTAGAGATAGCCTCAACATCTCAGGTACAAGTTCCATCCTTGGATCATAACATTGCACAACTTATGGCAGCATTTATTGATTTGAAGTTACACTTAGTCAACGCAAGGCCATCTAGGGTTCCACGAGTTGAGGATAAACCTAGGAATAGAAGTAGTGTCACATGCTATGAATGTCAAGAGAAGGGGTACTATCACACTGAGTGTCCAAAATTGAGGAAAAGAGAGGATAAAAGTTTAGCTCTTTTAGAGGAAACATGCTCAAAAAGAAGAAGAGGAAACATTGATGCCATTAGCAAAAAGGGGTCGTAAAACTAGGATCCAAGAAGAAGAAGAACAAGAAGATAAATCTGAAGAGAAGAAGAGAAAAATAATAAGAAGAAGAAGTCGTATAGGAGAAAAATTGGACAATCTGACTTTCCTCTTGGACAAGGATCTCTTAGTTATGACCTCTTAACAAATCTTAGGGAGAAAACGGCACAAATCACATTTGGACAGCTTTTGGCACTCTCTCCAAAGGAATGGGGTAAGACGGCACGCACAAGGGAATCTAAGAAAAAGAAGAAGAGGGATAATGGGACTCCTATGGCTCAAAAGGTGGATATTGATGTAGGAGATAATGTGCCTGTGTGATTGATGTCATCATTGAGGGGCAAACAATTTCTAATGCATACATTGATGGAGGTGCGTCAATCAATGTCATGAGTGAAAAAACAATGAAAAATACCGATTTAAAGTTGTCTTCTACTAACTCTCCCTATTGCATCAAACTTGTTAATAATACTTAGATGAAAATCTTAGGAATTGTCAGGAATTAGGGAGTGGATGTCTTCGGTATTTCTGTGCCTACAACTTTCCAGGTCATTCCTACAAAACCTGATGCTAGGGCTTATCCATTGATATTAGGTAGAACATGGCTTCCCCATTTAAGGCAATTCAAAAGTGGGAGACAGGTGATCTTATTCTACAAGGTGAGAATAAGAAGGTCCACTACAACATCAAGAGTCACCGCAAGAAAGTGGTAAGAGGTGGACCTTCAACTTCCAAAAGTTCAAAGTCAGAGTGATCCGATGAAGAGGAGACAAGTGGTAGCTAAAAGGATTCCATCTCAGAAGGGGAGGTGGAGGGAGTTGCATTTGGTCTTTTCGTGGGAAGGGATCGAGGGGATGCTGAAGATAATGGATCCTTGGAAGGGGAAGCTTCTTCAACCATGTTCAAGAAAGGAGATGTGGACTTTATTAGTCTTCACCAACAGAATGAACTTCTTGATGAGTCCATAGCAGGTACTGAAAGAGAGAATTACTTAAAAATGTTGGATGGATTTCCGAACCTTTTTGCAAACAGCTACTCACAAGTATGCCAAGTTACCCTAGTAGAGCACAAGATTGAGCTCAAGCCCCAAAGTAAGCCAGTGGTACAATGGTTAAGGCCTTTGGGAGTAGTGTAAGCGGAGGTGCTTAAGAATGAGGTACTAATTTGCTTGGAGCTAGATTTATTTTTCCAGTAGAGAATTCCGAGTGGATTTTCCCAGTTTTAGTCACTCCCAAAAAGGGTGAAAAATGGCATGTGTGTGTGGACTTTCACCCTCTGAATGCATGCACAAAGAGGGATTATTATCCTCTACCCTTTCAAGATGAGATTTTGGATCAAGTTGCAGATCATGAGTTGTATTCAGTGTGTTATGGATACTCTCAATACTTTCAAATCCAATTTTTTGAAGAAGATCAAAGGAAAACCTCATTTATCACCCCTTGGGGAGTGTATACCTATAGGGTGATGCCATTTGGTTTGACCAATGCACCAGCAAATTACATTTATTCAAGCCACATGGATCACTTGGAAAAGTTGAGGTTGGCCTTGCAAAGTATTGATGATGCAAAAAGGGTTTCTTAATCCTGGAAAATGCTGCTTGGCACGAAGGAAGGTGGTTCTCTTGGGACATGTTATCTTAGAAGAAGGCATAGAGATGGATCCTAAGAAGGTGCGGGCAATTGTGGCCCTCCCACTACCTACCGATGTAAGGGAGGTAAGGATGATTTTGGGTAAAACAAAGTATTACCAATGCTTTGTTAACATGTTCTCTAAGGAGATGTATCCTATAAATCTATTGACAAAAAAGAATGTTTCTTTCCAATGGGGACCCAATCAAATTCAATCTTTTTGTTTGCTCAAGGAATGCATGAGTCAAAGTCCAATTGTGCAGCCTCCTATGTGGGGGGAGGACTTTTATGTGAACCCAAGTGTCTTATCACATTCAGTGGGTGTTACACTCTTGCATAAGGGAGAGGAAGGGCATATGCAACTAGTGTATTATGCAAGCCAACAACTCACTGGATGCCGAGGAGAGGTATGGTGAAATGGAGAAAGTTGGTTTGTCTCTTATTTTTGCAATAAAGAAGTTCAAGTCATACTTGTTACCTCGCCCTTTTTTCCTCCTCACATCTCAACCTTCTTTACAACTCTTGGTCCGCAAACCCAATCCTGCAAGAGAAAAGTTTGCAAAGTGGATTTGTGAGCTTCAAGACTTCTCTTTCATTTTTACTACAGAAAACACCACTAGGGCCTCTCTTGCAAATTTGATTACACAAGGAAGGAAGAGGAAGAAAGAACAGGAACAAAGGAAAAAGTATATGAAGATTTGGAGACACCACCAATTTCACTATGCATTTTTATGGAGCATGTAGCCCTTCCAGCAGGTAATGTGGGGCTGGGGAGATAGTTTTATTTGATCCAGAAGGAAAAGAGGTATGGGCTAAGGGTAGGAATTTCCAAAGGCTATATCAAATAATGTGGTTGAGTACAATGCATTAATTTGGGGACTAGAAGATTGCATAAAAGTTGGAATTAAAGAGATAGAGGTTAAAGGGGATTCGCAATTGGTCATCTGACAAATGAAAGGAGAATATAAGGCAATGAGTCCTAATCTCCAAGAATTGTATAAAAGGGCAATGGAGTTAAAAGAAGCTTTTGAGTTTTGTAAATTTGCGCATGTTAATAGGAAGGATGATTAAAAGGCTGATGAATTGGCTAGTAAAACTTTAGCTTCTTTCAAAGTAGCTATTCTTGCATTAATGGATACAAGGTAGCCTGAGCTCCAAGATGTTCAACACTATTTAGATACATGATACTTCCCTCCTGGATTGAATCCTCAATAAAAGCAAAGGCTTACAAGGAAAGCTCATCCTTACACAATTCTAGGGGATGTTCTTCACAAGCAAGGTAAGGATAAGATTCTTAGGAGGGTAGTGAGCCTGGAAGAATCTAAAAAGATTATGGAATTATGTCATGAATGTTCAGGTCACTTTACCTCAGCCAGCTCAACTCGGAGGATCTTTAACACAGGTTATTATTGGCCTCGACTCAGTAAAGATGTCTATGAGTGGTGCAGAAGCTGTGAAGTATGCCAGGCATATGGGCATAAGAAATTGGTTCTCGGACCCTTAAACCCTATCCGAGCATATGGTCCATTTGAAAGGTGGGGATTAGATTTTGTGGGCCCACTTCCTCATTCCTCACATGGGAAGTACTACATATTGGTGGCCACACATTATGCAACAAGGTGGGCAGAAGCAAAGGCCATGGTCAATAATAAAGCACTGGCTATGGCATCCTTTCTCAGGGAATACATATGTGCCCAATTTGGGTGTCCATTAGAAATCCTTACAGATGGGGGGAGGTCTTTCAGGAATGACTTGATTTAAGCTTTAGTGCAAAAATTAAAAATAAAGCATGCTATGTCAACTCCCTATTATCCCCAATGTAATGGGTTAGTAGAAAAAACTAATGGACTACTTTGTGGATCTTTGTCTAAGCTAGTGGATACAATGAAGAGAAAGTGGGATGTGCATTTGCCAGAGGTCCTATGGGCCTATAGGACAACTCACAAACTCTCTCTTAGTTTCACACCTTTTCTGTTAGTTTATGGAATGGAGGCTATTTTGCCAATAGAATTGGCAAAATAGAATTGGAAATCATAAGCCTTCGCTTTTGCACGCTTGAATAATGAAGAAGAAACACATGCCCAACGCCTAGTACAACTGGAGACCTTAGAAAAGAGGCAACTTCAGGCACTTCAAAATTTGGAGGCTGCACAACAACGGCGCAAGGCAAAGCATGACCCTCTCATGAAGAAGAAGGAGAAGCTAGAACTCAAGCAAGGAAGCTTAGTCATCATGAGGTATGATGGCCGTGTGGAGAAATGGCTAGATAAGAAGCTTCCTCGGACGCTGGGAACGCCCCTTCTGGATGATACAGCAAAAGTTCAAAAATAACACCTATCTTCTAGAGAATGCAAGTGGCTAGGAGGTTCTCCGATGTGCCAATGAGTACCGCAGCTAAAGATATTTTACCCTCGAGCACCGTGGCCAGTAGACCCCCAAGACAAGCATGGAGGATCTACTAGGGGGGGAAAGATGTGACATGAAAAATTGATATCTTTCATTTTCAATTTTGTACATATTTTGATGGTTTCTCAATGGTAATAATGTGAAAGCTTGTCCAAAAAGATTGCGGTGCCTACAATGGAACAACGGCGTGGTGATGCTGTGGCTTGGCGGCTACCATGATAACAGCATTCTATCTTCAAATATAATGGTTTTACTTGATTTAGGGTGCACACATTGTAAATGCCACAAGTATGCTTGATAAATACTTTGGTATGGTAGATAGGCTAGTGATGTGGAAAATAAAAGTGGGCCTTCATGCTCACATGGATTTTAATTGTATTATTAATATAGTATTCACCAAGGCTACAAGTTGGGGAGTGTGGAAGGCATGTGGAGACATGTGTGTAGGTGCATAATTGGGAAAGATTCTTCTAGAATGCCTACATGAAAGAGGAGAATTTTGCCATGTGTAAGTGGGATCTCCACCTACATGCCACTTAGACTTGGTTATTATCTCATCACACTTTCAAAGTCAAAAAGTCTTCAATTTAATAATCAATAGAAGACTTAGCCTAAGAGGACAATTGATGGTGACATCTACCTGAAGGGTTGAAGATTTTATGTTGTAGTTTGTAAAAATGGAAGAGAAGGTGATTCTCCACCTATAAAAGGAGCCTTCCTCTCCCTTTCAAATCAATGAATGAAGCCTCCTCAATTGAGCATTTTGTATCGTTGTCATTCTGTTATATTCAAACCCTTATTCAAACACTCTCTTTACATGTGAATGTTTCATTTAGCATCAGCTCCTCATGCTTAACCTAATTTTGGATCTCTTTGACGATTCATGATAAGTGGGATAAGGAGTTATCATCTTGGTGGGCCTGTGACTTCTCAAGGTAGCCCTTGCCTTATTGCCGCCCTCCTTTGGAGGTACTTAGCGGGTAATGAGAATGTGGAAAGACTTTGGGGACCATAGCTAAATCTTTACGATTGTCCTCTGTGAGAAATGTTAACCCTTACCCTTTAGCTTGAATCATGAAGGAGATGAAAGGCAAGAGGCTATGTGAAAATTGAGGTTTCATGCTGCAAGGAATTGCAGTTTTTGTGGTCTAATACCCAAATTTCATTGGTAATTACTCATCACTCGAGTATTGGTTTCTAAAATTGATCATATGGCTAGGAAGCTCTTTATACGCTCTTTCCACTCATGTAACTAATTTCTTAATCCTTTACTTCATTGATGATCAGAATTTCTCCCAAAGTTGCTAACTTTTAGGCAAATTTTGGTTTATAGTCTTGTAGTAAAATGCTTATAACTTTTCGCTCGGTTGCCCACCGTTTTTGAAGGTTTTTATATAGGCACAAAGCTATCTTCAAGCTCTACGTACAAAGCTATCTTCAAGCTTGGTTGCCCACCGTTTATATAGGCACAAAGCTATCTTCAAGCTCTACGTACTATGTAATCCTTTTTTGTACAGTCTATTTGGATTTAAAACTGCAATTCTCTGTGTATCTCTATTTTTATAGACTTTTGGCCATTATTTCTTCTTAATAATGATTAATTCCTCTTAATCTCTTATCAAAAAGCAAATCCCATGTATCTTATCCTCTTTTAAGTGATTGCTATTTTCTTTTACTTTAAGATGTTTCGTACAAATCGCCCAATTCGAACAGATGAACCTTACCAACATTCCTTGTATGTTTCCGTTCACGTAATCCTGAGTCGAAAGATTTTCTTCCAACAACAAAGAATTGCCGTCTTGTTTGGAGCTGCAAGACTAGCAAAAATTCTTGCTTCTCCTAAGCCTTTTATCTTTCCTTCCATAGGGAGAGAAAGGGAGGTGAGAGGGCTGTGAGGTTTCATACAAGTGTGTTTTGATTCTAAGAAGTGACCGAAGTCAAAACTCCAACTTTGTGTCACAGTAGCCATCACAATATCTCTTGAATTCGAGGAGTTCTGTAAGCAAGAAGGGTGTTGGAGAGAAAGTTGAGGTAGTCCTAAACGTATCCACCATCAAATGTGGTAAAGTGAAAGTTTGGGCCAACTATCAATATCTCAAAAAACCTACTAAACAATGCATCTATGTCCTCATGTGTGTGCCCAACCATTAAAAATCCCAATTGGACAACCTTGAAAACCCTCCATTAAAAAAGAAGAGACAAATATGCAAACAAGTACCGATTTTTGTTTTCACCTACATAGTTATCTAGCTTCAAGAGAAAGTTCTCTAGTAACTTATGGAATGAGGAAGCCCCACTGGAACCCTCATTACAAATGGTTGGTCTACTAGAATGGGAATTGGTGTGGTTGGTGCTCTTGATACTATGGCCCCAGCATTGCAAGTAGAACAACTTACATGAGCTACTTCAAAAGGTGGTGTGGGATACCTAGTTGCGGAAGTGGCATGCACGTTATCACTTGACACCTGTTTAATAATAGGTTCTTTACCATCATTGATATTGTTGTAGTCTTAAGATTTCCTTGAGTTTAAAGCACCAAGAAGTGAAACATTGCTTCTCAAAAGCTCATTTGTTGCTAGATCACCAAGAGACTGCTTATTCATCCTCTCTAAGTTATGTAGATAGAATGCAATGGATCCAACAGTGACATTGGGGGTTAAATGGCCATAAACCATTTAGTGCAAAGTGCCCATAATGACCCTCCACATGCCCATGGGTGATCATACCAATGCCACCTCTATAGGTGCCATGCCAAATCTGTATCATTTGGTACCGTTGAGAGTCTAGGAATGGTTGTCTTCTTTTGATCCATCTTGTCATTGGATGATGCATAAATATGTGTTTGGTTGTGTTTCTAAAAATGCGCACCATCCGTAGTACAAGCTTCTACAACTTTGTTGTTAGTTCATATGAATTTTCCTTTCCTCCCTGATCCTTGGTCTTTTTTGTAGACATGACTAGACTCCCATTCTAGTATTGTGAGTGAGCTACACAAGCTGCACTTGGAGAACTCACTTTTCTTTATCAAGGCCAGGTGTGGGAACTCTTTATTCCAAATTCTCCCTAAAGAAGATTTGGATAGTTTTTTTGTCATATCCCAATTAATCAAGTGGTGTGTTAATCTCATCTAATATGTCCACTTGCTTATATGTTTCTAGTATCTTTAATTGAGTCTCCCTTGAATCATCCAAAATAGTTCTACTATGCTAGGCATGTGATCTGAGTTCATGTCCAGAAAATCTTGAATTAGTGCTCTAGCCACACTAGTATGATCTAGGATTCTTCTCATTATTCCTGTATTTCCATGCACATGTTGATGCACACCAGCCTCAAGCTTTTCTCTATAGTGATAGAAGGATGTCTTTCGGATTCCATGCACTTCATATCATGCTCGATAACAGACTATCATCCATTTGAGCCTTAATTCATATTTAATTGTCTAAGTTTTTGAGCCTTGAGCCAAGATACAAAGAGAACATCATATACATATTTTGTATGGGTTTCTTCAGACTTCCCCCAAAACTCTTGGCATATGTATGCTCTGTACCATGTCACGGTCTGCAACCTGACAACATTTACTTTGACAACAATCAATAGTGGAAACCCTTTGTACTGATTCAATTAACACATGAAAACTGCAAGTTGGTGGTTCTCTCTCTTTTTGAATTCTATTTATGAAAGTGGAGATCTTTTTTTTAATCTTGGGGCATCATTAACCACCATTGGAAACTCATTAGTGGTCTGTTCTCCATCAATCTTGCATGATCTCAATGGATACATGGATTTGTAATGGGCTCTTGTCTACCATTGTAGTTTGTTTAATGGGCCACTTAACTAAGCTCATGCTATCCACATTAGGTATAGTTCTACTCGATGTACTCTCATGTTGCCTTTCAATAGCCACACCTACACAATCCTTACACCAAGTTGCTCAAAGTTGACATGGTTGTTTGGAAACACATATAAGATCAACCCCTTCTACATCATATGAGTCTTGCTCTCATCCCATAAAAGGACGTTTTTGTTCTTCCAAGATTCCTGAAATTTTAGATAATTCTCTAAAGATATCACTGCAATTGCATCTATAATTGGAGATACCACAAGATCCATTTATTTATCTTCACTTTCAATAGGCCCTCCAATACTCACCAAAAGGCCTTAACTATGACATCCCTCTACCCCCGGACTCCCGATAGCTAACAACGGAAGCAGCCTCCTCATGCGCAGGGCAGGGTTTCTCACTCGGGGCCTCACCCTCAAATGTCCGGGCACGAGACTAAGCTGGTGGTCATTCTGAAAACCGAAACCGGAAAAATTTCCCACGCCCGGAAAGTGGGGATGATTCCACCTTTTTTATTTTTGATTTAAACGAATTTTTCTAACAAGATCAATTCTAAACTTTCCTTCACCTGAATAAACCAGATAGAAGGAAACTATCACTGATATATTTTGATCATCTGAGCAATTCAACGCTTTTTTCCTAATCAAGATTAGGCACAGCCGTTGATCCACTCAATCGAGAAATTTATCAGGGAATTAACTATCTACTCGAATCCTAGCATAATCCTAAGATTTTTCAGTTTGATTATTAAAATTCCACAGATTCCAGCCCATGGGTTAGCCACCAGCCTACCGGCCCATGGGTTAGCCACCACCCTACCACTAGAATCGGTAGAACCAAATAATTACTCACCCACCCATAATTGATTGCCTTTCTTAACTTTAGCTTTAGAAAATAGATATGCACACACTCCTCTTTAAAACTTTAATTTAAAAAAACAATTCCATTGACAAACAATTTACTGGTGTCATACTTCAAAATTTCCATTGAGTCTTTGTTTTTCACAAAACAGTATCACTCTGGACTCTCCGTTTTGAGACCAGCAAGTCAACAACGAGATCGAGTGATAGATTACAATATATCTTCCTTGACATACGCATGGATGTCCTCGGCACCGCACGCTCGTGCATCGCCTAGTTAGAACCCTCCAAGATCCTCCTTTGGTGTCCTGGCACTTCACTCAGGGACCGCTTCATCGGCCCTCACCCATCATACCGGAAGCTCATACCGAGGCTGTCAAGACCTCGGTAGGCTTTGCCGCATGAGCTGTCCCTCGAACACTCCCCGCCAGCTGTTGCAACCGAGCTTCCCTTAGATAAACATATATGCATAATTGCTCCCCCCACGTAAGACAATCCTTCAAGAAAACAGGGTTTCTATGCAAGTTTTCAGTTTTGATTTTGTTTGAAAACCATAAATAATCTTAAATCCGTATCTCAATACTTCTAGATCGAGGTCTGAATTCCAAACAGAATTCCTCGAATTCTGTTAACTTGATCCTCAGATCAAAATCAAAAGTCTTAACTTAGTTTCAGATTCGGTGGGTGTTTTGAGTGCATTTTTCCTGAACTGAGCACATTGTCATTGACGAAGGAATTAGGTCTTGGTCAATAGTCTGAATCAGAGTTTGGGTCTGGAAAGGTTCTTCCTAAACTATCTTTCTCGAAAGGTACTATTTCAATTTCTCTTTTTCTAAATTTTATTCGACGAATATTTGTTTACAGATTTCTAAAACATCAATTTCTTATGAGGAATAAAATAATCATTTATCTTGATCGCTAACTTCGATAATTTAATTGAATTTTCTCATTACCATCTTAGTGAATATGAACGGTAGAATTTTCTCACATATTATCTACTTATTCCTTTTTTTTAATTTTTATAAAAATTAATAGAGGATTAAAGAGAACCTTTATTTAATTATAAAGATTCTATATGCATCTAATTATACATAAAATCCAATTCTGATGAAAGTCACACTTTTATCATCATAAAAATCATTGATGATGAAAATCACTCTTTTAACATGAAAAAATTTCTTTTATGCATATATTTATGCATACAAATCATTTATGATGAAAATTACTCTTTTAAAAAATATCTTTTATGCACCCATTTATGCATAAAAAATCATTTATGATGAAAATCACACTTTTAATATAAAAAAATATCTTTTATGCATATGTTCATGCATAAAAATCATTTATGATGAAAGTCACACTTTTAATATAAAAATATATATTTTATGCATATGTTCATGCATAAAAATCATTTATGATGAGAATCACACTTTTAATATAAAAAATATATCTTTTATGCATATGTTCATGCATAAAAATTATTTATGATGAAAATCACACTTTTAATATAAAAAAATATCTTTTATGCATATGTTCATGCATAAAAATCATTTATGATGAAAATCACACTTTCAATATAAAAAAATATCTTTTATGCATATGTTTATGCATAAAAATCAATAATGATAAAAATCACACTTTCAATATAAAAAATATCTTTTATGCATATGTTCATGCATAAAAATCTTTTAGATTAAAATCACACTTTTAATATAAAAAAATATCTTTTATGCATATGTTTATGCATAAAAATTATTTATGATGAAAATCACACTTTTAATATAAAAAAATATCTTTTATACATATGTTTATGCATAAAAATCATTTATGATGAAAATCACACTTTTAATATAAAAAATATCTTTTATGCATATGTTTATGCATAAAAATCAATAATGATAAAAGTATCACTTTTATAATAATGATAAAAGTATCACTTTTATAATAAAAAAATATTCTTTATGCATACTTTTATGCATGAAAATCAATATGATGAAAGTAACTTTTTTCAAATAAAATAAAAATCTTTTATGCATTATTTTATGCATGAAAATCAATGTGATAAAAGTAAGACTTTTAAAATAAAAATAAATTTCTTTTATACAAATAATCAAAATACATCTTCTATGCAGGAAAATGACACTTTTAGAATATAGAAATCATAAGGATTACTCTTTTAGAATAATAAAAGATAATACTTATTTCCAAATTTTTTAAAAAATTTGCCATAACCTCCTTTGTATGGCTGACCACTTTTCAATTTTTAAGTCCCTAAAATTAATTAGAAGTGCACCAAGAGTATTTAAATCATTCTAAAGTAAACATTTTTCTACTTATTTAAGAGAAACATTATGAAAAACTTGATTTTATTCATTATTCACTCATCTAGGATAAAGAATGGTTGGATTTACTAGAGAAGAGAGGGGAATGCCTTTTTGCAATGAGGCATCACATCATTTTTAATTTAGAGAAGACAAAAATCATAAAAACCATAAAAAGAATAGAAAAGAGAAGAATCTCCAACTTACATAGATAATTTGAGAGCTTTCCTTTGGCTTGATGGTTTGAGGGTTCAACTCTTGTTTGAAACAAGAGTGGCCACCAATCTTTTGGAAGAGGGAAGGTCAAAAACTAATGAATTATGAGTAAAATTCACTGTTTTTGGCACTTGGGAGAGGCAAGGTAGCAGTGCAAACACTATTGAGTTTCAACAAAGGGGAGGGCTTCTATTTATAGGAAAAATTGAGCTTCTAACCAAGCCAACTGATTCTAGAATTTTCCAGATCAGTTTGGTCAATTTTTGACCATTTTTAGGTCAGTTTTGCTCACTTTTTGGATCTAGTTGAAACAGGAGAGAGGAGAGATAAAAATATCTCATTATTTGGGAGTTTAAAACTCATTCAAGCATGTGAAATAGGCGCCTCCTTCATGAGGGGAATTCCCCCATACTGAGGTGTCAAAAATGCATCATTTCACCTAAATATCTCTCTTTTTTAACTATTAACCTTGTCGTTAGTCAACTCTCCATCTTATGTGAGTATTTACTCATTTTTGGGGGATTTTCCTTTTATTCTTCTATTTATCTCCTCCCTACATTTGGATGAATTCTATTGGTCTATAGGAACCTTAATTTAAAATTTCGAAAAAAATCTTCACTCCCAGGATAATGCCTCTTGAACACATTATACTACTTAATTTCTAATGTACCTTCTGAAAATCTTTTTGAACTTCTGTTTCAAGGGAACTTATTTTAATAAGATGATATATTTTTCTATCCAAAAATATTTAAAAATTGAATTACCACTCTCTAGAAGAGTTTCTCTCTCTAGGCCAAAACTGGTAGAAACAAGATCTTTTATATTTTTGAAGAGGGATTTGATTATAGGGGAAAATGTTGGACATCTTGAGAGGCTGGGGAGGAATCTTACATTCTCTCCCACTTGAAAAATGTGAGATGCCCTCATCTCGCAAACTGGGGGTAATCCCGCAACAACAGATCGGCTTCATTCTCTCACGTGGCATCTTCAAAAGGATAGAACTTCCATTTTACCAATAATTCTCTGAGAATTCTATTCCTGAGAATCTTTTCTCGAATATCGAGAATTTCTTCAAATTGGAGTTCCATCTATGTTTGGGTTGAAGAGGTTAGGATTTCATCATCAAGCACATGATTTGGGCTTGGCACATATTTCTTTAGAAGGCTTACATGAAATACATTATGAACTTTGAGATGAGGAGGCAGAAGAAGCTCGTAGGCTAAGTCACCTACTTTCTTTGTAATCAAATATGGCCCACAATATCTGGGGGATAACTTCTTGTACTTCCCAAGAGATAAAGAACTTCTTTTGGGCCGTACTCGAATGAAGACCATATCTGCTTCTTTGAATTCTCTATCTGTCCTCTTCTTATCTGCATATTGCTTCTGTCTATCATGGGCATCTTTTATAGCTTTACAAATTGACTGCATCTGCTGCTCCATGTCGTCAAGCATCTGTCTAGACATCTTGACCCTAATCAATGGGTCGGACCAAGTTAATGGAGTTAAGCAATCTTGTCCATATAAAGCTTTAAAAGGGCTCATCCCGATACTTCAGTGATAAGAAGCATTGTAGGCGAGCTCGACTAGGTGCAGATAGCTTAGCCATTTCTTGGGTTCCCTGCCATAGCATGACCGAAGTATATCTTTGATTACTTGGCTTACCCTTTCAGTTTGACCATCGGTCTCAGGGTGATAAGTTGTGCTAAGATCCAAGAAAGTTCCCACTGCTTCAAAAAATGCAGTCCACAACCTTGAAGTAAACTTGGGATCTCGATCGATTACTATTCTCCTGGGTAGGCCATGCAATCTGAAGATTTCTTTGAGGAACACTTCGGCCACATCCACTGCAGTGTAGGTTTCTTTTACTGGGATCAGACAGGCAACTTTGGTTAGTCTGTCAACTACCACGAAAATGGAGTTGTAACCTGATTGCACTGAAGGTAATCCAGTAATAGAATCCATACTGATACATTCCCACTTCATCTGGGGGATGTCCAATGGATGTAACTTCCCAATCATTTTTACTCTTTCAGCTTTGACTTTCTGGCATGTCAAACATTGACGTACATGATTCAATACATCCTTTTTCAAACCAGGCCAAAAGAAGCTTTTCTTTACAGACGTAAGTTTTGATGAAACCTGGATGTCTTGCTATAAGGCTATCATGGGCTTCATTCACAATTTGACTCTTGGTTCCCTCATCATTGGGGATGCATAGCCTGCGATTATAATACATAATGCCATCATCCAGGTTGTACTCTTGAACATTGTTAAACTCGTGAGGAGTTTTACTTTCCTACATAAGTAGGGTAGCAATAGAGCCAAAGAATCTATCCTACATGATCTTCTCTCTTGCTTCAATAATCAAAGGATTTGATATTACAGTAATTGCAAGCAAGGAGGCTTTTTTGCTGAGGGCCTCTGCTACCACATTTTCTTTGCCTAGGCAGTACTTGATTTCAAAATCAAATTATTGCAGGGTTTGCATCCACCTTCTTTGGCACATGTTGAGGTTCTTCTAAGTAAAGATCCACTTTAAGCTCTGATGATATGTCATCAAAGTGAATCTTTTTCGTAGTAGGTAATGTCTCCACAACTTTAAGGCATAGACTACTGAAAGTAATTCCAGGTCATGGACAGCATAATTTCTCTCATGCGTTCTGAGCTTTCGGGATTCATAGGCCACTGCATGACCTTCCTGCATGAGTGCACCTCCCAGGGCAAAACCACTTGCATCAGTTACTACCTCAAAGGGTAGAGAGAAATCTGGCAGCTTCCGAACAGGACTGGTTACCAAGGCGGTTTTCAGCTTATCAAAAGCACTCTGGCACTCTGGCACCTCGCACCGGACTCCCGATAGCTGAGCGGAAGCATCCCCCTCATGCGCAGGGCACGGTTTCTCATTTGGGGCCTCGCCCTCGAATGTCCAGGCACGAGACTAAGCTGGTGGTCATTCTGAAAACCGAAACCAAAAAAATTTCCCATGCCCGGAAAGCGGGAACGATTCCACCTTTTTGATTATTTTTTTTAAATGAATTTTTCTAACGAGATCAATTCTAAACTTTCCTTCATCTGAATAAACCAGATAGAAGGAAACTATCACTGATATAAATTGATCATCTGAGCAATTCAACGCTTTTTTCCTAATCAAGATTAGGCACAACCGTTGATCCACTCAATCGAGAAATTTATCAGGGAATTAACTATCTACTCAAATCCTAGCGTAATCCTAAGATTTTTCAGTTTGATTATTAAAACTCCACTGATTCCAGCCTACCCCATCCGGCCCATGGGTTAGCCACCACCCTGCCACCACTGGAATTGGTAGAACCAAACAATTACTAATTTTCCATCTCATCACCTCAGATTCCTTCACATCACATATCATATATTCACATCCCAATTCACATGTCATCACACCACATCTCATCCATTCACTCATATCAACGACACATTATTTCACATACACATTCGCATTCATTATTCTACATACACATCCACATTCGTACATCCACATCATACATCTAATTCCATATCCACATTCATACATACACATCCATACATCCACATCCACATTCATACATCCATATCCATATCCACATTCATACATCCACATCCACATTCATACATCCATATCCATATCCACATCCACATCCACATCCACATCCACATCCACATCCATACATCCATTTCCACATGCATACATCCATTTTTACATCCTCATTCATACATCTACATCCATACATCCACATCCACATCCACATTCACATCCATACATCCACATCTACATCCATGCATCCATTTTCACATCCAAATACATACATCCATTTTCACATCCACATTCATATATTCACATCCAAATCTACATTCTTACATTCACATCCTCATCCTCATTCACACATCCACATCTACATTCACATTCGCACATCCAATTCCACATTCACATTCACACATCTACATCCACATCCTCATCTACATCTGCATTCATACATCCACATCCATATACATACATCCACATCCACTTCCACATCTATACATACACATCTACATTCATACATCCACATCCACATCTGGATTCATACATCCACATCCAGACATACACATCCACATCTGCATTCATACATCCACTTTCATACATACACATCCATATTCATACATCCATATCCACATCCACATCCATACATACACATCCACATCTGCATTCATACATCCACATCCATACATACACATCCACATCTGCATTCATACATCCACTTCCATACATACAATTCACATTCATACATCCACTTTCATACATACACATCCATATTCATACATCCATTTTTTCATTCCCATTCATATATCTACATACGCCTTCAGATCTATTCTTTTACATCACATCCATTCTCGCCCTATCACAACCCATATACATCTTATCCCATTAGATACACTTCTTACCTCATCCCATACACATCTTATCATATCCTAACTCATCCCGTACACATCTTATCACATCCTATCACATCTCATACAGCTCTTATCACAACCTATCACATCTCATACACATCTTATCACAACCTATCATGTGCATCTCATACACATCTTATCACATCCTATCACATCTTAATCAATTCTTCGTTCATTTTCATCTATCTAATTCATTTCACATCTATCTGATTCATTTCACATCCTCATATCTATTTATAGAATACAAGAGAATTCTTATGTTTGATATAAGATTTCTTTACGCATCTATTTATGCATAAATTTCATTTTAAGGAGAATAACACTTTCGAAATAAAAATCAATCTTTTATGCATCTTCCTATGCATAAACTCATTTTAAATGAGAATGACGCTTTTGAATTAAAAATCAATCTTTTATGCATCTTCCTATGCATAAATTCATTTTAAATGAGAATGACGCTTTTGAATTAAATTAAAAATCAATCTTTTATGCATCTTCCTATGCATAAATTCATTTTAAATGAGAATGACGTTTTTGAATTAAAAATCAATCTTTTATGCAGCTTCCTATGCATAAATTCATTTTAAATGAGAATGACACTTTTGAATTAAGAATCAATCTTTTATGCATCTTCCTATGCATAAATTATCCATAGAACAATTACTATCCGGGATTTACTTCATCTATCGTAATAACAGAAAGGAGTCTCATTTTACGGATCCATCAGTCCAGCCTAACCCCATCCAATCTCATGGGCAAGCCAACCACCCAACCACTGTCGTGATGGGATCCAATTAGGAACCAGTTTTGGCTTAGAGAGAGAAAATCTTCTAGAGAGTGATAATTCAGTTTTGACATATTTTTGGATAGAAAAATATCTCATGTTATTAAAATAGGTTTCCCTGAAACAGAAGTTTAAAAAGATTTTCACAAGGTACATTAAAAATTAAGTATAATGTGTTCAAGAGGCATTATCCTAGGGGTGAAGATTTTTTTCAGAATCTTAAATTAAGGTTCTTATGGACCAATAAGATTCATCCAAATGTAGGGAGCAGATAAATAGAAGAATAAAAGAAAAATCCTCCCAAAATGAGTGAATACTCACATAAGATGAAGAGTTGACTAAGGATAAGGTTAATAGTTAAAAAAGAGAGATATTTAGGTGAAATGATGCATTTTTGACACCTCAGTATGGGGGAATTTCCCTCATGAAGGAGGTGCCTATTTCACATGCTTGAATGAGATTTAAACTCCCAAATAATGAGATATTTTTATCTCTCCACTCTCCTATTTCAACTAGATCCAAAAAGTGAGCAAAACTGACCTAAAAATGGATAAAAATTGACCAAACTGATCTGGAAAATTCTAGAATCAGTTGGCTTGGTTAGAAGCTCACTTTTTCCTATAAATAGAAGCCATCCCCTTTGTTGAAACTCAATAGTGTTTTACACTGTTACCCTGCCTCTCCCAAGTGCCAAAAATAGTGAGTTTTACTCATAATTCATTAGTTTTTGACCTTCCCTCTTCCAAAAGATTGGTGGCCACTGTTGTTTCAAACAAGAGTTGAACCCCCAAACCATCAAGCCAAAGGAAAGCTCTCAAATTATCTATCTAAGTTGGAGATTCTTCTCTTTTCTATTCTTTTTATGGTTTTTATGGTTTTTTATGTTTTTTGTCTTCTCTAAATTAAAAATGATGTTATGCCTCATTGCAAAAAGGCATTCCCCTCTCTTCTCTAGTAAATCCAACCGTTCTTTATCCTAGCTGAGTGATTATTGAATAAAATCAAGTTTTCATAATGTTTCTCTTAAATAAGTAGAAAAATGTTTACTTTAGAATGATTTAAATACTCTTGGTGCACTTCTAATTAATTTTAGAGACTTAAAAATTAAAAAATGGTCAGCCATACAAAGGAGATTATGGCAAAAATTTTTAAAAATTTGGAAATAAGTATTATCTTTTATTATTCTAAAAGAGTAATCCTTATGATTTCTATATTCTAAAAGTGTCATTTTCTTGCATAGAAGATGTATTTTGATTATTTGTATAAAAGAAATTTATTTTTATTTTAAAAGTGTTACTTTTATCACATTGATTTTTATGCATAAAATAATATATAAAAGATTATTTTAATTATTTTAAAAGAGTTACTTTCATCATATTGATTTTCATGCATTAAGAATATTTTTTTGAAATTATAAAAGTGTTGCTTTTATCATATTGATTTTTATGCATAAAATAATGCATAAAAGATTATTATTTTTATTTTAAAAGAGTTACTTTCATCATATTGAGTTTCATGCATAAAAGTATGCATAAAGATTTTTTTTTATTATAAAAGTGTTACTTTTATCATTATTGATTTTTATGCATAAACATAAGGGTAAAAAAATATTTTTTATATTAAAAGTGTGATTTTTATCATAAATGAAAAATATGCATAAAAGATATTTTTTTATATTTTTATGATGATAAAAGTGTGACTTTCATCAGAATTGGATTTTATGCATAATTAGATGCATATAGAATCTTTATAATTAAATAAAGGTTCTCTTTAACCCTCTATTAATTTTTATAAAAAATTAAAAAAAGAAATAAGTAGATAATATGTGAGAGAAAATTCTACCGTTTCATATTCACTAAGATGGTAATGAGAAAATTCAATTAAATTATCGAAGTCGGAGATCGAGATAAATGATTATCATAAGAAATTCATGTTTTAGAAATGTGTAAACAAATATTCGTCAAACGAAATTTAGAAAAAGAGAAATTGAAATAGTACCTTTCGAGAAAGATAGTTTAGGAAGAACCTTTCTAGACCCAAACTCTGATTCAGACTATTGACCAAGACCTAATTCCTTCGTCATGACGATGTGCTCAGTTCAGGAAAAATGCACTCAAAACACCCACCGATCTGAAACTAAGTTAAGACTTTTGATTTTGATCTGAGGATCAAGTTAACAGAATTTGAGGAATTCTGTTTGGAATTCAGACCTGGATCTAGAAGTATTGAGATACGGATTTAAGATTATTCATGGTATTCAAACAAAATCAAAACTGCAACTGTCTTACGCGAGAATGCTGGCTAGAGGGAGAATTTGGCATATATGTTTATCTAAGGGAAGTTCGGTTGCAACAGGTGGCGGGGAGTGTTCGAGGGACAGCTCACGCGGCAAAGCCTGTCGAGGTCTTGACTAGCCTCGGTATGGTTAAAATGGTGTGCTTCCTGTACGATGGGCGAGGGCTAACGAAGCGGTCCCTGAGTGAAGTGCCAAGACACCTAAGAAGGATCCTGGAGGGTTCTGACCAGGCGATGCATGGGCTCGCGGTGCCGAGGACACCCTTGCATATGTCGAGGAAGATATTGTATAACAGACCAATGTTATTGTAATCTATCACTGGATCTCGTTTGTTGACTTGCTGGTCTCAACGGAGAGTCCAGAGTGATACTGCTTTGTGAGAAACAAAGACTCAATGGAAATTTTGAAGTATATGTGTAACCAGTAAATTGTTTATCAATGGATTGTTTTTTTTTTAATGTTTTAAAGAGGAGTGTGTGTGTATCTATTCTAATACTAAAGTTAAGAAAGGCATTCAATTATGGGTGGGTGAGTAATTGTTTGGTTCTACCGATTCCAGTGGGCATGGTGGTGTGGCTAACTCATTGGGCGGGATGGGGTTAGGCTCGAATAAGTGGAGTTTTAATAATCAAACTGAAAAATCTTAGCATTACGCTAGGATTCGAGTAGATAGTTAATTCCCTGATAAATTTCTCGATTGAGTGGATCAACGGTTGTGCCTAATCTTGATTAGGAAAAAAGCGTTGAATTGCTCAGATGATCAAATTATATCAGTGATAGTTTCCTTCTATATCTGGTTTATTCAGGTGAAGGAAAGTTTAGAAATGATCTTGTTAGAAAAATTCATTTAAAAAAAATAAAAATTCAAAAAGGTGGAATCGTCCCCGCTTTTTGGGCGTGGGAAATTTTTCCGGTTTCGATTTTTGGAATGACCACCAGCTTAGTCTCGTGCCCAGACATTCGAGGGCGAGGCCCCGAGTAGTGAGAAACCCTACTCCATGCATGAGGGGGCTACTTCCGCTGTCAGCTACCAGGAGTCCGGTGCGCGGAGGGGGCAGAGGGATCTCACAGTTGGTATCAGAACAGAAATTGCCTAATTTTTTTTATAGAAATCTGGGAAAGAAATGTTTTTCACTTGTTAATACTATGTGAATGAACTTCAAAATTTGAAAACTTATACATTGAATTGGAAATTTATAGATGGACACCCCAAACCTATCTGGAATTCCTGGACTCTCTCAGAGTCAGGAAATGATAGCTTTTGCGTTTGATCACCTCATCAACTTTGCTACGACCCGAATGAGCAGAGTGAGACTCGCTCGCCATTTTGAGAGTCTTTACTTTCCTGATCCTCTTGAGCGACGTCGGTATATGTGGTTCAATGGAGGATGGTGCAGTACCAGCCAGTGTCAGAGGCTCAGGCAAAACATATCCTTGGCCATGATTCTGATAAGACTAGGGCTTGTTCAACATGTTCAACTCTTTGATCATTCACCTAGGAACTTCAGAACTTCATGCCGATTTTTTAGACTTCTTAGCCACTTTATCCCGAGAAATAGAATTACAGCACCTCTTTGTGTAATGAATCGTGTGTACCATGGTATGACTTCTTCATAGTTTCCCTTCTTTATACGTCTACGTCTGAGGCAATGATTCTGGAGCCCGAGCTGCTCTATGTACATACTGCAACTTTTATATAAATATAGAAATGTTTTCTAGAGAAAAATTTTCTGTTGTATAAGTGTTTATTTACGGACGATCTGATAAAGAAAAATCTGTTATCGGACATATGTCATAGATCTCCAATAAGATCATTGTCTTGTTTAAGAAATTGTTTTCTGAACCTCTTAAGTCTTAGGATCTCATGGATGATATCAAAATAAAAATTTAATAATATATAATTTTTTGGCAGAATCATAAGACGAGGTAACCGTGGTCGTCAGCCAGACCCTCTCTCTGAAGATGACGAGCTTGACCCTGATGTTCGCAAGGCTCTTCATTGAACTCAGCCACGACCCTTCAAGGGAGAAGGGGAGATTGTGGGCGAGGCTGTGGAGAAATGGGTGGAAGCCATGGAAGAGTGTTTTGACGTCACAAGCTACAATGAGCAGAGCAAAATGGCTTTTGCCCGGCTGAAAATAGTGGAAACAGCCAGGGTAGCATGGAGGAACCACTGTAACACCAACCGTTTGGACCGAAATACTCAGCCCTGGAACGACCTAAAAACCTATCTAAGAAAGAGATTTTGTCCCCCCCTGGATTTTTGGAAACCAAAATGAACGAATTCTTAGAACTAAAGCAGGAGAGCAAAACCATCGAGGAATATCACCAGGCCTTTTCTCTTCTACTCAAATATTCACCACCTCTAGATGAAGAACAACTCATGGCCAGGTTCATTCGGGGAATGAACGAACCCTTGGACACACTGGTCAAAAATGCCAAGCCAGTGTCCATGGCTGAAGCAGTAAGAATGACAAAGGATTTTGCCAAAGCCTTTGTAGTAAAGGTCCCACCAAAGCCTGCACCCTCTAACTTTAAAAGATTCCAAGCCCAGGGAAGTACTTCAAACTTTCCACCCCCAAAGAGGCAGCAAGGCCCGAATCAGAATCAAGATGCAAGAAGATTCCGAAGTGAAGGAAGACCCTTCCCCCTACGATGAGCTCAGAACTGAAAACCGATGTTTCGGATGCCAAGGTTTTGGTCACCACTTAAAAACTTTTAACATGAAAGAATTTCTTTTATGCATATATTTATGCATACAAATCATTTATGATGAAAATCACTCTTTTAAAAAATATTTTTTATGCACCCATTTATGCATAAAAAATCATTTATGATGAAAATCATACTTTTAATATAAAAAAATATATTTTATGCATATGTTCATGCATAAAAATCATTTATGATGAAAATCACACTTTTAATTAAAAAATATCTCTTATACATATGTTCATGCATAAAAATCATTTATGATGAAAATCACACTTTTAAAATAAAAAAATATATTTTATGCATATGTTCATGCATAAAAATCATTTATGATGAAAATCACACTTTCAATATAAAAAATATCTTTTATGCATAAAAATCAATAATGATAAAAATCACACTTTAAATATAAAAAAATATCTTTTATGCATATGTTCATGCATAAAAATCATTTATGATGAAAATCACACTTTTAATATAAAAAAATATCTTTTATGCATATGTTTATGCATAAAAATCATTTATGATGAAAATCACACTTTTAATATGTAAGAAAGCATTCTGGGCCCAAGGCCATGGACAACTAGTAAGTAGGTGTGAACTCTTGGGTGGAGTATAAATACCAATGTAAATGGGATTATGGCTCATTCATGATAATGTTATCTGTTCCAAGAATCAATGGTGAGCTTCTCCCGTGAGATGCTAAGTGGTGACTCCTTCATGAGCCACTCCCTTGGTGAGGGACTAACCCACCCCTGTTACTTTCTTTCATTGGTATCAGAGCATGGCTTTTGATCCATGATTAGTAATTTTTCTTTTCTTCTTCTCATTTCGTGAAATTTCTGCTTCATTTGATTCATGGGGGAAGGGGATATGGCTAAGGTAGAGTTTGTGGTTCAAATCTAAGCACATGGACCTATTTTTTTTGAATGAGTGGACCAAATTGGAGAAAATTTCTAATCTTGATTAGCAGTTGTTAATCAAAAACGTTTTTTTTGTTTGGGAGCTTTCTTGCAAACCCTAGCCATGGAATCTCAACATGAGCAAAGGGCATTGAGTCTCTCATGTATCTAGCAATGTTTTATGAAGTATTTCACCTATTTTCCATGAGCAATGGGGCTCCCAATGTGGCTGAAAATCACTACCAAAGCTGCCCACGTTTTTCACCAAAGTGACCCTAATCTTCATCTCCTTCAACAAATTCAAGCATTAAGGCTTCCTGGGTGACATTGGTGAGTTGCTCCATCACTTCCTTACAATTTTGAAGCATTCTTTCAAGCTATGGAGTGAATTAGGGTTTTATTACACATAAAATCTTAATTTTCAGAAATTGGACTTTAATCATGGCCATTCATGCTGCTCTTTATGCATTATGAATGCTTGAATGCTACACATAGCCATTCAATGCTATGCCTTGCATATTGGCATAAGTGAGCATAGCTTTTGGCACATTTGGGGGATTGAAAAAAATGTTTTGGGTTGGAAGCTCACTTTTTGGTGACACCGTTTTCCATTGCCGGTTGCACGTTTTTGGTCATAACTCTCTCATACGAACTCCGTTTTTGGAGTTCTAGTACTCAAAACGACCGGCTCGTTGTCCTCTTCGAGACAAGCTATAGGTCTTGAGGTGCAAGATTCAGCAAGTGCTCTCTGTTTTCACTTTTGTACTAGATTTTCTAGTCCCGAGCAGGAACTCGCGCCCAGAACACGACCCGAGATCACCGCTCCATGACACTTGGATGTTGTTGATGTATGTGGAAATGTATTGACATTGCCATGAGTGGATGTGATGAAGGAAGCACTATGAACCATGTATTATGATATGAATGAGCATGAGTCATGCTATAAATCAATTGTAAGTCAACTCTACTCATTCATTTGAGCTTGTAACCACATTCCACTCACGATTGTACCCCACTTTATTCCTAGAATCTAGAATGAAGTAAGGGTACCTTGGCATTTGGAGGAGAGGTCAAGGGGAGAATGTCTTGAATCTTCCTTGCCGTTAGTGCCGGGTAACATGGTAAGGAAGAGGATTAGGTACTTGGTGGTAAAGAAATGGCCTCAACCTTCACCTTGGATGTAAACTTGGTGAAGGGGTGAGAAGTGCTTGGCCGGGAGATCGGCAAGCATCGACGCGCTTCATCGACCACTTCATTCGCGACTTGAGCAAACTAGCAAATCCTCTACATCGACTTCTTATGCAAAAGGACAAAATTGATGCCATAAGGTCACATATTCAGATGGAAAAATGATTGAGGATTGATTTGCTTACAGTGGTCAAATGCATAAGGATTTTAATACTTGATTGAGATGCTTTGATTTGATTGAGATTTGATGCAAAAAGAGGGGAGACCATGGCAAAATTTTTGTAAAATTTGCCTACTTGCAGCCAGGACAAATCCTTGAATTTCTAGGGTTTTTCAAAAGCTTTTCAAATCTGTCCTGAAAGCTCTTCAATCTACCCAAAAACCTCTTTCAAACAAGCTAAAGATCACTCAAATCGGAGTAGTATTGAGCGATCAAAGTTAAGAGTTGACTTTCAGTTAGAACAATTGACTGGTCAAAGGCTATTGACTTTTTCAAATCTATTTTTGGGGATCCTTACTCGTCTCGTCAAGAGCTTCGCATCGATATAAAGATCACCCAAATCGGATAAGAATTGAGCGGTTAACATCAAGAGTTGACTTTCAGTCGGTATAGTTGACTGGTCAAAGGCTGTTGACTTTTTCAGATCTGTTTTTAGGGATTCTTATTCGTCTCGTCAAGAGCTTCGCATCGATATAAAGATCACCCAAATCGCATACCGTTTGAATAGAGAAAAAAAAAATCAAGTAAGTGGTCTTTGCAAGGAGGGATCAATTACGCGCATGGAAATGACTAGAGGAGGTCAAAACAAGGGAGCCCGGAATGAAAATGATCAAAGAAAACCGGAAGCAATGATGGCAACGAGTTCATCAACGAGGAATGAAGAAAGTTCAACCATAAAAGCACCATCTCCAGATGAATCTCAGCCAGTGGAAATGCCTCAATCTTTGGGAACTACTCCGCTAACAGTGGACATGATGTTAATGGCTATGGAGAGTATGTTTCAAAGGATTGAAAATAACCAAACAAATCGGCAACAACAATTTGGTGAACACCTCATGGAACGGTTCGACAAGCGACACCACTACCTGGATGACGTGATGCAAAGAGGGTTAAAAGACTTGGAGAAAGCCATTAGTGCATTGGCTCCTCTCAAGCTCAACCAAGAAGCCGATATGAATGCAATGGATGGTGTACATTATGATGCCAAACATGATGGAAAGCCTTCTATGTCAGAAGGGAACAAAGTAAGACAAATGATGCCACCTCAAATGATGCCACATTCTTCTTACATGGACAAGGGCAAGAGACCTATGGGTGATGCTTCTTATGAGAGATCCAATGCCAGTATTCCAAGAACTTCATCCTTTATGCAAGATGCAAGAAGAGGGTATGAACAGAAGGGATTTAAAGATGCAGGTGATTGGCAATTGGAAGATGAGCAAATGCATAGACACTTGGGTGAAGGAAGAGGATTTGATGATCCAAGAGCACGGCAGAGGGGTTCAAGAATGCATGGTGATTTTGACAATGCTGTGAAGGACAAAGTCATATTTAATAAGTTCAAAGGAGAATCAAATTCTATCGAAGACTTTGAAGAGTGGGCAAACAAGATGGATCTCTACTTGGAAATCAGCCCAAGGAGCGAGATTGCCAAAGTCTACTTCGCCTCACTTCATCTTGAAGGTTTTGCTCACACTTGGTGGAGGAGGAAGCAATCTCATGGTTATGTCATCACTACTTGGGAAGAATTCAAGAATGACATGGCAGAAGAGTTTACTTCTCGCATGCAAAGGGACAATCACATTGTGGAATGGGACAAGCTAGAGCAAATCACTACCGTGAAGGAATATTCTCATAAGTTTCTAAAGCTTCTATTATACTTGGACGACTTTGATGAGCATTATCTTGTTGTCAAGTATATAAGGGGCTTGAAAGCTCCTATTGGTGGTGATGTCAAGTCTCATGAACCCACCACTTTGAAGAAGGCAATGATGCTTGCAGAAATTCATGAAGAGAAGTACTTGACAAAGTAGGCTAGCAAAGGGAATATCAAAGGGGAAGTGATCCCAAGGACTGACATGGGTTCTCATGCAAACACAAGACCTAATCTTCCAAGATTTCCTACTGTGTATGGTAGAGAGTCTAATAGACTTCCATTTAAACCACCATTTATGTCCAACAAAGCTACATACAATGAGTCCAAGCCAGCAAATGGGGGTTCAAAAAGCAAGGTTATCAAGGAGGACCGTTTGCATGAAATGAGGCTCAAAGGTCTATGTTTCAAATGTGGAGAAAAATGGAACAAGGATCACTTCAAAGTATGCAAATCCAAGGATATGTCCATAAGCTACATTATCACTGAGGACAATGCTAATCATGAGGAGGAGGAATTCCTTGAATGCAATGATGCCTTAGGATGGGGAGATCCTCATGAGGGTGGAGGTTCTCATGATGATGGTTTTGATGAAGAAAATCCCGAGTTTCCTTTTGATCCGGGTGGGAAACTAAAGTTTGCTCATGACAAAATGGATGATGGGATGCCTCTATGCGTGTGGAATGAAAACAATAGTGCACATACTACCTTGTGTACAATCTCTCATGATGCTTATGCGGGAAGTAAGGGTGCCAACACATTGAGATTGAAGATCAAGGTGAATGGGAGAACAACATATGCACTCATTGATACTGGAAGCACGCATAGTTTTGTCAATAAAAGGTCTTTGAACACTCTCAAAATGCAACCAACTTCTTTACCAAACAAGCACATGGTGCAAGTGGCCAATGGTGATTCAATGGGTTGCAATATGAAGTGTCAAAGTACAGAATTGGAGTTGTCCAAGAGCTACTCTTGCAAAGTTGATCTTTTGGTGATTGAGTTGGGACCAATTGACATAGTACTTGGATGTGATTGGCTGTCCACTTTGAACTCTTTTACCATGAACTTACAGAAAAGTTTCATGAGTTTTGTGCATCATGGAGGGGTTATTACATTGAATGGAATGCAAGGGTCCAAGCTCTTCATGATCAATGCTACTCAAATGAAGAAAGAGTTCAAGAAAGAGGGCTATGTTTATGTACTACAGCTTTGCAAAGAGGAAGATAATAGCAAAAAGGATTGCATCGAAAATGTGGACATGGTTAAGCTACTCAAGGATTATGAAGATGTGTTTACCATGCCAAAATCAATGCCGCCAAAGAGGAGTGTTGATCACGCTATTGATTTGGAACCAAATGCCAAACCAATCAACAAGCCTCCCTATCGTTTGTCAAAGGTTGAAAAGGAAGAGGTGGCAAAGCAAGTCAAAGAACTCATTGACATGGGATGGGTTGAACCAAGTCAATCTCCTTTTGCTTCTCCGGTGCTACTTGTGAAGAAAAAGGATGGTACTTTCCGCACGTGCATTGATTACCGTGATTTGAATAAGATCACCATCAAAAATCGTTTTCCAATACCAAGGGTGGATGATCTTTTGGATGAGTTGAAGGGTGCCACATGCTTTTCAAAGATTGATTTGCGTTCCGGATACCATCAAATAAGGATGAAAAGTGGTGATGAGTTCAAAACAGCATTTCGTACAGAAAGGGGTCTTTACCAATTCATGGTTATGCCGTTTGGATTATGCAATGCACCGGCAACTTTTCAAGCATTGATGAACAAAGTGCTTCAACCTTTCCTCTACAAGTTTGTATTGGTCTTTTTCGACGACATACTTATCTATAGGAAACATGAGGAAGTGCATTTGAAGCACATGAAAGAGGTTTTGGAGGTCTTGAGGCAAAACAAGTTGTATGTTAAGGAGACAAAATGTACCTTCATGGCACATGAGGTGGAATATTTGGGTCACATTGTGAGCAAGGATGGCATTTGTGTGGATCCAAAGAAAGTGGAATGTATTAGGAATTGGCCGGTTCCTTCAAACACTACTCAATTGAGGGGATTTTTGGGGTTATCTTCATTCTATAGGCGCTTTATTGCCCACTATGCAGAAATTGCAGCCCCAATTTGACGGACAAATTGAAGAAGGAAACCTTCTTTTGGGATGCCATTGCCAACAAAAGCTTTGAAGATATGAAGAAGATGCTCACATCAGCACCTATTTTGGTATGTCCAGACTTCACCAAACCTTTCACAATAAGGGCGGATGCAAGTGGAAGAGGGATTGGTGCGGTACTTTACCAAGACCATGGAGTCATTGCTTATGAAAGTAGAAAGCTGAATGACAAAGAAAGAGAACTCCATGTGTATGAGCAAGCGATGATTGCTATACTCCATGCTATCAAGAAATGGCACCATTACTTATATGGGAGTCATTTTTATGTGAGAAGTGATCATAGGGTGCTGAAGTATTTCCTCACACAACCCAATTTGTCTCCTAAGCAAAGAAGGTGGGTAGCAACACTACAAAACTATGATTTTGAAATCACATACACAAAGGGCAAAGAAAATGTGGTTGTCGATTCCTTGTCTCGTATGTGGGCCTGCTCATTGTATGCTATTTTTGAGGTGCATAAAGATTGGATCATGGAGATACAAGAAGAGTACTTGTTTGATGAAGAAACCTCACAAATAGTGCAGAAATTACAGCAAGGTGTATGTGAAGAGTTACCCCATTATGAGCTGAAAAATGGTCTCCTCTACTACAAAGGAAAAGTCTACTTGGTTCCTACTTCATCATTTATCAAGAAGATCATGGAAGAGATGCATTTTACTCCTATGGCTGGTCATTTGGGTGTCTACAAAACCTTTGATGCAATAAGGAAAAGTTTCTTTTGGAAGGGGATGTGGAAGAGCATTCATGCTTATGTAAGTGGGTGCCGGTCATGTCAATTGAACAAGGATCCTACACATAAACCGGGAGGTTTGCTTCAGCCATTGCCCATTCCCGAAGGCAAATGGAGTCATATATCAATGGATTTCATTACTAACCTTCCGCGCACAAAGAAAGGGTGGGATAGCTTGTATGTTGTGGTGGATAGATTGACCAAAGTGGCCCATTTCATTCCTTCCAAGGTCACATATTCAGCCCAAAATGTTGCCAAGCAATTTGTTGATGGGGTTTTCAAGTTGCATGGTATGCCGTCACAAATTGTGAGTGATCGCGATGTCAAATTCATGAGCACTTTTTGGAGAACATTGTTTGAATATATGGGAACCAAGCTTACTCCAAGCACCGCCTATCATCCCGAAACCGATGGTCAAACAGAAAGAGTAAACAAATGGGTGGAAACATATCTACGCCACTATTGTCATGATACTCAAAGCACATGGGATGATTGGTTACCTTTGGCTGAGTTTGCTTACAACTCAACATATCATGTGAGCATTGGCATGTCACCCTTTGAGGCTTTATATGGTTACAAGGTCAATTTGCCTATGTTGGTGGGTACATATGAGACTTCTAACCATAATGCCAAGGAGGAAGCTGAAAGGATGCAAGCTTTGTTGCAACAATGCAAAAGTAATTTGAAGGTTGCACAAGAGAAAATAAGACAATATGCCAATGTTCATCGAAGACCATTGGAATTCAAACTGGGAGATTGGGTTCTTTTGAGAATACCAAAGTCAAGATATGCGTCTTTGAAGGGAAGCACCAACACCCAACTAGCTCATCGCTATTATGGTCCTTATCAAGTGATACGAAGAGTTGGGGAGGTTGCATATCAACTCTTACTTCCATCTACAACAAAGATTCATGATGTGTTTCATGTCTCTCACTTGAAAGGATATGTGGGTATGATCGATCAAATGGTTGATGAGTTACCTCCAATGAATGAAGAGGGAATGATTGAATACATTCCAGAAGCTATCTTGGGTATAAGGAAAAAGGTACTTCGCACTCGTACCTTGGTGGAGTATCTTGTTCAATGGAAAGGTTTACCTAAGGAAGAAGCTTCATGGCAACCTATTTCAGCATTGGAGGGATATGAAGCATTGATAGAGCAATATGGGTTGGTGTAAATTCAGCCACATGGAACATTCTTCTCCGAATTTGGGGTATTCATTTGAGGTTTCGAGGACGAAACCATTGGGGAAGGGATGGTTTGTAAGAAAGCATTATGGGCCCAAGGCCATGGACAACTAGTAAGTAGGTGTGAACTCTTGGGTGGAGTATAAATACCAATGTAAATGGGATTATGGCTCATTCATGATAATGTTATCTGTTCCAAGAATCAATGGTGAGCTTCTCCCGTGAGATGCTAAGTGGTGACTCCTTCATGAGCCACTCCCTTGGTGAGGGACTAACCCACCCCTGTTACTTTCTTTCATAATATAAAAAAATATTTTGTGCATAAAAATCAATAATGATAAAAGTAACACTTTTATAATAAAAAAAATATTTCTTTATGCATACTTTTATGTATGAAAATCAATATGATGAAAGTAACTCTTTTAAAATAAAAAAAATAATCCTTTATGCATTATTTTATGCATAAAAATCAATATGATAAAAGCAACACTTTTATAATTAAAAAAATATTCTTTATGCATACTTTTATGCATGAAAATCAATATGATGAAAGTAACTCTTTTAAATTAAAAAAAATAATTATTTTATGCATAAAATCAATGTGATAAAAGTAACACTTTTAAAATAAAAATAAATTTCTTTTATACAAATAATCAAAATACATCTTCTATGCAAGAAAATGACACTTTTAGAATATAGAAATCATAAGGATTACACTTTTAGAATAATAAAAGATAATACTTATTTCCAAATTTTTAAAAAATTTTGCCATAACATCCTTTGTATGGCTGACCATTTTTCAATTTTTAAGTCTCTAAAACTAATTAGAAGTACACCAAGAGTATTTAAATCATTCTAAAGTAAACATTTTTCTACTTATTCAAGAGAAACATTATGAAAAACCTGATTTTATTCATTAATCACTCATCTAGGAGAAAGAATGGTTGGATTTACTAGAGAAGAGAGGGGAATGCCTTTTTTCAATGAGGCATAATATCATTTTTAATTTAGAGAAGATAAAAATCATAAAAAACCATAAAAACCATAAAAAAGAATAGAAAAGAGAAGAATCTCCAACTTACATAGATAATTTGAGAGCTTTCCTTTGGCTTGATGGTTTGGGGGTTCAACTCTTGTTTAAAACAACATGGGCCACCAATCTTTTGGAAGAGGGAAGGTCAAAAACTAATGAATTATGAGTAAAATTCACTATTTTTGGCACTTGGGAGAGGCAGGGTAACAGTGTAAAACACTATTGAGTTTCAACAAAGGGGAGGGCTTCTATTTATAGGAAAAAGTGAGATTCTAACCAAGCCAACTGATTCTAGAATTTTCCAGATCAGTTTGGTCAATTTTTATCCATTTTTAGGTCAGTTTTGCTCACTTTTTGGATCTAGTTGAAACAGGAGGGAGGAGAGATAAAAATATCTTATTATTTGGGAGTTTAAAACTCATTCAAGCATGTGAAATAGGTGCCTCCTTCATGAGGGGAATTCCCCCATACTGAGGTGTCAAAAATGCATCATTTCACCTAACTATCTCTCTTTTTTAACTATTAACCTTTCCTTAGTCAACTCTCCATCTTATGTGAGTATTTACTCATTTTTGAGGGATTTTCCTTTTATTCTTCTATTTATCTCCTCCCTACATTTGGATGAATCTTATTGGTCCATAGAAACCTTAATTTAAAATTTCGAAAAAATCTTCACCCCTTAGGATAATGCCTCTTGAACACATTATACTTAATTTCTAATGTACCTTCTGAAAATCTTTTTGAACTTCTGTTTCAGGGGAACTTATTTTAATAAGATGAGATATTTTTCTATCCAAAAATATTTAAAAACGGAATTACCACTCTCTAGAAGATTTTCTCTCTCTAGACCAAAACTGGTAGAAACAAGATCTTTTATATTTCTGAAGAGGGATTTGATTACAGGGGAAGATGCTGGACATCTTGAGAGGCTAGGGAGGAATTTTACATTCTCTCCCACTTGAAAAACGCGAGATGCCCTCATCTCGCAAACTGGGGGTAACCGCAATAGATCGGCTTCATTCTCCCAGGTGGCATCTTCAAAAGGATAGAACTTCCATTTTACCAATAATTCTCTGAGAATTCTGTTCCTAAGAATCTTTTCTCGAATATCAAGGATTTTTTTAGGTTGGAGTTCCATCTGCCCTTGGGTTGAAGAGGCTAGGATTTCATCATCAACAAGCACATGATTTGGGCTTGGCACATATTTCTTTAGAAGGCTTACATGAAATACATTATGAACTTTGAGATGAGGAGGCAGAAGAAGCTCGTAAGCTAAGTCACCTACTTTCTTTGTAATCAGATAGCCCACAATATCTGGGAGATAACTTCTTGTACTTCCCAAGAGATAAAGAACTTCTTTTGGGCCGTACTCGAATGAAGACCATATCTGCTTCTTTGAATTCTCTATCTGTCCTCTTCTTATCTGCATATTGCTTCTGTCTATCTTGGGTAGCTTTTATATCTTTACGAATTGACTGCATCTGCTGCTCCATGTCGTCAAGCATCTGTCTAGACATCTCGACCCCTAATCAATGGGTCAGACCAAGTTAATGGAGTTAAGCAATCTTGTCCATACAAAGCTTTAAAAGGGCTCAGCATGACCGAAGCATATCTTCAATTACTTGGTTTACCCTTTCAGTTTGACCATGGGTCTCAGGGTGATAAGCTGTGTTGAGATCCAAGAAAGTTCCCACTTCTTCAAAAAATGCAGTCTAGAAACTTGAAGTAAACTTGGGATCTTGATCGCTTACTATTCTCCTAGTAGGTAGGCCATGCAATCTGAAGATTTCTTTGAGGAACACTCTGGCCACATCCACTGTAGTGTAGATTTCTTTTACTGGGATCAGACGGGCAATTTTGGTTAGTTTGTCAACTACCACGAAAATGGAGTTGTAACCTGATTGCACTGAAGGTAATCCAGTAATAAAATCCATACTGATACATTCCCACTTCATCTCCAATGGATGTAACTTCCCTAGCATTTTTACTCTTTCAGCTTTGACTTTCTGGCATGTCAAACATTGATGTACATGATTCAGTACATCCTTTTTCAAACCAAGCCAAAAGAAGCTTTTCTTTACATACATGTAGGTTTTGATGAAACCTAGATGTCCTGCTATAAGGCTATCATGGGCTTCATTTAAAATTTGACCATTGGTTCCCTCATCATTGGGGATGCATAGCCTACGATTATAATACATAATGCCATCATCCAGGCTGTACCTGTGAACTTTGTTCAACTCGTGAGGAGTTTTGCTTTCATGCATAAGTAGGGTAGCAATAGGGCCAAAGAATCTACCACATTTTCTTTGCCTGTGCAATACTTGATTTCAAAATCAAATTCCTGCAGGGTTTGCATCCACCTTCTTTGGCGCATGTTGAGGTCCTTCTGGAGTAAAGATCCACTTTAAGCTCTAATGATCTGTCATCAAAGTGAATCTTTTTCCCAGTAGGTAATGTCTCCACAACTTTAAGGCATAAACTACTGAAAGTAATTCTAAGTCATGGACAGCATAATTCCTCTCATGCGTTCTGAGCTTTCGGGATTCATAGGCCATTGCATGACCTTCCTGCATGAGTGCACCTCCCAGGGAAAAACCACTTGTATGAGTTATTACTACCTCAAAGGGTAGAGAGAAATCTGGTAGTTTCAGAACGGGACTGGTTACCAAGGCGGTTTTCAACTTATCAAAAGCACTCTGGCACCTGGCAGACCACTGAAATGGGGTATTCTTTTTGAGGAGGTTAGTCAGGGGGAAGCTAAGAGAGCATACTTTGGTATAAAAATCCTATACCAACCAGTCAGTCCCAAAAATCCTATACCAACCAGTTAATCCCAAGAATCCTCTGACTTCTTTCACTGTCTTTGGTTCAGACCAATCAATGACTGCTTGGACTTTTATGAAATCTGGAGAAATTCCATCTTTGGATACCAAAAAGCCCAAGTATTCAACATGGTCGGTAGAGAAAGTGCATTTGCTCTTTTTTGCAAAGAGTTGGTGCTTCCTTAGAATCTCAAGAACTTTTCTGACATGAGTCTCATGGTTAGCTGAGTCACATGATCTACTTCTCAGATTGGAGGCATTTCAGTTAGTTCTGCTGGGAATAGATCATCAAATTCACTTAATCATTCTGGTTCTTTAGCCTTAAGCTTTGAGTCTACTGGGTTCATTTTGACAACATAAATTTGCTGCTTCTTTCTAAGTCCTTTCAGCAACCTAGAAGCTTTTACTAACTGAAGGTCTGGGGATCTGGAAACTCCAGTTCCTTGAACTTTGTTCCCGTGAAGGTCATGGAAGGAAATGGTTCCATTGTGATAATGTATGTCAGCTTGATTTTTGTGGAGCCAATCCATTCCAAGGATCCCGTCAAAAACTCCTAGAGGTAAGACTTTGAGCTGACAATCGGTTACATTACCATCTAGATTGAACTTGATAAGATCTCTCTCATGGTGAGTGAAAAGAGTTTTCCCACTCGCCAATTCAACTTGCATAGGTTTCCTTGATTTCTGTTCTAAGACTAGCTTATGCAAGCATCCAGGGGAAATGAATGAATGAGAACTGCTTGAATCAATCAAAAGCTTAAAAGGCTTACCCTGATACTCTGCTGGAGCATGGATGACTAAGAACTGATGGTTAGGCCCTTGATTTTCAATTGTAGCATAGATCTACCCTCTTTCCTCTTCTACTACATCTGAAATTGTGACTGCTCTAGCTACTGGAGTTTGAGGCGGAACTCTTTCTCTTTGGTTGTCCCAATTCTAGGAAGGAGTTCTGAGGTTACTCTGGACAGAGGCAGATGGCTGAGCTGGAGTTCTTCTGGGGTTACCCTGGCTTGGGCAAGATGGACCCTGATTACACTAGTATGAAGGGGTTGGTCTCTGAACTCGGGGTCCTTGACTTCCCTGTCCCCTTGATATAGCAAGAGTCGGGCAGTAATCAAAATTGATGAGAATAACACTTTTGGATTAAAGAAACTTCTTTATGCATCTTTTCATGCATAAATCCAATTTAGTAGGAACTACACTTTTAGAATAAAAGAATTTCTCTTATGCATCTAATTTATGCATAAAATTCATTTATGCTGAAAATCACACTTTTAATTAAAAAAATATCCTTTATGCATATGTTTATGCATACAAATCATTTATGATGAAAAACATTCTTTTTATATAAAAGAATTTCTTTTATGCATCTAATTTATGCATCAAAATTTTTATGATGAAAATCGCACTTTTAATATAAAAAATATCCTTTATGCATATGTTTATGCATACAATTCATTTATGATGAAAATCATTCTTTTGATATAAAAGAATTTTTTTTATGCATCTAATTTCTGCATAAAATTATTTATGATGAAAATCACACTTTTCATATTAAAAAATATCCTTTATGCATACAAATCATTTATGATGAAAATCATTCTTTTAATATAAAAGAACTTCTTTTATGCATAAAATCATTTATGATGAAAATCATACTTTTGAATTAAAAATAAAATTCTTTATGCGTCTTTCTATACATAAAATAAGAATTGATGAAAATAACACTTTTTGGATTAATTTAAATTCTTTATGCATCTATCCATGCATAAATCCAATTTAGTAGGAATTACACTTTTAGAATAAAAAAGTAAAACTTATTTTTACACACTTTTAGCAAATTTTGCCACAACCTCCTTTGTATGGCTGACCATTTTTCAATTTTTAACTTTCTAAAATCAACTAGAATTTCACCAAGAGTATTTAATTCATTCTAATGTAAGTAATTTCTACTTATTTAAGAAAAAAATTATGAAAAACTTGACTCTATCCATTAATCATTCATCTAGGATAAAGAATGGTTGGATTTACTAAAGAAGAGAGGGGAATGCCTTTTTTCAATGAGGCATAACATCATTTTCAATTTAGAGAAGACAAAAATCATAAATGTAAGATTCCTCCCCAGCCTTCGAGGTATGCAGGAGTAAGAACCTCCCTTTCTGATCTTATAAATTATTCCCTCTCTAATATAAAAGAAAGATTCTATTTAAAAAGGAATACCCTTTCCCCAGATTACTTCTCAGGAGCCCCACCTGTTTCAAGGATTCTGAACGATGAGTTCAGAAGTGAGAATAGGTATTTTGGATGCCAAGGTTTTGACCATTTTTAGGTCAGTTGAGCTAACTTTTTGCAACTAGACTTGAATTAGGAGAGAGGAGAGATAAAATATCACAGTATTTATGAGTTTAAAACTCATTCAAGCATGTGAAATATACACCTCCTTTAATGGACTCCCCTTCCTTACGTATGTGTCAAAATGGAATCATTATACCCAAAATATCTCATATTTTTAATATTGCTCATAGTTTTTTACTAATAAACCTTGTATATTTTCAACTCTTCATCTTATGTGAGCATTTACTCATTTTTGGATACCCAAAATATCTCATATTTTTAATATTGCTCATAGTTTTTTTACTAATAAACCTTGTACATTTTCAACTCTTCATCTTATGTGAGCATTTACTCATTTTTGGATACCCAAAATATCTCATATTTTTAATATTGCTCATAGTTTTTTCCTAATAAACCTTGTACATTTTCAACTCTTCATCTTATGTGAGCATTTACTCATTTTTGGATACCCTAAATATCTCATATTTTTGATATTACTCATAGTTTCTTACTAATAAACCTTGTACATAGTCAACTCTTCATCTTATGTGAGCATTTACTCATTTTTGCGTATCTTCTTTTACAAATTGGATTTATCTCCTCCCTACACATGGATTGATGCTATTGGCCCATAGGAACCTTAATTGGACCATAATCCAAAAATTTCTGAAAATCTAGACCCTTAGGCTAAGGTCCTTTATACCCATTTCCAATAAATTCCAATTGCACATTGGAAAGTTCTTTTTGAATTTTTGTTTCAGGGGAATTCATTTTAATAATATGAGAAATTTTTCTATCTAAAAATATTCAAAATCTGAATATTCTCTCTCTATGTCAAAATAGACAGAGACAAGATCTTTTATATTTTTGAGGAGGGGATTGATTACAGGGGAAGATGCTGGACATTTTGATAGGATGGGGAGGAATCTTACATTCTCTCCCACTTGAAAAACAACTCTTACTTCTTGTTCCAATATCTTCCACGATGCACGTGTGGGTATCTTCGGCGACCCAGAGCCCGAGCACCGTATGGTCAGCACCCTCTAGGATCCTTCGCAAGTGACCTAGCGCTTCACTCATAGGCCGCTTCTTTGGTCCCTCATCCACCGTACCGAAAGCTCACCATTTAAATCGAACCGAGGCTGGTCAAGACCTCGATCGACCTTGCTATGCGAGACGTCCTCCATTGACTCTCCATCAGCAGTTGCAACTTTATCAGTTAGGTCTCCATGACCTTAATCCATAAGACGGTCAAAATGCTTCCCCAACATTCTTGACATAAAACAGTCATTTACAAACAGTCACAAAATACAGTTTCTATATCGAACTCCGTCTTTCCATATTACCTCCTCAATCCACATTACTTATTCCACATTCCATTCATATGTATTCATTCTCATCCCTTTACTCATATTGACGACACATTATTTCCCATACCCATTCACATTCATTATTCTTTATACTCATCCATGCATACATCCATTTTCACATCCTCATTCATACATCCACATCTACATGCATACATCCATACATACACATCCATACATCCACATCCACATCTACATTCACATCCATACATCCACATCCACATTCATACATCCACATCTATATGCATACATCTATACATTCACATCCACATTCACATCCATACATCCACATCCACATCCACATTCACATCCATACATCCACATCCACATCCACATCTACATGCATACATCCATACATACACATCCACATTCACATCCATACATCCACATCCACATCCACATCCACATCCATACATCCACATCCACATTCATACATCCACATCCATAAGCATACATCCATACATACACATCCACATTCACATCCATACATCCACATTCACATCATCCACATCCACATTCATATATCCACATCTACATGCATGCATCCATACATACTCATCCATTTTTATGCATCCACATCTACATGCACATTCATATATCCACATCCACATTCATACATCCACATCTACATGCATACATCCATACATACACATCCACATTCACATCCATGCATCCACATCTACATCCACATTCACATCCATACATCCACATCCACATCCATATGCATACATCCATACATACATATCCACAATCACATCCATACATCCACATCCATACATCCACATCCACATCCACATTCACATTCACATCCATACATCCATATCAACATTCATACATCCACATCCATATGCATACATCCATACATACACATCCACATTCACATTCATGCATCGACATCCACATCCACATCTACATCCACATTCACATCCATACATCTACATTCTCATTCAATATTCACATACGCCTTCACATCTATTCTTTTACATTACATCCATTCTCGCCCTATCACAACCCATATACATCTTATCCCATCACATACACTTCTTACCTCATCCCATACACATCTTATCACATCTTAACTCATCTTATCATGTCCTAACTCATCTCATATGCATCTTATCACATCTTATCATTTCCCATATCTATTTATAGAATACAAGAGAATTCTTATATTTGATATAAGATTTCTTTATGCATCTATTTATGCATAAATTCCATTTAAGGAGACTAACACTTTCGAAATAAAAATCAATCTTCTATGCATCTTCCTATGCATAAATTCATTTTAAATGAGAATGACACTTTGAATTAAAATTCAATCTTTTATGCATCTTCCTATGCATAAATTCAATTTAGATGAGAATGACACTTTGAATTAAAATTCAATCTTTTATGCATCTTCTTATGCATAAATTTTATTTAGATGAGAATGACACTTTTAGAATAAAATATTCATCTTTTATGCATACCTCTATGCATGAAATTTAATTATGCTAAAAGTAACACTTTTATAATAAAATATTCACCTTTTATGCATACCTCTATGCATGAAATTCAATTATGCTAAAAGTAACACTTTTATGATAAAATATTCACCTTTTATGCATACCTCTATGCATGAAATTCAATTATGCTAAAAGTAACTCTTTTATAATAAAATATTCATCTTTTATGCATACCTCTATGCATGAAATTCAATTATGCTAAAAGTAACTCTTTTATAATAAAATATTCACCTTTTATGCATACCTCTATATGCATGAAATTCAATTATACTAAAAGTAACACTTTTATAATAAAATATTCACCCTTTATGCATACCTCTATGCATGAAATTCAATTATGCTAAAAGTAACTCTTTTATAATAAAATATTCATCTTTTATGCATACCTCCATGCATGAAATTCAATTATGCTAAAAGTAACTCTTTTATAAGAAAATATTTATCTTTTATGCAGACCTCTATGCATGAAATTCAATTATGCTAAAAGTAACTCTTTTATAATAAAATATTCATCTTTTATGCATACCTCTATGCATGAAATTCAATTATGCTAAAAGTAACTCTTTTATAATAAAATATTCATCTTTTATGTATACCTCTATGCATGAAATTTAATTATGCTAAAAGTAACACTTTTATAATAAAATAATCATCTTTTATGCATACTTCTATGCATGAATTTCAATTATGCTAAAAGTAACACTTTTATAATAAAATAATCACCTTTTATGCATACCTCTATGCATGAAATTTAATTATGCTAAAAGTAACACTTTTATAATAAAATAATCATCTTTTATGCATACTTCTATGCATGAATTTCAATTATGCTAAAAGTAACACTTTTATAATAAAATAATCATTTTATTAAAAAAAACTTAACCTTAATCAATTAACCATTCACCTAGGATAGAGAATGGTTGGTTTTGTTAGAGAAGAGAGGGGAATGCCTTTTGTAATGAGGCCTAACATTATAGAGAAGACATAAAGCATAAAAACCATTTAAAACCATGAAAATCCATAAAATAGTTGAAAGAAAGAAGAATCACCAACTTAGTAATGACTTTGTTAGCTTTCCTTTGGCTTGATGGTTTGAGGGTTCAACTCTTGTTTGGACAAGAGTGGCCACCAATCTTTGGAAGAGGGAAATGTCAAAAACTAATGAATTATTAACAAATTCATAGTTCTTGGCTTGGGTGGAGTAGAGTAACAATGCATTAGACATTGTTAAGTTTCAACAAAGGGAATGGCCTCTATTTATAGGAAAAAGTGAGCTCCTAACCAAACAAACTGATTCTAGAATCTTCCAACTCAGTTTGGTCAATTTTTTACCATTTTTTGGTCAGTTGAGCTAACTTTTTGCAACTAGACTTGAATAAGGAGAGAGGAGAGATAAAATATCACATTATTTATGAGTTTAAAACTCATTCAAGCATGTGAAATATACACCTCCTTTAATGGAATCCCCTTCCTTACATATGTGTCAAAATGGAATCATTATACCCAAAATATCTCATATTTTTAATATTGCTCATAGTTTTTTACTAATAAACCTTGTACATTTTCAACTCTTCATCTTATGTGAGCATTTACTCATTTTTGGATACCCAAAATATCTCATATTTTGAATATTGCTCATAGTTTTTTTACTAATAAACCTTGTACATTTTCAACTCTTCATCTTATGTGAGCATTTACTCATTTTTGGATACCCAAGATATCTCATATTTTTAATATTGCTCATAGTTTTTTACTAATAAACCTTGTACATTTTCAACTCTTCATCTTATGTGAGCATTTACTCATTTTTGGATACCCAAAATAAACCTTTTACATTTTCAACTCTTCATCTTATGTGAGCATTTACTCATTTTTGGATACTCATTTTTGGATACCCTAAATATCTCATATTTTTGATATTACTCATAGTTTCTTACTAATAAACCTTGTACATAGTCAACTCTTCATCTTATGTGAGCATTTACTCATTTTTGGGTATCTTCTTTTACAAATTGGATTTATCTCCTTCCTACACATGGATTGATGCTATTGGTTCATAGGAACCTTAATTGGACCATAATCCAAAAATTTCTGAAAATCTAGACCCTTAGGCTAAGGTCCTTTATACCCATTTCCAATAAATTCCAATTGCACATTGGAAAGTTCTTTTTGAATTTCTGTTTCAGGGGAATTCATTTTAATAATATGAGAAATTCTTCTATCTAAAAATATTCAAAATCTGAATATTCTCTCTCTATGTCAAAATAGACAGAGACAAGATCTTTTATATTTCTGAAGAGGGGATTGATTACAGGGGACGATGCTGGACATTTTGATAGGCTGGGGAGGAATCTTACAATAAATAACCATAAAATTAAGCATAGATGGAAATTTATGCATCTCCTTACTATCATTCATCAATTAACTTCAATAGCATTAAAAAGCTATTCCAATTAAGCTTCTTAAGCTTGAGAGGGGTTGAGAAGAAAGAAACATTGAGAAATTATAGAAAAGATCAAAATTCACCCTTACCCTTACAAATTGCTTGATTCTTTGATCACGGTAGAGGCCCCCAACCAATCAATTGGTTTGGTGTGTTGATGGAGCCACCAATGGAGATTTAAGGAGGAGGGAAGCTCCAATTTCTTCAATTTGGAGAGAATTTTAGAGAATAGTAAAAATTATCATTATTTCAGCATAATTCTGGTATAGTAAAATTCTCCTATTTTTTATAAAGGGCTTAGGTTCTATTTATACAAGAGGGAGGCTCTAACCAAGGCCAACTGATTTCTAGAATTTTCCAGATTCAATTTGGTTGAATTTGGACTAGATTTGGACCTAGTTTGGTTCCTTTTTTATTTGGTTTGGTTCCTTTTTTATTCGGTTTGATCCAAGAGAGAGGAGAGATAAAAATATCACATTATTTTTTAGTTTAAAACTCATTCAAGCATGTGAAGTAGGCACCTCCTTGAAGGGACTCCCTTTCCTTACATATGTGTCAAAATGGAATCATTATACCCAAAATATCTCATTTTTTTAATATTACTCATAGTTTTTTTACTAATAAACCTTGTACATAGTCAACTCTTCATCTTATGTGAGCATTTACTCATTTTTGGGTATTTTCTTTTACAAATTGGATTTATCTCCTCCCCACACATGGATTGATCTTATTGGCCCATAGGAACCTTAATTTAAAATTTCGAAAAAATCTTAACCCTCGAGATAATACCTCTTGAACATATTATACTTGATTTCTAATGCACCTTCTGGAAATCTTTTTGAACTTCTGTTTCAAGGGAACTTATATTATTAAGATGAGAAATTTTTCTATCCAAAAATATTCAAAATCTGAATAATCTCTCTCTAGAATATTTTCTCTCTCTAGACCAAAACAGGCAGAAACAAGATCTTTTATATTTCTGAAGAGGGGGTGATTTACAGGGAAAGATAGTGGACATCCTGAGAGGCTAGGGAGGAATCTTACATTCTACCCCACTTAAAAAACGCGAGATGTCCTCATCTCGTAAAACTAGAGGAGAATTATTTTTCTTAAGATCTAATTGATTATGGGTTCCGTAAATTCTAATGAACCCAAACAGAATCCGGGGATAAATTTTTGATATATTTGGCTTCTCCGTTGATCTTCATTAGCCAATTAGCTCTGATACCAACTGTAAGATCCCTGACCCCAGTGCGCAATGAATTCTGGGGTGCTAGTAGCGGAAGTAGCACTTCTTGCGCGGGGCAGGGTCCTACACTTGGGGCCTCGCCCACGGATATCCGGAAAAGAGACTAATCCATCGGGTTTTCCAAAACCGAACCCGAAAAAACTTCCTTTTCCCGGAAAGCATGGGCGATTCCACCAAGATAACTTTTCCCTAACGTAGTCAAAAGCCTTAGCTAACTGAACTGTTCTGACTGAACTCGTAAGTTCCATAGTCAGATCAAGGGACAGATTGCACTTGGATCATAGAGACCAACGCTTTTTTCCTCGTCACGGCAGAGCTGTTGATTCTTTTTCCATAGAACAATTTTTGTCCAGGATTTACTTCATCTATCGAACTAAACAAAAATTAAGTCTCGATTTATGGATCCATCAGTCCAGCCATCTAGTCCCATGGGTTAGCCAACCACCCAAGCCAGCCACCCACCACTGTAGTGATGGGATCCAATTAGGAATCTGGTTAGGTTTTGTCCCAGGTACTAGGGAAAAGAGTTCCCAGGCTCCCTAGCTGGATGTTCATGCAAACATAAAAATAGTCACACCACTTACACACCCAATATGAAATTACCTTTTTCTCAGCATCAGCTATCTCTAAAACAATCCTTTAATGAAACCATTGTGTCACTCATCACAATCCTCAAAATCTCTGGTTGAATCCTTATTTCCAATCATTCCTTCATCGGTGTACTTATTGTATCATTGGCAACCAGAACGCTCACCACCTGTTCACTCAGGGGCCTTTTCAATAGTTCCTAGCTCATAGTACCTGGCCATATAATCTTTTATAAAAATCAAGATGGAATCTCCGTTTTGAAGATCAGCAAGATCAACCAACAAATCCATATAAAAGAGCCATGGATTCATCCGTTGAGGACCAGCAAGGTCAATCAACCAGATCCATGCTCGGTTTCAGAAAACAACTCTTACTCCTTATTCCAATATCTTCCACCACGACGCACGTGTGGGTATCTTCGGCGACCCAGAGCCCAAGCACCGTATGGTCAGCACCCTCTAGGATCCTTCGCAGGTCACCTAGCGCTTCACTCATAGGCCGTTTCCTTGGTCCTTCATCCACCATACCGGAAGCTCACCATTTAAATCGAACCGAGGCTGGTCAAGACCTCAGCCGACCTTGCTACGTGAGACATCCTCTGTTCACTCTCCATCAACTGTTGTAATTAAATTATCAGGTAGGTCTCCACGACCACATTCTCAAGACAGTCAAAATGCTTCCCCAGCTTTCTTGACATAAAACAGTCATTTACAAACAGTTCACAAATACAATTTCTATAATGAACTCACATCTTTCCAGATTGTTTCACATCAATCCATATTACTTAACCCAAATCCAAATCATATGTGTATCCATTCTTGACCAGATACATTATTTTCCATCCCATCACATCAGATTCATTCACTTCACATAACATCCATTCCTATCTTTCTTAATTTACATTACGTCTCATCACATCCATTTCTCATTACATCTCATTCGTTCACATCTTATATTATTCATTCACATTCTGATTCACATGACATCTCATCTCATCCATTCGCTCATATCGACTTCATATCCATTCACATACATATTCACATTCATTATTCCACATTCACATCTACATCCATACATCCATTTTCACATCCACATTCATACATCCACATCCACATTCATACATCCACATCCACATCCACATCCATACATCCATTTTCATATCCACATTCATACATCCACATCCACATCCATACATCCATACATCCACATCCATATCTACATCCATACATCCATTTCCACATCCGCATTCGTACATCCACATTCACATTCATACATCCATACATCCACATCCACATCCACATCCACACCACATCCATATCTACATCCATATATCCATTTTCACATCCACATCCACATCCACATCCATACATCCATACATCCACATTCACACATCCACATCCACATCCACATCCATACATCCACATCCATATCTACATCCATACATCCATTTTCACATCCACATTTGTACATCCACATCCACATCCATACATCCACATCCACATCCACATCCACATCCATACATCCACATCCATATCTACATCCATACATCCATTTTCACATCCACATTCGTACATCCACATCCACATCCGTACATCCACATCCATATCCACATCCACATCCGTACATCCACATCCACATTCACGCATCCACATCCACATCCACATCCACATCCACATCCATATCTACATCCATACATCCATTTTCACATACACATTTATACATCGACATCCACATCCATACATCCACATCCACATCCACATTCATACATCCACATCCACATCCATATCCACATCCATACATCCACATCCACATCCACATCCATACATCCGCATCCATATCTACATCCACATCCACATCCATACATCCACATCCACATCCATACATCCACATCCATACATCCACATCCACATCCATACATCCACATCCATATCTACATCCATACATCCATTTTCACATCCATATTCGTACATCCACATCCACATTCATACATCCATACATCCACATCCACATCCACATCCATACATCCATACATCTCTCTGCCCCCTCCGCGCACCGGACTCCCGGTAGTAGCAAACAGCGGAAGCAGCCCCCTCATGCGCAGGGCAGGGTTTCTCACTCGGGGCCTCACCCTCGAATGTTTGGGCACGAGACTAAGCTGGTGGTCATTCCGAAAACCGAAACCGAAAAAATTTCCCACGCCCGGAATGTAGGGAGGATTCCACCTTTTTTATTTTTTTAAAAAAATGAATTTTTCTAACGAGATCAATTCTAAACTTTCCTTCACCTGAATAAACCAGATAGAAGGAAACGATCACTAATATAATTTGATCATCTGAGCAATTCAATGCTTTTTTCCTAATCAAGATTAGGCACAGCCGTTGATCCACTCAATCGAGAACTTTATCAGGAAATTAACTATCTACCCGAATCCTAGCGTAATCCTAAGATTCCAGCCTACATCCGGCCCATGGGTTAGCCACCACCGCGCCACTCGAATCGGTAGAACCAAACAATTACTCACCCACCCATAATTTAATGCTTTTCTTAACTTTAGCTTTAGAAAACAGATACGCACACACTCCTCTTTAAAACTTTAATATAAAAAAAAAATCCATTGACAAACAATTTACTGGTTACATATGTCATACTTCAAAATTTCCATTGAGTCTTTGTTTCTCACAAAACAGTATCACTCTGGACTCTCCGTTGAAACCAGCAAGTCAACAAGGAGATCGAGTGATAGATTACAATAACATTGGTCTGTCATACAATATCTTCCTCGACATACGCATGGATGTCCTCGGCACCGCAAGCCCGTGCATCGCTGGTCAGAACCCTCCAGGATCCTCCTTAGGTGTCTTGGCACTTCACTCAGGGACCGCTTCATCGGTCGGATAGCTCACGCGGCAAAGCCTGTCGAGGTCTTGACCAGTCTCGATATGGTTAAAATGGTGCGCTTCTGGTACGATGGGTGAGCTCGAACACTCCCCGCCAGCTATTGCAACAGAACTTCCCTTAGATAAACATATATACCAAATGCTCCCTCCAGCATTCTGGCGTAAGACAATCCTTTAAGAAAACAGGGTTTCTATGCAAGTTTTTAGTTTTGATTTTGTTTGAAAACCATGATTAATCATAAATCCGTATCTCAATACTTCTAGATCCAGGTCCGAATTCCAAACAGAATTCCTCGAATTCTGTTAACTTGATCCTCAGATCAAAATCAAAAGTCTTAACTTAGTTTCAGATTCGATGGGTGTTTTCAGTGTATTTTTCCTGAACTGAGCACATCGTCATTGAGATGAAGGAATTAGGTCTTGGTCAATAGTCTAAATCAGAGTTTGGTTTTGGAAAGATTCTTCCTAAACTATCTTTCTCGAAAAGTACTATTTCAAATTTTCTTTTTCTAAATTTCGTTTGACGAATATTTCTTTACAGATTTCTAAAACATGAATTTCTTAAGGAATAAAATAATCATTTATCTCGATCTCCGACTTCGATAATTTAATTAAATTTTCTCATTACCATCTTAGTGAATATGAAACGGTAGAATTTCCTCACATATTATCTACTTATTCCTTTTTTTAAAATTTTTATAAAAGTTAATAGAGGATTAAAGAGAACCTTTATTTAATAAAGATTCTATATGCATCTAATTTTGCATAAAATCCAATTCTGATGAAACTCACACTTTTATCATCATAAAAATCATTGATGATGAAAATCACTCTTTTAACATGAAAGAATTTCTTTTATGCATATATTTATGCATATAAATCATTTATGATGAAAATCACTCTTTTAAAAAATATCTTTTATGCACCCATTTATGCATAAAAAATCATTTATGATGAAAATCACACTTTTAATATAAAAAAATATCTTTTTATGCATATGTTCATGCATAAAAATCATTTATGATGAAAATCACACTTTTCATATAAAAAAATATCTTTTATGCATATGTTCATGCATAAAAATCATTTATGATGAAAATCACACTTTTAATATAAAAAAATATCTTTTATGCATATGTTCATGCATAAAAATCATTTATGATGAAAATCACACTTTCAATATAAAAAATATCTTTTATGCATATGTTTATGCATAAAAAATAATATTGATAAAAATCACACTTTGAATATAAAAAAACATCTTTTATGCATATGTTCATGCATAAAAATCATTTATGATGAAAATCACACTTTTAATATAAAACATTTATCTTTTATGCATATGTTCATGCATAAAAATCATTAATGATAAAAATCACACTTTTAATATTAAAAATATCTTTTATGCATATGTTCATGCATAAAAAATATTTATGATGAAAATCAAACTTTTGATATTAAAAAAATATCTTTTATGCATATGTTCATGCATAAAAATCATTAATGATGAAAATCACACTTTTAATAAAAATATTATCTTTTATGCATATGTTTATGCATAAAAATCATTTATGATGAAAATCACACTTTTAATATAAAAAAATATCTTTTATGCATATGTTTATGCATAAAAATCAATAATGATAAAAGTAACACTTTTATAATTAAAAAATTATTCTTTATAAATACTTATATGCATAAAAATCAATATGATGAAAGTAACTCTTTTAAAATAAAAATAATAATCTTTTATGTAATATTTTATGCATAAAAATCAATAAGGATAAAAGTAACACTTTTATAAATTAAAAAAATATTCTTTATGCATACTTTTATGCATGAAAATCAGTATGATGAAAGTAACTCTTTTAAAATTAAAAAAATAATCTTTTATGCATAAAAATCAATGTGATAAAATTAACACTTTTAAAATAAAAATAAATTTCTTTTATACAAATAATCAAAATACATCTTCTATGCAGGAAAATGACACTTTTAGAATATAGAAATCATAAGGATTACTCTTTTAGAATAATAAAAGATAATAGAAATCATAAGGATTACTCTTTTAGAATAATAAAAGATAATACTTATTTCAAAATTTTTGAAATTTTTTGCCATAACCTCCTTTGTATGGTTGACCATTTTTCAATTTTTAAGTCTCTAAAATTAATTAGAAGTGCACCAAAAGTATTTAAATCATTCTAAAGTAAACATTTTTCTACTTTTTAAAAAGAAACATTATAAAAAACATGATTTTATTCATTAATCACTTATCTAGGAGAAAGCATGGTTGGATTTACTAGAGAAGAGAGGGGAATGCCTTTTTGCAAAGAGGCATAACATCATTTTTAATTTAGAGAAGACAAAAATCATAAAAAACCATAAAAACCATAAAAAGAATCGAAAAGAGAAGAATTTCTAACTTACATAGATAATTTGAGAGCTTTCCTTTGGCTTTATGGATTGAGGGTTCAACTCTTGTTTGAAACAAGAGTGGCCACCAATCTTTTGGAAGAGGGAAGGTCAAAAACTAATGAATTATGAGTAAAATTCACTATTTTTGGCACTTGGGAGAGGCAGGGTAACAGTGCAAAACACTATTGAATTTCAACAAAGGGGAGGGCTTCTATTTATAGGAAAAAGTGAGCTTCTTACCAAGCCAACTGATTCTAGAATTTTCTAGATCAGTTTAGTCAATTTTTGACCATTTTTAGGTCAGTTTTGCTCACTTTGTGAATCTAGTTGAAACAAGAGAGAGGAGAGATAAAAATATCTCATTATTTAGGAGTTTAAAACTCATTCAAGCATGTGAAATAGGTGCCTCCTTCATGAGGGAAATTTCCCCATACTGAGGTGTCAAAAATGCATCATTTCACCTAAATATCTCTCTTTTTTAACTATTAACCTTGTCCTTAGTCAACTCTCCATCTTATGTGAGTATTTACTCATTTTTGGGGTATTTTTCTTTTATTCTTCTATTTATCTCCTCCCTACATTTGGATGAATTTTATTGGTCCATAGGAATCTTAATTTAAAATTTCAAAAAAAACTTCACCCCCACGATAATGCCTCTTGAACACATTATATTTAATTTCAAATGTGCCTTCTGAAAATATTTTTGAACTTCTATTTCAAGGGAACTTATTTTAATAAATGAGATATTTTTCTATCCAAAAATATTTAAAAAGTGAATTACCACTATCTAGAAGATTTTCTCTCTCTAGGCCAAAAGTGGTAGAAACAAGATCTTTTATATTTTTGAAGAGGGATTTGATTACAGGGGAAGATGCTGGACATCTTGAGAGGCTGGGGATGAATGGATGAATCCTAGAGGGTTCTGACCAGGCGATGCACGGGCTCGCGGTGCCAAGGACACCCATGCATATGTCGAGGAAGATATTGTATGACAGACGAATGTTATTACAGTCTATCACTGGATCTCGTTGTTGACTTGCTGGTTTCAACGGAGAGTCACGAGTGATACTGTTTTTTGAGAAACGAAGACTCAATTGAAATTTTGAAGTATGACATGTGTAACCAGTAAATTGTTTGTCAATGGATTGTTTTTTTATTATTAAAGTTTTAAAGAGGAGTCTGTGTGTATCTGTTTTCTAAAGCTAAAGTTAAGAAAGGCATTTAATTATGGGTGGGTGAGTAATTGTTTGGTTCTACCGATTCCAGTGTGGCAGGGTGGTGGCTAACCCATGGGCGAACCCATGGGCCGGATGGGGTTAGGCTGCTAGAATCAGTGGAGTTTTAATAATCAAACTCAAAAATCTTAGGATTATGCTAGGATTCGAGTAGATAGGTAATTCCCTGATAAATTTCTCGATTGAGTGGATCAACAGTTGTGCCTAATCTTGATTAGAAAAAAAGCGTTGAATTGCTCAGATGATCAAATTATATCAGTGATAGTTTTCTTCTATATGGTTTATTCAGGTGAAGGAAAGTTTAGAATTGATCTCGTTAGAAAAATTCCTTCAAAAAAAAATCAAAAAGGTGGAATCATCCCCGCTTTCTGAGCGTGGGAAATTTTTTCGATTTCGGTTTTCGGAATGACCACCAACTTAGTCTCGTGCCCGGACATTCAAGGGCGAGGCCCTGAGTGAGAAACCCTGCCCCTCGCGCATGAGGGGGCTACTTCCGCTCTCAGCTACCGGGAGTCCGGTGATGCGTGAAGGGTGCGCGGAGGGGGTAGAGGGATCTCACAACTGGTATCAGAGCAGAAATTGCCTAATTTTTTATAGAAATTTGGGAAAAAAATGTTTTTCACTTGCTAATACTATATGAATGAACTTCAAAATTTGAAAACTTATAAATTGAATTGGAAATTTGTAGATGGACACCCCAAACCTATCTGGAACTCCTGGACTCTCTCAGAGTCAGGATATGATAGAGGTTTGCGTTTGATCACCTCATCAACTCTGCTACGACCCAAATGAGTAGAGAGAGACTTGCTCGCCATTTTGACAGTCTTTACTTTCCTGATCCTCTTGAGCGACATCAGTATATGTGGTTCAATGGAGGACGGTGCATTAATGTAAGTACCAGCCAGCGTGAGAGGCTCAGGCAAAACATATCCTTGGCCATGATTCTGATAAGACTAGGGCTTGTTCAACATGTTCAACTCTTTGATTATTTACCTAGGAACTTCAGAACTTCATGCCGATTTTTTAGACTTCTTAGCCACTTTATCCCAAGAAATAGAATTACAACATCTCTTTGTGTAATGAATCGTGTGTACCATGGTATGACTTCTTCACAGTTTTGCTTCTTTATACGTTTACGTCTCAGGCATTAATTCTAGAGCCCGAGCTGCTTTATGTACATATTGCAACTTTTATATAAATATAAAAATATTTTCTGGAGAAAAATTCCTTGTTGTATAAGTGTTTGTTTACGGACGATCTGATAAAGAAAAATCTGTTATCGGACATATGTCATAGATCTCCAATAAGATCATTGTCTTGTTTAAGAAATTGTTTTTCGAACCTCTTAAGTCTTAGGATCTCGTGGATGATATCAAAAAAAAAATTAATAATATATAAAATTTTGGGAGAATCATGAGACGAGGAAACCGTGGCCGTCAGCCAGACCCTCTCTCTAAAGATGACGAGCTTGACCCTGATGTTCACAAGGCTCTTCATAGAACTCAGCGAGGACCCTACAAGGGAGAAGGGGAGAACTTGAGCGCGAGGCTATGGAGAAATGGGTGGAAGCCATGGAAGAGTATTTTGACGTCACATGCTACAATGAGCGGAGAAAAATGGCTCTTGTCCGGCTGAAAATAGTGGAAACAACCATGGTAGCATGGAGGAACCACTGTGACACCAAACGTCTGGACAGAAATACTCAGTCCTGGAACGACCTAAAAACATATCTAAGAAAGAGACTTTGTCCCCTTGGATTTTTGGAAACCAACATGAACGAATTCTTAGAGCTAAAGCAGGAGAGCAAAACCATTAAGGAATATCACTAGGCCTTTGCTCTTCTACTCAAATATTCACCACCTCTAGATGAAGAACAGCTCATGGCCAGGTTCATTCGAGGAATGAACAAACCCTTGGACACACTGGTCAAAAATGCCAAGCCAGTGTCCATGGCTCAAGCAATAAGAATGGCAAAGGATTTTGCCAAAGCCTTTGTAGTAAAGGTCCCATTAAAGCGTGCACCCTCTAACTTTAAAAGATTCCAAGCTCAGGGAAGTACTTCAAACTTTCCACCCCCAAAGAGGCAGCAAGGCCAGAATCAAAATCAGGATGCAAGAAGATTCCGAAGTGAAGGAAGACCCTTCCCCCAGAGTACTTTCTCACGAGCTCCACCTCTTTCAAGAAATCAGAGGGATGAGCTCAGAACTAAAAACCGATGTTTTGGATGCCAGGGTTTTGGTCTCACCAGTTAAAAGACTGCCCGACTCCTGCCATGTCAAGGGGACAGGGAAGTCAAGGACCCCGAGTTCAGAGACCAACCCCTTCATACCAGTCTAATCAGGGTCCTTCTCGCCCAAGCCACAGTAACCCCAGAAGAACTCCAACTCAGCCATCTGCCTCTGTCGAGAGTAACCTCAGAACTCCTTCCCAAAATTGGGGTAACCAAAGAGAAAGAGTTTCACCTCAGACTGCAGCAGCCAGAGCAGTCACAATTTCAGATGTAGTAGAAGAGGAAAGAGGGTAGATCTATGCTGCAATTGAAAATCAAGGGCCACCATCAGTTCTCAGTCATCCATAATCCAGCAGAGTATCAAGGTAAGCCTTTTAAGCTTTTGATTGCAGTGGCCTATGAATCCTGAAAGCTCAGAACGCATGAGAGGAATTATGATGTCCAACGACCTGGAATTACTTTCAGTAGTCTATGCCTTAAAGTTGTGGAGACATTACCTACTAGGAAAAGATTCACTTTGATGTGACAGATCATCAGATCTTAAAGTGGATCTTTACTCAGAAGGACCTCAACATGCGCCAAAGAAGGTGGATGCAGACCCTGCAGGAATTTGATTTGGAAATCAAGTATCACTCAGGCAAAGAAAATGTGGTAGCAGATGCCCTCAGCAGAAAATCCTCCTTGCTGGCAATTACTGTAATATCAAATCCTTTGATTATTGAAGCAAGAGAGAAGATCATGCAAGATAGATTCTTTGGCCCTATTGCTACCCTACTTATGCAGGAAAGCAAAACTCCTCAGGAGTTGAACAGAGTTCAAGGGTACAGCCTGGATGATGGCATTATGTATTATAATCGCAGGCTATGCATCCCTAATGATGAGGGAACCAAGGGTCAAATTTTGAATGAAGCCGATGATAGCCTTATAGCAGGACATCCAGGTTTCATCAAAACCTACATGTTTGTAAAGAAAAGCTTCTTTTGGCCTGGTTTGAAAAAGGATGTACTGAATCATGTACGTCAATGTTTGACATGCCAGAAAGTCAAAGCTAAAAGAGTAAAAATGCCTGGGAAGTTACATCCATTGGACATCCCCCATGATGAAGTGGGAATGTATCAGTATGGATTTTATTACTTAATTACCTTGAGTGCAATTAGGTTACAACTCCATTTTCGTGGTAATTGACAGACTAACCAAAGTTGTCCTTCTGATCCCAGTAAAAGAAGAAACTTACATTGTAGTGGATGTGGCCAGAGTGTTCCTCAAAGAAATCTTCAGATTGCATGGCCTACCCAGGAGAATAGTACGCAATCGAGATCCCAAGTTTATTTCAAGGTTCTGGACTGCATTTTTTGAAGCAGTGGGAACTTTCTTGGATCTCAGCACAACTTATCACCCTGAGACCGATGGTCAAACTAAAAGGGTAAACCAAGTAATCGAAGATATACTTCGGTCATGCTGTGTGGCAGGGAACCCAAGAAATGGCTAAGCTATGTGCACCTAGTCGAGTTCGCCTACAATGCTTCTTATCACCGAAGTATCGGGATAAGCCCTTTTAAAGCTTTGTATGAACAAGATTTCTTAACTCCATTAACTTGGTCCGACCCATTGATTAGGGTTGAGATGTCCAGACAGATGCTTGATGACATGGAGCAGTAGATGCAGTCAATTCGTAAAGATATAAAAGCTGCCTAGGATAGACAGAAGCAATATGCAGATAAGAAGAGGACATATAGAGAATTCAAAGAAGCAGATATGGTCTTCATTCGAGGACGGCCCAAAAGAAGTTCTTTATCTCTTGGGAAGTACAAGAAGTTATCCCCCAGATATTGTGGGCCATATCTGATTACAAAGAAAGTAAGTGACTTAGCCTACAAGCTTCTTCTGCCTCCTCATCTCAAAGTTCATAATGTATTTCATGTAAGCCTTCTAAAGAAATATGTGCCAAGCCCAGATCATGTGCTTGATGATGAAATCCTAACCTCTTCAACCCAAGGGCAGATGGAACTCCAACCTGAAGAACTTCTCCGATATTCGAGAAAAGATTCTCAGGAACAGAATTCTTAGAGAATTATTTGTAAAATGGAAGTTCTATCCTTTTGAAGATGCCACCTAGGAGAATGAAGTCGATTTGTTGCTGCGGGATTTTCCCCAGTTTGCGAGATGAGGGCATCTCATGTTTTTTAAGTGGGAGAGAATGCAAGATTCCTCCCCAACCTCTTAAGATGTCCAACATCTTCCCCTGTAAATCAAATCCCTCTTCAGAAATATAAAAGATCTTGCTTCTACCAGTTTTGGCCTAGAGAGAGAAAATCTTCTAGAGCGTGGTAATTCAGTTTTTAAATATTTTTGGATAGAAAAATATCTCATCTTATTAAAATGAGTTTCCCTAAAATAGAAGCTTAAAAAGATTTTCAGAAGGTACATTAGAAACTAAGTATAATGTGTTCAAGAGGCATCATCCTGGAGTTGAAGATTTTTTCAAAATTTTAAATTAAGGTTCCTATGGACCAATAAGATTCATCCAAATGTAGGGAGGAGATAAATAGAAGAATAAAAGGAAAATCCCCCAAAAATGAGTAAATACTCACATAAGATGGAGAGTTGACTAAGGACAAGGTTAATAGTTAAAAAAGAGAGATATTTAGGTGAAATGATGTATTTTTGACACCTCAGTATGGGGGAATTCCCCTCATGAAGGAGGCACCTATTGCACATGCTTGAATGAGTTTTAAACTCCCAAATAATGAGATATTTTTATTTCTCCTCTTTCCTATTTCGACTAGATCCAAAAAGTGAGCAAAACTGACCTAAAAATGGTTAAAAATTGACCAAACTGATCTGGAAAATTCTAGAATCAGTTGGCTTGGTTAGAAGCTCACTTTTTCCTATAAATAGAAGCCCTCCCCCTTGTTGAAACTTAAAAGTTTTTTACACTGTTACCCTGCCTCTCCCAAGTGCCAAAAACAGTGAATTTTACTCATAATTCATTAGTTTTTGACCTTCCCTCTTCCAAAAGATTGGTGGCCAAAGCATTCTATCTCTACAATGTGGTTTAGGTAGAATACAGCTCTACCACAGTTACATTCAACCTCAGCCGGTTACATTCGTTGAAGTCTAGCTCTACCACATGGTAGAGATAGACCTCAAATTCAATTCTAGCTCCACCACATGGTAGAGCTGGACCTCAAAGCATTCTAGCTCTACGATGTGGCCTGGGTAGAATACAGCTCTACCTCATGGTAGAGCAATATCAAATGCAATTCTAGCTCCTTGGATCTTGTCATGTGAAGTAGGTCTCTTCTTGGAGTAATTGGTTTTGATGTGTATGGAACACAGCTAGATCGATGCATTCGCTCTACCACAGTTATATTCAACCTCAGCCGGTTACATTCATTGAAGTCTAGCTCTTCCACATGGTAGAGCTATAGGAATGCATTCTAGGTCCACCACATGGTAGAGCTAGATTTCAAAGCATTCTAGTCAATGCATTTATTAATCTTGCTCTACCACCTGGTAGAGATACTATCCATTGAAAAACCAGCACTAGAATACTTTGAAGTCCAACTAGAATGCATTTATCTAGCTCTACCATGTGGTAGAGCAAGACTAATAAATGTATAATTGAGAGCTCCAAGATGGAGTATATAAGATACAATGCCTTGAGGTCTAGCTCTACCATGTGGTGGAGCTAGAATTGCATTTGAGATCTAGCTCTACCATGTGGTGGAGCTAGAATTGTAGAGGTAGAAAGCTTTGAGGTCTAGCTCTACCACAGTTACATTCAACCTCAGCCGGTTACATTCATTGAAGTCTAGATCTACCACATGGTAGAGCTAGAAGAATGCATTCTAGCTCCACCACATGGTAGAGTTTGATCTCAAAGCATTCTAGCTCTATGATGTAGTCTAGATAGAATACAGCTCTACCAAATGGTAGAGCTAGACCTCAAATGCAATTCTAGCTCCACCACATGGTAGAGCTGGACCTCAAAGCATTCTAGCTCTAGGATGTGGTCTAGGTAGAATACAACTCTAGCACGTGGTAGAGCTCGACCTCAAATGCAATTATAGCTCCTTGGTTCATGTCATGTGAAGTAGGTCTCTTCTTGGAGTAAATGATTTTGTTGATGTTTATGGAACACAGCTAGATCGATGCATTCTTGCTCTAGCACAAGGTAGAGCTAGACCTCAAAGCTTTCTACCTCTACGATTCTAGCTCCACCACATGGTAGAGCTAGACCTCAAAGCTTTCTACATCTACGATTCTAGCTCCACCACATGGTAGAGCTAGACCTCAAATGCAATAATAGCTCCACCACATGGTAGAGCTAGACCTCAAAGCATTCTATCTCTACAATGTGGTTTAGGTAGAATACAGCTCTACCATAGTTACATTCAACCTCAGCCGGTACATTCATTGAACTCTAGCTCTACCACATGGTAGAGCTAGAAGAATGCATTCTAGCTCCACCACATTGTGGAGCTGGACCTCAAAGCATTCTAGCTCTACGATGTGGTCTAGGTAGAATACAGCTCTACCACGTGGTAGAGCTAGATCAAATGCAATTCTAGCTCCTTGATTCTTGTCACGAGAAGTAGGTCTCTTCTTGGAGTAATTGGTTTTGTTGATGTGTATGGAACACAGCTAGATCGATGCATTCTTGCTCAACCACATGGTAGAGCTAGACCTCAAAGCTTTCTACCTCTACGATTCTAGCTCCACCACATGGTAGAGCTAGACCTCAAATGCAATTCTAGCTCTACCACATGGTAGAGCTAGACCTCAAAGCATTCTATCTCTACAGTAAGGTTTAGGTAGAATGCAGCTCTACCACATTTACATTCAAGCTCAGTCGGTTACATTCATTGAAGTCTAGATCTACCACATGGTAGAGCTAGAAGAATGCATTCTAGCTCCACCACATGGTAGAGCTACATTTCAAAGCATTCTGGTCAATACATTTATTAATCTTGCTCTGCCACGTGGTAGAGATAATATCCATTGAAAAACCAGCACTAGAATACTTTGAAGTCCAGCTAGAATGCATTTATCTAGCTCTACCATGTGGTAGAGCAAGACTAACAAATGTTTTGAGATCTCCAAGATGGAAATACTCTTCATTTCTTCACAGTGTTTTCATGGATATATATTGTGATTTTTGAATATGATATTTTAAGTGTTTTTTAAAGTGTCAGAATACAATAACTATAATTAACAATTGTGGTTTTTGTTGTAGGTGAAAGATGTCTCAAAAAAGAAAAGTGGTGGAAGTTCCGGAGAGTGTTAACTTTGCCTCTGCTGATCAATGACGACAGTGGTACTTAGATATTTGGGGTCTTCAGGGTTCACAATTTAACAAAATTCATCTATTTGTTGCTAGTGATGTGGGCGTGAATACTTTTGAGGATCTAGGACCAATGACTCTATCTTATATTTCTGTAGTTGATTCTCATCCCGATATTGAATGCATAAATATTGGGGTACCTGGGATCCATGAGTATCAGCTAGATCCCAAGGCATTCATTATTGAATAAATAGTAAGAGATAAACAAGATACTATGTTCTCTCGAGGGTGGAAGTTAGATTGTGCAAGTCAAGAAATAACTCTTGAAGAGTTGCAAGCTTCCATTGCTTATTGTGTGAAAGGCAAACAAAAAAAAGAGAAAACGCCCTCTAAAAATCCAGTTCAAAAAAAGGCAAAAAGCAGTACAGGTATTATGGATGTAGATGAAGCAGTTCTTAAATCTACAATAGAGAAAACAGGCTTGGAAAATTCAACAAAAATAAGATTTGTGGATCCCAAAGTTTTGAAAAATGAGGTGCAAAAGGCACAAAAGAGTGATACAGGGGGTATGGAAAAATACTCTAAGTATTTTCCATTCAAGTACAAAGAGTATGAGATCCCTGTAGATCAATGCTGGCTAGCTCCTGATCACTATAACTCCCATCAAATAGAACCTCACCGTGTGGATGAATGCGTGTTATTTTTTGGTGCAAGTGCAAACAGGCCAGGAGCGTGTGCATACTTGATGCCTGTAAAGAATGCTGGCAAGAAGAAAGGAATTCCAATGAAACTAAGTGAGGTAACAGAGAAGAAACTCACTGAGTATTCATATTGGATTATTGATGGCCAACATTCCATCTATGCTGCAAAATTCTTACAGTATCAAGAAATGGAAAAAGATGGTCGTGCTCAAGACCTGATACAAGTGTATGAAAAAAGGAAGGCTCGAATTGTTGTAGATCGAGAGCCACAAGTTGCGACGGCCATATCTGCCATAGCTAATGAAGAGGCCCAATCATTATATGTCAAACAACCATACTATGATGTCTTGCAGCACTTGAGGAGTCAGTGGATCTTCAATAATTCTCCGTCAAGGCCAGCATCTGGAGTAACAAAGGGCTCATCATCTCGTGTAGACTGGGATGTATGTCCATATCCCTTGCTCTCTATAATTATATGTTTTGAAAAAAATACTTGATTTTGATCTTTTTTTCTTTTATTTCTTTCCAAAATTTTTTACGAATGGCTAGAATTACGATGGGAGCATCCTTCATTTCAAAGCACTCTGACATGGTCATTTACTGTGATGAAGTTTTCAAAGGCTGGCTTGAAATCATGGAGAAGCAAAACAAGAAACCAACTGCCACAGTTTTCAGATGCCTTGCTGGGCTAGATGAACAAGAAGTCAACCAAATACAATCAGAAATCAGGTCTGGAAAAATTGTTCTTTCAAAGGGTAATAAGGATGTAGATGTGATTGACATGCCAGAGCGTATCAAGTAGCTCAAGCAAGATAAAATTATTCAAGATGCATTGCTTGTAGAGTTCAACACTCTGAACAAGGACAAACAATGTCAAGATTGGTCAGAATTGACTATCATCTATAGCATCAATGAGGCTGTATACTCAGTTCTTCTGAAGTTATGTGATGTGTATATAAAGTCAAAGCTATAGGTTGGATCAAAGAAGATTGATTTTCCAGTAGAAGCAAGGCAATATGTGGAGTGGAATATCAGCCTTAGCAAAGAAAGTTCAACCTTGTCCTTGGATCTCCCTTGGTGTATTTATGCTCTGAGTCTTCCATTCGACGGGAGTTACTACTTGAAGCGCCACCTCAACAATCCAATTTCCATTGGGTTATGTGTTCTCGATAACACTGAAGATTTGGGAAGAAATATGCATTGGGATGTGGAATCATTTGCAATCTTTTGAACGGCATTATGATCATTACAGCAGCTGGTAGATCTTTGCCATCCCAATATGTGTTGCTTACCTTTCTAAATATTACAGATTTTATTCACTTGCAAAATGCTTTAAAAAATTTGAGTGGCATAGCAAAGGAACAATATAATGGGGCATTGCATTTTCGACGTGACAACTGATGCATTGGTGCAATAGAGTTCTTCACATTAACACCATATTGGGGAATATGGGAATTTTCCATAAGTTTGGGACATGTGGTCAAATCTTTGGATTAGTCATAACTTGAACACCGTTACTCGAAATTGAGCGCTCTATAGCTCACTAGATTCCATTTTCCAAGCGCTTTCCAACAATAGGTCACATGATATGGTTTTGAAAAACTTATAGGCATGTTATCCAGTTCCCACCTTTTTAGTATTCAAAAAATGGGAGTTGGGAAATTCCCAAACTCACGAATATAGTGTTCATTCTTAGTGTTTTTCAACAAGGGAGATGCCTTTCAAAGACTAGTAGATGTTCCTGATCCAGGTACACAAGCGACAATATTGGATACTGGACTTCTTGACATAGATAATGAAGATGTTAAAACTATCCCAGACATTGAGTTTCTAAGAATCAAGAAGAATCTTTTGATCAAGCAATGTATTCGGAAGTATTGAAGAGAAGGTTGTAAGCTTGTTGATCTTTTCAGTAATGGCTACATCATCGAGCTAGGGCTAGCACTAAATAAGGAAGTGATTTGCCTAGTGGAGAGTATTGAAGATCAAAGAAAGATGGGAACAAGGCTTCTTGACTTTGCAAAGTCAAGAAATGAGCAACCAGTACCGCCTATTACTAACAATCCAAGGAATACCATGGAAAGATCGAGCCATGGTGAAGTTCGTTCAGCTTGAGATTTTTTGGATTTTGAAGACAGTATGTAACTTCTTAATGGGCTTTCCTTCTATCTTCAATACTTTGATTTGGTGATGTTTTGACTTGTTATATCCTTGGTTCATTTTTTAGTAGTATTTTTGTAGTTGTTTCAAACAAGAGTTGAACCCTCAAACCATTAAGCCAAAGGAAAGCTCTCAAATTATCTATGTAAATTGGAGATTCTTCTCTTTTCTATTCTTTTTTATGGTTTTATGGTTTTTTATGATTTTTGTCTTCTCTAAATTAAAAATGATGTTATGCCTCATTGCAAAAATGCATCTCCCTCTCTTCTCTAGTAAATCCAACCATTCTTTATCCTAGATGAGTGATTAATGAATAAAATCCAGTTTTTCATAATGTTTCTCTTAAATAAGTAGAAAAATGTTTACTTTAGAATGATTTAAATACTCTTGGTGCACTTCTAATTAGAGACTTAAAATTTAAAAAATGGTCAGCCATACAAAGGAGGTTATGGTGAAATTTTTCAAAAATTTAGAAATAAGTATTATCTTTTATTATTCTAAAAGAGTAATCCTTATGATTTCTATATTCTAAAAGTGTCATTTTCCTGCATAGAAGATGTATTTTGATTATTTGTATAAAAGAAATTTATTTTTATTTTAAAAGTGTTACTTTTATCACATTGATTTTTATGCATAAAATAATAAGTAAAAGATTATTATTTTTATTTTAAAAGAGTTTCTTTCATCATATTGATTTTCATGCATAAAAGTATGCATAAAGATTTTTTTTAATTATAAAAGTGTTACTTTTATCATTATTGAGTTTTATGCATAAAAGTTTTTTTATTATTTTAAAAGAGTTACTTTCATCATATTGATTTTCATGCATAAAAGTATGCATAAAGAATATTTGTTTTTATTATATAAGTGTTACTTTTATCAGTATTGATCTTAATGCATAAACATATGCATAAAAGATATTTTTCATATTAAAAGTGTGATTTTCATCATAAATGATTTTTATGCATAAAAGATAATTTTTTATATTAAAAGTGTGATTTTCATCATAAATGATTTTTATGCATGAACATATGCATAAAAGATATTTTTTTATATTAAAAGTGTGATTTTTATCATAAATGATTTTTATGCATGAACATATGCATAAAATATATTTTTCTTTATTAAAAGTGTGATTTTTATCATAAATGATTTTTATGCATGAACATATGCATAAAATATATTTTTTTATATTAAAAGTGTGATTTTCATCATAAATGATTTTTTATGCATAAATGGGTGCATAAGAGATATTTTTTAAAAGAGTGATTTTCATCATAAATAATTTGTATACATAAAAGAAATTCTTTCATGTTAAAAGAGTGATTTTCATCATCAATGATTTTTATGATGATAAAAGTTTGACTTTCATCAGAATTGGATTTTATGCATAATTAGATGCATATAGAATCTTTAGAGGAAATTCTACCGTTTCATATTCACTAAGATGGTAATGAGAAAATTCAATTAAATTATCGAAGTCGGAGATTGAGATAAATGATTATTTTATTTCTCATAAAAGAAATTCATGTTTTAGAAATCTGTAAACAAATATTTCTCGAACGAATTTTAGAAAAAGATAAATTGAAATAGTACCTTTCAAGAAAGATAGTTTAGGAAGAACCTTTCCACACCCAAACTCTGATTCATACTATTGACCAAGACCTAATTCCTTCGTCAATGACGATGTGCTCAGTTCAGGAAAAATGCACTCAACACACCCACGGAATCTGAAACTAAGTTAAGACTTTTGATTTTGATCTAAGGATCAAGTCAACAGAATTCGAGGAATTCTGTTTGGAATTCAAACCTGGATCTAGAAGTATTGAGATACGGATTTAAGATTATTCACGGTTTTCAAACAAAATCAAAACTGAAAACTTGCATAGAAACCCTATTTTCTTAAAGGACTATCTTACGCCAGAATGCAGGAGGGAGCATTTGGCATATATGTTTATCTAAGGGAAGTTCGGTTGCAACAGCTGGCGGGGAGTGTTCGAGGGACAGCTCACGCGGCAAAGTCTGCCGAGGTCTTGACCAGCCTCGGTATGGTTAAAATGGTGCGCTTTCGATACGATGGGCGAGGGCCAACAAAGCGGTCCTTGAGTGAAGTGCCAGGACACCTAAGGAAGATCCTGGAGGGTTCTGACCAGGCGATGCATGGGCTCGCGGTGCCGAGGACATCCATGCGTATGTCGAGCAAGATATTGTATGACAGACCAATGTTATTGTAATCTATCATTGGATCTCGTTGTTGACTTGCTTGTCTCAACGGAGAGTCCAGAGTGATACTGTTTTGTGAGAAACAAAGACTCAATGGAAATTTTGAAGTATGACGTGTAACCAGTAAATTGTTTGTCAATGGATTGTTTTTTTTATTAAAGTTTGAAAGAGGAGTGTGTGCGTATCTGTTTTCTAAAGCTAAAGTTAAGAAAGACATTCAATTATGGGTGGGTGAGTAATTGTTTGGTTCTACCGATTCTAGTGGCAAGGTAGTGGGTAACCCATGGGCCGGATGGGGTTAGGTTGGAATCAGTGGAGTTTAAATAATTCAACTGAAAAATCTAAGGATTACGCTAGGATTTGAGTAGATAGTTAATTCCGTGATAAATTTCTCGATTGAGTGGATCCACGGCTGTGCCTAAACTTGATTAGGAAAAAAGCTTAAATTGCTCAAATGATCAAATTATATCAGTGATAGTTTCCTTCTATCTGGTTTATTCAGGTGAAGGAAAGTTTATAATTGATCTCGTTAGAAAAATTCGATTTAAATTTTTTTCAAAAAGGTAAAATCGTCCCCGCTTTCCGAGCGTGGGAAATTTTTTCGATTTCCGTTTGCGGAATGACCACCAGCTTAGTCTCGTGCCTGGACATTCGAGGGCGAGGCCCTGAGTGAGAAACCCTGCCCCGCGCATGAGGGGGCTCTACTGGCGGAGGGGGAAGATTCCTCCCCAGCCTCTCAGGATGTCTAGTATCTTCCCTTGAACCAATCCCCTCTTCAGAAATATAAAAGATCTTGTTTCTGCCTGTTTTGGCTTAAAGAGAGAAAATGGTCTAGAGAGAGGTTATTCAGATTTTTAATATTTTTGGATAGAAAAATTTCTCATCTTATTAATATAAGCTCCCCTGAAGCAGAAGTTCAAAAAGATTTCCAGAAGGTGCATTAGAAATCAAGTATAATCTGTTCAAGAGGAATTATCCTGAGGGTCAAGATTTTTTCAAAATTTTAAATTAAGGTTCCTATGGACCAATAAGATCAATCCATGTGTGGGGAGGAGATAAATCCAATTTGTAAAAGAAAATACCCAAAAATGAGTAAATGCTCACATAAGATGAAGAGTTGACTATGTACAAGGGTTATTAGTAAAAAACTATGAGTATTACTAAAAAAATGAGATATTTTGGGTATAATGATTCCATTTTGACACATATGTAAAGAAGGGGAGTCCCTTCAAGGAGGCGCCTACTTCACATGATTGAATGAGTTTTTAAAAAAAATAATGTGATATTTTTATCTCTCCTCTCTCTTGGATCAAACCGAATCAAAAAAGGAACCAAACCGAATCAAAAAGGAACCAAACAAGGTCCAAATCTGGTCCAAATTCAACCAAACTGAATCTAGAAAATTCTAGAAATCAGTTGGCCTTGATTAGAGCCTCCCTCTCCTATAAATAGAACCTGAGTCTTTGTAAAAAAATATGAGAATTATACTATGCCAAAATTATGCTAAAATAATGCTAATTTTTACTATTCTCTAAAATTCTCTCCAAATTGAAGAAATTGGAGCTTCCCTCTTTCTTCAATCTCCATTGGTGACTCCATCAGCACACCAAACCAATTGATTGGTTGGGGGCCTCTACCATGAACAAAGAATCAAGCAATTTGTAAGGTAAATGGTGAGTTTTGATCTTTTCTATAAATTCTCAATGTTTCTCTCTTCTCAAACCCTCTCAAGCTTGAGAAGCTTCATTGGAATGGTTTTTGAATGCTATTGAAGTTAATTGATGTGAATGGTAGTAAATAATTACATAAATTTCTATTTATGCTTAATTTGAATGGTTTTTATGTAGTTTCTCTCTCTCACTCAAAGAATGGTCATTCTCATGACCTATTCTTAATCTAAATGAAGCTTTTCATAAAGCTTTTTCTTAATCCAAGATTAATCTATGCTTGAGGCCAAATTAATGGCTTTTTTCTATACTTTTAGTTTATGTATTTCATGAATATTGATGATTCAATCTATTATGGATTAATGATCCAATTAGGGAGCATTCTAATCATTCCCTTAATGTTAAGCTTTATCCTTTAAAATAGAGATTTATCAGTCATAGTAGTGGAGCTATGGCAAAATTTTTGTAAAAATTACACAAAATAATTTCATTCAAAGCATGAAAAGATGACTTCCTACCATATTCTAGAAATTATCATTCTAGATTAATTGAAAGAATTTCATTGTAATCATGAAGAAATTGATTTTTATGTTATGCATAATTGATGAATTAAGAAAAAGAGGATTTCTAGTAATTAAGTTTTATGTTAAAAAGAGTAATCCCCATCGTATGAGTATTCTTAAAGGGATATTTTCATTCTAGACATAGAAAAATGTATACTAGAAATATTTTATTATAAAAGTGTGATTTTAATCATATGATTTTTATGCATAATTAGATGCATAAAAGAATTTTTTTTTTATTAAAAGTGTGATTTTCATCATAAAGGATTTTATGCATAAATTAGATGCATAAAAGAAATTCTTTTATATTAAAAGAATGATTTTCATCATAAATGATTTGTATGCATACACATATGCATAAAAGAATTTTTATATTAAAAGTGAGATTTTCATCATAAATGGATTTTATGCATAAATAAGATGCATAAAAGAAATTCTTTTATATTTAAAGAATGATAAATGATTTGTATGCATAAACATATGCATAAAAGAATTTTTATATTAAAAGTGAGATTTTCATAAATGGATTGTAGGCATAAATTAGATGCATAAAAGAAATTCTTTTATATTAAAAGAATGATTTTCATCATAAATGATTTGTATGCATAAAAGATTATTTTTATATTAAAAGTGAGATTTTCATCATAAATGAAATTTATGAATAAATTAGATGCATAAAAGAAATTCTTTTATATTAAAATAATGATTTTCATCATAAATGATTTGTATGCATAAAAGATTTTTTTTTCATATTAAAAGTGAGATTTTCATCATAAATGGATTTTATGCACAGATTAGATGCATAAGAGAAATTCTTTTATTCTAAAAGTGTAATTCCTACTAAATTGGATTTATGCATGGAAAGATGCATAAAGAAATTATTTTAACCCAAAAGTGTTATTCTCATCAATTTTTATTTTATGCATAGAAAGATGCATAAAGAATTTTATTTTTAATTCAAAAGAGTTATTCTTATCAATTTTGATTTTCTGCATAGATAGATGCATAAAAGATTTATTTTTATTCTAAAAGTGTTAATTTCATTAAGATGGAAATTTATGCATAGAAAGATGTATAAAAGATTTATTTCGAGAGTATTATTCTCATTAAATTGGAATTTATGCATAGTAAAATGCATAAAAAGATTATTATAAAAGTGTTATTCCTACTAAAGTTGTCTTTATGCCTAATAAGATGTGTATGCTAGGATGTGATAAGAGGTGTATGAGCTGTGAGAGGATGTGATAAGATGCGTATGGGAAGTGATAGGATGGGATAAGATGTGTATGAGATGTGCTAGGATGTGATAAGATGCGTATGAGTGTATGAGATGTGCTAGGATGTGATAAGATGCGTATGGGAAGTGATAGGATGTGATAAGATGTGTATGAGATTTGATACGATGTGATAAGATGCGTGTGAGATGTGATAGGATGTGATAAGATGTGTATGAGATGTGATAGGATGTGATAAGATGTGTATGAGATGTGATAGGATGTGATAAGAAGTATATGGGATGAGTTAAGATGTGATAAGATGAGTTAGGATGCAATAAGATGTGTATGGGATGAGGTAAGAAGTGTATCTGATGGGATAAGATGTATATGGGTTGTGATAGGGCAAGAATGGATGTGATGTAAAAGAATAGATATGAAGGCGTATATGGTTATATGAATGGGGATGTAGAAATAGATGTATGGATGTGGATGTGGATATGGATGTATGGATGTGGATGTATGAATGTGAATGCGGATGTGAATGTATGATATAGATGTATGAATATGGATGTGGAAATGGATGTATGGATGTGGATGTATGAATATGAATGTATAATATAGATGTATGAATATGGATGTGGAAATGGATGTATGGATGTGGATGTATGAATGTGAATGTATGATATAGATGTATGAATATGGATGTGAAAATGGATGTGTGAATGTGGATGTATGGATGGAGATGTGGATGTAGATGTATGAATGTGGATGTGAAAATGGATGTATGGATGTAGATGTGAATGTGGATGTAAGAATGTGGATGTAGATGTGAAAATGGATGTATGGATGTGGATATGGATGTGGATGTGGATGTGGATGTATGAATATGGATGTGGAAATGGATGTATCGATGTGGATGTATGAATGTGGATGTGAAAATGGATGTATGGATATAGATGTGAATGTGAATGTGGATGTATGAATGTGGATGTGTATGTGGAATAATGAATGCATAAATGTATGTGAATGGATATGAAGTCGATATGAGCGAATGGATGAGATGAGATGTCATGTGAATCAGAATGTAAATGAATAATATAAGATGTGAACGAATGAGATGTAATGAGAAATGGATGTGATGAGACGTAATGTAAATTAAGAAAGATAGGAATGGATGTTATGTGAAGTGAATGAATCTGATGTGATGGGATGGAAAATGATGTATCTGGTCAAGAATGAATACACATATGATTTGGAATTGGGTTAAGTAATATGGATTGATGTGGAACAATCTACTGAAAGACGTGAGTTCATTATAGAAACTGTATTTGTGACCTGTTTGTAAATGACTATTTTATGTCAAGAATGTTGGGGAAGCATTTTGACCGTCTTGTGATTAAGGTTGTGGAGACCTAACAGATAAAGTTGCAACTGCTGACGGAGAGTCAATGGAGGACGTCTTGTGTAGCGAGGTCGGCCGAGGTCTTGACCAGCCTCGGTTTGATTTAAATGGTGAGCTTCCGGTACGGTGGATGAGGGACCAAGGAAGCGGCCTATGAGTGAAGCGCTAGGTGACCTGCAAAGTCCAAACCCTTGACAGTTATAACATTTCACTCTCTTGTTCAAGGGTGGAACTTTTGAAGTTGAAATCTAGGGGATTGAGTTTCGGGAAAAGGACATTTCTTCCATTCTGGAACTTCCCATATCCTGGGTTTGGCCCTAATATCTCTTAGGCGCAGGAAGGTTGGAATCACCTTCTGGGAATAAAAACCTTTTGAAAGGTGATGGTGTTGGATTTGCCAAGACTTTGACATCAAAGGCTTTGGCGAAATCCTTCGCCATTCTTACTGCTTCGGCCATTGAGATAGGTTTGGCACTTGACTAAAGTATCCAATGGCTCGTTCATTCCCCGAATGAACCTGGCCATCAGCTGCTTTCATCCAATTGAGGGGAATATTTAAGGAGAAGGGAAAAAGCCTGATGGTACTCTTCAATTTTTCGGGTTTCCTGCCTTAGTTCCAAGAACTCATTCATCTTAATTTCAAGAAAGCCTGGGGGACAAAATCTCTTTATGAGGTAAGCCTTGAGATCGGTCCAGGTTTGGGTATTTCGGTCGAGACGGTTTGTCTCGCAGTGGTTTCTCCATGCCACTCTATCTGTCTCCACTATCTTCAGCCTAGCAAGAGCCATTTTTTCTCTTCTCATTACCGTTTACATCGAAGTATTCTTCCACATTGATTCGATCCACTTCTCCACAGTCTCGCCCAAGTTTTCCCCTTCACCCTTGAACTGATTCTTGGTCAATGTTCCTATCAATACGAAAATTCTTGTTAAGTCTCTTTATTTATGATTCAATCCAAATTTTGATTCAACTGATTCCGGGGTTCTCTAAATAGGTCAGCTCCCCACAGAATCAAGGGATAAAGATACTCATATAGAACGCATTATCAATTGACAATTCATTCAGAATATCTCATTCATATCTTTAACACAATAATGGTCCATCAGACTGAATTTTTCTATCTGAACAATCCTCCATGGGGATTTCAATTTTTCAGATTTTTAATTTATCAACCCTTAACTTGATCCACTGATCAGAAGTTAACAGTAACAATCTGCCAGCACGACTCATTAATCTCATAGTGATTGGTTGACGTCATTAACGTCATTCAAGTTAAGAACATCATCACAGGGACTCGTCCCATTCATCCTCATTGTGGTTTTGCTCGGCTTATTACATTTCAACTAAATTTCAGGAATCATCATTTTTTCAATTAGAATCCAAATCAACTCATCAGTTCTCAACCAGAATTTAAAAATCATATCAACCACATTTGAATTCATCATCTGGATAGCATTAATGCTTATAATTTCAAGTCTTAGATTTACTCGTATATACTGCCAATAAAGAGCTGCAGTTATACCCTCGATATATATGGGTAGTCATGGTTCTTGGAACTATAAGGTAAATACCATCATGTCTAGGCCTCAACCAAGTCAGGGATTCCATACCAATGCGGTACTTCCGTCTCTAAAGACCCAATTACCAATTTACGATTTTTAGTTTGAATATCAAATTGTATGAATTTTATCACACAATTACAACCTTTTAGTGCCTCTTGATAAAATTTTGACCTATTTGGCTTCTCGGTTGATCCTCATTAGCCAAATAGCTTTGATACCAACTGTGAGATCCCCGTCCCCACCACGCAATGGATTCTGGGTGCTAGTAGCGGAAGTAGTACTTCTTGCTTGGGACAGGCTCCCACACTCGGGGACTCGCCCATGGATATCCGGATAAGAGACTAATCCATCGGGTTTTCCAAAACCGAACCCGGAAAAACTTCCTTTGCCCAGAAAGCACGGGCGATTCCACCAGGATTATTTTTCCCTAACGTAGTCAAAAGCCTTAACTAACTGAACTGATTTGACCGAACACGTAAGTTCCATAGTCAAATCAAGGGACAGATTGTACTTGGATCATAGAGACCAATGCTTTTTTTCTCATTGAGAGACACAGCCGTTGATTCTTTTCCATAGAACAAATTTTATCCGGGATTTACTTCATCTATCAAACTAAACAGAAATTGAGTCTCGATTTACGGATCCATCAGTCTAGCCTAACCCCATCCAGTCCCATGGGTTAGGCAACCGCCCAACCACTGTAGTGATGGGATGTAATTTAGAATTTGGTTAGGTTTTGTCCCGGGTACCAGGGAAAAGAGTTCCCAGGCCCCCTAGCCGGATGTTCATGCAAACATAAACTAGTCACACCACTTACACACCCAATATGAAATTGCCTTTTTCTCAGCATCACCTATCTTTAAAATAATCCTTTAATGAAACCATTGTGTCACTTATTATCACAATCCTCAAAACCTCTAGTTGTGTCACTTATTATCACAATCCTTTAATGAAACCATTGTGTCACTTATTATCACAATCCTCAAAATCTCTAGTTGAATCCTTATTTCCAATCAATCCTTCATCGGTGTACTTATGGCATCATTGGCAATCAGAACGCTCACCACCTGTTCACTCAGGGGTCTTTTCAATAGTTCCTAGCTCATAGTACCCGGCAATATAATCACATATAAAAATCTAGATGGAATCTTCGTGATCAGCAAGATCAACCAACAGATCCATATAAAAGAGCCATGGACTCATCCGTTGAGGTCAATCAACCAGATCCATGCCCGATTTCAGAAAATAACTCTTACTTCTTGTTCCAATATCTTCCACAACGCACGTGTGGGTATCTTTGGTGACCCAGAGCCCGAGCACCGTATGGTCAGCACCCTCTAGGATCCTTCGCAGGTCACCTAGCGCTTCACTCATAGGCTGCTTCCTTGGTCCCTCATCCACCATACTGGAAGCTCACCATTTAAATCGAACTGAGGCTAGTCAAGACCTCGACCGACCTTGCTACGCGAGACGTCCTCCATTTACTCTCCATCAAAAGTTGCAACTTTATCAGTTAGGTCTCCACGACCTTAATCACAAGATGGTCAAAATGCTTCCCCAACATTCTTGACATAAGACAGTCATTTACAAACAGGTCACAAATACAGTTTTTATATTGAACTCTCATCTTTCTACATTATTCCACATCAATCCATATTACTTAATCCAATTCCAAATCATATGTGTATCCATTCTTGACCAGATACATCATTTTCCATCCCATCACATCAGATTCATTCACTTCACATAACATCCATTCCTATCTTTCTTAATTTACATTACGTCTCATCACATCCATATCTCATTCGTTCAGATCTTATATTATTCATTCACATTCTGATTCACATGACATCTCATCTCATCCATTCGCTCATATCCATTTACATTCATATTTGTATTCATTATTCCACACACACATCCACATTCACATCTACATCCATACATCCATTTTCACATCCACATTCATACATCCACATCCACATCCACATTCATACATCCACATCCACATCTACATTCATACATCCACATTCACATTCATATCCATACATTCATACCCACATTCCACATTCATACATCCATATCCACATTCCACATTCATACATCCACATCCACATTCACATTCACATCCATACATCCATATCCACATTCCACATCCTCATTCACATTCACATACATCTACATCCACATTCCATATCTACATCCACATCCACATTCCATATCTACATCCATATTTCCATTCACACATCCACATTCACATTCACATTCACATCCATACATCCATATCCACATTCCACATCCTCATTCACATTCACATACATCCACATTCCACATCCTCATTCACATTCACATACATCCACATCCACATTCACATTCACACATCCTCATTCACATTCAAATACATCCACATCCACATTTCATATCTACATCCATATCCACATTCGCACATCCACATTCACATTCACATACATCCACATTCACATTCACATTCACATCCATACATCCATATCCACATTCCACATCTACATCATTTCTTTCACATACATATAACTACATCCATTCTTTCACATACATACATCTCCATCTATTCCTCGTTCATTTTCATCTATTTGATTCGTTTCACATCCTCATATCTATTTATAGAATACAAGAGAATTCTTATTTTTGATTATAAGATTTCTTTACGCATCTATTTATGCATAAATTCCATTTTAAGGAGACTAACACTTTCGAAATAAAAATCAATCTTTTATGCATCTTCCTATGCATAAATTTATTTTAAATGAGAATGACACTTTTGAATTAAAAAATCAATCTTTTATGCATCTTCCTATGCATAAAATCAAAATTGACAAAAATAACTCTTTTGAACTAAAAATAGATTTCTTTATGCATCTTTCTATGCATAAAATCAAAATTGATGAGAATAACTCTTTTGGGTTAAAATAAATTCTTTATGCATCTTTCCATGCATAAATCCAACTTAGTAGGAATTACACTTTTAGAATAAAAGAAATTTTCTTATGCATCCTATTTATGCATAAAACCATTTATGATGAAAATCACACTTTTAATATAAAAAAATATCTTTTATGCATATGTTTATGCATACAATCATTTATGATGAAAATCACTCTTTTAATATAAAAAATATCTTTTATGCATATGATTATGCATACAATCATTTATCATAAAAATCACTCTTTTAATATAAAAGAATTTCTTTTATGCATCTAATTTATGCATAAAACATTTATGATGAAAGTAACACTTTTATAAAATAAAAATAATCTTTTATGCATGAAAATCAAATATGATAAAAGTAACACTTTTGTAATTAAAAAAAAAATCTTTTATGCATACTTCTATGCAAGAAAATCAAATATGATAAAAGTAACACTTTTATTTAAAAAAAATCTTTTATGCATACTTTTATGCATGAAAATCAAATATGATAAAAGTACCACTTTTATAATAAAAATAATAATCTTTTATGCATCTTCTATGCATGAAAATGACACTTTAGAATATAGAAATCATAAGGATTACTCTTTTAGAATAATGAAAGATAATACTTATTTCCAAATTTTTAATTTTTTTTTTCCATAACCTCCTTTGTATGGCTGACCATTTTTCAATTTTAAGTCTCTAAAATTAATTAGAAATGCATCAAGAGTATTTACATCATTCTAAAGTAAGATTTTTCTACTTATTTAAGAGAAACATTATGAAAAACTTGATTTTATTCATTAATCATTCACCTAGGATAAAGAATGGTTGGATTTACTAGAGAAGAGAGGGGGATGCATTTTTGCAATGAGGCATAACATCATTTTTAATTTAGAGAAGACAAAAATCATAAAAAACCATAAAAACCATAAAAAAGAATAGAAAAGAGAAGAATCTCCAACTTACATAGATAATTTGAGAGCTTTCCTTTGGCTTGATGGTTTGAGGGTTCAACTCTTGTTTGAAACAAGAGTGGCCACCAATCTTTTGGAAGAGGGAAGGTCAAAAACTAATGAATTATGAGTAAAATTCACTATTTCTGGCACTTAGGAGAGGCAGGGTAAGAGTGCAAAACACTATTGAGTTTCAACAAATGGGAAGGCTTCTATTTATAGGAAAAAGTGAGCCTCTAACCAAGCAAACTGATTCTAGAATTTTTCAGATCAGTTTGGTCAATTTTTGACCATTTTTAGGTTAGTTTTGCTCACTTTTTGGGATCTAGTTGAAACAAGAGAGAGGAGAGATGAAAATATCTCAATATTTGGGAGTTTAAAACTTATTCAAGAATGTGAAATAGGCGTCTCCTTCATCAGGGAAATTCCCCCATACTGAGGTGTCAAAAATGCATCATTTCACCTAAATATCTCTCTTTTTTAACTATTAACCTTGTCCTTAGTCAACTCTTTATCTTATGTGAGTATTTACTCATTTTTGGGAGATTTTTCTTTTATTCTTCTATTTATCTCTTCGGTACATTTGGATGAATCTTATTGGTCCATAGGAACCTTAATTTAAAATTTCAAAAAAATGTTCACCCAGGATAATGCCTCTTGAACAGATTATACTTAATTTCTAATGCACCTTTTGAAAATCTTTTTGAACTTCTATTTCAGGGGAACTTATTTTAATAAGATGAGGTATTTTTCTACCCAAAAATATTTAAAATCTGAATATTCTCTTTCTAGAATATTTTCTCTCTCTAGGCCAAAACTGGTAGAAATGAGATCTTTTATATTTCTGAAGAGGGATTTGATTACAAGGGAAGATACTGGACATCTTGAGAGGCTGGGGGAGGAATCTTACATACATGCATTACACAAACATTGTGAATGGTAGAATGACGGTAGAGCCATTCTTGTAAGAACATTTTGCTATAGAATGTCCCTTGAGCCATTCTACCTACACAATGTGCTTGTAAGAATGGCCCTAGGGCCATTCTACTAGCACAATGTGCTTGTAAGAATCACCCTAGGCCATTCTACCAAACCCAAGAAATGGCTAAGTTATCTGTGCCTAGTCGAGTTCGCTTACAATGCTTCTTATCACCGAAGTATCGGGATGAGCCATTTTTGAAGCTTTGTATGGACAAGATTGCTTAACTCCATTAAATTGGTCCGACCCATTGATTAGGGTCGAGATGTCCAGACAGATGCTTGACAACATGGAGCAGCAGATGCAGTCAATTCGTAAAGATATAAAAGCTACCCAGGATAGACAGAAGCAATATGCAGATAAGAAGAGAATAGATAGAGAATTCAAAGAAGCAGATATGGTCGTCATTCGAGTATGGCCCAAAAGAAGTTCTTTATCTCTTGGGAAGTACAAGAAGTTATCCCCCAGATATTGTGGGCTATATCTGATTACAAAGAAAGTAGGTGACTTAGCCTACGAGCTTCTTCTGCCTCCTCATCTCAAAGTTCATAATGTATTTCATGTAAACTCGGAAAAACTTCTCTTGCCCGGAAGGCACAGGCGATTCCTCCAGGATAAGATTTTACTCTAACGTAGTCAAGATCATTATTGACCAAACTGATCTGACTGCACCTATAAAGATACTCGGCCAGATCAAGGAAGAAACTTGCACTTGGATCATAGAGATCAACGCTTTTTTTCCCATTAAGAGGCACAGCCGTTGATTCCTATCCATAGAACAATTACTATCCAGGATTTACTTCATGTATCGTAATAACAGAAAAGAGTCTCATTTTACGGATCCATCAGTCCAGCCTAACCCCATCCAATCCCATGGGTTAGCCAACCACCCAACCACTGTAGTGATGGGATCCAATTAGGAATTTGGTTAGGTTTTGTCCCGGGTACTAGGGAAAAGAGTTCCCAGGCCCCCTAGCTGGATGTTCATGCAAACATAAAACTAGTCACACCACTTACACACCCAATATGAAATTGCCTTTTTCATAGATTCAGTCATCTTTAAAACAATCATTTAATGAAACCAAAGTATCACTGATCACAATCCTCCAAAATATACGGTTGAATCTTAATTTCCAATCATTCCTTCATCAGAGTATCTATGGCATCATTGGCAACCAGAATGCTCACCACCTGTCCACTCAGGGGCCTTTTCAATAGTTCCTAGCTCATAGTACTTGGTAATATAATCACTTATAAAAATCAAGATGGAATCTTTGTCGAAGATCAGCAAGATCAACCAATAGATCCATATACAAGAGCCATGGACTCATCCGTTGAGGACCAGCAAGGTCAATCAACCAGATACATGCCCGGTTTCAGAAAACATCTCTTACTCCTTGTTCCAATATCTTCCACGATGCACATGTGGGTATCTTCGGTGACCCAGAGCCCGAGCACCATATGGTCAGTACCCTCTAGGATCCTTCGCAGGTCACCTAGCGCTTCACTCATAGGCCGCTTCCTTGGTCCCTCATCCACCGTACCGGAAGCTCACTATTTAAATCGACCGAGGCTGGTCAAGATGACCTCGACCGACCTTGCTACGCGAGATGTCCTCCATTTCATTAGAGTTTGAAACTTTATAAGTTAGGTCTCGAGGACCTTAATCACAAGACGGTCAAAATGCTTCCCCAGCATTCTTGACATAAGATAGTCATTTACAAACAGGTCACAAATACAGTTTCTATAATGAACTCACATATTTCAGTAGATTGTTCCACATCAATCCATATTACTTAACCCGATTCCAAATCATATATGTATCCATTCTTGACGAGATACATCATTTTCCATCCCATCACATCAGATTCATTCACTTCACATAACATCCATTCCTATCTTTCTTAATTTACATTACGTCTCATCACATCCATTTCTCATTACATCCACATCTTATATTATTCATTTACATTGTGATTCACATGACATCTCATCTCATTGCTCATATCGACTTCATATCCATTCACATACATTTATGCATTCATTATTCCACATACACATCCACATGACATCTCATCTCATCCATTCGCTCATATCGACTTCATATCCATTCACATACATTTATGCATTCATTATTCCACATACACATCCACATTCATACATCCACATTCACATGTACATCCATACATCCATTTTCACATCCACATTCATACATCCACATCGATACATCCATTTCCACATCCATATTCATACATTACGGTTTCAACCCATCTCATAGATTAACTGTCTCACGAGCGACGACGGCGGCTAACCCTTTTCACGGTTTTAACCATTTCACGGTTTTCCCCATCTCACAGCTCAATTACTTCACGACGGTTTGACCCATCTCACAATTTTAACCATCTATAACGGGTTTCGTTGCACTCTCAGTCCTTGACTTCCTTGTCCCCTTGACATGGCAGGAGTCAACGACGGGCAGTCTTTCAGCTAGTCGTTTTTTCTTCTTTCTTCTTCTTCTTCTTCTTACTTTTTTTTTGTGAAAATTAGTGTGTGTGAGTGTTATATTCAATGAGAGGTGTGTTAGTGGTGTGAAGAATAACAACGTACGAGTCTACAAGCGCGAAGGTGCAAACTGTGAGAATGCAGGTTTATGCACTGTGAGATAGCAGGGTGAATCTATAAGTTTAGCTAAGCTAAAGGAAAATGTGCTTCAAATTGATGAAAGAATTGAGTAATAGTAACATTATCACACTTACCATCATACTTGGATAAGTTCGTATAACAATGGTGGTAGGGGTGGTGGAGGACGAGGTATTTGGAGCCATCTTGGGGAGGGATGCCAGAATCAGTGCCACCATCTGCTGATGATGGAGTTGCATAGCCTCCCAGTTGAGTCTTTGCTGGAACTCTCAATCAGCTTCTTCTCGATAGCATTGGTCTTCCTCATACTTGAGTGTGGCTTCCTTATCCTTTTGTTCCTCCCCATGTCTCTGTTCTTCTTTATTTTTTCTTCTTCAGCTTTTCTAGTGTGAATTAAATACCTAGGTTTGACACATATCCAAAAATATCTTTTTAAAACAAAAAGATAAATAGTACTTAAAAACTAAGCTAGGAGAGAGAAATAGAAACAATAAAATAAACGACAACAAGAGAGAAGTAGAGAGAGGGAAAGCATATGCCCTACGAGAAAAGGGTTTTAGAAAATATTCGTCCAAAGTTGGACATTTCAGGGCATTTTTTGAAAAACATTTGCCCCATTTTCTATAATTTTAGATTTATATAGGAGGAGTAAACGCTACCCACCCACACATACATTCATGGAGGCATCTTAATTTTTACCATGGAGGCCCGTTTCATGTTGCTTGTGTTATTGCTCTCTCCCCATGCATTGAGAAGGAAATAAGTTTTAACATTTGTACACTTGTCTACCACATGAGCATCATCTCAAATCATTTTACTCCATGGCCTAGCTTATGGCAAAAACAAAACCCTTGTCAATATCAGTAGGTAAATTATCTTAGAGTGGCTACTAGCCCTTGGCCCTTTGGCCTAGCTTATGGCATACACACACCAACCCTTGTTAGTAGATAAATTTTCTTAGAGTGGTTACTAACCCTTGGCCCTTTATGAGGCCTTGTCTATGAGTCTATTGATGTCCAGTAGAGACTCGGCACTTGCTTGGTTCCAAACCACCTAGTTGACTTCGAAGGACACACAAATAATGAAACTTGACCCAATATGATAAGACAATGCTAGAGCGTTGCGCCACCAATCTGCCTAGACCAAGGTTGTGTACTTCAACCTAGCACACAAGCAAAGCAGAAAAAGGAGCTTCCATCGGACCCAAATGTGCCAGGAACATCACGCAGACCTGGTACGCCCATTTCTTTACTTGAAGAATTGTTTTCTGACCGGAATTGGGAGGATAGAGAAATAATGGGAAAAGAAAAAGAGACCAAGAAAAACCCATGGGACATAGTAAAAGAAATTCCAGTAGTTAAAATCTATCAGGACGACCCAATTAAAGAGGTGTATAGGGATGTGGTAGAAACCTACTATGCAACCACTAAGCACCCGAGCTTAGAGCTTCTAGTCACGCATACAATAACTGTAGAGCATCTAGACGGTTTCACTAAGCGTGTTCATGATAGATGGGGGAACGACTTTAGAACCCTTGAATGGCCAGAGGTTAGGGAAATGACATGGAAAGGAAGGCCCCTTTTCACTGAGGTGTCTACCTTAGACACGGCACGTCCAGACGAATCTGCCTTTCGAGGAGAAATACTAGCACCACCATGGGCTGGAACCTCAAGTGTGGCTCGACGAGCACCTTCCATGCGAACAACTGCTAAAGGACCAGTCTTTCCAACGATTGATCCTACGAGGAGACCCGGGGATATTAGAGAATCTAGGAGAGAAGAAAGACCACAAGCAAGTGGATATGTACCTCCAAGAGAACCCCATAGACCAAGTGAACTGACATTTGAAGAGCCTAGAGTTAGAGGTGGAGACTCATATAGGAGACATGATGATGAATATTCTAGAAAAGTGAGACCATCTACGCTGCAAAAGCTTGTCAAGAAGTATGACGGATCCGGTGACCCATATGACCATATAGCAACTTTTAAGCAAGCTATACATGCAGAGCAAGTCACGGATACGCATACGCAAATCGAAGGATTTGGCTTGACGCTAGAGAGTAAGTCTTTATCATGGTTTCAGACTTCAGAGCCTGAGGCAAAGCGATCTTTCGATGGGCTGGAAAAGAGCTTTATAGCTGCATTTTCAAAAATGGGAATTAAGCACAATGCGGTAGCTCAAATTTACGCTTTTAAGCAAAAAGATCAAGAATCTGTGCGAGATTGTGTAAATAGGCTAAAGCAATACATCAATCGATGCCCTGACGATGAGAAGTCAAGCCAAGGGAGATTAATTTCTATCTTCCTGGAAGGCTTACGAAACAAGACGCTTCATGCTCACTTGTACGTAAAGAAGCATGTCATCTTCAATGAGTGGTGCATGGATGCCATGGATTACGATGACAACTTTGACATGACTGGCATGGGAAACCAAGATAGTCATCCGGATGATAAACATAGCTCTAGGAAGGACTCTGACTCTAGTGTGCCATTAGTTAGTCCAGATCAGATTGCTGAGATAGTATTGAAAAAGATGGGGCAATACTACAGACCTTCCTACCGACCCCAACCATCATACATGCATATTGTACCTATAGGCCCCTACGTCTGTGGAGGATATGGAGGTAGCCCCATAAAACCGAGCAGTGCCCAACCTTCTCACCATTGGTTGGCAATCAACTAACAAAGAAGTGGTGCCAGCTTTGTAAATGGAACTACACACATGTGACTTCGGATTGCAATCACATTGCAAGGATACAAAGGGAACAAGCAGCTAACTTTGCACCTAGACAGCAAGTTGTGAACCATGAGAGAACCTTAGTTGCTCAAGAGCAAGCATGGCCGGTGCTAGGAGCTCAACCTCCTCCACCTGGCACAGCTTCCTTTAGATATGTGGAATATGAGAATCCTGAATTAGGTATGGAGATGGTTAGCTCTCAACCATGCTACATCGAAGTGGAGCATCCTCTTGTCGAACCCTACTTTGAGAACCCAACCAGACCAAGCCTAGTTCATGAGTTTAATGGAGACCCAAGCTCCTTGATGCTTATAGGATCTCAGCCAACCAAGACTCAAGGTTATCCAGGACCATATCCTACAAAGAGACTATACCCCACGCAACAAACAGGACCATGCTACGAATGTGGTGGACCACATTGGGCGAGAGAAAGTCCAAACAAGAAACGACCCCTCTTAGCTAACATAGGCACAACATCTACGTTTCCACCTATCGAGAGGTTTTTCCAAGGGTGTAGCATTGACCATCTACCAAAAGATTGCTTGTGAAAGCCTGCGGATCCGGCAGCACAAAAAGCTAAAGCACCCCTCAACTATGTTGAAGTGATTCCATCACCCACGACATCTGAGGAGGAGAGTGAACTAGTGTCGCTAAAAGTAGTGACTAGAGCCCAAGCGCAAAAGAATGTCAAAGATGTTGTTGAGAAACCCTCTGAGATTAAGGTTCTATCCAAAGATGGAAAAGAGAGAAAGAAATCAACTCGACGTAAACCACGCAGCAAGGGGAGTAAGAAGTCGACGGAGCAGAAGAGCTCTGATGGAGGAAACTCTATCCCAAAAGAGCTAGAAGGAATGTTGAAAACGAAACAAATCGGAGAGAAAACTCAAACTAAGCAAAAGGGAAATGCATCCGAGTCTAAGGAAAGCTCAGGGGGATCAGTCCTTGTGGACAAGGTGTATGAGCCTTTAGATGTAGCGCTTCAGGCGTATAATAGTAGGATCACAGCTCTGACTGAGCTGCCTAAGAAGCTGCAAGAATATCCCAACCCTCGTGAGAAGAGACAATCAACTTGGCTATCCATAGATTAGGGATACTCAGACTCTAATAGTAGACGGCCCACCACCTATGTACGCAAGAGGACCTGCTTCTCTGAAGCCTAACTTAGAGACGATACCAGAAGCCATGCCAAGCATGGAAAAGGGAAGTGAAGTTGTATCTCTACATTTCCCAGAAATACCTGAAGGAGATGAATTACCTCATACCAATACATACGAGTCAAAACCATTGACTACCGTGGATTTTGGAGATGAAATTCCTGAAATAGAGGAAGAAGTAGCAAGGGAGATGTGGGAAGCGGTGCGAAAACAAGTTGAGGATCTAGCATCTTCTGATTGACAAGTCACCACCATTCTCTAAAGTAGAATTCTTGAATCAAAGGGTTCAAGAATTACATGCTTTATCTCTACCAGATGATGCTTAGACTATTGTCTCAGCTCGGAGCAATAAGCTCACATGCAAGACACTGCCCTCATATTTAGGACTGTACGAAGCACATAGCCAAATCATGCGAGTACCATCAATGACACGACAACCTCATCAGGAATGAGACATAGGGAGTTTACAAGCTTTAATGTCGGCACTAGTTACGTGTACCATTCCACTCGTGGAGTTCTTAAAGCTTAGGCCAAGATTGTGGGAAGAAGTGGCTACACAATTAACTGAGCAAGGTTTGTGGAACCAGAACATCCAGGTTAAGGAGTTGTTGAAGGCAAAGGCTTTTGAGCTAATGCTTAAGCAAACAATTCCGGTTCCTGTGAACAAAGTTGGCAAGCATTGTGAGGACGATGAAGGAAATACTACGCTTCCTGTGGAGATCAACAAGATTGAATCTATAGCTATTCTAGATAGTGGAGCGGGGGTGATTATAGCAACAAATACTATATGGGAAATATGGGGAAAACCTGCAATTAGAAGTACAAGGATGAGTTTGCAATTGGCAGACGGAAATCTAGAGAGTCCCATAGGATTGCTTGAGAATGTTATAGTCAAGTCATGTGGCATTGAGTACGGACATACCTTTGCTATCGTAGACTTTGGCAAGAACACAAATTACGAAGTGATCCTAGGAAGGCCATTCATGCGCCAATTCAAAATGATTCAAGATTGGGGTTACAATTACTTGTACCTCAGACATGAAAATGTAACCACGAGGGTGAATCTGAAAAACCATGCTTATCGAGATGTGACACACTCTCCTGTGGATGAGTTTGATTCCGCTTCTTCAGAAGCATCGGGAGCAACTATGTCTGAAGGAAGAGCTGATCTATGGATCTGTGGAGCATCTTGTCGAGACTTGCAACCTAGAAATGTTACCATAGACAGAAGTGTGAAGGATGAGGCGTATATCCCTATACCTTTTCCTGAGAACTTGATAGATCCCTTTGAATGGAACCATGTTTTAGCTACCATAGACACTTGTGCATTGCCAAGGCAAACACAGTTCTGTGATCTAGAAGGGTATGACATTATTCCCGTAAAAATGCTAAGACCAATCTATGCAGAGGAACCTCAAGAAGCCCCTAGGTATGAAGCAAAAAAATCATTATTGCTAGGAGTACTCGGTCAGATCAAGGAAGAAACTTGCACTTGGATCATTGGGATCAACGCTTTTTTCCCCATCAAGAGGCACAGCCGTTGATTCCTATCCATAGAACAATTACTATCCGGGACTTACTTCATCTATCGTAATAACGGAAATTGAGTCTCGATTTACGGATCCATCACTCCAGCCTAACCCCATCCGATCCCATGGGTTAGCCAACCGCCCAACCACTGTAGTGATGGGATCCAATTTGGAATTTGGTTAGGTTTTGTCCCGGGTACCAAGGAAAAGAGTTCCAAGGTCCCCTAGCCGGAATTTCATGCAAACATAAAACTAGCCACACCACTTACACACCCAATATGAAAATTGCCTTTTTCTTAGCATCAGCTAACTTTAAAACAATCCTTTAATGAAACCATAGTACCACTGATCACAATCTCCCAAATTATCCAGTTGATTCATAATTTCCCATCATTCCTTCATCAGAGTATCTATGGCATCATTGGCAACTAGAACGCTCACCACCTGTCCACACAGGGGCCTTTTCAATAGTTCCTAGCCCATAATACTCGGCAATATAATCACTTATAAAAATCAAGATGGACTCTCATTGAAGATCAGCAAGATCAACCAACAGATCCATATAAAGAGCCATGGACTCATCCGTTGAGGACCAGCAAGGTCAGTCAACCAGATCCATGCCCGGTTCCAGAAAACAACTCTTACTCCTTGTTCCAATATCTTCCTCGACGCACGCGTGGGTATCCTGGGCGACCCAGAGCCCGAGCACCGTATGGTCAGCACCCTCTAGGATCCTTCGCAGGTGACCTAGCGCTTCACTCATAGGCCGCTTCCTTGGTCCCTCATCCACCGTACCGAAAGCTCACCATTTTAATCGAACCGAGGCTGGTCAAGACCTCGGCCGACCTTGCTACGCGAGACGTCCTCCATTGACTCTCCGTCAGCAGTTGCAACTTTATCAGTTAGGTCTCCACGACCTTAATCACAAGACGGTCAAAATGCTTTCCCAGCATTCTTGACATAAAACAGCCATTTACAAACAGTTTACAAATACAATTTCTATATTAACTCTCATTTTTCCACATTATCCCTCATGCAATCCACATTACTTATTCCACATTTCATTTATATGTGTACTCATCCAATCATATCATTTTCCATCTCTTCACTTCAGATTCCTTCACATCACATATCATATATTCACATCCATATCCACATCCATACATCCACATCCACATCCACATTCACATCCATACATCCACATCTACATGCTTATCTCCATTTTCACATCCTCATTTATACATCCACATCCCATATCCACATTCATACATACACATCCATATCCACATCCATATCCGCATTCATACATACACATCCATATCCACATCCACATGCATACATTCATTATCACGTCCTCATTCATACATCCACATCCACATACATACATACATACATCCACATCCACATCCACATTCTCATTCACATCTATACATCCATATCTACATGCACATTCACATCCATACATCCACATCTATATCCTCATTCACATCCATACATCCACATTCATGCATCCACATCTACATGCCTACATCCATACATACACATCCACATTTACATCCATGCATCCACATCCACATCCTCATCCACATCCATACATCCACATTCATACATCCACATCCACATCCACATTCACATCCATACATCCACATCTACATGCTTATCTCCATTTTCACATCCTCATTTATACATCCACATCCCATATCCACATTCATACATACACATCCATATCCACATCCACATGCATACATACATCCACATCCACATTCCCATTCACATATATACATCCATATCTACATGCACATTCACATCCATACTTCCACATCTATATCCTCATTCACATCCATACATCCACATTCATGCATCCACATCTACATGCTTATCTCCATTTTCACATCCTCATTTATACATCCACATCCCATATCCACATTCATACATACACATCCATATCCACATCCACATGCATACATACATCCACATCCACATTCCCATTCACATATATACATCTTTATCTACATGTACATTCACATCCATACATCCACATCTATATCCTCATTCACATCCATACATCCACATTCATACATCCACATCCACATCCATACATCCACATTCATACATCCACATCCACATCCACATTCACATCCATACATCCACATTCATACATCCACATCCACATCCACATGCATCTTATCATATCTTATCACTTCCCATATCTTTTATGCATACCTCTATGCATGAAATTCAATTATGCTAAAAGTAACACTTTTATAATAAAATATTCAACTTTTATGCATACCTCTATGCATGAAATCCAATATGATAAAAGTAACACTTTTGATATAAAAAAAATTATCCTTTATGCATACTTCTATGCATGAAAATTAAAAATGATAAAAGTAACACTTTTGATATAAAAAAAATTATCCTTTATGCATGATATTAAAATTCAATTTCTCCATGATTATAATGAAATTCTTTCAATTAATCTAGGATGATAATTCCTAGAATATGGTAGGAAGTCCTCTTTTTATGCTTTGAATGAAATTATTTTATGCATAATTTTTATAAAAATTTTGCCATAGCTCCGCTGCTATGACTGATAAATCTCAATTTTTTCTAAGGGATAAAGCTTATCATTAAGGAAATAATTAAAATGATCTCTAATTGGATCATTAATCTATAGTGGATTGAATCATCAATATGCATAAACTAAAAGCATAGAAAAAAGCCATTAAATTGGCCTCAAGCATAGCTTAATCTTGGGTTAAGGAAAAGCTTTATGAAAAGCTTGATTTGGATTGAGAACGGGTCATGAGTATGACCATTTCTTGAGTGAGAGAGAGAATTTACATAAAAATCATTAGAATTTAAACATAAATGAAAATTAACTTCAATAGCATTTATTAACTTATGTAACTCTTCACTACTATTCAAACTTCAATAGTATTTAAAAAAAACCATACCAATTAAACTTCTCAAGCTTGAGAGGGGTTGAGAAGAGAGAAACATTGAGAAATTATAGAAAGATCAATATTCACTAATTACCTTACAACTTGCTTGATTCTTTGTTCACGGTAGAGGCCCCCAACCAATCAATTGGTTAAGTATGTTGATGGAGCCACTAATGGGGATTGAAGAAAGAGGGAAGCTCCAAAAACTAGTGAATTATTAAATGAATTCACAGTTCTTGGCTTAGGTGGAGTAGAGTAACGATGCATAAACACTAACTATTTTTCAACAAGGGGGAGGCTTCTATTTATAGGAAAAATTGAGCTCCTAACCAAACAAACTGATTCTAGAATTTTCTAAATCAGTTTGGTCAATATTTGACCATTTTTAGGTCAGTTAAGCTAACTTTTTGGAACTAGACTTGAATGAGGAGAGAGGAGAGATGAAATATCTCAATTTTTATGAGTTTAAAACTCATTCAAGCATGTGAAATATGCACCTCCTTTAAAGAACTCCCCTTTCTTACATATGTGTCATAATGGAATCATTTTAATATTGCTCATAGTTTTTTTTTTACTAATAAACCTTGTACATTTTCAACTCTTCATCTTATGTGAAATATGCACCTCCTTTAAAGAATTCCCCTTCCTTACATATGTGTCATAATGGAATCATTTTAATATTGCTCATAGTTTTTTACTAATAAACCTTGTACATTTTCAACTCTTCATCTTATGTGAAATATGCACCTCCTTTAAAGAATTCCCCTTCCTTACATATGTGTCATAATGGCATCATTTTAATATTGCTCATAGTTTTTTACTAATAAACCTTGTACATTTTCAACTCTTCATCTTATGTGAGCATTTAAGGGACTCCCCTTCCTTACATACGTGTCATAATAAAATCATTATACCCAAAATATCTCATATTTTTAATATTGCACATAGTTTTTTTACTAATAAACCTTGTACATTTTCAACTCTTCATCTTATGTGAGCATTTAAGGGACTCCCCTTCCTTACATATGTGTCATAATAAAATCATTATACCCAAAATATCTCATATTTTTAATATTGCACATAGTTTTTTACTAATAAACCTTGTACATTTTCAACTCTTCACCTCATGTGAGCATTTACTCATTTTTATGTATTTTCTTTTTACAAGTTGGATTTATCTCCTCCCTACACATGGATTGATGCTATTGGTCCATAGGAACCTTAATTGGACCATAGTCTAAAGATTTCTGAAAATCTAGACCCTTAGACTAAGGTTCTTTATACCTATTTCCAATTAATTCCAATTGCACATTGGAAAATTCTTTTTGAATTTCTATTTCAGGGGAACTCATCTGAATTATAAGAGATATTTTTCTATCCAAAAATATTCAAAATCTGAATATTCTCTCTCTAGAATATTTTTCTCTCTCTAGGCTAAAACAGATAGAAACAAGGTCTTTATATTTCTGAAGAGGGTTGATTACAGGGGAAGATACTAGACATCAAAAAGAGTTGGGGGAGGAATCTTACACAAGCGGAGGAACAATTGCTAATCTCTACTCTGAGAGAGTATCGAGATATAATTGCTTGGAGTTACAAAGACCTTAAGGGGGTAGATCCAAAGATCTGCCAACATACAATTCCCATGCGAGAGGATGCCAAGCCGTCCAAGCAGCGTCCTTACACATATAACGATAATTTTGCCAAAAAGATCAAAGAAGAGATTGACAAGTGTCAGGCAAAATTCTGTAAAGGTGTTTTGAGTCCGTGTACATATGGGATGCATGGTATGCAATAAAACTTTGCCCTGAATGCCTTGGCAAATGTACAGACTGAATGGCAAATGTACAGACTGATTGGCTTTGCAGTGAGTTAGTACATGCAATTTTCTTTGAAGCATCTGCTTGAGACTTGAAGTTTTTATTGTATGAGCTTTCTATTTGTCAAAAAGGTGTCTTGGATGTGTGCAAATAAGGTGTCTTGGATGTGTGCAAATAAGAGGTGGAAGAGCATGAGGGTGTCAATGATAGGGTTTTGATGAGCCTCTGGTGGAAATAGATGTACATATGCTGGTTATGTGGAGAGAGCCCAATCTAGACTCTAAATATTGAAATCTACAAGGGACGCCAGCTAAATATAAATTGCTCTTGTGCTTGAGTTTGGATGTACTGTGCAGATTTGGAATGGCCGTATGTCTCCACATCGCAGAGGGTTGAGGCATAATAGCCATAGTGATGAGATGTGGTATTTGTGTGGATTCCGGTGTTTCAAAAGATCTTGATAAAGGCCATATAGACACTACAATGTGGCATGGAACCACCTTTTAAATATATATATATATATATATATATATATATAAACACCACCAAGTGGCAACAAAGGAGCTAGCTGGCCGCTTCCTTTGGTTTTTGCCAGCTTGTCTCGCCACAGCACGACCTTCAAGAAGGTTGGCGAGGAGAATGCATGGGTTTTGCCACCTAGAGACCAAGGATTTTCTAGAGAGTGCAGAGTAGAAGGACGGGTTTTTTTCCTTGTGTGAGCCGTCGGGTAGAAGAGAGAGAGATGCCTTTTGAAAGGAGGAGCCGCCTTTGGAGCCATGAGTGCAAGACGAAAAAGAAGGCCTTGTTGTGTAGCTAGTTGCATAGCCACAGGCGAGTCATGAAGGACACGCTAGTGAGGAGCCGGAGGGCTTCTACTGGGGTGAGCTGCAGAGGACAGGGCTTCTACTGAAGAAAGCTTATGTGTGGTCGCCTCAACAGTGGGAAGTAGAGGCTAGAGAGCTTGGTGAGTCGCTCTGGGTGAGAGAACAGAGACAGGCAGGTCGTCGCCTGGCAGGTGATCGTGCAACCACAAAGGTGAGAAGAAGGTGTTGCCGCCTTGTATAAGGGGTCGCTCTCTGGTGATACTGCAAAGGCTGGCAGCTGTTGCGGGTAACGAGTGAAGGCTGGCGAAAACGTGTGAAGTTCGAAGCCGCCTGGTAGATAGAAGGCGTGGCTGGTGATACTGCAGAGGAGAAGCCTTGAAGGCAAAGCGCACGGAGGTCGCCGCCGTGTGATGTAGAGAAAGGTCCCTCGGGTGGCTGAGCAGAGCAAAAGTGAAGAGAGAGAGAGAGAGAGAGCCTTGGGTTGGATTTTACTTGAGCTAACTGTAGGTGGTGGTGGCGACTGTAGACGCTTGAGTGAAGAGCCTTGAGGGCTGCTAAACATTGCAAGACAGCAAGCTGGCAGGAAGGAAAGGTTGCTTTGGTTTTCGTGGTGGGGCTGGAGCGCAAGATGGAAGCTTGAAGCTGGCAGCGAAGGGGAGAGTTTGAAGGTTTTTTCTTTTAAAAGCTTTGGATTGTGAAGGTGTTGCAAAAGGAGAGCCATGGGCAGATAAAGGGAATGTAGGAAGCTGAGTGGAGTCAGTTGGATTGTGAAAGAAGGACTTTTTTTTGCATTACTATGGATAAGTGTGCGGTTTTTGATTATCTTGGGGAATATAGAGTTTTGAGGTATCTCTGTGTCGTGTTTTGTTTTGGTTGTTGGTGTCCCCTTTACTTAGTTGTTGTATCAAAGTTGGGGAGGTGAAGAGCTATAGAGGTCTAGTTTTTTTTCTTTTTTTTCACCTCATAGCTTTCTAGTGCCCCCACTGAGAAATAGCTCTGGTATTTTCTTCGGTTTCATTAGGAACTCAATGGAGTCTTCTTGGGCCCTTTAATTTGCCATGAGGTTATGGAAACGTTTAACTTTTTGACAAATAGGAGCCCGCCATGTAAGCAAAAACCAATGGTTTGTAAGAGAGGTGTAAGAGTGGTCAAAGGGTGCACTTTTTCTCCCAAAAAGGGGAGGGGGCAATTTTACAATTTTCGGACCTCCATAACTTCTACATACAAGCTCCGATTTGAGCGGAGATTATAGATCCGTGATCTACGCATCAAGAGCTTTCCATAGATATGTTACATGATATGGTTTTATCCGCTAGATTTTAAATTCCATTTTCCCCCCAAAATTCAAATTCGAATAAAGTAGCCGCTTTGAAGCTTCTAATTAGAAAACATTTCTTCTTAAGAGAAAAGGTTTGACTCCCTTAAACTGCCAAATAAAAGGGCCCAAGAAGACTCCATTGAGTTCCTAATGACAAGTGTGTATGCCCTAAGAGTTGAGGGTTTCAGGGAAGGTGTTTTTCTTGGGATTTGAGGTGAAGTTTGGGGATTAAAATGATGTTTTATCCAGAGTTTTTTGGTGGTCCTAATGAAGATGCGGCAGACTTCCTTGAAAGAATGGAGGTTGCATGCATAAGCAACCACTTCAATGAGTCGGTACAGGTGTTGCGGCTACTGAGCATCTACTTGAAAGGGGATGCAAGGACCTGGTACAGAGCTTATGAGGAGTCATTGAGGGTTGCTGTTCCACGTATTGATATGACTGAAAATGGATTAAAGACACCACTTAGAAACAGGTTCAAGAAGGTAGAAGACCCCGACAAGGTTTGTCATGAGGTGCAAGCTCTAACACAGGGTGAGTTGGAATCAATTGATGATTATGTGAAGAAATTCTCCTTGCTCTGGGAGACTTTATGCAGGGCTTTAAGGGAAGACCAGGTACCCCCTGACATGAAGAAAAACAAGTTTATAGCCAGGCTTAAGAGGAGTATTCGCTGGAAGGTGGAATTAAAGAAGCCTAGGTCTTAGGATGCGGTGGAGATTGCCAAATCAAAGGATTGGAAGTTGCAACGGATGAATCAGCTGGGGATGATTCCAGTTGTAGCACAGTCCAAGATTCGTAGAGTGGAGGCTACACCCATGAATGCAGTGATCGAGAGGATGAAGCCCGTTGAAGCCCAGGTTATGCAGGTGGTACCACAAGCTAGTCAAGGAGTACCTATGGTCCCTGTAGGTTCTGATGAGGGATTGCGACAGGATATGAAACAAATGGTTGATCTTATGAAGAATTTGAACTTAAGTTTAATGGGAAGTACAGGTGGTGGACGTGGTAGAGATAGAGGCAATAATCATGAAGGGGGAGATGGACAAGCAGGGTATGGACATGGTCGTGGTAGGGGCCGTCATTTCATCCCTATATGATGGAATTGTGGTGAGCTTGGTCATCTAAGTACAGATTGTGATAAGCCTCAACAGCGAATGGGTGGTGATATGTACCCACTACCTTCCAAGTTACCTGACAGGTCAAACGACTATGGTATGGATATCAGGGATCAAGTAGGTCCCAGTGGAATCTCAGCTAAGGAGAAGGGGAAAGTAAAGGTCGTGAATGTTGTCACTCTAGAGAATGTTCAGGTAAGAGAAGAAGGGGATGTGATGCCCATTGGCAAGCACACAACGGATGAAAGAGAAGGAAAGGGAGTGGCTGGACCCAGCCGTAAGAAGGGGAAGCAACCGGAAGGAGAAGATGTGAAAGCCAAAAGGAAACGGAAGCCTCGTAAAAGGTTCCAAGTGTCACAGACTTCCCACTGGGGGGGATGGGCAAACTAGCTATGACTTGAAATCTGATATGGTGAATAGGAAGGCCAACATCACCCTTTGGGCAGTTGGTGGAGATGGTGCCAAAATTGAGAAGGCAATGGACGAGACTTGTGAATCCAATGGAAAAGGAGTCAGAGAAGAGGTCAGTCAAAGTACTATCTTTAGAAGAGCTTCCAGATATTTGCCCTATTGTGGAGGTGTGGAGTAAAGGTAGGCACCTTGGTCAGGCCTATATAGATGGAGGAGCTCAAATCTGTGTGATTACTCAATCATGTGTGGAGCAATCAGGCTTGAGGGTGTCTGGGGTTTCTGGTTTTCGAATCAGGATGGCTAATCATCAAAAGGTAAAATGTCTTGGTATGGTAAAGGAGGTGGAAATTGAAGCTTTTAATATCAAAGCTATTGTAGATTTTCATGTGATGCCTGCGGGTCTTGGTGCTTTTTCAATTATTCTTTGGACGACCTTGGTTGCGAGTGGTGGGTGCAGTACAAGACTGGAGGTATGGGACCATTTCTTTGCATAATAAGCAGGGTAATAAAAAATCTTTTGAGATGCATAGTAGGAGATCTTTGAATGATGTGTGGGAGAGGCCACAGGATTCGAGTGAAGAGGAAACTACCACCAGTACTTCTGAATCGGAGATGGATTCATCTACTGCTTCAGAATCTAGTGAAGAAGAGGCAGATGTGGCTTTCCTAATATCAGAGCAACAAGGTAATGAAGAAGAGGCAAATGTGGCTTTCCTAATATCAGAGCAACAAGGTAATGAAGATAAAGAAGTGCATGATGTGGGTGTTGAGGGAGAAGATACTTTGGGGTCATATGAAGTGATCGAGGAGTTACTACAGCCAAAGATAGAAGTGAAGAAGAAGCAGGAACTAATTGAAGGAATGCTGTGTCCGGATCTCTCGAGTGGAGAAAAGGTTAGATATTTTAATATGCTGTCTCATTTTCCAGAATTGTTCATCACCTCTTATAAGGAGATTCGAGGATTTAAAGGGCCAGATTTGAGGATTGAATTGAAAGAAGGTGTAAAAACAGTTAGGCAGAAGCTTCGCAGGATGGGACGAGATGAAATGCAGGCCCTGAGAGAGGAAGTTGATAAGCTATTGAGTGCAGGTTTCATTACACAAGTGGACACAGCTGAGTGGGTAAGTCCTACAGTGGTGAGTCCAAAGAAGGATGGCAGGTGGCGTATATGTGTGGATTTCAAGCCTTTGAATGCTGCTACAAAAAAGGATCCTTACCCCCTACCTTTTTTGGATGAGATCTTGGATACTGTAGCTGGATATGAAAGGTACAGTGTTTGTGATGGGTTTTCACGTTATTTCAGTTAAAGATTGCAGAAGAAGATCAGCGTAAGACGACTTTCATTACACCTTGGGGGTGTTTCTGCTACAAAGTCCTTCCTTCTGGATTGACGAATGGGCCAGCCTACTATCAAAAAAGGGCAAATTGGGTATTATCTCCTTTTTTGGGCAAGTTTGTCAAAGATTTTATTGATGATTTTTGTATATACAGCTCCAAGCAAGAGCATTGTGATAGGCTGGCTATAGTTTTTCAATGTTATGATGAGTGTGGTGGTCAATTAAATCCAAAAAAGTGTTTTTTGGCTCAACCGAGGGTGAAGCTCTTGGGCCATGTTGTTTCAGAGAATGGTATTGATCTAGATCCTGATAAAGTCAAGTCTCTTCTTCTTCTTCCTACACCAATGAGGGTTGTTGCAAGATCAGGGTATCCAGTTTTATCCAATTTCTGCTGGACTGGGACAATGCTTGGAGAGCAAATTTTAGGGGGCAAGGTACTTAAAATGAGATCAAGCAAAATATGCTTGCTCTTAAATTAACCCAATATAACTTAAATTAATATAAATTAGTCTAATTAATCAAAATTAATTAAAAATATGATGAAATGATAAACAAATGATCTTTCCATACTTAGAGTGATCCAATTTATTTTTCCATAGATGCACCATTACAAGTACACTGGTCCCTATAGGTTTTAGATGATTCACATCAAAAATGTAATTTTACTAATTAGATTATTAATATTTGTAGGCCTTCTGATAGTCTGGAAGAATTTTAAAAAAGAGATCATTAAAAATCCAACCATTGGATTTGTAATTTTCACTAACCACCACATTCTACTAATGTCTCAGTATCTACCCACTCTTTTGATCTACAAGATTGAGGATTTTAAGTGGTAGCTATTGTGGGTACAAAAAGTGGCGTATATTATAACTCTTTAAAGACCTTGAAATAATTAAAGAAAATAGACAAATATCTTAAAATTTTCTCAAAAAATCAAGTTAAGCTCCATATTATGTGAAGATCTAAGGTACAAAGTGGGAATCTCATATGAGTTTATATGTAAAAGATATTAGCATTTTATGGAATCAGCTCAAGTTTGGGACAGGGTGTATACATTGACTTTGTACCTAAGAAAATGAAGACTTTTGACTATCTAATGCTTAATCAAATTATGCAACTATATTTTCAACTTTGAATATGATGTTCCAACAAAAGAACTTAAAACGAAATTCCTTCATTTACTAGGAGAGATTAGCCACTAATTGTAAACAAATGCCTGTTTTTTTTCTGTTTACAGGGTGCCTGAGTGGACAAAACTGGGCACCCTGTTCTTGCAACCACCCATGAATACAAAGCAATTGACTACTTTTGTGCAAAAGGTGAAGTATATGGCTCGATTCATCTCTCTATCTTCACAGTTGTTATATCCTTTGCAGCAAGCAGCAAAGCATGATCCTTTACATTGGTCGGAGGAGTGTGAGGTAGTTTTCCAAAAAGTAAAAGAGGTGTTGGGTGCTATTCCTACAATGCAGGTGCCTAACTGGGAACATGTATTTTATATCAACCCTTCAGTAGGTGTAGATGCAATTGGAGCTATGTTGTTACAGAAGGGGAAAGAATCACATTATATGCAACTAGTCTACTGTGTTAGCAGAGTAAAACTTGCCAGAGAAAGGTTGTTATCAGAGGTGGAACTTGTTATGGTTAGCGTGATGTATGCATGTAGGCGGTTCCGCCCCCACCATTACTTGTTGCCTCGCCCCTTTGTGTTTTTGAAGAGCTACACTTTTTTGCCTGAGTTGATAAATGGCACAAATTTATCTAAGGCTATGATAAAGTGGGTGATTGAGTTGCAGGAGTTTACTTTCTCATTCTTGGTGGAAGAGAGTACCAGGGCTACCTTAGCTGATCTATTGACATATAAGGAGAGTCCTCTTCTTATAAAGGAGGAGACCATCAAGAAGCCAGTTGAGGATGCGGCTGAGTTGGTGAATGCACACTTATTATATTTTGATGGTTCCTACAAGAAAAGCCATGATGCAGCCTCAAGAGGTTTGGTGCTTTATGATCCACAAGGTTGCCTTGTTTTTAAGAAGGGTGTTAAGGTGGATGCACATAGCAACAATGAAGCGGAGTATCTGACTTTGGAAGTTGGATTTCAAATATGTTTAAAGCATGGTATACACAGGATTCCCATTCGAGGATATGCATTGCTTGTGGTAAAAAAGGTGTTGGGAGTCTGGAAGTCAAAGAATATGTCACTCAAATAGATGTGTTTCAAAATTAAAGGTTTATTGAAGGAATTTGAAGCTTGGAGTCTTAAGCATGTGGATCGAGGCCATAATGAGGAGGCAGCCCAGGGAATGATTGGTGAAGTTTTTGTTCTTAAAGCTCATGTATCATTTTATTGTGGCAGGGAGAATTTACAAGATGTTGAGGAGTTTTTGTTAACAAAGATGATTCCTAGTGGTATTGAAAAATCAAAAAAATATGGTTTCATCAGGAAAGCTGCAAGGTATGTGATGGTTGGTGATGCTTTGTATTTGAAGGGAATTGACTTGATAATGCGACGGGTACCTTGGAAGGAAGAAATCTACAAAATTCTTAAGGAAAACCATGAAGGAGCATGCGGTGGACATTTTGCCTCAAAGATTACTTTGCATAAGGTATTGCAGGAAGGTTATGTATGGCCAAGTATACATAAGGACGTTAATCATTGGTGCAAGTCATGCAAACAATGCCAAGCTCATAGTAGACGGATATTAAGACCTCAAAGGAGGAAGACAATTCTTGCTTATGATGTTTTTGAGAAATGGAGAATTGATGCTATGGGACCATTGCCTATTACTAGCCGAGGGAAGTGCTACATCTTGACTGCAGTTGACTACCTTTCTAGATGGGCGGAAGCAAAGGCAATGAAACAAATTACTGCTAAGGAGGTCGCCGCCGTGTGATGTAGAGAAAGGTCCCTCGGGTGGTTGAGCAGAGCAAAAGTGAAGAAAGAGAGAGAGAGAGCCTTGGGTTGGATTTTACTTAAGCTAACTGTAGGTGGTGGTGGCGACTGACCCAAGCTGTAGACGCTTGAGTGAAGAGCCTTGAGGGCTGCTAAACACTGCAGGATAGCAAGCTGGCAGGAAGGAAAGGTTGCTTTGGTTTCCGTGGTGGGGCTGGAGCGCAAGATGCAAGCTTGAAGCTGGCAGCGAAGGGGAGACTTTGAAGGTTTTTTCTTTTAAAAGCTTTGGATTGTGAAGGTGTTCCAAAAGGAGAGCCATGGGCAGATAAAGGGAAGCCGAGTGGAGTCAGCTGGATTGTGAAAGAAGGACTTTTTTTTGCATTACGGTGGATAAGTGTGCGGGTTTTGATTATCTTGTGGAATACAGAGTTTTGAGGTATCTCTTTGTCGTGTTTTGTTTTGGTTGTTGGTGCCCCCTTTATTTAGTTGTTGTATCAAAGTTGGGGAGGTGAAGAGCTATAGAGGTCTGGTCTTTTTTCTTTTTTTTTCACCTCACAACAAGCTGTTAGCTGCTGAATTTATTTATGAGATTGAACATACAGAATGGGTTTCACCGATTGTGGTAGTACCTAAGAAGAATGGAAAAATACGAGTATGTGTCAATCTAAAGAAAGTAAATGCTGCTACTATCCGGGACCACTATTCGCTTCCACTCACTGATCAGGTATTGGAGAGGGTAGCTGGGAAGAGGGCATACAGTTTTCTTGATGGATTTTCGGGCTACAACCAGGTATCTACTATTGATCCAAAGGATCAACACAAAACCGCATTTGCTACAGAATGGGGAGTGTTTGCATATAGAGTCATGCTTTTTGGTTTGACTAATGCCTCAGCCACCTTTCAGAGGTTAATGAGCCATGTGTTCAAAGAATACCTGGGATTATTTCTTGAAATATTCATGGATGACTTGTGTGTGCATTCCATAAACAGAGAAGAACACATAGAGCATCTCAAAAAAATCTTTGACAAATGCAGAGTGTATCGCATATGCCTTAACCCTGATAAATGCAAGTTTATGGTTAGGCAAGGGAAGATTCTAGGCCACATTGTGTCTAGGAATGGTATATCCACGGATGTGGAAAAGATATCTGTTATTGTTGAGCTACCTAGGCCTTACAATGCAAAAGGGGTACAAGTTTTCATGGGTCATTGCGGCTACTATCGTAGATTTATCTACATGTACGCTGAAATAGCACGGCCATTGTATGCACTCCTTGTTGTATTTGAATGGACAAAGGATTGTGAAGAAGCCTTTGAGAAGCTGAAGAAAGCATTAGTGACGACACCTATTCTCAGGTCTCGTCGGATTGGGATAATTTATTCCACGTACATATAGATGCTTCGGCTTTTGCAATTGGCTGTATTTTAGCTCAACCAGGCGAGAACAAAATGGACTTTCCAGTCTCATATGCTAGCCGCGAGTTGAATAGTGCTGAAAAGAATTACACCACCACGGAAAGAGAAGGCTTAGCTATGATCTATGGTGTGAAGAAGTTTTAGCCAACAACTTTACATTCTTCGTAGATCATCAAGATTTGCTTTACCTTATGAACAAGCCATGTGCAACCAGAGGGATTGTATGCTGGTTTATTATTCTACTTGAATTTGAATTTGAAGTAGCGGTAAAGAAAGGAAAAATGCATGAGCAGGCTGATCATCTTTCCAGGATAACTTTAGGAGAAGCACCCATTGGTATAGATGATGATATTCCTGACGCTACTTTATTCTTGGTTGAGACAGCACCAAGATGGACAGAACCCATCATTCAAGTTTTAACGACAGGATTTGTTAACTCCATTAGTCCCACCAATGAAAAGATAATGACCTTAGAGCATTGTGCTCCTTATAAGCTTCTTTCTGGATGATTGTATAAATTAGGAAAAGATGGAATACTTCGTCTATGTCCTGACCCTGATCAATATGATGAGATTATCTCATATGTCCACGTGAGCTTAGGAGGCAGACATGTCTCTGGAAAGGATACGGTTAAAAGAGTTTTGTGGGAAGGATATTGGTGGCCAACACTTCATGTTGACACAGAAGAGTACGTGCGGAATTGTAAAATTTGTCAATAAAGGAAACCCATTCCTCATGTGACTCTATTTTATATTTCAACAACACCCAATTGGAGTTCGTACATTGTGAAGTATTTGACGCAGGGTCATACGGACGATAAGATGCCTAGGCATAGAAAGAGAGCTATAGAGGTAGAAGCAGCAAGTTTTTAGATTATTGAAGGCCAACTGTACAAAAGGGGCAAAGATGGAAACCTACGGACTTGTGTTTGTGAGAGTGACTACCTTAGTGTATTGACTCAGGAGTTGGGGGTGGACATTTCTGTGGAGAAACAACTGCCAAACTTATACTATGTTCAGGACTATGGTGGCCTACACTTTTTCATGATGCAACAGAGTATGTCAAACGATGTGATCAATGTCAAAGAGTCAAACCTCCTACCAAGTATGAGGACATGCCATTGAGACCAATTATGGGAGTTAGAGCTTTTGCCAAATGGGGAATTGATTTTGTGGGACACCGATTAAACCACCAGCATGCCATACACATGCTGAGTATATCATTGTAGCCACAGATTATCTTACGAAGTGCGTAGAAGCAAAAGCCACAGTAAAAAACGATGCTAGGACCACTGCAAAGTTTTTATATGAACATGTGTTTACACGCTACGGTTTACCTATTGAGATTGTGAGTGACCAAGGTGTGCATTTTATCAATGAAGTCATTACCTTTCTTTTGGAAGACTTTATGGTCATTCATAAGAGGTCAGCGCCTTATCACCCTGCAAGCAAATGGTCAAGCTGAGAGCACAAACAAGACTCTTTGCACTGTGCTTACAAAGATTGTTGAGGGACATAGAACAGATTGGGAACAGAAACTTCACTCAGTTCTATGGGCTTACCGAATTGCTTACAAAACGTCCATAGGCACAACACCTTTCAATCTAGTTTTTGGATTGGATGCTATCCTTCCGATAGAATTTATTGTACCTATACTTCGAGTTGCAAAACAACTTGAGTAGACGGATCATGAATTCTCTACACGGATCGATGAATTGGAGAGGCTAGATGAAGACAGGTTATTGGCAGTCATTGGCATGTATGCTAAAAAACGACGCCAAAAGCGTTGGCATGATACGCATGTGAAGAAAGGTTGCTTCAGGAGAGGTGATCTAGTGTTGCTTTACACATTGAAGAAACAAAAACGCAAGCTGAAAATGCGAGGACTTGGTCCATTTGTGGTCAACGAGCTTAGTGCAAGTGGTGCAATAAGGTTGGAAACCTTAGATGGAGAGCCAATGACTAACTTCATCAATGGTAGCTGCTTGAAGCGCTATGAAGAACCTCTAACAAATGATATGCTAATACACATACATGCTAGTCAGACACGTAAAAAAGCTCAAGCTTTGTTACAAAGTCAAGCAAAAGAAGAAGCTAAGGCTAGAGTAGCACTAGCACGAGAGTGCCGCAAGGCAGCTATCATGGCCATCCACTTGAATGATGACGAAGACTTTGTAGATCCCTTTCATATTGAAGTAAGGATCCCTACTCAAAGAGCAATCTTTGCAGCGTCTGCACTTATAGATTCGGGAGCTGACTGCAATGTTTTGTCTTATGAAGCGTGGACATCATTAGGCCAACCTTTGCTCACCAATGCATCATTGAACTTCCAGAGTTTCTCTGGTGATGAAACCCCAGCCCTAGGAAAGTGCTGTATTAATATGTCCATTCAGGATCAATCTATACACGTGACTTTTTATGTTGCAAGTAGTGGTAGATGTTGTTCTAGGCAGATCATGGATTAGAACCACCAGATGCGGTATAGACTGGAACTCACGATAATACACCTTGTTGGTAAATTCTACTCACCTTACAAGATCAAGTGCTTCGGCGCTCCCATCTTTTCAAAAGGTGGAGACCATCACCACTATGATAGAGACAACCTCAAAAGAACCAATGATTTGGGTGAATAATGACAATGACAATACTCAAGGATGGCATGTGACAACATCTCTCTTATATGCACAAGGCTACGGAAGGGGGGAAGCACTTAGAATTCAAATCTGGTTACTTAAAGAAGCTCGCTAGGCAAGACCCAATGCTGCCAAGGAACATCCAAGGAATACAAAGCTAAAGAGGAGGTTCACCAAAACCAACAACAAGACCACTCAACAACGATGGATCCCAAAGAAGGTTCTGCAAGCACAAGGCTACTACGAGGGTGCTACTACCTTGTGGCTACCAAAAAAGAATGCAGGGACTACTGCAGCAAAATATAATTATGTTCCTGAATCTACTCGAGAACAAAAGCAGCCAATACCACCTCACTTACAGAAACCAAATCAATACTGGAAACCATGCCTTACCAAGCATGAAAGAGTTCAGGTGGAAACACAAGCTGACGCGTCAATCGGACATCATCAGAAGGTCTCGAACAGGAAGGGATACTCCAAACTGACATGGGAAGAAAAAGGCAAGTGGGTACCATTACTCACTTCTATCTCAGAGGCAACACATAAGAAGGAGGATATTGCAACCGAATCAAGTTCAGAGTCTATTCCTCAAAACACAAGCAATGTCAAAGTTTGTCTTACAAAGCTGACAACTTTCAATCAGGCTCCTACACAAGTAGACTCCCTGACTATCAAGGAAAGAGCATTCTTCCTACAACTCCAACTATTTGGAATGTCGTCGGCATTCTACTCTTTCCCTAATCAAATTACATTACCAGCCATAAGTCTACAGGCATAGGTGTTAGAGTTGGGCACTCTGAAAACCCAAGAAAATTTTGAAAGCCCAATAGGATGGCAAGAACACAGCTGCCATATGGTTGCCAAAGCTCAGAAGTGTTCAAACATCTCCATTCACACCTCTTCCTATTTGTCCCAATGCATTTCCTATGCCTATCGCTAAAATCTCTCCTCCGACTAAACTTCAATCTCTTGCACGTACTCTGAAAGGGTACCAAAAAGAGTCCGACAAAAAGGAACCTGTGCCATACATCAACACCCCACAAACAATTTGCATAATGTTACATCCAAAAACAAACTCATTCTTGAAACAGCTATCATGCTACAAAAGCTACTCATTCTATTAGCTCTATTTCCGTCATGCCTGTACATACTAGCATTCTTCGTTCAACTTGCATTAAATAAAAAAATCTAAACACTTCCTTATGTGTTATGTAGAATAACCAAATGGAGACTTGGCTGGACACATGCAGTCCATCTTTGGACCTAGATAGCACTCACCCTGACCATCCAAGAGGGCTACAACATTGCACCTTTTCAGACGCACTCCTGATATTTTTATGCCCTAGTGGGTGAGGATTGCTGTGGAAGACAATTTGTGGAGTTATACTACCAGCAACATCATCCGTTTCCACACTGTCGCGACTGTGCTCATATGGTATTGGGGAATGCTTCCCATATATGTTGGCAGTGTCGCACATACTTCCGTCGCTATGGCACTGGTATGATGCGCAGATCATGGGGGTAACACCTCAACGACATAATCTCTGGGAAATAATGATGCCGCAATGTGGACCCAACCAACAAAGACTCTCGGAAGAGGAAAGAGCTCAAACATGGCGCGAAGATGCCCTTCGTTTGCTAACCCCTCCCATTTTGCAGGTTCTTCTTTCCCATGAATCTACATGTTAGCTTTGGCTCAATGTGAGTGAGTCTTTAGAACGGTTTCAAAACCATAGGTGCTTCTTTAGCCTTCCTACTGTGCCCATACCATATGTTAGTGAAGATGCACTTCTTCCCTTGCCATCTACTCCATGGGTAGGGTTACGATCTGGGTTATCTTTACATCCTAAAGCTATTGATGTCCACCCACCTGCATCCATCCCCAGTGCAAGACTAGCACTTGTACTCTCTTAATAAGAACTAGAAGCCAGGGCACTTTTTCCCATTGGGTTTTTTCCCTCGGCCAGATCCGGTGTTTAGCACCAATGTTTTTTATTTTTTGTCTTTTTAATTTTCTTTCTGTTTAGTTTGTTTTGTCAGAATAAAACAGATACAAGCACCAAACTACATCTTCCGTTTCAGTACCGCAACTGACAGTCATATAAACAAGTGTAAACAATTCTTCACCAACCAGTGCTTTAAAAGAAACAGGTGAACTCATGCCAATCTCTAGTGTTTTCTGTATTTTTCTTGTTGCTTGATTGTTTATAAATTTCACTTTACTAAGCATGGCAGTATGCATCTCCTTTGGTCTAGAGTAGGGATAGCATTCTAGTGGCTTTAGACTTGATAGTGTAAGTTTGACCGTAATTGTTTTTACCTGTTTAGCAATACAAAGTAATTAGTGTTTTGTGCTAAAGGTAGAGTTCGAGACCTAGGACAAAGAGACTAAATTAATCATAGGACCATCAGTGGTGGATATCTTGCCCTTACTAGGACATTGCTTAGGGACAATCTAATAAACCTTCCATAACAAAAATTGGCATGACAAAAATAAAAGAAAAGTGTATATGTTTGTGGCCTATTACCTTGTTATTCATGGTAGGCGAGGCAGACCAATGCCTTGTGTAGCAAGGAATAGCCATAACGCGGGTGCGCAAACATACTCTTGAAGAGAGCCCTGTTTCCAAAAAAAAAAGAGACAGAAAGGCACCAAGAGAAATGCTTGTCTAATCCAGGATGGTCGCCGTTGTGCTTAAAATATTAAACCTTAACACTAAGCAATATCAAGAGTCTGCCACTACATAATTATGTTAGATTTATTAATGTTGAACCGACATCTTTGACTTAGCATAGGCTCAGTATACTACTTGATAGTCCCTCGATTAACTGTTGTCTTTTACCTTCTAAGAAAAGAACAATACATTTGGCATAAAACATTCTTTACTATAGCTAGCTACAGGTAGTAATTATTAAGGCTTGAACTAACCTATTCAATCTCTACATTGCTTCAATGTTTCCTTTCTCTAGCTAATTGGACGTTTATTGCCATGTCTTATTCAGTAAAATTGCTTGTTTTGTTATTGTCTGTCAGTACTTTTGCTTTCAAAAATACAAAAAAGAAAAAAAAGAACACACAAACCACCTATCGTTTTGCTTACAGGTACACACTGGAGATGCTACTCTTTCTTGGCATCTACGCGCTCGAGGACTTGTGCAAAATAGGAAGGGGGGACTGTTGCAATGCAAGGATGCAACACAAAAATGGAAGCAGGAAAGCAAGAGACTTGACATTCTTATTTAGGGCTCTTGTATAGAGTTCCAAGTTGTAGGTGACAAGAGTTCCAAGTTGTAGGTGAGTGCGGGAGTGGGCTTGAGAATAATCCCACATGGGAAGTTTTGGGAGTTTTAGGAGTTTTAGTATAAATAATGGCTCATTTGAGAGCTCATAGAAACATTGGGCTAAACTCATGCTTGAGCTCTCTTGAGACTAGCTCTCCCTCTTGTTCATAGAGGTGCAAGCTCTTCTCTCTTCCCATCTACACTATTGTATGAGCAATGCTCTTCTAATTCAATGCAACAATGAGATGATGTTTTTCTCTCTTCTTATCTCTATTCTCTAGTGTGCATGCTTCTTTGTTGATGCTTGTGGATTCTCTATTAGGCTTTAGTGGATTCAAGCTTAAGCTTCTCCATAGCTTGTAGCTTATCCATGGGCAAGGCATTGCTTGAGTAGTGAATGAGAATGCATGTTTATTTCAAGTTCCATTAAGCTTCAAGGTTTGTGTGCATGCTAGGAAAGTAAGTGCTTGAGAATGAAGTATGCTTTGAGCTTGTGTATGCATTAGCTTAGCTTTCTTCTTGTATTGGATGCATGAATGAGTGGGATGATAAGTGAATGAGCTACGGCAAGATTGAGCTTGTGTGTAAAGTCTATGTCAAGGTAGTGGTGTTCATAGCATTCTCTCCCGAAAGGGATAAGCTTCTGTGCACCGGTACGGGTTAAATCCCTAGCTCCGAAAGGGATGCAAATCCCATTGGATTGAGCTACACACGGATCATGCTACTCTTGCTACAAGTGTAGAGAGTCTTCCGTCTCTCCACTTGTATTCTATAAATAGATATGAGGATGTGTAACGCATCAAATAGATGAAAATGAACGAGGAATAGATGGAGATGTATGTATGTGAAAGAATGGATGTAGTTATATGTATGTGAAAGAAATGATGTAGATGTGGAATGTGGATATGGATGTATGGATGTGAATGTGAATGTGAATGTGGATGTATGTGAATGTGGATGTGTGAATGTGGATGTATGTGAATGTGAATGTGGATGTGTGAATGTGGATTTGGATGTAGATATGGAATGTGGATGTGGATGTATGTGAATGTGAATGAGGATGTGTGAATATGGATATGGATGTAGATATGGAATGTGGATGTGGATGTATGTGAATGTGAATGAGGATGTGGAATATGGATATGGATGATGGATGTGAATGTGGATGTATGTGGATGTGTGAATGGGAATATGGATGTAGATATGGAATGTGGATATGTATGTATGTGAATGTGAATGAGGATGTAAAATGTGGATATGGATGTATGGATATGAATGTGAATGTGGATGTGGATGTATGAATGTGGAATGTGGATATGGATGTATGAATGTTGAATGTGGGTATGGATGTATGGATGTGAATGTGAATGTGGATGTATGAATGTAGATGTGGATGTGGATGTATGAATGTGGATGTGGATGTGGATGTATGAATGTGGATGTGAAAATGGATGTATGGATGTAGATGTGAATGTGGATGTACGAATGTGGATGTGTGTGTGGAATAATGAATGCAAATATGAATGTGAATGGATATGAGCGAATGGATGAGATGAGATGTCGTGTGAATCAGAATGTGAATGAATAATATAAACGAATGAGATATAATGAGAAATGGATGTGATGAGATGTAATGTAAATTAAGAAAGATAGGAATACTCAGCGAGGAAAGATGGCCTTCCACCTAAGCCAAGATAAGAAGCTCTCTTTTATGCATGCATACTCGTGTTGCTTATCTTTGTTGCTTGAATAGATTACGATTTGCCTAGTACATCTTTTTTTTCTTCTTCCAATCCTTTTCTGATTCTCGTGTAGCAGCTTGATGCCACCACGCTTGATGGCCTTGGAAATAAATGTCATGTGACTCACATCACTCCACATATGATCCAACATCCTAAGGTCATTAAATTGTAAGTCGGGGTGGGGCACATAAAACTTTATCTTTAATACACTTAGAATGTATTGCTTCTTTGTATTGTCTTTATTTCTCTAATCAATGCTCCAAATGTTTTTGTACTCAATATTTATAAGGTGATGCATGCGTGCTATGTGACATAATGGACTTGGAAATAACTGATTTCCTGTGACTCACATGAATCCACATATGATTCAACATCCTAAGGTCATTAAATTGTAAGTCACGGTGGGGCACATGAAACTTTATCTTTAATACACTTAGAATGTATTGCTTCTTTGTATTGTCTTGATTTCTCTAATCAATGCCCCAAATGTTTATGAACTCAATATTTACAAGGTGATGCATGCGTGCTATGCGACGACATGCTTCCCCTTGCTATTCTCAATGATTGACCCATATGTCCTCCTCACATGGTAAGGAAGCATCGCTAGGTTTCAGGCATTTGGATCCACCACTTGCTATGCTGGCATATCCTTTGATGGGGACTTGGAAGCAGATCTATTACCTCCCCCAAAACAACCCTCGCATTCACCCCACCAAAACGACGACCCCTAGTGTTAAGAAGAGGCATACATCCTATCTCACGAGGTTGTGGTAAAATGTCATGTACTAGGTGCCACACACGAGAGTTAAGTGGCCTAGTTGCAACCTCCACGTGAAGCATTAGGTGAAATATGGACTCTCATTTTTTTCCCTTAAGGATTTCCACACCTCCTCTTTCTAGAGAAATGGGCTCATGGTGGAATTTTTACAAATCAAATCAAACGCTGGTGGAGATTACACATTTGGAATCTACTCATCGAGACCTTTCCAATGGTATGTAGTATGATGGAAAATTTTGATTATTCAAGAAGTCCCTAAATTGGTTTGATGATGTGGCATGTTACATGCCATGTCATCACCAATTTGGGGACTTCTTGAATATTCAAAATTACTTATTATGCTATATATAATTGGAAAGGTCTCGAAGAGCAGATTTCAAATGTCCAAACTCCGCTCACTTTTTAGTTGATTTACAAAACTTTCACCATGAGCCTATGTTTCTAGAGAGAGGAGGTGTGGAAACCCTTAAGGGAAAAAAATGAGAGTCCATATTTTGCCTAAATGAAGGAAGGAAGGGTGGAGGAAAAATGTTCCACACACTCTCTCTCCTATACCAATGCAACACATTAACGGCCAACTGTGAGAGACGCTTCATGTTGAATCATGAGGGATGGATAATGAACGATGGTGTGTGGGCTTCTCGAGTCTGGATCATCCCCCCACATGTCTACATTATAAAAATGAGGCTTGAATTAAAATCTATTATGTGTATACCTTATGTATGCCCAAACTTAAATAACATAAGAACGATTATAATTATTATACTACTCATGTGATATTAGGACTTTATTGAGACCTTCTAGAATACTACTTGGACAAGCAAGGTGGATAGTGCCCCTTTGAGATGATAGCTTCTGAGGACTTTCCACACTATAATTATTATACTACTCATGTGATATTAGGACTTTATTGAGACCTTCTAGAATACTACTTGGACAAGCAGGGTGGATAGTGCCCCTTTGAGATGATAGCTTCTGAGGACTTTCCACACGCTCCCTACTATTAAAGCCAAAGGTAACTTCTCTTTTATAAGATAAGGATAGTAAAAAGATCGAGGGCTCCCCATGCACTATATAACCACCTACCCGTAGGATAACCACTCCTAACTTGACTTGACCAACATTCTAGATGGCCTACAATAATTCCCCATATCTCCATGCATAATTATTATGCATAAGCTCTATATATAAGCCTTATGCATAAGTCTTATGCATAATACCTATGCATAAAACTTATGCATTATGCTCTATGCATAAGAGAATAGAAAAATTGAAACCCTGACACCCAAGGGTGCAAAGCAAATAAATGAGAAGAATAAAAATATTAGAGAGTATTTCAAGAGATGGAACGATACTCAAGTCTCTCAAAAACATAACATGTAAAAAAGTGATTAATAACACATTTATGAAAAAAAAGAGTGTTTAGCTTAATCCATACAAAGATCTCAATGCATGCATTAAGGTCTATACATTAAGCCTAATCCATATTCTTGGCAACAGCAGTCCGACACAGCCGCCTTGCTGCACCGAGTGCTCCCAAGCTATCAAGCCGGGTGTGCCACCTACCTCAGGTTCTGATGCATTTGTCTTATTCACTCATTGGGCGATAAACAGAGGGAATGTAGATTGACTCTATGAGCAAGCAGCTTGAATGGAACCTTTCTTTTCTTCTCCATCCTCTTCCTCTCCCTTCTCTTTCTCTCTGTGTTTCTTTGCAAGCATTCCCCTTCTAGGACTGAGGCATAACACATTGGTGACCCACGATGTTAGCAACCCACTGTTGGTGATGAAGCTCGAGCTAAAAGGGGGACGCAAAGATGCAGGTAAGGAGGGCTCTCATTCTCCTCCATCACAGAGTCTACTCTAGCTGATTGTTTTCTTGTCTTGCTTGTTCCGTGAGAGGAGGTTGTGCGACGTCCACTACCTATTTAGTGTGATTGTCCTTGCTGTCTCTGCGGGAGACCCTTGCAAGAAATGGCAAGGGTGATTCAATGGTTGCTACTATCTATTCTTCTATTGTCGGAGGAAATGGATGTGAGGCTCTCCATTCTGCTAGTTGGGTGCATAAGTTGTAGTCTGAGCATTCTTCATGCCCAGTCAGAACTGCTCTACAACCCATGCATGGTAGACCACCCAACCAAAGGAGAGACTAGGTCATCAAGTGTCCGTGCAAATGGCACTACGACTTGCTAACTCCGAATGCTAAGGGAGGCCATCCAGCTTGCTGACTCCATGCATTCTGTTGGCTGAATCCAAAAGCAGAAGCATTCCACTTGATGAATCTGAAAGCAGAAGCATTCCTCTTGAATGAAATTTGAAAGTGGATCAATTCCGCTTTGCTCAATCCGGAGGCAGATCAAACATTTCTCTTGATGAAATCCAAAGGCGGAATGGGCATTTTGCTGATGAAATCTAGAGGCAGATCAGGCATTTTGCTTGCTGAATCCAAAGGCAGAGCAGGTATCCCACCCTATCATACTGGCCACCCTATCCCATCATGCTAAAACTAGACACACCCATGTTAGCCACCCCTCCACACCCCAGGTACACTCTTGATCATGAGAGGGCCGTTAGAGAGTCCTAGTATATTTGCACCAGTACTACCACCTAAAGCATATGCCCCTGCTTCTTTTATGGTCGGTACTAGAATCGAGGGGTTCAGGATCTCTCCATGGCATGTGATCTAGGCAAAGGGAGCTCATCATAATCCACTCTTGGGCGATTTGCATGGATTGGTTCAAAACACATCATGTCCAGTACTTCGGATGCAAGACTAACAAGAGTGTCCAAATTGTCTCAACTAGAAGCAACAATGGACAACCAAATTAGACTAGATACGGATGCAAAGTATGTGTTGTGTTCTGCACTGTAAAGCAGAGTAGACTTGGGTAATGGGTCATAGGGCATGGGCATGCAAACATTGTGGTAGTAGCAAGAAGCATTGGTCTAGTGATTGTGTGACTTGCAGGTAGTGTAGCCAAAATGGCCATAGAATAATTGACTCCTTGTACCATGTATATGGCCAATGTGGATTTCAGGGTCACAACTCTCGGGTGTGCCCAAATGAAGTTTTGGAGCAATTTGAGGATGCCCATCGGAGGTGTCTCAAGTGGAGGAATGCGTAGGAATGCACACAATATTAACCACATTCCAAAGAGTATAGCTATTTCTCAAAGATGCTACCCTGGCCGTGAAATGGCACACGCAACACCCTCGAAGAGGAGATTCCTTGTTGAAGGATATTTCATGGGTAGCATACGTAGCCAAACACCTCTTGTTTGAAGTTGAGCATGCGATTGTAGACCTTGAGGATGAGGACAATAGTTCAGAGAGCAGCTTTGATAGTGACTCTGAAGCTTCCAATGATGATTCCGATGCTGCTTATGTTTCCAAGATAATGAAGTAGATATGGATGCGATTAAGCATCCAAAGGAGGAGCGTTTTGCTACCCATAATGTTCTTATAGATGATGGTGTAGATCAGTATAGCAACACATTAATTACATCCTACATATCAATGATGGAAGATGCCATAAGCAGTAGCATGTCCTTCCTCCCGATGAGGATGATGTTGTATCACTTTTGAAAGAATCCCATACCAACAATGAGGCAGATGTATGGCACATGTTCTCACTAAGATGGGCAGTAGAGGTCATGAACACTTGGGCCAAGATGTTTCGAGGTTCCATATTTGTACCTCCTCCATATACCGACATCCATATGATCAGTCCGGATTGGGTTTTGACCTAACCTTGGAATAGGTGTTGCTAGATGGAAAATGTTCCAATGTGGCGGGGATGACGATCATGTACATGAGGATGACCATCCTATGGCCAACAGTTCATCGAAGCAAACTTTTGCAGAGTCTCCATCATATGCATAGTTGATGGCGGATTTACTAGATGATCCAGAACATGAGGCTCTTGCTGCTGCAAATGCACACGATGTATGTGCACTACAATATGAGGGTGTAGTAGTGAAAAAGAGCACTGCTTTTTAAACTAAAAGTGTGGGCAAATGTTGGGCTATTTTTGGTGCAACAGGTTTGTTGCTTAGCAACAACAATAGTAGCAAAATTACATTGTTGAGTTCGCATCTCAGCAAAAAAAACAACAAAATATAGTTACTATTTGCACTCAATAGAGCGAATGTACTGCATAGTTCAAAAAACTTGGGGCAAATTGGGGAGTCTACACACGAATCCCTAGTTTGCCCTAGCACTTTTTTTAAAATTAAAACGGAGTCATAGTTTTATGACACAAACATAAATATAAGAAAAATAGATTATGAAGAATGCAATTGAGCCCAAAATTTATTTTATTTCACGAAGTGTCAAGCCTTTGGTCATATATACAAAAAATCTATTAATGAAAAGGTGGCTAACTGGAATCCACATCGGATTCTGAGTGATCATCGTCATCATCTTTGTTACCCTCTTCACTTTCTTCCACCGTTTCATGCTCGTAAATCAGGATCCTCCTCCTTTTCCCCTTCATTCCACATGCATGCCATCAAGCACAAGGTAAGCAAGGGTAATAAAATACAATTAGATATAGATAAGAGAAGGGTTTAGGCTCAATTACCTCATCTTCTTGAGTCCCCAAAATAGACTCGTCCAAGTGTATGGTTCATGTACGCATCTATGTCCACAATTACGAACAGGAGCTCTGTATTCATAATCATACTCCTCCTTTGTTGGGTCACGCCCAATAACCTCATCTATAAAAAAAATTAATAAAATATATAATTAGTTAAATAAAACAATATAATACAAAACAAAATAAAAGAGGAGAAGAAATGATTACTAAAATAGGTACTTATGAAACGAGCAATGAAGGAGGACTTTCCTCCTGAGCCGAAGTGTGAAGCCTCTCCCTTCCATAGTAAGGATGCACTGGTCTCGCCGCTTGTTGTTGAAAAGCATGTGGTGCTTTCTCATGAAGCTCTGTGCGTGCCTCCACTCCTTGTGCATGAAAACATTGGGCTTCTCTAAATTATTCTTTGCTTCTATCTTGATATTTTCTCTCCTATTAAAGAGAGAAATCTTGATTTGTTTCTTCATCCACTCCATCGAGAAGGAAAGACCCACATGTGGAACAAGGAAACTTGACTTAAGCACATCAATGATGTATTCTTTGAAATATCATCTTGTGCTTTCTACTTTTTGAAGGAGTTAATGAGCTACAGTTTCGTAAGTACATGCATGTGGTTCATGACTTGCTTCCCGCATGCATCCATCACAAGGGCACCATCGACATCCATGTTGAATGGTAGGGTTTGTGGATCGAATGGTGGAATGGGTCTCCTAGGGGCTAGCTCATAAATGAGTGGATGAAGCACCCCCTTTCTGGGGAGACGCATCGGGAGACCTAGTGTTGCTTTTGCCAAAGCAAAAGCAGTTACTCCCCCTTGCTAGCACATCTACTAGCCCCCCCAGACTTGCTACTACGTGGTCATCATGGTGAAGACGAAGGTGAGGGAGAGAGGGTGGGTCTAGTCGTTGACGGTGTTATAGGATCATCATAGCCATACTGTGATGAGCCTACACCACTCGGCCCTACACCAATCGGACTTGCGCTTATCAAAGGTGTATTATGCCCTGACTAGCCAAGTGGGGTAGATTTCCCCCATGGCATCAACAACTGGCCCGATTATAAGCCCACTTGCATATAAGATTCAACAATAAACTTATAGAACTCATAAAAGGTTAACTTTGTGTATGTGAAAAGGTTTGATGGAACCATACCTATGTCTTAGAAAATTGAGACCAAGCTTACCGCGCATATCGTTTGTTTATAATAGATAGCAAATTTGCTAGATCTGGGTCTTGTGATGGGTGGATCGACATTGCCTATACATATATGCATAAGAGTCAATTTCTTATAGCATAAACCATAAAGGTCCTATGCATAGAGCCTTATTTATAAAACTCTATGCATAGAGCCTACGTATAGAGCCTTATGTATAAAATTCTATGCATAGATCCTACGCATACACCCTTATGCATAGAGCCTTATGCATAAAGCCTATGCATAGAGCCTTATGTATAAAGCTCTATGCATAGAGCCTATGCATTGAGCCTTATGCATAAATCCTACGCATAGGCCTTATACATAAATCTCTACGCATAGAGCATTATGCATAAAGGCTACACATAGAGCCTACACATACATCCTTATGTATAGAGCCTACCCATAGAGCCTTTTGTATAAAACTCTATGCATACAGCCTATATATAGAGTCTTATGCATAGAAACTTATGCATAAAGTCTACGCATAGGTCTTATGCATAATGCTCTATGCATAGATCCTTATGCATAAAGCCTACGCATAGATCCTTATGCATAAAGCCTACACGTAGAGCCTTATGCATAGAGCCTACACATAGAGGATTTATGTATAGGGATTTTGTTTGGATGCTTTCCAAAATCCACTACTACAAACGTGTGCTCATATTCAATCCCATGTGTGGTGACCAATATGTTCTCTAGCAGCCCAATGGGATATTCTAAGCTTCCATCTGCTAGCTGCAAGGGCATCCTTGTACTCCTAATATCTGGTCATCTCCGATACTCAAGATGCGCATCCACCAAGAGGATACTAATTGAAGCAGCCCAGATGGGCTAAATAGAAGCCAAGGAGGACAACCCACTTCAACTAGATCCGGATGTACAGGTGGGGCTGCATTTTTGGTCGAGTTGACAAGGATGGTGCTGATTTGTTCAGAGTCAAGTCCCGCAACCACCTGACATTATGTGAATTCAGCATGTGCTGCAAAGAATGCTAAAGCCAGACAGACTTGCATGATGGGTTGAAGGGCATGTAAGCATTGTGGTAGCAGTCCAGTGAATGTCTGACCTGCAAGCACTGTGGCCAACATGACCATCAAACCAATGACTGCCTATACCTCCTACATACCGACATTCTGCATTATCAATCCAGATTGGGTTTTGGCCTAGTCTTGGAACCGGTGTTGCCGAGTGGACAATGTCCCCATGTGGCAGATGAAAATCAAGTCTATGAGGATGCCCATCCTATTCCCAACAATCGAGAGAAGTAAGCTTTTGACGAGTCTCTATCATATGTATAGTTGATAGTAGAATTCTTGGATGATCTAGAAGAAGATCCTTTTACTGTAGATGATGTATGTGGGAAAGCCTTCACCTGGGACCTTTTCACTTTGGTTGGTGATAACCCAAAGGCATTGGCACCCCACATGGAGATTCCCCGATTGCATGCAACAGTGGTAGATGCTCATGATGTGGTTCATGGTGATTCCGCTGACTTCATGGTTCATGGTGATTCCGCTGACTTCGTGGTTCATCCGGAAGATGTGATGTCACCAGCCAAAACGAAGCGAAATCAGTAGAGGTTGCCCATAAGAGTTGAAAAAAATTTGAATATGCAGTAAAAGTTACTCAGAATCCGAGTGGATATAGTAGGGATCTTGCATATATCCTCACCAACAAGCGAAAAGCTTAATGTGATATGCATTCCATAGAGTCATGGTCATCAGATACATGGAAGTGGGAGAAGGATGGAGATTTCCAGGAAGCTTCCTTGAAGGTGCATTGCCTTAAACCCCCATATTCTCGTGTTCAGGCTGCTATGGATCAGGATAATCTAGTTCCAATTGATGAGAAGGTTCTCATCAAATGTGGGTTTCTTGGAGAAGCACAAGAGGTGTTTGATACATTGTTAGTCCAGGAGGCAGTCTTCCAGAATGCCCGAATCTCTAAAAATGTTGATAAAGGGCTCAGTAAGCAAGCATTGGATTGTTGTGACCAAGATCAATGTGCCATGATGCCAGAGGGAAGAGCAATGGACAAAGATAACTAGCAAGGAGATTTCTTGCATGTTATGGTTGCCTTGGAGAAGCATAATAAGGCTCAATTTCACGTATGCAATCTTAAACCCATTGAGAAGTAGAAAGCTCTTTTTGAGATTGAAGATAATGCCAATCTACATCAGCAGAAGTGGTTGGGTAGCCCCATGACACTAAAGATGAAGCTCAAGGAGTAGCATGGTTATCGAATACATGCACAAATGAAGTAGCTGGATACATACATGATAAATGCTCACATGAATGAGCAATACATGCTCGGATGGGTGAATAGGATGGGTTCCAACATGCACCCATGGATGAGATAGAGGGTGAGGCAATAGAGGAGCCGTGTGGCCCAAAGAGCCCCCGAATGCACTCACATGATGAGATCCCTAAGACACATATGCCAGAGATCATGGAGGATGATCTCTAATTAAAATGATGTGATGCATTAAAACGGAACCACTGCCATTCTTTGTTGAATGTAAGAGGGATAGGCAGTGGTTCCATTCCCCCCTCTTCAACGTGATGGGATGCCTTGAGAATGGCAGCATACCATTCTTCCTTGAATGAAAGGGGAGAATGGCAGTGGTGTAGTTATTCCCTTCAAGGTGATAGGAGTCCTTGAGAATGGAAACCCTACTACCATTCATTCTTGAATGTAAGGAAGAATGGCAGTGGTGCCATTCTACCCTTCAATATGATGGGATGGGAGGCCTTGAGAATGGTAGTGATGCCATTCTCCATTCTCAAGTGATGGAAGCACTTGAGAATGGCAGTGGTGTCATTCTCCCCTTAAATCATAATGATGGGAAGCTTTGAGAATGGCATCACACAACCATTCTCCCTTGAATGTAAGGGAGAGTGGCAATGGTGTCGTTCTCTCCTTCAATCAAGGTGATGGGAGGCTTTGATAATGGCATCACTCCCATTCTTCCTTGAATGAAAGGGAGAATAGCAGTGATGCCATTCCCCCTTCAAGGTGATGGGATGCCTTAAGAATGGCACTAGTGCCATTATTCTTTTAATGTAAGGAAGAATGGGAGTTGTGCCATTCTACCCTTCAAGGTGATCGGATGCGAGGCCTGGAGAATGGCACCACTGTCATCCTTCCTTGAATATAAGAGAGGATGGAGGTGGTGCCATTTCCCACTTCAAGGTGATCAGAGGCCTTGTGTGAGAATGGAACAACTGTAACTTTTCCTTGAATGTAAGGAAGAATGGGAGTGGTTTTATTCTCCCCATGAAGTTAATGGGAGGCCTTGAGAATGGAACCACTGCCGTTCTTCCTTGAATGAAAGGGGAGAGTGGGAGTGGTGCCATTCTCCCCTTCAAGCTGATGGAAGGCCTTGAGAATGGTAGCCACTACCATTCTTCCTTGAATGTAAGGGAGAATGGCAATGGTGCCATTCTACACTTCAAGATTATGGTATAGGAGGCCCTGAGAATGGTAGTAGTGCCATTCTACCCTTCAAGATTATGGGATAGGAGGCCTTGAGAATGGCAATGCTGCCATTCTCCCCTTTCAGGTGATGGAAGGCCTTGAGAATTGCAATGGTGCCATTCTCCCCTTTTCAATCAAGGTGATGGGACTCCTTGAGGATGGCATCACTGCCATTCTCCTATTTAACATGATGGGAGATCATGAGAATGGCAGTGGTGGCGTTCCCCCCTTTAATCATAATGATGGAAAGCCTTGATAATGGCACCATTGCCATTCTTCCTCAAATGTAAGGAAGAATGTCACCGGTGCCATTCTGCACTTCAAGGTGATGGTAGGCCTTGAGAATGGCACCACTGCCATTGTTCCTTGAATGTAAGCAAGAATGGTAGTGGTCTCATTCTCCCCATAAAGGTGATGGGAGACCTTAAAAATGGCACGAATGCCATTCTTACTAGAATGTACAGGAGAATGGCAGTGGTGCCATTCTCCCAATGAAGGTAATGTGAGGCCTTGAGAATGGCACTGATGACCCCTAGATCGAAGCCATTTTTAGCAATTTTTAGGAGACCTTAAAAATGGCACGAATGCCATTCTTACTATGTACAGGTGATGGGAGACCTTAAGAATGGCACGAATGTCATTCTTACTAGAATGTACAGGAGAATGGCAGTGGTGCCATTCTCCCAATGAAGGTAATGTGAGGCCTTGAGAATGGCACTAATGACCCCTAGATCGAAGCCATTTTTAGCAATTTTTAGGGTTTAAATAGGGTCAATTATGGTCATTTTGGATGCATTTCCATAGTATTTGAAAGCAAGTGTGTGTGGAATGTCATGGTATTTGCATGCATCATGATTTTTGATGTTGTCCATTGGTGTAAGCACATTGCATGGGAATGGTGACGATTAACATTGTTTTGTACATAAAGAGGAGGTTGTATGTAAGTGGGTAGAGAGAAGAGAGAGATCGAGGGGAAGATAACGAGGGTTAGTATGATGAGTTTTGAGCTCAAGCTTTGAGCATGGTTAGGTGGGAATGCAAGTTTGGAGACCTTAATGTGGTTACAAATGAAAAATTCCAAATTAAAAAATGGAGGGGTGGGTAGTTTTAGCACCCGTTGGTACCCACCAACCTTTTGAGAGAATATAAGAGAAAGAGAGAGGGAGCGCTTCTCTCTTTGGCAAATGAGCAAGAACAGGAGGAGGAGGAGGAGGTAAGCCTGCGCTGTTTGTTTGTTATTAATTTATGGGTGTGTGCGTGTCTTGTATGAGAAAGAGAGAGAGGGTAGCCACAAAGAAGGCGACGTTGCAGGGAGGTGCAGGCAGAAGGTGGCGGAGGCCTCTGTGGTCAACGACTGCCATGGCGAGAGATGGCATGCGCATGAGAGCACCCGTGCCTTGAGCACGTAAGGCAGGCCGGCACTTGGCCTTGCGCCTGGGCTACCCGTGCATCACGAAGGCCGGGCCAATGAAGGCGCCATGCCTTGTGTGCATGAGTCAGGCCGATGCACAAAAGGCACCATGGCCTTGCGCTTAGTGCAACATGGAAGGGGCCGAGCCCATCGTTTGGGAGTTGGGGTGTTGGCGGCTTGCGTATCACAAGGAGGACCTGGCTGGTGTGCTCGGGGGGGGTCACTCGTATAAATATGTAAGTATCATGTGGGTTCAACAGAAGGACATTTTAAATATTTAAAACTTACAGAAATATATTTACAGAGGAGATTTATTTATTGTATTTTAAAAAAAAATTACAGATTTGAATAGGAAAGGATACATTATATTCACTAAAAAATTCACAGATAAGGGACTTTTTAAATAGGCCTTGAACGCACGTGATATTGAGGATTTACATATAGTGACCCCCTCGAGCTGGTGTGCTTGAGGGACTGGCGAGGAGGCCGTGTTTCAAGGTTAGAGGCCGACTAGTTGAGCCTTGCGCATATGGACGACGGCTGGCCAACTCCACAATGCTCAGGTGTGCACTTAGAGAAGAGGCATAGCCAAGTCCTTGCACATGGGGTATCTAGAGCAGACCGCCTATTGGAGATGAAGAGCACCGTGGTCATGAGGCTAAGGCCAAGCCAACTAATTGGCTGGCCGCCTGAGGGTAGCACGCGTGTGCATCAATGAACGCTAGAGAGCGTTGGCTCGCTAGGCGCCATACCTCATAAACGGCCAAGAGCCAAGCACCGTGCCATGGCTTGTCGGTGGCTTGGAGCCTTGCACTTGTGGCTAGGTGCCGACATGCACAAAGTGGTGAGCTTGCCGGATATGAGACTTGCGCCTAGGTCCTTGACCGAGCACACATGGAGATGAGCTCCATGAGTGTAAGGTTCCCCCTTTCCAAAAATAGGGGAAACACTTCAGATAGTCCACTAAGTCTTATCTTGGAGAAAATTTCCTATTCATCGACACCTTGACCATGCAGAGATTCAAGGATACGATTCATAGGTAAGACCTAGTTCTATCCCGCACAGGGGAAGCGTGATCTTCTAAACATCAAATCACCCATAGGGCAATTTGATCATAAATTGGGCAACTACTAGACTTGATTTCTAGAGGCAACGCTTTTTTCCTCATCTTATGTAAGGCACAGCCACTGGCCTAGTCTTCCAGAATAGAGTTGCCCAAGAACCTGTATATCTAGCGTAGGGCTTTCACTTAATCTGTTGGAAAGCTACCCGACTAATCGCATCCACCCGTCCGTAAGATGGTGATAGCCTTGTAGAGGTTAATGAAATTTGGTTTGAAACCTTGAAGATGATGTGGATCATACGAATTATGCTTGTATGTCGAATGCAATAGAGCATGGTCTTGATGAGCCTACATAGAATGATGTAGATGTGGATCAAGTGCGTCATTGGCTACTTATGTATATACTCTTGTGCTATTTAGTAGAATTTATCAGTGATGATGTGCCATGTTCATCAAGTCGAGCTCGAGGTGTTGTGCCATTTGGGGTACGTCAAGATGTAGCAGATACTTGAGCTTCATCGAACTATCTTTTTGATGGGTAGGGCTATGCCTACCCTGTTTCTACTCCGTGCTACTTGTGACGACCTAGTTTTATATTTTCATTTTGTATGATCACGGTTGGATGTCCTTATATCTGATGGATTCCTAGCCCTAACATGTTGCCATGAAATGGCTGCACTACACTTGCACTAGATTCATATTATGTTCACCACACTCACATGACCTTTGTGTCATCGGATTGGGAATCCGATGACCTTCGTGTCATCGAATTGGGAATCCGATGGGAATCCGACCCATCGGGTGGGCCAAGTGTTAGTGGATGGACAATGTTTGTGTCATCGGATTGGGAATCCAACCCATCGGGGGTGTGCCAAGTGTTAGTGGATGGACAATGATAGTAGCTGATAGGTGGTTATAGGATCAGGGTGCCCAGTTTTGTCCACCTTGACACCCTATAAATAGTAAAAAAACTGGCATTTGTTTACCTGTAGTAGCCAATCTCTCCTAGCTAATAACGAAGGAATTTCCTTTTAAGTTCTTTTGTTGGAACATCATATGCAAAGTTGGGAATGTAGTTGAATAATTTGGGAATGTAGTTGAATAGTTTGATTAAGCATTAGATAGTCGAAAGTCCTCATTTCCTTAGGTACAAAGTCTCAATGTGTGCACCCTGTCCCAAATTTGGACTCATTCCATAAAATGCTAATATCTTTTATACATAAAGTCAGATGATATTTCTCCTTTGGACCTTAGATATTCACATAATATAGAGCTTAACTTGATTTTTTGAGAAAATTTCAAGCTATTTATCTATTTTCTTTAAATATTTCAAGGTCTTTAAAGTGTTATAATATATGCCACTTTTTGCACCCACAATAACTACCACTTAAAAGTCCTAAACCCTAAAGTTAAAACCCTAAACCCTAAATAAAAATCCTAAACGTGAATTCTAAGCCCTAAACCCAAATTACAATCCCTAAAAATAATTTCGAAAACCTTAAATCCTAAAGCTGAATGTTGAAATCATAAAGCCTCACCACTAAATCCTATATATAAATAGTAATCCCACACCCTAGAGCAAAACCCTAAATCTTAAAGCCGAAACCATGAACCTTAAAGCCCAAATCCTAAAGCTAAAACCATGAACCTTGAAGCCCAAGCCCTAAGTTCCAAATCCCAAACCCTAAATCTTTAACTCTACAATCATGAACCCTAATCTGTAGATCTCCCAAACCCTATACTTTAATCTATTTTGACCCTACACCATAAACCTTCAAGTCTATTGCCCATACCCTTATTCTATAATTATATGATTAAACCCCGCATGTGTGTGTATATTTTATATGTGTGTAAAATATGGTCACAAATACGTATATTTTATATGTGTGTGTAAAATATGGTCACAAATCCACACTTTCTTTTTGTAATACATTATATTACTAGTGGGAAAACCTCCAAATGGAGAAAAGACCCACAATCAAAATATAAAAATCATGTGGGTGGTAAGTTGCAAGCCCAACTATCCAAGTTTGGGATAGCTAACATTCACAAGCAATCAAAGAACACTTTTGGCCAACTGATGCAAGGGAAGATGTCCAAGGTCAAAAGAATCTCGAAGAGATAAAAGAGGGGATCTCTTAAAGAAAGCAAATTGTTGAGACGCACACGCACACGCACGCACACACACACACACACATGTTGGCACACATATGTGTATATATACATCTGATTTGGGAGGGATTGTGTGAAATGAAGAATTTTGTTTCTTGTTAGCATAGATAGGTAGAGCAGATAAAAAATAATTATGCAGATAATTTTACAAAGACTCTTGGGAAAGATTTCCTAGAGTGCCATCTCATTTAATCGGCATTAAAGCCAAAGCGATAGTTCACCTACGGGTGTTGAGGGGGGTGCTAGAAAAGAGTTTGCTCAATACTAGAGGTTTCCCACTAGTAATATGTTATATTACTAGTGGGAAATCTCCAAGTGGCGGAGAAATCCACAATAAAAATACAAAAAAGATATGGTAAGTTGCAAGCCCAACTATCCAACTTTTGGATAGCTAACATTTAAAATCAATCAAAGAACACTTGTAGCTAGTTCAAAGGAGATGTCCAAGGTCAAAAGGATCCTGAAGTGATAGAAGAGGGGATCTCCTTAAGAAAGCAAAAAGTTGACACATACACACACACACACACACATGTTGGTACACATATGTGTGTATATACATTTGACTTAGATTGGGCACAAATTGTGTGACAAAAAAAATTTTATTTCTTGCTAGAATGGAGGGGTGAAGTAGACATAGAGAATTCTGAATATAATTTTACAAAGACTCTTCGGAGATATTTTCCAGGGTGCCATCTTAATTAACTCCGCATTGGATAGCCAAACAGATAGTTCACCTACCATTGCTCAGAGGGGTGCTAGAAAAGAGTTTTCTCAATATACTAGAGGTTTCCCACTAGTAATATGTTATGTTACTAGTGGGAAACCTTCAAGAGGAGGAGAAACCCAAAAATAATAATAATAATAAACATGTGGTAAGTTGCAAGCCTAGCTATCCAACTTTAGGACAGCTAACATTAAAAAGAAATCAAAGAACACTTGTAGTAGGTTGTGCAAGGAAATATATCTAAGGTTAAAAGAATACTGAAGAGATAAAACAAGGGATCTCCTAAGGAAAGCAAAATGTTGACACATACTCACACACACACACACACACACACATATATGTTGTTACACATATTTTTATATATACATTTGACTTAGATTGGGTAGAGTGTTGATACACACACACACACACACACACACACACACACACACACATATGTTGGTACATACACACATATATGTTGCTATATATGCACACACACACACACACACATATGTTGGTACACATATGTGTATATATACATTTGACTTAGATTTGGCAAAGATTGTGTCACAACAAAATTTTGTTTCTTGTTAGAATGGACAGGTGGAGAAGATGAAGAGCAGGGACTTCATTAACGTCTTCACAATTTCATGATCACGTTAACAAAACCTGTTGTTAACATATTAAAACTTGTGATCACATTGTATATTCACATGACCTGAGCAATGACCTGCCAAAACCCACTAGTCCCGTAACACCTCCGGGCTTTTTGTTTTCCCGGCAGGCCCGTCGGGATAAGCAGATATCCCGGCGGGCCCGCCGAGAAAACCAAAGAACACCGGCGGGGTTCTGTTCTGTTTATAAACACTGCCCGACACCCATCATGGAACTTTTGGGGAGATAGTCCTTGTTTTGGGGGCGTGATATCTCTCCTCAAAAGTACTTGTAGAGCTCTCGAGCTACTAGAAGTGTCCTCTTGGGAAGAACGTCCTTATCTTAGGGGCTATCATCTTTCCTTGTAGGCACTCCTAAGGCTATTGAGCGACTCGTCTTTAGTTCTTTGAATTGGGGGTAGGGTGTGGTTTGTAGCTAATACTTGCGGAGATTTAGGGACAAATTTGGAGTCGTTCAGCTTTGCATTTGAGTTACATAGGTAATCTACCTCATTCTACTTTATGAATGGTTTGATGGAGCTAAGAGTCCTGCTTAGGGGCTTGTATTGGTTCTTGATACTTGATATAGTTTAGAGTAGACAAGGGTCTATTGTCCTATACTAGAGTATTGGGCAAGCATAGATCTTTGATTTTCTTTGTGAATGTTAGAGAAGGTCTATTGTCCTATACTAGAGTATTGGGCAAGCATAGATCTTTGATTGTGTAAAGTATCCTTAGTTGGTGGGTACAAAAGGCATTCTCATTGGGGGTGCAATGTGCATGATAGTTTTGAAGTAGTTTTGTAGTCAGACCTTGCAAGATAGTTTCGAAGTAGTTTTGTGTTATGTGATGATCTTTTGTATTTGTCAAGATAGTTTCAAAGTAGTTTGTCTGCTAATGTATGTTTTGTAATATGTGAGTGACTGTTGTTTTTTCATTTGTGTATTCATTGTTATATGCTTGGTTGAATAGGTTATTTGTTGAGATGGAGGACAATGTTGGATCCAGTGATACCTCCAATAGAGTCCAAATTCTAAATAGTAGGAAAAAAAGGCACCTGGGATAGAGTGGCAATATGCAATTAACGTTGGTGATCGATTCATAGATTGGGAGTGTAAGCTATGCCATGCAGTGAAATCAGGTGGGGCGCCTCGACTAAGAGAACACTTTTTAGGCGGACCGAAGAAAAAGTCATGTACCCACCCCTCTGCACCTTTAGTGGCCAAACGCATAAGAGAAGAAATTCAAAAGAAAGATTCAAGAAAACATGACACTCCTACCGTTAATGTATCAAGGCAGCAAGAACACTGTTGTTCTAATCATCAAACTCCCGCTACATCGCCTGCTTGTACTCCGAACGTCAATGTGCAACCAAAAAGTAATCTACCCAGTGCATCTTCCTGCAAGTGAAACTTTGATGTAGGAAATATACTCATGCATCAAACTTCATTGCAAGAAAGCCTATGTCAAGGTTGGCTCGATGATGCACAACTCGCCCTTGCTGAAGCGATTTACTTTTCTGGGAGTGCTATGATGATGGTGGACAGTGAGCATTGGAAGAGAGCATGGAAGAAAATTGGTGAGTTTGGACCAAGGTTTTCACCACCTACATGCTATGCGAAATGATCTATTAGAGAAATGTTATGCGCAAGTAAAAGAACATGTATAAAGAATAATTCTTAGCAATATAGAGCTTTTTGGATGTAGTATAGTAAGTGATGGATGGTATAATGTACAAAGAAAACCATTAAAAAAAATAATGGTTATTTCACCTAGAGGTGAGACTTTCATCCGTGCCATGGATTCTGTTGGTTCAATCAAAACTGGGGCTTACATTGCTCAAGTCATTGGCTCTCTGATAGAGGAAGTGGGTGCCAAAAATGTAGTCCAAGTCATCATGGACAATGCAAAGAATTGCAAGAATGCATCCAAAATCCTATAGCGACAATATCCACATGTTTTTTTGGTAGGCTGTAATACTCATAGTTTGAATCTTGTACTAAAAGATTGGTATAAAAGTGATGATACCAAATGGTTTGCCTCAATCATCGACACTGCTCGCCAGCTTGCGAGATTCATGCTCAAGAGACAGAGAGTGTTCGATATTTTTCGACCTCGCATGTCAGTTATGTTAAAGCTTCCAGCGGAGACTAGGTTTTGCACTCACTTTTACACTTTTGAGTCTCTTCTTCGAAATAAAGATGCAGTTTGCAAAACATTTACATGCATGGCATTTCATGACTGGGAGAGCACTCAACTTGAAAAAGGGAAAGAGAAAATCAAAGTCTTGAAGGCAGCGCTATTACGAGAAGAAGTTGGTGGAACAGTGTGATGGATGCATACCATGTAATGATGCCTATTATGTATGCCGTACGAAGTCTTGAAAAAGGGAAGAGAAAATCAAAGTCTTGAAGGCAGTGCTTTTACGAGAAGAAGTTGGTGGAACAGTGTGATGGATGCATACCATGTAATAATGCCTGTTATGTATGCCGTACGAAGTCTTGATCAAAGAGCGCCTAATCTCAAAAAAGCATGGATGCAATGATGGACTGTCCAGCGGAGTTTGGAGTGTCGTGAGAAATTAGAGCATTCAGTGGTGGAAAAGCAATGGCGTGTACCATTCTCCAGTAGACAAAGAAAAGTCCTATTGAAGTACTTTCATGCTAGATGGATTGGAGCGCATTCATCACTACACAGTGCTACTTACATGTTAGATCCTGAATATTGGAATATGGATTTGATGTCCAACGTTGAGGTGGTGTAAGATTTTTATAAAGTAGTAAACACTTTCTATAATAATGTTGATGATCGTGTAAAGTGCATAAAGGAGATGACCTCATTTCGATTGAAAGAGTGTTAATTTTCCAACTCCCTTGTTCAACAAATGGCTAAAGAGCAACCTGCATGGAAGTGGTGGATGATGAATGGTGGTGAGCATTATGCTTTATTGCGCAACCTTGCGATGAAGGTTCTAAGTCAGTGCTCTTCAAACTCAGGCTCAGAAAGAAACTAGAGCATGTACAAATATATTCACAGTACTATTCGCAATCGACTTCTTGCAGATTGAGCAGATAAACTTGTTTACATGTATTGCAATGAAAAGATCTTGCGAGACATTGAAAGCGAAGAGTATGAAGAAGATATGCCCAGATGGATGTACAATTGTGATGATGTAGTAGACGAGAACTTTGATGTTGGACGCACGTCGCGCACCACCCTTGAGATAGAAGACAATTTAGACATTGACTTAGATGAGCTTAATTTAGTAGACGAGAGAGTAAACAGTGAGAATTTTGGAGCAAGATACTGACATAGAGGAAGAAGTCATTTCATTAATTTCATAAAAAGTACTTGTACAAATGATCATATTTGGAGAAATTATCAATACAAAAGTACGATTTATGTCTTTCTTAGCTTTCATCTTGAAATAAATTACGAATTGCACTAGGAGTTGCATCTAAAGGTCCTAGTGGTTTATATTCGCTAGCCATGCCAAACACTTTATTGGGACACTGCACAATGCACATGTGGAAATATTTTGCATTTGCCTCACAAAACATATTAAGTGGTAGTAGTGTCCAGAGGGTAGTATATACTGGCCGCTCCACCCATCGAATACTTTGTAACATACAGGACATTTGGGGGTGGAGGAACTAGTAGCCTCAGCAGAAACTCCCACAAGATCAAGATGTATCAAAAAATGAGATGTGGTTTCCTTGGTGCACAGGAGCAATACGTGAAGAGATGGTCTGTACATCTTGGCTGATCTTTGTGAGCTGCTCTTGAATCCCTCTATTGCCTAGGGGAGGAGTTGACGCCTGAGATAATCGCTCAGCTTCTTACTCCTTCTTTGCTAGCTGTGCCCCTAAGCTTTCTTTGACCTTGTTTAACTCCAATCCAGTGCTCTCCACCATGAGAGCAAGTTCCTCCCTTGTGAATGTCACTGTCTCTTCACGTATGTCGTGGGTGTTGACAGTGGCCTCTCTGGAGGCGAAGTCCATTTGAGTTTCTAGGATAAATTGTGCATATAGCATCTTAGCAAAATAGAGTGGAGCGTCGGCGTTATGGAGAGGACGACCGTACACCTCCAAGAAAATGCGCTCGCCATTAATTTTGATATCATTGTGAGTGCAACGCGAAACCTTCCATCTTCCCTTCTTAATCTCGCCATCTGGACATGGCCATATTTCCTTTATCATCTCTGTGGTTACGCGTTTGTTTATGTCTTTCCATTGGGCATAAGTAGGATTTTTCCATTCGACAACCTGCATATACTGTTCTCGTAGCTTTGCGGGCTGTCAGGCCATGTGCAAGGGCCCTCATTTGCTCATATGCCTTCTTGGCTAACTCTTGATGCCCGTTTGCTTGCGCTTCTGCCATATCTGCATGAACGTAAATGACTTTAGGATTTTAATGAACTGTAAAGATTAACGTAAGATAAATTGACCATTACCCTCAAAAACTTAAAGTTTAACACCATGAGAGGAGATATGTATTGCAAAGACTCAATGAGAAATATCCACTTGACTCAAAAAATACTTCAAACAATGCACGCACATCAAATTTTGAAGAGAAAACATAAACTTAAACACCACAAGAGGAGAGAGATATTGCAAAGACTCACAATGAGATAATATTTCAAACAATGGGTATCAAATTTTGAAGAGAGAAACAAAGTGCCATTCTTGAAACTTAATCTCCTGATACTGTATCATTACAAAATTGGGGTGAATGACATCTCTACCAGAGGACGTTGTGCCCTTGTTGGGTCAGTATTTAGTGATCTAAAGAATTCCACTACTTGCAAAACAGATTTTCGCTCGTTCGCGATCAGGTAGGCACATCCAATTTTTGACTCTATAAATAATAGTATCCATGGTAACTTTGTCATAGGAACTATTGTCCATCCACAACTCTTGTACTTTCTGCCAAAAGTCATATAAAGTTTGTAATAAATACCCTAAAGCAAAAACATCAGATGCAGGAGTGTATGCATCTGCCAAAAATGGATCATAAAGTTCCGGGGCTATCCACGGCCGTTTATTTCGCTCTCTGTCTGCGTAGAAGACCGCCTGTGCCACCTTCTCAGGGTTCTTGTCTGCTTCAAATACAAAATTGAGAGACACCATTTTTTGGGTGCTCTCAGCAGTAACCCCCAATCGATAATACCTACGCGTGGCTTCAACTCTTTTGTAAAATCCAACACTACATTGAATGGATGTAGGTCGGTATGTACAATTCCTGCCAAATGTGCTGCCGCTAGGCCTTCCACCAAGGCATGCATAATATGTGGCATGGTTATTACTATTTGTTTTATTTTAGAAAGTTCTAGATGACTTAAAGGAATATTATCAGGTGGGGGTTGTCTCCATCCTCGATCCAAATGGAAAATTGCTCTTGTGAACTCACTGGATCTAAAGGGGACCTTGAGAAGAGTATCACCAAGCGAGCCGCCATTATAGTATGGGAAAATAGTGATTCAAGGAGATTCTTGTGTAAAGGCAATACACTTGACAATTGATGGGTGTAGAACCTGCATGCCCTGCTCTGCCTAAAAGCTCTCGAACTTGGAGGTGCCTTCTCCTTTGTAGTGCTTTCTACAAAAAGTAATGTGCTCCGACAAAAATGATATACCTTTAACTGTATACTCTTTTACTGTGCCAAAAACACCAGAGCCTATTGTTCGCCCTTCGAACAGAGCCTCGTGCGGGATGCCAATGAGGTGTGTGCACATAGAATTTTAGATTGTACGATTAATGGCACCTGTCCCACTCGCATCTGCCTGGCTGGACATTGCAGCGATGTCCTGGGCAATGCGCACTCTTTTGGGGAGTGACTCTGCATCCAACGCCTTCATGCGCTTGCTCTTGGCTCTTTGCTCGCTCCATACAGCGTCCCATAACTGTAGATGATGCATATTAGCTTCAAGCGGGGGAGCATCTCTAAGATCATTGCATGCTACACGCATGCTCCCCAAAATGGTTCGTGTTATATGTTGATGGTTGAAATTTGCTATCTTTTGTCTATCAAGCAACTCAGCGTTGTCTCTGCTTTGAAGTCGACACTGTGCATTTTTCCATATCTGCTCTAGTAGATCTTGCATGAGTATCTCATACTCATTGATCTTTTTGACGGCGTCATCTGCACATTGTGACACTGTGATGACTACTTCAATGCGAATTGCTCGTAGAACAATTTTACGCTCTTCAGGGGAAAGCATGTTGGTCGTCTTCGTAAATCTAGCAAATATCACTAAACACAACAAAAACAGAATATTAAACAACATTACTGAAATCAACATCAAGCAAACGTGAGAGAACAGTAACAAGTGTATCATTACTTATCAATGTTCAAACAAAAACGGAATATCAAATAATTTTACTGAAATCAACATCATCCAATACATCATCAAACGTGAGAGAACAGCAACAAGTGTATCATTGCTTATCAATGATCAAACAAAAATGGAATATCAAACAATATTACTGAACTCAACATCATGCAATACATTATCGAACGTGAGACAACCGCAGCAAGTGCATTATTACTTATCAAGTGTATACATGTTACACTCCTCATCTACACACCTATCGTGAGACAGAGAGAGAGAGAGTTGTGAAGTGTATTATGAGAGAGAGAGAGAGGGGGGGAGGAAGAGAGAGAGGTGTGATAGATAGAGAGAGAGGGGACATTAGATGACATTTTTAATAGTTTTGTGAGTTCCTAAAGAGAGGAAAATAATGTTTTGTATTCCTAAAGCACTCCTCATCTACACACCTATCGTATAGAGAGAGAGTTGTGAAGTGTATCATGAGAGAGAGAGAGAGAGAGAGAGAGAGAGAGAGAGAGAGAGAGAGAGAGAGAATTGTGAAGTGTATCATGAGAGAGAGAGAGAGAGAGAGAGAGAGAGGAGAGGAAGAGAGAGAGTTGTGACAGATAGAGAGAAGAAACATTAGATGACATTTTTAATATTTTTGTGAGTTCCTAAAGAGAAAAATAATGTACTTTATTTTTTAAGTAAATAGAGGGAGAAAAAAGAAATTATTAAGAATTATGTATATTTTAAGAGAAAAAAAGAAATCCTCATCTACACATCTATCGTGTTGTGAAGTGTATCATGAGAGAGAGAGAGAGAGAGAAAGAGTTGTGAAGTGTATCATGAGAGCGAGAGAGGGGGGCAGGAAGAGAGAGAGAGATATTCATTTTTTCGAGTTACCATATTATGAAATAAAACGTAAAGACCATATGATGTAAACTTTGATCCATGAAATACTCATGCCGCGTTCGCAACCAAGTATTGCATGGATCACACACAATAAAACAATACAAGTCAAATCAAGCAAATTTACGATATTTTTTCAACCGCGTTAACGATCACATGCCGTAATATGCAAGCAAATTTACGACATCTTTTCGACCGCGTTAACGATCAAATGCCGCAATATGCAAAAAACAATATATGCCCTAGCGGACGACACCAACTTGCCGTGTTAACAACAAAATGCCGCCCGATTCTATGGGAATATGAATAGGATACAGACATACACTAGCCGCGTTACCGACCATATGCCCACATTTGACAAAGGGAAGGGAAGCGAAGGTGACATCGCCATAACGATACTATGCTTGCCGCGTTACCGACTAGTACCGCTACGATGTGCCGTACTTACCATAGGACACAGACTAGCCGCGTTACCGACTAAGTGCCCCAGGGTAAGCACCATTCCGAAGAATGGCCTTACACACACACCTCTTGTGTGGCGGACCACCCACATCCTGCCGTGCATTACGACAATGGGCGGCTACCCGCACGAACACACACCCACACACACACCCCTCGTGTGGTGGACCACCCACATCCTGCCGCGCATTGCGACAATGGGCGGCTGCCTGCACGAACACACACCCACACGCACACACACAAACACAAGTCTCATTACCTGTGTATACTGTCAACAATGAACTTGCAAAGGGCCCCTCGGGCCCATATATATAGAAAATTGTAGCCTGTTGGGCTAGATGACGACCCTGGTGGGACCCGTCGGGTTTTTTTTTCCCCGACGGGACTGCCGAGTATTGCAAAACCCTGGCAGGATTTTATCCAGTTATCAAGGAGCTTCCCACTGGCTTTTTTGGGAACATGTTAATAACATGTTAACACATGTTATTAACAAAAAAAATTTGTGATGACGTGAATATAAAATCATTGCGATAGAGAAATATAAAGATAGTTTTACAAAGACTCTTTGGAGAGATTTTCTAGAGTACCATCTTCATTTACTCAGCATTGGATAGCCAAATAGATAATTCACCAATGGGGGTGTTGAGGGGGGATGCTAGAAAATAGTTTGTGTAGCAATGCTCCACCCTCATGTTGTTATACAAGGAGTAGCCGTTATGATGAGAGCTCAAGCACCCAATAGTTCGAAATTTAGACACTGGATGGTAGTCAAATTTGGCTAGATATGGTTAGGAGATGACATGTAAAAATTCCTTAGGATCCATGCATAAGACTACACAATAGAGTCCATGCATAAGACTATGTAATACACTCTATGCATAGAGTCCATGCAATACATTCTATGTATAAGAGTCTAAGCATAGAGTCTATGAACAAGACCATGCAATAGACTCTATGAATAGAGTCTCACACATAGGACTATGCCTAAACTCTATGCATAATACATAATACTATGTATAATGCTCTTATGCATAAGACTACAATATATTCCATGCATAATACTATGCATAGTGTTTTGCGTAATACTATGTAAAACACTCTTATGCATAAGACTATACTATGGAATCCATGCATAATATTATACAATAGAATCTATAGACTCGATGCATAATAATATGCAAAATACTCTTATGCATAATAGACTCCATGTATAATACTATGCATAAGACTTTTCAATATACTATGTTCATAGACTATGTAATAGAGTGTATGCATAAGAGATCATAGAGCCTATGAATAGTCTTATGCAGAGGCTCTATGTATAAGGGATGCAAAGAGCCTATTCATAGACTTATGCTCTTGTATGCACACTATTAAATGTGGACTCTATGCTAGAGCCATGAAAGAAGGAGGGCCACTCATCACATGGAGTAGATAGCATGGGTGTAGGTCACCATCCTAGAATCTCATATGCGAGAAGCTCTCTATGGAAGCTTTCTCAAGGCAAGGAGATAACTATATAGTCACGTATCAAAGATATCAAAAAGGTATACAAACCATCCCATAAGTAACTTATATAGTCACTTACTCCTAGGACTTTTCACACGTGGGTTGACCATAAATCCAAGTCTATGTCCCATGTCATGTGCCTAGGCCCTCATACTACATGTGCACATAATTCATTAAATTACAAACCATCCACTCCTACAATGATTTCATCATCAAAATTGAAGGGTGCTCATGCAAAACAAACCAAAACTGACCCACAACATGTGGAGTCATAGATCTTAGTAAGTGCCAATAGTACATGATCCTATATAATGAACCAAGTTGCCACTAGCATAAAATGGAAAACACCTAATGTCGATGTTAAAACAAAATCAACATTAAAAGGTCCTCGTAGCCTCTTGGATAAAATGGAAAACTCCATGGACCAACTCCTAAGTTGTAGAACATGATGCCACTCGAGGTTCAAAATATGGCATAGGCATGCATCCTCAATCATCACACAGTCTCCTAGATCAAATCGAAGTCCAAAGAACCAGTGGCCCTTATGCACAATGACATGCTTAACCACATGTACTAAAGGAAGCTCCATCCAAAAATCTACCAAAATGATGATCCACATGACCGCCAGGATCAAATGGGAAATGTGAAGGGCCATCATCTATGATGAAGATAGTCATGTGCTCTCCATAAAAAGCACACTCGGAATGGCATGAACCACATCCAAAAATGAATGCCCCATCTGCATAAACCATCATATCATGATGGAATCCTTATTAATGTACTAAGATACACACCTCATAACTGACTTTCATATGGGCATATGTGTGATCATCCGAATATGCATGCTCCCTATATAAATATGGAAATCTCCACCATCATCAAGCATAGAGAAAACATCATCATAGTGGGTATCTCCATCATCAAAAATATCATCACATACTCCACCATCAAGCATAAAGAATGCATCATCATAGTCATCCCCATCCTCATGATGGTGGTAGTACAATGATAATCTGGCAAACTGTCCATAGGTATGACTCTCTCTATGTCATCATCTATGAAACCAGCATCGCATCTGTCAATGTCCCATGTATAGAACAGTCATCATAAATATCACGAAAACAAGAAACATCTCCAATAGATGTGTGTAAGGCATAGCTCTAATGCACAACACCATGATAAATACATGTCAAATCAACATTTGCATAACTATCACCACATATGTAATCTGCCCATGTGTCCAATGTATAATCCTCAAGACCATCATAAGCATGATCTTCATCAACATTAGACTTTGATAAGGCATCCACACATGAAGTGGTCTCATCGAGCTCACAATCATAAAATTTTCACTCCGAGCTCGAAAAAAGCATCATAAACTAGATTCACAAATGTATTACACACAACATCCTTCAAAGCATCCATAAGTGAATCCCTAACATGGATCTCCCCACCAATCAATGCATATGTAACACATACCATAGGTAGACCAAAAGCCAATCTGTCCACACTATGAGTATCTCATATATCCACATCTTGAGCATCACACAAAGTATATGCAAAACTATCCGACCTCTTGTGAACATATGAATCCATCACTTCTGCCAAGTCATCATGCCCATACATATATGCATCAATAGAAGGTGTAGTGCCCAAAGCAAAACCATCAACCTCCATAAGACATATGGACTCAATCATCTCATGCATGTTGATATCTCGAGGATGACTCCATATCAACCCAAAGAAAAGATAAGTCACCACAAGAAACTTGGTCCCAATCCATGTGTATACTGCCCATATCTATCATCAATCCTTGCATCACCAAGCCAAGTGTGAAGAGTGGAAAGAGGCTTGTTCACACAACCATAACTGAGTTGTAAATTTCTAGCCATCACAAAACTCATCATTGGCTCACAATGGGCCACTACATCAACACATATGGATGTTTTCACATAGGAAAAATATATATTCACTTACTCCTATGACCTTTCACACATGGGCTGCCTATAAACCCAAGTCTAGGCCCTCATCCTACATGTGCACATAATTTCTTACATTACAGTCCATGCATAAGACTATGCATAGAGTTTAAAACTAATAGTATATAAAGCAAATGCTTCCATAGCACCAGATGAGGTATATTATCGAGAGGTTCACCTAGAAATATGTAAGTATAGAGAGAGTTGAAATTAAGGGATTTTTTATTTCACAATTTAAGGTAAATTTATAAAAATACATTTACAGAAGGGTTTTTTCAATCGATTCTCAAAAACTCGTAAGTCTATAAAGAAAAAGGGTTCATTTTATTCATTAAAAATTCATAGGTAAGGGGTTTTTTTAATACCCCTTGAACGCACGTGATACATAAAGTTTCTTGGTAGTGCACCGCCCGAGTGTACATCATAAAAAAATATGCTATGTTTGATGCTCGAGGTTGGTTGCTTATGGAGATCTTGCAAGCTCTAGAGATCTTGCTTGTTTGCTTCTAAGCTTCAACAAAGACAACCTAGAAAAAATGAAAAATAAGGAAACACACTACAAGAGCTTGAGGGCATACCGACGCTCAAATACCGACGCAAATGTCGAGCGTCGGTATGCCCGTCGTAATATTGGAGGATACAAGTTTGGCGGGGTAATTTTAAATTTTGGTTTACCGACGCTCATATCGACGCTCATACCGACGCTCATACCGACGCTCATACCGACGCTTATACCGACGCTCATACCGACGCTCATACCGACGCCCGTAAGTTTTTCACAGCCGAGAGCCTATTTTCTGGTTTTTTCGCAGCGTTGCTCTGTTCGAAGGTTTTGTGTCCAAACTCCCTCTCTCCTTCACTTACCATCCTCCCTACACACCATACTCCCTCTCTCCTTCTCTCCTAACTCCCCCCTCCTCCCCCCCTATTTCTCCTACCCCTTATCTTCTCTTTCTTTCTATGGTTATGTTGATTTTCCCCTTTTTTTTTGCTATGGTAATGTTGATTTGTGTTTTCTTGTTTTCTGTTTGTGTGTTTTTGCAGGAGGGCAAGTATTCTCTACACGCGTATCTTGTTTGAGGTAAGTGCCCTAAACTCTAGCTCTTTTTTGCTTCTCTCAATTTTCAATATGCCCCATTGTGGGAGTCGGGGTAGTATAGGCATGCCTTTATGCATGGGCATAGCCATGCCTAAGCTTGGCTATGCTTTTCCTTATGCATGGGCATAGTCAAGCGTAGGCCAAAGGCAAGTAAGGCCACACAAGGGTTTTGTGTTTAATCTCTATGCTAGCTCCCCCTCCCCTTCCCTTTCTCCTACCCCCTTATCTTCTCTTTCTTGTTGATTTTGCCCTTTTTTTTTACTATGCTAATGTTGATTTTGTGTTTTTTTGTTTTCTATTTTTGCATATTTTTGCAAGAGGGCAAGGGTATCTTGTTTGAGGTAAGTGCCTAAACTCTACCTCTCTTTTATGCTTCTCTCAATTTGAAAAATGCCCCATTGTGGGAGTTGGGTAGTATAGGTATAGTCATACCTTTATGCATGGGCATAGGCTAGGCATGGCTATGCCCATGCATAGCCAAGCCTTGGTCAAAAGCAAAAAAGGTCATGTATGGCCTTTTTTTCTTGGATATGCATGAGCATAGCCATGCGTATGCTTTTCCTTACGTATGGGCATAGGCCAAAGGCAAGAAAGGCCTAGCCATGCATAGCTAAAGCCTAGGCATAGCCATGCATAGCCAAGCCTAGGCCAAAGGAAAGCAAGGTCACACAAAGAGGCTACGCAGCCGTGGTTGCATAGCCTCTTGTGTGGCCTTATTTGCTTTGGCCTAGGCTTGGCTATGCATAGCCAAGAAGTTTAGGCCAAAGGCAAGCAAGGCTTAGCCATGCATAGCCAAAGCCTAGGCATAGCCATGCATAGCTAAGCCTAGGCCAAAGGAAAGCAAGGCCACACAAGAGGCTATGCAACCAACGATTGCATAGCCTCTTGTGTGGCCTTATTTGCTTTGACATAGCCATGCCCATGCATAGCCTAGGTCAACGGCAAGCAAGGCTTAGCCATGCATAGCCAAGCCTAGTCCAAAGGCAAGCAAGGCTTGGCCATGCATAGCCAAGCCTAGTCCAAAGGCAAGCAAGGCATAGCCATGCATAGCCAAGCCTAGGCATAGCCATGCATAGCCAAGCCTAGGCCAAGCCTAGGCCAAAGGAAAGCAAGGTCACACAAGAGGCTACGCAGCCGTGGTTGCATAGCCTCTTGTGTGGCCTTATTTGCTTTGGCCTAGGCTTGGCTATGCATAGCCAAGAAGTTTAGGCCAAAGGCAAGCAAGGCTTAGCCACAAGCCTAGGCCAAAGGCAAGAAAGGCTTAGCCATGTATAGCCAAAGCCTAGGCATAGCCATGCATAGCTAAGCCTAGGCCAAAGGAAAGCAAGGCCACACAAGAGGCTATGCAACCACGACTGCATAGCCTCTTGTGTGGCCTTATTTGCTTTGACATAGCCATGCCCATGCATAGCCTAGGTCAACGGCAAGCAAGGCTTAGCCATGCATAGCCAAGCCTAGTCCAAAGGCAAGCAAGGCTTGGCCATGCATAGCCAATCCTAGTCCAAAGGCAAGCAAGGCTTAGCCATGCGTAGCCAAGCCTAGGCATAGCCATGCATAGCCAAGCCTAGGCCAAAGGAAAGCAAGGTCACACAAGAGGCTACACAGCCGTGGTTGCATAGCCTCTTGTGTGGCCTTATTTGCGTTGGCCTAGGCTTGGCTATGCATAGCCAAGAAGTTTAGGCCAAAGGCAAGCAAGGCTTAGCCACAAGCCTAGGCCAAAGGCAAGAAAGGCTTAGCCATGTACAGCCAAAGCCTAGGCATAGCCATGCATAGCCAAGCCTAGGCCAAAGGAAAGCAAGGCCACACAAGAGGCTATGCAACCACGACTGCATAGCCTCTTGTGTGGCCTTATTTGCTTTGACATAGCCATGCCCATGCATAGCCTAGGTCAACGGCAAGCAAGGCTTAGCCATGCATAGCCAAGCCTAGTCCAAAGGCAAGCAAGGCTTGGCCATGCATAGCCAATCCTAGTCCAAAGGCAAGCAAGGCTTAGCCATGCATAGCCAAGCCTAGGCATAGCCATGCATAGCCAAGCCTAGGCCAAAGGAAAGCAAGGTCACACAAGAGGCTACGCAGCCGTGGTTGCATAGCCTCTTGGGTGGCCTTATTTGCTTTGGCCTAGGCTTGGCTATGCATAGCCAAGAAGTTTAGGCCAAAGGCAAGCAAGGCTTAGCCACAAGCCTAGGCCAAAGACAAGAAAGGCTTAGCCATGCATAGCCAAAGCCTAGGCATAGCCATGCATAGCTAAGCCTAGGCCAAAGGAAAGCAAGGCCACACAAGAGGCTATGCAACCACGGCTGCGTAGCCTCTTGTGTGGCCTTATTTGCTTTGACATAGCCATGCCCATGCATAGCCTAGGTCAAAGGCAAGCAAGACCCATGCATAGCCAAGCATAGCCAAGCCTAGTCCAAAGGCAAGCAAGGCTTGGCCATGCATAGACAAGCCTAGTCCAAAGGCAAGCAAGGCTTAGCCATGCATAGCATATACACTCCCTTAGACACCCCCATATACACACCCCAACCTTCAGGCATGCCCACACCACAAACCTTACGCCCATACCAATTTTACCATTTCATTTTACAAATTTTGTGCTTTACTGGTGCTGTCTGTTTGCTGTTTGATCCTGTTCATTGCAGGCAGTCAGGCAACAGCCAGGCAGCAGCATTTTGCCCAAAAAAAAAAAAATTTGGTACAGCGTCGGTATGAGCGTCGGTATGAGCGTCGGTATGAGCGTCGGTATAAACGTCGGTATAAGCGTCGGTATAAGCGTCGGTAAATATCCCCGACAGTTATACCGACGTTACGGTACCGACGGTTATACCGACGTTTATACCGACGACGAGGCTTTTTTACACCCCGTTATATTTCGTCGGTATAAACGCCGGTATTAGGCTAACATGTAGTAGTGACATTAGTATTAAAATGAGGAAGATATAAAAATAGCTTACACATGCCCTCTCATTTTCTTAAACATAAGAGCTCTTGAGAGCATGCATGTGTATGCAAGCTATGAGAGCATACACTGTTATTCATGCTACAAAGCCTTAAAAAACAAACTTCTAAGCACCCAATGAGTGCAATAAATACTACAAGGGAATGATTCCATATCGATATATTAGACTTAGGATTTGTTAAATCTTTTTTTACTCCCATTATCAGTGTCATCATTGATAAAAGCATTGGTACAAGATTTTGGATAGGGGAGAATTAGTATAAGCATCAAAATAGTAATATATCGATGCACATATTGACGTTATTACCAACTCTGGTTATCACTAACACTTATACCGATGCTTATATCAAATTTGCTAGTTTTTTTGGATGAATGAGATTGACTATGGCTGGAAACTTTGCAAGCCCTAGTCTATCATGTTCTACCATTGGCACCACAATAGGCACTTAGATTTGAGAGAATTTGAAATGGAAAAGTGTTAGAGTATACATACATCTACACACAAATATGATTATATTAATATTGTTGGGAGAAACATTTACATTGTTGTCTTATAAAAAATTATATCCAAGCTCTTATAAAAAACATTTGTTTAAAAAAATCTATATATTACACGGTGTCCTATCAACTCGTCGCTCATCATTTGCAAAAAATAATGTTTCACGGGAACACAGATTATGGAAGGAGACCGGAAGCAATTAATGTAAGAGAGTGGGATTGTAGCCATGGGAACATAAAGACACACATAATTTTTCCATATTTTTGTGCCGAAGTGCAATGTAAATTGTTTTAGGCCAAATGAATGTGGGTTCTAAATGAGAGTTCTAAGTGTATTAAGCAAGGCTCACTTATGGGGTTGTTGGCCCATGTGTTAAAGAGGCCTAGGGTTAGTGACATCTCTATAAAAGAGATGTTAGCTAAAGAAAGAGGATGTTTTTGGCCATCCTCATAAGCTATTGAGTGAAGCTCTTGAGCTCTCAAGCTATGGCAACTCTCTAACTCTCGCTATTGTACTCTAATGAGCATCAAGCTCGAATGAGTATAGCTTCACTTCTTTCTCTTAATCTGTTTTAGCATCATTGAAGTAGATTAATCTATGATTAGTTGAATGCTTTTTTCTTTCTCTTGTGTATGCATGCTTGTAGTGTGTGTGTGTGTGTAGTCTCCATTGATGCAAGCTCTTGCCCACTTCATTGGCAACTTCATTGGCAATGAGTTATTCATGGATAGACTCTCTCTATAAGCTTGTGGGTTTGTGAATGTTACATTCTATGCTTGCTTAAGCTTGTGGGTTAGTAAATGCATGCTTATGGGTTTGCTTAAATTAGGGAAAGCTAAGATTTAATCAATGTTTGAATGGGATTAAGAGATTGCCATGCATTGCTTGTTCTCTTGATTAGTGTAGTGGGTTTAAGGGATTGAGAGATTGATTGAGGTGTTGAATGGTTGAATCGTCAAGTGGTGCTTCGTGTAGTTGAGCACCATACACACACTACCACTCCTTGTTAAGCTCCAATCAGTTGCAAAACCATTGGATAGGAGAGCAGGCTTTGGGACTAATTTTGGTACTTATTTAAGACTAATCTTTTGTTAAACTCTCTTTATTGTCTTGCAATTTGAGTGCGATTACGCCTTTCCCTTGAGGTCAGGACAAGGATTCAACACACGGGAAGGATTGGAGGTAGGGGGAAGGATTGGAGGTAGGCGCTAAACTTGACAATTTCAATTTGTGTGCGAAAGGGAGAGGCCTGATTTGCATTTTTGTCATTCTGTTTGAAGATAATTTTTGTTGTCTGAGGTTAATTTTTACAGTTTTAATTTTTTGCATGTTCGTTTTATTTTTTGTTCTTAGCCTAGTTTTCTGCATCTTTAATTTTGTGCATTTTAGTTCTCTATTAAACCTGCACCTGTAGAGAAAATGAAATCTGTGCACACACATGAAGATTGAACATTTCCAATTCGCTCTGCAAATCTCACAACTGCACACTCATTGAGTTCCTTGCGCCGCACGCATTGAATTCGCTGCAAATCTCACAGCTGCACACGCATTGAGTTCACTGCACATGCATTGAGCACGCACTTCAAAAAAGAAAAATAATAATAATAAAAGAAGATGACTGTGCATGAACAGTGCACCATGCAGAGAGACCCACACACCGCACCATAAAGACCGCCACCGCACCGGATAAAGGGGTGCCAAAAAAAAAACTTTTTCTGGCGCAAAAATTGGGAGGTTTTCTAACTTTTTGAGAGGAGTTAGAAAACACCCATCGTCAAAATTTTGGTCCTGAAACCATTTTCCCATAGTGAGTTCATTATGGAAAACTGGTAAATTTTAGGCGATTTTTTATCCTAAAAAATACGCTATTTTTTTGGTCTAATGTGTTCGAGGGGGTTCAAAATGGGTTTTGGCAAAGTTTGAGCCAACTTGAAAATTTTTGGATTTTTTTGAAAAATAAATAAATAATAAATAATAAATAAATAATTAAAAAAACCAATCTTAAAATTTGACCTTATGCACTTACGGTTGGGATGTCATATAGACACTGCCATAGGGTCTATGGCACCTTCTAGAGTACCTACGTAGGAAAGTGGGACCTAATCGGTAGGAAATCTGGCAGATATTGCTAAAACCATTTTCGAATCCCAATCTGATACCCTTTCCAGGACAACTAGCTCATTGTCTATGGATAATCTAGGGCTGTCAAATAGTCATCCCTTAGCCCCAAATAGGACACCCACAAGATCTTTTAATCCAATTGAAGCCGACATCATGGGGTTACCACTCAATGTGAGACTTCAATATGTCTACACGAATGCTCAAGGAGCTGAGATCTTTAGAGATCCACAACAATGGTATCTCGTTAAGATTGCAGACTTTTTCTCAGAGCTTGATAGAGCACCTGTAGTCAATGACTAGGGTAACATGTACATGGGCGGAGATGGTGTTCGCTACGAAGTCACCTATCATCCAGAGAATGTAGACAAATTAGGAGGGCTCTCTAAGAGTGAGTTCCTAGATTTATCAAAGCCTTTCGGAGCAAGGGAGTCTAGAGATGATTGGCTCATTGAACCAGACATGCCTGGACCATCCAATGCCCAGTCCTCAAAGCCATCCATAGATGATTTACTTTTTGTAGATCTAAATTTGGAAAGAGACAGGAAAGGCAAGAGCAAAATGGATTAGGGGGCTGAGAACCAATGGGAGTTTGTACGACAAATTCTAGTGACAAAGGTGTTTCAGGATGACCCACTTCAAGAGGTCTATAAGGACTCTTTAGAAGGATATTATGCCACAACTAGATTTCCAGAGCTAGATCTTGCTCTAGCATTGGTGGTGGTAGTCGAGAAGCTTGCAGGATACAAGAACCGAATCGTTGATAAATGGGCCAATGAATACCGAACCTTATATTGGAAGGAGATTCGTGAGCTCACGTGGAGAGGACAACCATTATTCATGGAAGTGTTCTCAACTAATACAGCTAAACTAGGAGAGATAGCCTTTCTTAGAGAAACTGTTGCTCCTCCCCTACGAGAGTTCACTAGAGAGGAACCCTCAACATCAAAGTGGACCACTGCAATTAGCCCAACTCTAGCACCAAGATATTATCCTACACCAAAAGTGCGACCACAGATCACACCACAACAATGTTTCTCTCACTATGACAATCGGAGGGTAGGGGAGCCAACTCGGCCTCCCATAAATGCACCTCCTGAAATGCGGGTAACAAGATCTTTAGAGAGGGTTGGTGAGGCAGGTAATAGGGGACCCACACCAATTTGGGATGCATCTTACCAAAGAGAGGAACAACTGAGAGTGAGAGGCCGTAGGCCTGATGATGAGTATTCAAGACAAGTAAGGCCATCAACTCTTCAGAAACTGGTAAAGAAGTACGAAGGGTTGGGAGATCCATATGACCATGTAGCAGCATTTAGGCAAGCAGTTCGAGCTAAGCAAGTGACTGACAAGCATACGCAAATTGAAGGATGTGGCCTCACTCTTGAGGGAAAGGCCCTTGCATGGTTTCAGGCATTAGAGGCTTCAGACAAATCTTCTTTACGAGTTTTGGAAGAGAGATACATTGCTGCTTTTTCCTTGATGGGGATTTAGCAGGACACAATAGCAAACATCTACTCTTTCAAGCAAGGCAAGACTGAGAGTGTTAGAGACTATGTAAATAGGATGAAGCAGTACATTAATCGTTGCCCAGAAGATGAGAAGCCCACCTAGAGTCGATTAATTTCTCTCTTCTTAAAAGGACTCAAAAATTCAACACTGCACACACATCTCTATGCAAAGAAGCATACAAATTTCAATGAGTGTTGCCATGATGCTATGGATTTCACAGATAACTTCAAATTCCAAGATGGTCCTGCCCTTAAGGTGCAACCTAGAGATCAGTGGGGTGATGACCAAAGTTCAAGGTCTAGCGCACTAGTAAATCCACACTAGATAGCTAACCTAGTACTAAGGAGATTGGGACAAACTTATCACCCACCCATACAGCCACAACAACAGCAGTGAATGAGGAGTGTACTACCTACAGGTCCTCATCTTTATGGAGCATATGGCGGTAACCATAAAACCGAAGAATGTAATACCTTTTCTCCTCTAGTCACAAACCAACCCACAAAGAAGTGGTACTAGGCCTATGCTTGGAATTATACCCACACCACACAAGAATGTACTCGCATTGAAAGAATGAGACAAGAGCGTGAGCAGCAAAGGGGTGCACTGGCTCCACAAATGCATCAACAATATACTAATTTTGAACGTAAGCCACCGATGGCACAAGAGCAAGCACGACCTGTACTTGGAGCTCAACCTCCTGCTCTTGGGATTGCTCCTATGAGGTTTGTTGACTGATGACAATTCAAATATGTGTAGAGACTTGGTAAACTCAAGCTATGTGGAGGAGGAATATGCATCATATTCATTCAAGGAAAATATATTTGAAAGTCCCGCATATCCAAGCCAAGCACCAAGGCAAGCACTGGTGACAATTCAAATATGTGTAGAGACTTGGTAAACTCAAGCTATGTGGAGAAGGAATATGCATCATATTCATTCAAGGAAAATATCTTTGAAAGTCTCGCATATCCAAGCTAAGCACCAAGCCTCAACCGGGGGAACAAAATTCTTTGAAAGTCTCGCATATCCAAGCCAAGCACTGGAGCCTCAACCGGGGGAACAAAATTCTTTGATGTTGCTAGGCAGCTACCAACCTAGGACTCTAGGCCCCTGAGGTCAATGGCAGCAAAGGAAAGTAGAAGCCAAACTAATGGGCCCCTGTTATGAGTGCAGAGAAGCCCATTGGGCTTGTGATTGTCCACATCGCCAAAGGCACGTAGCTCGATCCAATACAATAGTACCACAGCTTCCACCAATTGAAATATATTGTATAGGGTGTTGTGTAGAACACTTTCCAAAGGATTGTTTGTTGAAACCACATGAGGAAGGCACCTCTCAACCAAACTTCTCACTCAACTTAGAGGTAGTTCCATCGCCACCTTCATTAGAGAATGAGGATGTTGTGCCACTTAGAGTCATGACTAGATCACAGACACGAAATGCCGAAATACAGATTGATGAGACACCTCGAACTAGGGATGCAAAGGCAAATATAGTGGACAAGACCCTTCATTCCAATAGAAAAAGGACCACTAGGAGGAAAAAGAATCGCAACAAACAAACTAAGAATGCATCCACTAGTTCTCAAGAAGTCTCTAAACAAAACATGAAGGATCAAGCTTTTACATCCCAAGAAGTGCATGAGGAGCATCAACCTCAACCTTGGCCTAGTGCTAAACAAGATGAGGCTAGTACAACCGAGGATAGTTCAGGGGGTTCTGTTTTTGTGGATAAGGTGAACGAGACTCTAGATGCCATCGTTGATGCTCATAGAAGTTGCATTGTAACTTTATCTGAGCTACCCAAGAAGCTTCAAGAATACCCAAACCCTCGTGAGGAGAAGATCAATCTAGCTATATATCAGCAACTCATTAGGGAAGCTCAATCAATACTATGGCTCTAAAACAAATCAATGCAGCAAAGCCAGTTCAAGTAGAGGGCTATGGATTAGATTTTGACTAGTAGGGGGGTCTATGATGCCTTGTGAGTGCTACAGTCAAGTCAATCCAAAGCGATCACAATCGCCTGCAGAAACCCTACGAGAACAAAGCTCATGAAGCGCTAACCCACAACAACAGTTGTCTCATCACTTTGTCTCTTAACCATGATGAACTCGGCTATGCCCTCACCCACATCATAGGATTCAGCAGGATGATTTTGTATATCCTACGCTATCACTTCTGTCACCATACTTAAGGCTTGCTCTAGACTCAAAGATCTGGGGATGTTGGAAAGAGATGTGGTGTAGGGGTTGCTTGTAGGTGTGCGCAGTACCAATGACACCCTACTAGTGTAAGGAAGCTGCCACTGTAGCAGAGTGAAGGTGGAGCAGAAGGCTCAGAAGACTAGTAAGGGTGGCACGAAGCTGGCCGGAAAGAAGCCAGCGGCTCAGAAGAAGCCTGCTGCAGCAGCCAAGAACTGGATGCCGGATCAGCCTTCCGGGTTTTCTACGTGGACTACCTTTTCGCCATCCGGGTCGGCAAGCGGAGGACTGGTCCGCTTCCAGTTATAGATGATCCACTCCGGTTGCAGCACGCTGATAGTTTATCCGCCTTGTAGGTTTTATCAAGCATAGTGTCGGGAGCGAGAGAAGAGTGAAGGTGGCGGAGAGTTACGAAAGCCGGGATTGGATTCCAGTTGTGGTCGTGTGCGGAATTATTCCGGGTTCCGGGTTGTCAATGTGGACGTTGTTCGTTCTGGGTGGAGGCGGAGTCGGCGATGCGGGATTATGGCGCGGAATCCAGAAATGTGGCGGATGAGTGTGGCAGGCGGAAGGTAGTGGTTTACGGAATCGTCAATCCCGGGGTTGGCAAGCCGGGTGGCGGACTGTTTGCAGAGTCTGAATCCGGGTATGGGAGAAGTGAGGGTGGCGGACTGTTTGCAGAGTCTGATTCCGGGTGGCGTGTGTAGACACGGCAGTCCGGGTGTTGCGGAATGATCACCGGGGCGGTGGATGTGGGGTGCAGGTGTGTCTTGGACTCCAGCACTGGGTGGCCGGCTTTGCTGCACAACACCCCCAGACTTGAGAGAATTGACTCCCAGAAACTCTATACTCTAGGCCGCCGAATCGAACAGCGAGTAGGCGAAGGCAACCAGAAGACATCTTGTCGGGTGTAGCCGAATGTGGTTCTCTTTGCTACTTTGCAGTTCTGCTGTCGCGTCTAATGCGGGAGGTGAGCAGTTGTTGGCTTGCTCTGGGCTTCCTTGACCTTGCACGTGCGCTGCTAGGAGGAGGAGGACGGATTACACGTGCCCCTTCGTGTGGCCCTTACGAGGCCTCCCTGGACATGCCTGCCTTTGAACGCAAACTTCTTCCAAGAGCCCCCCCTCAGGCTTCAATGCCCGGCAACAGGTACACATTACGCAAAGCGATGTTTACGGCGAGGCTGCCATCATGATGCAAGCATAGGGTTCGTGGTCTCATTACTATAGCTCTGCGCCCACTTATGCATCATGCATCATCTCCCAAAGGGGGTTGCGAACATTCGTCCTAGGGTAGCGGGCAGTATTTGAGTGAAGACTGGACAGGCAGAGAGTAATTTCTTTGAAAGCTTTGCTCTCTTGTGCGATCACACTGGTCTTCATCACCAAGGACGTTGCTGCTATCAGACTGGTCTTCATCACCAAGGAGGGTGCTGCCATCGTGGGTCGCCAACGTGTTAGTGGTCTCTTTCCTCGGGGGGGTCACTCACAAAAAAATGTGAATATCACGTGCGTTCAACAGAAGCATAATTTTAATTTATGAAACTTACAGAAATATATTTACATAAGGGTATGATTTAAAATTTTTTCAAAAAAATTTACAGATTCATAAAGAAAAGGGGATATTATATAGATTAAAAAATTCACAAATAAGGGATTTAAAATATAGGCCTTGAACGCACGCGATAGGGATATTTTACATATAGTGACCCCCCCAAGTCTCTTTCCTAATAGAGAAAACAAATAAAAGAGAACACAGAAAAAAAACAAAGGAAGTATCCATTCGTAGCATCTCTGAAATCCGTAGTCATGAATGCTCATACAACAACAACACACACAAAACCTCTTATAGTGAATGATTCCAATGCCCAACCACATAAGGTAGGTGGACACACCTAACTCTAGTGCGCCATCTCTATAATAAAGTGTGTCATTCCATCGGCGTCATCTCTATAATAAAGTGTGTCATTCCATCGGCTCTGATATCCAGCGACGCTAAACCAGTTTACGGTTGTCCGACCGCCAAAACACACACACACATTTTTGCCTCTCTCTCTCTCTCTCTCTCTCTCACACACACACACACACACACACACACCCCATACGCACATACTCGCTCACTCAGTCACACACACAAACCCCACACACACACTCACTCACACACACACACACACACACACACACTCACTCACACACTCACACATACACAATAGTATTGGTTGATGGTTGATTATCCTCAAAAATCATAAATTAATAATTAATTAATTGGTAAACATTAGTTGATGTTAGTTAATGGTTTATTGCCACTAATTTTTAATTGATAAAATTGATCAATATCATTTTACATTAATTGATGTTTGATTAGTACTAAGTCATATATGTTGATGGTTAATTAGAGCCAATTAATAATATTGACGATCAATTATACAAATTAACATCAATCGATGGTGAATTGATGATGAAGTAATACTAAATGTAGGTCTCAAAATTAGCACTCATCATCAATACTAAGTAATGGTGTATTGACACCAACACTAGACTTTTATTCATAATATTTGCTATTGGTATTGGAAATCAATGTTCTATAGCTCAAAATGATTGCCTCATAGTCTTCTTTGTAATGGGCTTGAGATAGTAGCATTTCAATTGTAGAATTATTTTACAGTTTAGGAATTTGTGAGGGGAGGGATCCAAGATCGTCACCACATAAAATACATTTTTGGCTCTTTTTGATAAGTCCCCATGACACATGTTAAGGCAAGTAAGTCTTCGAAAATTTTAACATATCACTAAACTCAAATATAGAAATTTAGTCTGTCCGAGCTCATGGATCAAGACATATGCGGTATGAATATCTGGGAGAATACCATTATGTAGTCTTTAAGAAATATAGGGTTTCAAATACTACTAGTAGCATCATTGTTAAATGTTTTTGAAGGAAGCACAGTGACTTCCCTTTTTCCCTACCATACAAAGATGACATAAGTTCAAGATTTTTTGAATCAAGTCGAGTTAACACATGGGCAAGATAAAATTTAGGGTGCTCACCTTTGTTCACTTGGATGCCCTTGAAATGGGCTGAAAATAGGCCTTTCTACACCTTTAATCTCTAATCACACTTAGGTACAAAAGAAATTTCATTACAAGACATTCTAATGAAACATCACACATGAAATCGAGCACCTAATAATGTTATCCCATTGAGAATTAGGTATCTATAAGCATAAATTTCCTTTCCACACTCTTAGCAAGTATCTCATATCATAGATTTAGACTGTAGGAAAGGTTGTCCTTAAAATCCATATAATTTTTGCGTCTTACCTCCAATCAACAATTGAACATAATAAATCCACATAGTATAAAGCTTAACTTGATTCATTCATTTTTGTATTATTTTGTTTCTATTTAAAAAAATATTTTAAGAACTTTTGAGTGTTAAAAAATATGCTACATTTTGTGCACGTAAGATCGACAACTTACAATGCTCAATTTTAGAGATCCAATGGTTTGAAATTCGATGAAGTTTGATAGAATGTGAGGATAAGGTGAAATTCTAAATTTATTTAGATTTTTTATCTTATTTAGAAAATTATGGAAATGTCATAAATGGCCTGTGAAAAATCATAATTTAATAATAAAAATTTTAATATTTATACATATTACTCTAAACTCATGGGTGAATATATTTTTATACAATATTTATACAAATTACTCTAAACTCATGTGGTAAAGAATAAAAAATATTTGTTATCTACTATAAAAAATATTTGTAAAATAAAATATGTGTTCAATCCACTCCAAACAAAATTAGCTATAATATTTATATTTAAAATAAAACATTATAGAAAATAATAAATAAGAAATAAAAAATAAGACTTTATATTATAAAGAGTATATTTAAAAATTTAATATATATTAATGATTAAAATTATAAAAAAGTATATATTCTCCAACTTTAATATATTTTAGGCCATCTTTAATATATATAAACTAATAAAATCATATTTGAATTTTTAAACTATATAAACATATTAATAGATGTTAAAACTATTAGTTATTAAAATTAAAAAATATGTGTAAGGATAAAATAATGTATAGTTATAAGAATAACTAATTAAAAAAATAGTATTCTAGAATCTTCTATGTAGCTCCACTCCCTACTATATATAGACATATAGTTTTAAACTCATTAGCACATAATTATAAGCTCATTTGAGTAAACTTATGGATAAGCACTCTTTAATCCTCTTAGCTCTCAACATTAATTTAAGTTCCTAAGGAGCCAAAAAGGTGATAGGACTAGGATAGCTCGTAAGAAAAAGAGGGAGTGGAGATCACGCCAACGAGCAGCACATCAACTATCATAAGTGAGCCAAACCCTCCTCCTCTTCCCCTCCCTCCAAATATTCAACACATCCTGCTCCCTTCTCATCCTCTATCCCCACCTCCATCTCTTCCTCTCCTCTCTCCTCCCCTAGGTATCCATAGACAACTATTCAAGGGTGGTGTAAATTTTCATGCCAAAGGTCACCCATTGGGCTCTATCAACCATTTTTTAGCAATGGAGTAAAAGTTGGAACTAACACATCCACAATGTGTAACCTAGAAAATATGGAACTTTGTACATTTCTTGGAGCATACACATATGTAATGGTCTAGATAAATTAATTTAGTCACCCATTGGTCCATATAAACCATTTTTTTGCAATGGAGTATATGTGACCCTCTGGCTATTTGTTAGAGATAACACATCCACAATGTATAGATATGGCCATTTGACCATTTTTTAGCTCTCTTACATAGTAATGATATAAATATAGACTATTAAGAGACCACATCATTTGTACCTAGAAGGTTTGAAATGGAAGAGATATGGCCATTTGGAACTAACGCATTTGTATGGGAGTAAATGTGTCTCGTTAGAGATTTCTTAGTTCTAGCTCACTTGTAGTATAGCTAGAGTCCGAAGGAATATAATTGGCCCATTAAATGTGAAATAAACTCAATACAATTGGCCATTTCTTGGAACTTAAACATATTTAAATTAGAATATTTGCAAAGGAATACATATGGCCCTTCAGCTATTTCTTGGAATTAACACATCTATGTGTCCCTTTAGAGATTTCTTAGTCTAAGCACACTTGTAATGGGTCATGGATCTATTCCATACAAAATGAAGTAGATATGGCCATTTGACGAGACAAAGTAGAGCTTGTAAGCTTGTAAAACAAACAAAACACATCATATTAGCAATTATACACACATATAATCAAAAGCAAGGGCAAATAAATCAAAAGCAATGGAAAAGGACAAGGGCTACCTATTAGCTAGAATCTCAAGGTTTAGTGTTTGCAAAATAAGAGAGTCCAAGTAGAATTTGCGAGCTTGCAAAATAAACAAAACACAGCATGAATATAGCAATTTTAAAAGACCACACACACACATACACACATAGACACACACAAAAAATCACAAGCAAGAGTTGAGGGAAGGGCTTTTAGGCTTAGGGTCTAGGGATGGGGCAATATTAAGGTTCCCTCGATCACTAATTATCCTTGAATCTACTTGAAACAATGTGAGTGGTGCCTAAGAGTGAGAAACACGACTTGCTATATGGCTAAGATCCGTGATGAGAGAAGCGGCTCTAGGCGACTCTTAGGAAGAGAGTTGTGACCATGTTGGCAAGGTGAAAGGAGAGAATACATGAGAAATATGGTTTTGTTCTACAACCTACAAAAAACGTGATTACGCTATAAGTGACCCAATGCAGTTCTGTTAAAAAATCCCTAGAGTCGAAATAAGCATCGAAGTATCAGGCAATAAGTTTGTTAAAATATGTGTTAATAAAAGCATCAAAAATAGATATTCAAATTTCAACTCGTGCTACATGTCACTTTTACATGCAAATTGTCATTCAAAATTTAAATTTTGTGGCAACCCGACATCTTTTCTTCAAAATTTAGAATATATAGATTAGGCTGGATGCATGAACTATACAAGCAGCTCCACCTCCCCCTCATTTAAACCCGAATTTGCATGTGTATTCAAACATGAAGCCATGAGTGCTATGAACATTTCAAATTTTATCAATTTAGAGGATAAAATGTTGTACTTGTGCAATCGTTTTGCAGGTACCAAGTCGCCCCCGCGACGTTGAAGAATTTGCAAATGAGCATTGCAAAAATGTGGTGTATTCCCACTAGTGGAGCGGCCTGAACGTGTACCCAAACAAGAATGAACTAGTCGATCAAGTGTATATCCAACTTGAGCAGAGCAAATGAGCAAGGGCAGAGACAACCTTGATAGGTTTGGAGCTTGAGCAAGCTTTGATGGACTCGAATCAAGTTCTAGAACATGAAATGGATGACATGATGATAAATGCCCAGCATGACACTAGCCAAGGAGAAGACAATCATGATGTGGAGCATGAAATGGCCCAAGAAGTAGAAGACATCAGATGATGTGTGGAGCATGCTTCTAGAGAGGAGGAAGAGCTACATAGGCTTTCCCATCTACCACTCTACCGTGGAGCACATGTTTCAGTTTTAGGCACTTACCTCTCCATATTGAACTTGCAATCAATATATAGGTGGTCTAACATGAGCATTTCAAAACTTATGGGGTATGTGTCCCTTTCCCTCTATATGTTTCACATTCTTGCATGAATGTCTTCTCTTTCTCCTTTACTTTGATTGTGTTATATCATACAATTTATTAAAGGATAAAATTCTACAAAAACACAATGAGATGCCTTTGGAATGTTCACGAGAAAAAATCAATGTTGCACTCCATAGGGATGGACTATAACACACACACCATGCTTGTCCAAATAATTGTATTCTCTTTCTACAAGAGTATGCCACTCTTCACGAGTGTCCATTATGTGGTTCATTGAGATAAAGGTAAGATTTCCAAGCACAAAGGGTCCTTGATAAAGTTTTACGACACTTCCCCATAATTCCACATAAACAATGTTTAGATGCAAATCTAAACATTGTTTAGATGCAAATCTATTGCATCTTTAATGACTTGGCACCAGAACACTAGATCCACAAATGATGTTATGCATGTGCCTGACTAATTCTCAAACATGGAAGCATATCGAAGAGAAGTGGGTGTACCTTAGGGAAGATCCTCTTTACATTCATCTCGGGCTAGAAATGGATGGAGTTAATCTATTTGGCTTACGAAGTTCATCATGTAGTACATGGCCCATTTGCATAGTCAACTATAACCTTCCACCATGCTTAGCAATAAATAAGGGACACCGTTTTATTTCTTTGATAGTTCCAGGGAAGTACAAGGTGAAGAACATGAACGTCTACTTGGCTCCATTAGTTGACAAGCTAGTCACATTATGGGATGGTATCCAAGTTCATGGTGCATCTAAGCGGTTTGGAGAAAGGGCTACAATAGTGCAAGGAATACTTATGTGGACCATGCATGATTGTCCGGGCTATGAAGAGTGCTCTAGTAAGTTAAATATAATTTTAGGATTTCTACATTGTACATGGCACATTATTTGCATAACTCATCACAATGATTAGAATGTTTGGCAGGGCTTTTAATATCTAGTTATAATGCATGCCCTTTATGTGGGCTTGGATTAAAGGCCCGGTACTCAACATCTTTGAGGAAGGTTGTCTACGAGGGCCACAAAAGGCATCTCCCCAATAGCCATGATTTACGAGAGAGATTTCTAGGGTGGCCTCCTCGTGTGCTAAAAAAAGCGATTGGAGTAGGGCATGGGAAGTGGATCCAAGTTGTTCACCCCCCATAATGAAGCAACTATGCATCTTCCATCTACTCCCATACTGGAGTGATGTTCTAGTAAATCATCTTCTTGACTCTATACATATTCAAGAATATATCTGATATTGTTTGGAAAACCATTATAGGTGCTAAAGAGAGAAAGGCAAAAAGGGATGATCTACAAGAGGTGGATTCTATGCAACACTTATAGGAATGGAGTAGACCTGATGGGAAGGTGATTCTCCATAGAGAACCTTGGGTCTTAAAAACGAAAGAAGAGAGGTGGTATGTAAAGAATTTCATCAGTAAGTTTCATACTCCCATTGGTTGTATACATTGCTTGAAGGGAGCATTCACAAAGGATGAAGAGCTTAGTGTCTTGAAGTCTTCTAGCTAGCACTAAATCTTATAGTTTGTGCTGCCAGTAGCCACTAAGGATTTCCTCACTGAGCGACAATATACAAGATTAGTATAGTGGATATTAAAGAAGGATATTAGAAGAAATATCTTGAAAGAAGCTTGTCTTAAGTCCATTGAAGCAATTAAAATGGTGGAGAAATTCTTTCGAACAAGTTTTTTGACCATTCAATTGCAGCTACTGGTTCATGTGGTTGATGAGGTTGCTATAGTAGGTGTTGTTTTTCATAGTTGATGAATGTTTTTCCTCGAGAGATTTATGAAGACGTTGTGAAAGGTTTTATTTATTGAAGAGCTCGCCCTGATGGCAATGTGGCAATGGGATGGCTTGTTCAAGAATCCCTTGTATAGGTAACATAATTTCTTAGTGCATCAAACTCAGATATGCCACGACTATGGACACAACAAGAGGATGACTGACTTGTTGTTGGGGAAGAGCTTCAAGGACAAGGCCTTTATAGAATAATGAATATGGAAATATTGCAAGAGAAGATTAATAATTTTTTTATCCTCAACTCATGTGCTATGGAGAAATGGATCGAGAGTTATAACCTAGCAAAGAGCAAAAGATATCGAGATCGTTTGAATTTTAGAAAGAGTCCAACAACCCAAGCAATGTCATACCCGGATTCACTCGCTCAAGTTCTAGAATTTCCTTCTAGAGTAGATGGCTTTAGCAAACCATACGACAAGCAAAACACAATGGCAAGGTTATAAGAACTAAGGAGGAGGAGCTTGCATATGATTGTGATTACCATGTAAGTGAGTTTTTATATGTTGGAGTCCTTGAAAATGGCACCATGCCCATTCTTCCTAGAATGTACAGGAGAGTGGAAGTGGTGCCATTATCCCCATGAAGGGGGTGTGAGGCCTTGAGAAGGGCACGAGTGCTGTTCTTCCTTGAATATAAGGGAGAACGGCAGTGGTGCCATTCTCCCCTTCAAGGTGATCCGAGTCCTTGAGGATCGCACAACTTCCATTCTTCAAAGAACGTAAGGGAGAATGGTAGTGGTCCCATTCTCCCCTTTAAGGTGATGGGATGGGATGCCCTAAGAATGGTAGTGGTGTTATTCTCCCCTTCAATCAAAATGATGGGATGCCTTGAGAAGGGCACCACTACCATTCTTCCTTAAATTGAAGGAAGAATGGCATTAGTGCCAATCCCCCCTTGAAGGTGATGGGAGGCCTTGACAATGGTACCACTACCATTATTACTTAAACGTAAGGAGAATGAAAATGGTTCTATTTCTCCCTTCAAGCTGATGGGATGGGAGGCCTTGAGAATGGTAGTCATGCCATTTCCCCCCTCACTCAAAATGATGGGACGCCCTAAGAATGGAACCACGACCATTCTTCCTTTAATGTAAGAGAGAAAGGGAGTGGTCCGATCCCACCCCTTCAAGGTGATGGGATGCCTTGATAATGGCATGAGTGCCATTCTTCATTGAATGTAAGGGATAATGGCAGTGGTCCCATTCTCCCCATGAAGGTGATGGGAGGCCTTGAGAATGGCACCTTTGCCATTATTCCTTGAATTTAAGATATAATGGAAGTGGTGTCATTCTCCCATTCAAGGTGATGGGAGGCTTTGAGAATGAAACCACTTCCATTATTTAAGAACAACAAGGGAGAATGGCAGTGGTCCCATTCTTCCCCTTGAAGGTGATGGGATGGAATGCCCTAAGAATGGCAGTGGTCCCATTCTCCCCTTGACGGTGATGGGATGTAATGCCCTAAGAATGGTAGTGGTGCCATTATGTCCTTCAATCAAAATGTGGGAATGCCTTGAGAATTGGACCGCTATTATTAGGGAGAATGATAATGGTGCCATTTACCCTTTCAAGGTGATGGAAGGCTTTGAGAATGGCACCACTACCATTCTGCCCTTCAAGGTGATGGGATGGAATACCTTGAGAATGATAGTCATGCAATTCTCCCCTTGAAGGTGATGGGAGGCACTAAGAATTTCAGTGGTGCCATTTTTCCCTTCAATCAAAATGATGGGATGCCCTGAGAATGGAACCACTACCATTCCTTCTTGAATGTAAGAGAGCAAGGCAATGGTGCCATCCCCTCCCTTCAAGGTGATGGGATGCCTTGGGAATGGAACCACTGCCATTTTTCATTGAATGTAAGGGAGAATGGCACTAGTGCCGTTATTGCCTTCAAGGTGATGGGAGACCATGAGAATGGCAGCCACTGCCATGCTTCCTTGAACATATAGGAGAATGGAAGTGGTGCCATTCTACCCTTCAAGATGATGGGATGGAAGGACTTGAGAATGGCAGTGGTGCCATTCTCCCCCTTTGAGGTGATGAAAGGCCCTCAGAATGGTAGTGGTGCCATTCTCCCCCTTTGCGGTGATGAAAGGCCCTCAGAATGGTAGTGGTGTCATTTTCTCCTTCATGGCATGCCTTGAAAATGGCACTACAGCATATTCTTCAAAGAATATGCAAGTGAATGTCAGTTGTGCCATTCGCCCCTTCAAGGTGATGGGATGCCTTAAGAATGGAGCCACTGCCATTCTAGCTTTAATGTAAGGGAGAATGGCAGTGGTGCCATTCCCCCCTTCAAAGGTGATGGGAGGCCTTGAGAATGGCTCCACTACCATTCCTTCTTGAACGTAAGGGAGAATGGAACCAGTTCCATTCTCCCCTTCAAGAAGCTGATGCGATGGAAGCCCTTGAGATTGGTAGTCATGCCATTCTCCCCTTTAAGGTAATGGGAGACACTGAGAATGAATCAGGAAAAATTTGGACTCACAAAAGGGCCCTCGAAGAAAATATTAAAAGAAGAATGGGCTATAGCCAATGAGAGAGTTGGGATTCGAGATCCATGTAACATTGATCTTTTTGAATCTTTTGCCACCAAATTTTACAAGATTAATCTAGTGGAATATAATATTGGGACCAAATATTAAAAAACTAAAGAAACGTTAGATGTGCTTTGTGGTCCTCACAATGAAATATTATAATGTTAGAATAGTGAATGTCCTGTCTCAATCATGAATTGTTTTCCCTCTTTCACTTTTTATGCTTTGATTTTTCACCCTTTTCACTTTCCTTGCTTTCCTTCTGTGCGGAATTCGATTTTATCATATTTCATGCTTCCTTGGTTTGTTTCTCATAAAACAAATGTTGTAAGCATCCTCTCTATCTTATGGTAGATTTTTTCTCATTTGGACATAATATCTTTGAGATATTATTGATTTCTCATTGCATTCTTGAAGGTATTCTTTCTTCTCTGTTCTTTAGGGGGCAAAAAAGAGATAGGTTTCTCTTTAGTATGTTCATGTTCTGGTAAACGTTTTTCTCCTTTGAATAGAAGCTCAATGAGATAAAGCTAATTTCTCATGGTATTCATAAAGTTAGTCCTTCTTTTATTTTTTTGGGCCAAATTTACAGGTTGCATCCTCTCTTGTATGTTGTTCTTCTACTATGGAGACTAATTCAAAACTTTTGGTGACAGTGCAGTTTTTGAAGCTTTGGTGTTGGTTTGTAGTTTTTTAAGTTTGGGAAAGGAAAAGTTAATAAGAAATTTTCTTTCTCTTTTTATATTAAAATCTCACTAATCTTTAAATGGTAAGTTTTTTATTATCTGTTTTATTGGTAATATTGATAATATCTGAAATTTATCTCTTTGTTATTTATAGGTTTTGAATCTTTGAGTTTTGTTGGCTTGGAGATTGCTTGGGACTCTGGCAGCAAAAAGGTAATAAGCAAGTTTAGTCTCTTGCTATTTTAGTTTATGAGTGCAAAATTATTAATTTTGACATGTTGGTCAACTCAATGGCTTACATTGAGGTATCATTTTATTAATATTTATCTATTTTATAAATTTGTTTTCTTATTGTAGATGTCTCAAGAGTATACATAATATACACATTGTGGAGGTTTTTAATCATAGAGATCAAGAGGGAAAATGGATTCCTGAACAATACAATAAATTCACTGGGGTCTTAATGCAACCAAGCACTCAACGCTCTTTCAAAGTGAAGCTAAGAGAAACAAACGATTTATCAAAACATTGGAAAGGTAGAATATTGGAGTTTAGAAGATGAATGGATGTGGTGCAACTATGAGAAACAAAGTTCTTATTCAGTACATATATTTGCATAATCAAATCCGCTTGCATCCAGATAACCAAATTCTAAGGCACAAGCCAAATAGTGAGTATAAGGTATTTTTATAATCAATATAGATGTTTTTTATTTTCTGATTCAGAAGCACATGATGTTTTCCAGCTTTATATCCTTACACTTTGGAAGAGTGGCAATCTATAGAGTGTCTAAGCGGAAAATTCATTATTTTCCATGCTGAGATTGGTACATTGATGTACGAAAACAAGAAAGCAAGTTGTTTGCCTGCCAAACAAGTCTATTTTTATGACTTTTATTTTCAAATAGCCAACTAATGGGAACTAAACCCCATCGGCCTGGTAGAAGGTATCACTATAGTTATTTAGGGGATTCCATTCCTTCTAGACTTTGTGGTGATATGGCTTCCTAAAGTCAGAGAAGGGGCCTACTCATTACTCATTGGTCATCCACATGTCTTTTGAGTACATGTGTTCTACACAATTGGGGTTTAGACAGATTATGGATTCCTTTACAGCATGGCCCAGAGGAGCTCAAATTCGAGAAAGGTCTAGACTTAGGGATCTGTGGTTCAACAGTAGCCCCCTGTTTATCTCCCAACTCTGAGATGCCCACCTCTTGGACTACGAGAGAGGAAGGCCTTATTTCCCATGGTGATGAGTCAACACTCCTTAACTGTCTCCAGGAAGCAAAAGGCATGACATCCTACATGGTGGACATCACGGAGGTACCAAACAACTCCACCAATGCTTTCTTTGAGAATTATGAGGTTGTAGGACAAATCTCTCCCCCAAAAGGTTAAGGATCCCCCAACAACAACCCCGACCACTACCCCACTGATTCAGTAGAAAGCACCACCACTGGTGTCTGAGGAGGACGCACCATTTTTTCCAGTGGGAGAGTGTCCTAATTCCTAGATGGAAGAACACTATGGAACCTTCCCAATTTACTGCCAGTCGGCTCACAACCCTACTCTCCTCTCAAAAGTAGTTGAGATAGGGGAACCACTTAACCTTCCATCTTGTCAAGACCCCATCCAGGAATTCAATCTTGGCACTTCCAAAGAGCCTCATCCAAGCTTGTTAGCCTCTTTGTTGTGGGACCACCACACCCTCCTTGAGCCAGCCACCACAGCCTTCTTCCAATCTTATAAGGATATCCTTGCCGAGACATATAAAAACTTGGAAGGTGTTCTAGTTGACATTGGTGTCGGCACCATACCTCTCCATGTGGGAAACCAACTTGTCCGAGGGTGCGAGCCTACAAGCTCAACCTAAATTATGTAGAGGCTTTCAAGGTGGAGCTTGAAAATATGAAGGACATCCAAATCATTTTCGCTATGGAACACTTTGAATGGCTTTCCCACATGTTTATCTCGCCCAAGAAAAAGACCAACAAGATTTGTGTCTATGTGGACTTTCAATCTATAAACAAAGAAACCATCAAAGATGGATACCCCCTTCCATTCATGGATCGGATTTTCAAGGATGTGGTCTCGGTGGGCATGCCCTATACAGCTTTATGGATGGGCTCAATGGATAAAACCAAGTTGCCATCCACTAGGATGACCATGCCAAGATAGCTTTCATAATAGAATGGAATACTCATGTCTACAACAAGAGGCCATGTGGGCTGTATAATGATCCCGCCACCTTCGACAAAAAGACTCGCACCAATATCATTAGGGAGTACCTCCTCAATTCTCTCCATAATTCCATTAATGATTTCTCAGATTTCACAAGCACTAGTATTGTCTTTAGGCTAGAGGCCTCTCTAGAAAATCTCTCTGAGTTAGCTCTCATCTTTGACAAGTGTCGCTCCTCCTCCTAGGTCACATCATCTCTTCTGAAGTCTTGTCTCCCAATTGTGATAAAATCATTTCAATCCTTTGCCTTCCTTCCCCAATCAACCCCAAAGGAACCCAAGTTTTTGTCAAACACACTCGCTATCATCGTCGTTTCCTCAACATGTATGCCGATGTGTCCCTTCCACTAACCTACCTAGTCAAGCCATCCATTATCTTACAATAGTCAGACGTAGCCTCTATTGCCTTCTCATACCTTTACAAACACCTCACTAAAGCCCCCATTGTTAACCACCACTCTAGCTAACATTACTTTTGCAACAAGCATGGCTATGCTTATTGTACTCATCTTTTATAACCACGCTAAGCACTTAATGTAAAAGAGACATGGGATGACCAAGATTATGGCTTTTGTAATGCTGGTCATAGAAAGGAGATGAGAGCTAGGAACATTAGTTTTGGGCCCCCAATTATAAATGGTCGGTCAGCCATTGTAAACTATGAGCTCTTGTATATATGACATTTATGAAATATGAAAAGGGAAAATCCAATTATTCTCATTTGAATCATTCCTCCCTCTCCTACAATCTCATGAGCTTGTGGTTGTATACTTGCTTGTTGTTCTTGGATGCTTTATTGTTGGTGTGTGCTTATTGTAGGGATGGTGATTCTCTAGCTTCTTTTCTTCTCTTTTCTCTCTACTTGGTCCCTCTTGCATGCATATGGCATGAGGTGAAGGTTAAGCTTTCCATATCCCCCTCCTTCTTTCTCTCTACCTAGCCATTGAATCTCTACTTGGGTGACACAAGTAGAGGTGGTGTGAGCCCCTAGTGGCTTCACATCAAGAAATTAACCCTCATTAGGATTGGCTAAGCGCAGCTCTCCGGACTCAACCCTTGCATGTTGTCTCTCTTCTTCTTCTTCTCCTTCTCTCTCTCTCTCTTGTCTGCAAGGTAGTATGTTAGGATTAATATATTTGGCTCCGCTGCTGGGAAATGCATTTAGCTTAGTGACCTCTACCTTTTTCATTCTCTAGAGTCCTTATTTAGCCCGATTGAATTGAAAATCCACCGCGGTTGGCTGCTTGATTTTGAGCTTGATTTTGTTTGTTGATTGGTGATTCCATGGAGCATTGAAGGTCGATAAAGCATTGGAGCATTGAGATCTTCACCGAGCATGTGAGAAGCAAGTAAGTGCGCCCAAACATTTCCCTTGACATTCATGCAAAACTCTGATTTTTTATTTTTTGTGTTTTTCTTCAATCTTGCACCTTAGCTTAATCACCAAGTTAATCTTAATTATTTAGGTTTCATTAAGCATTGTAGCATCAATAGATAGCTTGAGACTAGCTCTTGCTCTCTACTGTATCACTCAAAAAATTAGTAGTAAGACACCTGAATTAGTAAGAATTTGAGGGAAGAACCGAGAAGAAAACACATTCTATACGAAATTATGAGGAGCAAACAGCCATTCCCTTTACAGGCCACGGCCGTAGCACATCCATGCCCATTCCCTTCTCACCTACCAATTCTAGGAGGATCTCTAGCATAATTGCGGTAGTTTGCATTAAAAATAGAATAATTGCATTAATTCAGCATAAAGAACATTAAATTGCATTCAACCAAGTAGATACAACTAAATTTCCAGGGAATATAGTGGGTGGCTGTCAGACCTGCATCCCTAAATCCCCTAAAAATTTGTAAAAGTCTTTGAATCTGACAGTGCCGCGGTTGTTTCCTTTGTGCCATGGTCATTCCTTCCCGAAGTGTTTATCCGTTCTAGAGCATTCATTATGTTTGCCATGGCCGTATCTGATTTTCAACGCCCGTGCCATCCCAACTTTAGAAAGCGAATGCCCATACCACTTGCTTTGTCCTGTCCAAAGTGAACGCCCATACCATTCAGCTGCCACGCACGCCCGTACCTTCTCCATCTCCAAGTGCACATTGTTCCTTGTGAAGCCATGCCTATTTCCTTCAAAAGTGAATTCCCATGCCATCTTCTCTCTAAGAAGCGTACATCTATTCCCTTGAGCTCTAGAAAGCGTATGCCCATACTATCCCAAAGCATACAGCTGTACCATTCCCACAAAAAAAAGGTGAGACTTTTCATAGGGAGATTTGCACAATAGTTCCACATTTTCATGCACCTATGCTCGGGTAAATTGGTGCAAAATAACCCTTTTTTTTATGAAGTAAACTCTCCCAAAGCTCCCTCTCTTATAAGGTCGGACCCATTGGTCAATAACACCTGGAACCAAATGGTGCTCGTCTTTGATAGCACTAGTGAGAGCAAAGATCATCCACGGGATGTAAAATTATTGACCTCAAGACAGGAGACCAAGAAACTCAATGCATGGATAGATCACCTATCTAAGAGCAATCTCCTACCTCTCCTACACATTCATAGAGAAGACTTGCTTTGAGGATCTGAAATTGTATCTTGAGAAACACAGTCGGTAGAGCTGCAACCCAAGGCGAGAGGTATAGACCATCCACAACAAAGTGAGCCCACACCATCTTTAGATCTTAGAGAAAAAATAGGGCATAATGAAAGCCATCAGCAGACCTAAACTGAACCACCAATCTGGAGAGCCATGTTCATCTCAGAAGTGCCTGATTCCTACACCCACTCCATCCATGGTAGGGATGGCACAAGAAATGTTGATATTAGCCATGGAAATAGGGAGAGGGGTGGTTGTGGGCGCATCACGCCCCCAGCACCAGTGTAACCTGCACCCAGATTATAGCTTAATAAATCTGCAAACATCTCAAAGCTGATCACAATGTTTGATGGGACTGGGGACCCCATCCGACATTTGGAGATGTTCAACCAAATTTGTGAAGTCTTTGGCCATGTAGAAGATTAGGTTAAGGTGAGTTCCTTTGGCCTCACCCAAGATGGTAAGGCACGACAATGGTTTAGTCCCTTGAAAGTTAAGGACAAGGGCACCTTTGAAGTCTTGAAAGTGGCCTTCAAGGTAGGACATCAATAGAGTCAAATATCTCCACTCCTACTCCAGTGCCAGAGACAAGCTCTTTGATGAGAGATTAATACGGAGATTTCTAGAGGGTCTTGAGACGACATGCCCTTACACAATTCATTGTATGCCTTGGACCATACCTCCTTTAAGCAATGCCGCAAGAGTGCTATGGACTTTGAGGATAATTTCAAAGGGAGCACGTTCCCAAGAACTTCATGAGGGTACATTTGAAGCCTCTTTCAAGACCACCAGTGAAAAAATTGATGGAAAGAGAAAAGAGCCCACGTCAGGACAAAGAGTTGAGTAGTTGACCATTGGGTTAATGCAGCAAATGAGATCCAACATTGGAGAACTCGCCAAGGTCGGCCAACCCCATCTCTATCCAAAGAGGGAGCTTGTATGGTGCCCGATCTATCGAGCTAACCATACCCGCACAGAGTTTCCACATTTGCCAACCCTTCCCAAACCTCTATTGCACATATTGCCAAAGATGGGGCAACCACAAAATCACAAACTACTATCATTAGAGAGGTCTGCTCAAGCCTATGCTCTACTTGAGACCTTGCCAGCAACCCCAAGGCAACTGCTAGCCTTGCCAGCACTTGCTTTCCACAATGCACCTCAACTAGGCTAAGAAGTGGCCTAAAGAGAAATTTTTAGGCTACCAAAAATTCCATTACCACCCCTGGTTCTCCCACCTCAACCCCCAATACCAAGAGTTGCACATGTTCGTAAGCTAACCCTCATGGAAATCTTTTGACAAAGGAGGCGACGGGGAAATTCCAAAATTTCTTACCTACAAAACCCTTGAGCTTGCCAGTCCACCCTCTCAAATTCTAAGTCACTATGTGATGGAGGGTGACCAAATGTACCCAGTGTATTTAGCAGCCCCAATGCCACGAGCTTGAGACATGAATACAATGGCAAAACGACCACCTATGCAATGCTATCATTGCGCAAGACCTCACCGAGTGGCTGAGTGTCCTATCAAAAAAGGGATGACAAGTACCTCTGTAGGTGCTCTCGCTGCTTTTGGTTGTGCATTGGGTGCAGAAATGACCATATGTATAAAGATTTTCCACTAAGATGTGGAACAATAGGAAAGGCTGGTGAAGCTAATCCCAATACGAGTCTTAACCTGTTGAGTGTGAGAGACGGTTTCATCTGGATATTCCCTCTCAATGCCATAACTACATTACAAAACAAGCAAAGGGCTGCAGCTCATGATACAGAAGAGGCATCAACCTTATGAGACCAGGGTCAAGCAAATTTCCCTGAACAAGCACAAGCGACTAGGCGTCAAGAAAGAAAACCATGAAGATCAGGAAAAGTGAGAGCCGGGTGGTTATCAAAAGTGGTTCAAAAGATGGCAAGACAACACATGTATGAACTTCTGTTGAAAATGTGGTGCCTAGAAGAACAAGGAGTATGTATCAAGGGGGTGTGTGAATGTGTGTGAACATTCTATACTAGAGAGAACATATTTGAGATATTATGGAGAGTTGAGGTGGCATCACTAGTGTCTACTTGATTTGTAACCCTTTGGCTATATTAGAGTATTAGAGCCACTTTGGAATGAAGAAGATATCTCTTTTTTGGTCCACCAAGTCGTGATCACCTCATTACATACTTGTAGTATCATTAGTGTACTACTCACCTCTCCCTCATGCCCTAAACCATGGCTATCCTCATATTCCATCCACCATAGCCTTCTCTTTGCACATGCATTCATCTCCAAAACTCTAATCTGAAGTTGGTATCAAAGCTAACAAGGTCCAAGGACCACCGTATCTCCTTCTCTGAAGCCATACCCTAATCTATCACTAATCCACCCTTAATCAAAATCTTATCCACAAGCTTCCATGGAAGCTTCACCACTATCTACATTTCTAGTTTGTGCAGCCACTAGCATGGACCATGTTTTGTGAATCCTTGAAGAGAGCTTCCCAACTAGTTAGGCTTTAAAAGCCCTAACCTAATTGGAGGGCACAAGGGTAGGTGAGTGCACCATTGATGTTAGAACAACACGTCGTCTCATATGCGCCATTCCTCTTCCTACAAGCTCCTTGTCTCGAATCCATCCAATTCCTCTAAGTGAGAGCTGCGCCTCAATCTCCTCCATAAGCTCCTAAAAGGGCTTGACCTAGTTCAAAGAGAGGAAGGAGAAATCAATGCTTCTTCAGGCCCTTGCCTGAGCTTCCATGACCATTTCTTAAAGGTATTGGAAAAAGCTTGATTAAAACCTTAATTATAGTGGATTAAGTGCTAATCCAATCAGTGATACAAGTAGTTTGAGTCATTTTTTTAAGTGTTAAGTTAAGTCTTGCTCAAATACAACCTTGTATTCATGTGCAATCATTCACAAAATAATAACCTTATCGTGTGTCAAGCAGTCACTGGTACTTCCACTCATCTTGGTGTGTTGTGCATCCCTTCATCACTATGTATGCATCAAGTTGAGGCATCCTAAAAATCATTAATGAATGTGTATTATATGTAATCAACCTTCACACTAAGAAAAATGGTCATAAATCTCCTTGAGCCAATCATTGTAAAGGGTAGACATTGCCAAAGTACCACCGCATAGACAAGGACTTGGTAAGACCCCCTATTCATCATGGAACACGATGAAATCATCAAGCTTAGTGGTATTGGATTCCACAAATGGTAGTCAAAAAGCATGTATGCAATCATGAAGAAAACATTTTGGGGAAAAAATCAAGGGAGGGACACTCAAGCAAGCCTAGGTGTAAGATTTCTCCCCAGCTTCTCAAGATGTCCAGCATCTTCCCCTGTAATCAAATCCCTCTTCAGAAATATAAGAGATCTTGTTTCTACCAGTTTTGGCCTAGAGAGAGAAAATCTTCTAGAAAGTGGTAATTCAATTTTTAAATATTTTTGGATAGAAAAATATCTCATCTTATTAAAATAAGTTCCCCTAAAATAGAAGTTCAAAAAGATTTCCAGAAGGTGCATTAGAAATTAAGTATAATCTGTTTAAGAGGCAATATCCTGGGGGTGTATTTTTTTAAAATTTTAAATTAAGGTTCCTATGGACCAATAAGATTCATCCAGATGTAGGGAGGAGATAAATAGAAGAATAAAAGGAAAATCCCTCAAAAATGAGTAAATACTCACATAAGATAAAGAGTTGACTAAGGACAAGGTAGATAGTTAAAAAAGAGAGATATTTAGGTGAAATGATGCATTTTTGACACCTTAGTATGGGGGAATTCCCCTAATGAAGGATGCGCCTATTTCACATGCTTGAATGAGTTTTAAACTCCCAAATAATGAGATATTTTTATCTCTCCTCTCTCCTGTTTCAACTAGATCCAAAAAGTGAGCAAAACTGACCTAAAAATGGTCAAAAATTGACCAAACTGAATTGGAAAATTCTAGAATCAGTTGGCTTAGTTAGAAGCTCACTTTTTCCTATAAATAGAAGCCCTCCCCTTTGTTGAAACTCAATACTATTTTGCAGTGTTACCCTGCCTCTCCCAACTGCCAAAAACAGTGAATTTTACTCTCATAATTCATTAGTTTTTGACCTTCCCTCTTCCAAAAGATTGGTGGCCACTCTTGTTTCAAACAAGAGTTGAACCCTCAAACCATCAAGCCAAAGGAAAGCTCTCAAATTATCTATGTAAGTTGGAGATTCTTCTCTTTTCTATTCTTTTTATGGTTTTTATGGTTTTTTATGATTTTTGTCTTCTCTAAATTAAAAATGATGTGATGGCTCATTACAAAGAGGCATTCCCCTCTCTTCTCTAGTAAATCCAACCATTCTTTATCATAGTTGAATGATTAATGAATAAAATCAAAATTTTCATAATATTTCTCTTAAATAAGTAGAAAATATTTACTTTAGAATAATTTCAATACTCTTGGTGCACTTTTAATTAATTTTAGAGACTTAAAATTTGAAAAATGGTCAGCCATACAAAGAAGGTTATGGCAAAATTTTTCAAAAATTTTGAAATAAGTATCTGATTACAAAGAAAGTAGGTGACTTAGCCTACAAGCCTCTTCTGCCTCCTCATCTCAAAGTTCATAATGTATTTCATGTAAGCCTTCTAAAGAAATATGTGCCAAGCCCAAATCATGTGCTTGATGATGAAATCCTAACCTCTTCACTCCAACCTGAAGAAATTCTTGATGTTTGAGAAAAGATTCTCAGGAACAGAATTCTCAGAGAATTATTAGTAAAATGGAAGTTCTATCCTTTTGAAGATGCCACCTAGGAGAATGAAGCCGATCTATTGCGGGATTACTCCCAGTTTGCGAGATGAGGACATCTCGCGTTTTTCAAGTGGGTGAGAATGTAAGATTTCTCCCCAACCTCTCAAGATGTCCAGCATCTTCCCCTGTAATCAAATCCCTATTCAAAAATATAAAAGATCTTGTTTCTACCAGTTTTGGCCTAGAGAGAGAAAATCTTCTAAAGAGGGGTAATTTAGTTTTTAAATATTTTTGGATAGAAAAATATCTCTAATTAAAATAAGTTTCCCTAAAATAGAAGTTCAAAAAGATTTCCAGAAGGTGCATTAGAAATTAAGTATAATCTGTTCAAGAGGAGCATTATCCTGGGGGTGAATATTTTTTTAAAATTTTAAATTAAGATTCCTATGGACCAATAAGATTCATCCAAACGTAGGGAGGAGATAAATAGAAGAATAAAAGGAAAATCCCCCAAAAATGAGTAAATACTCACATAAGATGAAGAGTTGACTAAGGACAAGGTTAATAGTTAAAAAAAAGAGATATTTAGGTGAAATGATGCATTTTTGACACCTCAGTCGTCAGTGGAGATACCGTTCTTAGAGACAATGTGTCCCAAGATCACATCGTGTTTGACCCAAAATTGGACTTTTAAAGGGTTTAAGGATATATGATACAATCAGAGGTTGAAGGAGACATAGAGGAGCACATATCACCTCTACGAACATTCATTCAATTGTCTAGCCCTTATGGTAAATTTCTTTATAATGCATACGAGGCCTAGTCACAATCTAATTTCCTTCAATGCATGGAACTAGTTTGGAAAAATCCAACTCACAGATACCTCCTTGAAGGTGAAAGGTTTCCCCTGTTGAAATACCAAGGTTCTAGGGCTATTACAAATAGAGATACAAAGAAGCAACTGGTGGGAGACTTTCAAGTTATTCCTACCAAAACATTACCTATACTTGGAGTTAAGTGGATGAAGGATGCATGATGTATGATTGATCGATCAAGAGGGTGTGTCTCTATGGGTGAAACCACAACTCAATGCCACATCTCACTACTATCTAGGGGGACACAATAAGAAGGAAGCTTCATATCCACAAAATCTATGGAAACCCTTCTACTTCAACGTCCACTACTCAAAAAACTCTCGATTCTTCTACCTCCACACAACACACATGCATATCAAAAGAACGAAAGAGTTATAAAGTGGAAACCCATGGGATCCAAATATTTCTCCATCCAACCACCTCAACTGACCAAGTAAGGAGGACCTTAACATAAGAATTAGCGCAAGAACTCCATATTAAAAGTTACCCCAAAATGGATCCCCGAGCACTTATTCAAAGCTCAAGGCTACGAGGGTAACCATTGTATTTGGATACCAAAACATAAAAGCATACCACTAGTCTCACTGCCACCATCGCTTAAGAATTCCTAAAACTCCTCATCTCAATGATTGATAAAGGCTTCAATAGGTCAAATGCTAGCAAAGGGAAAGGTATTGTAAAAGAACCTTCACGACCAATGCCAAAACATTTCTGGATATCCCAAAGAGAAACCCTATCACATGAGACATGGTGATTGATGGGTGAAGCTTCTACATCACTAAAGGTTACAAAACCATTGTGGGCTATCTAAGCCCCAAACCCTTTGATTCCCCTAGAGCGACCCACTATGCGCAAGTGTCAACTCCATTGCCCATCTATAAGGTGGAACCCATAAGCTCCATCCAGTCTTATGAGAGCCCTTTGCTGCCATTAAATCTAGAAGTTGACATGCCACAAAATGTAACAAATGGTGCTCCTAGCCAACAAACACTAATGGCAAAAAGTTGGAAAGGATGGCTATAAAAAACCTACAATACCTTCTAGCGAGGTCAAGGTATGATGGAAAGCAGGAAAGGGGGACCTATGCTAATATCATTACGTTTACCCTACATGTTTTCCTCTTTGAAAAAGTACATGTCAGGTGTAGTCATGAAGACCAGATCCAGATTTACATGTAGTGGACGTGCAACCTCGATATGGACAGGATTTTCCTCTTTGACTGAGTTATTCTTACTCATCCTCACCTAATCTTTTTTATAATTGTCCATTTAGTGTTTGTTTTAGTGCTTTCTTGCATCATTATGTAACTAGTCTATCAATTTTATAGTAATTACTTGGATAACCATTTAGGCTTTGGTTCTAGTTCAATACACCATACGATCGACCTTAAAGTATGCCAAAGTATAATGCCAAGTCCCCCACCTTCCTTAGTGTGCCCTCTTTAGTTAGAACAGAGCTAGCCTTCTAGGTGAATTGTGAAAGTAAAACTAGTTTGTTCCTCACCCTCAGCAGAGAGGGCACCTGGCCGCTGTCGCGAGGAGGTGAGGAAGGCGAAACCACGCAGCAGAGGAGAACTCAGATAGAAGACAGAGAGTGAGTGTGTACCACGACATTGGCCTTGCAGGCGACCAATGGAGAAGCTCCACACTCGGCATAGTGGCAAAACAAGACGACGAAGCCATGCCATGGAGACTGGTCAAGCTAGGCGTGACTCATGAGGAAAGAAGGCGAAGGAGGAGAGTGTGGCGAAGCAGAGGTGGCAGGCGAAACCACGCAGCGAAGGCGATGGGCCACCTGGAGGTGAGGTGGTGCACGTTAGCAGAGCGAAGGCGACGAAGAGAGGCCGTGTGGAAGAGAAGGCTGCAGAGGCGGCGAAGAGAGGCCGTGTGGAAGTGAAGGCTGCAGAGGCCGTGTGGAAGCGAAGGGCCGGCTGCTGCGAAGGCTGCAGAGAGAAAAGGCGAGGAGTCGCATGAGTCGGAGGCTTTACAACCACTCCTGTCGCGTAGAGGATGAGCGTTGGAACCCAGCATAGCCAGCGTTCGTCACCTCCTCAATCGACTGTTAAGAGGATTGAAGATAACATGCGCCTGGGTGAGTCGCGCTTGGAGGAGAGGCGATAAGGTAGCCGCGTCAGAGGAGGCGACTGCAATCAGCAGATTCACAAGGATAAGGATAAGGTTAGTATTTTTTATTTTTTATTTTTTTATTTTTTTTAATTATTATCTTTTTTAAAATCTGCATACCAATTTTCATGTTTTTTTGCATTTTTTAATAATAATAATAATAAATTAAAAAATAAAACAATAAAAAAATTAAAAAAATTAAAAAAACTTTCTGTAAATTATGTGTTTTCTTAGGAGTCCACATTTTCTGCATATTTTGCTTTTTTTTAAAATTTTTGCATTTTTTGCATAATTAGTGTAATCTGCATAATTAGTATTTTTATGTAATTAGTAAAAAATAAAAATTAAAATAATAAAATAAAATAAAATATGTATTTACACACATATTCATGTTAGTTGCATTTAGTGGTTAGGTAGGGTTTATAAAAAATAAATAAATAAATAAATTATTCAAAACTGAATACAGCAACGTGCTAAAAATAGCGTATGCATCTACGCTCGGGAACAATACTAGGGGGACGTAACACTAGTGCACCATCTAGGGTAACCACTCAAGGGAGCGGCACTCAATCGGTTGTTAGCAACTTGGAGAGCATTCTCGAGACATCTTCGGAGTCTCAAACAGAGAGCCTCTCAAGAACCGAGAGTGATATTTTAATGGACATAAACGAGTCATTTGGCATGAATAGACCATCCACACCCATTGGTATGGCAGATTCTGCTAATCCATTTGAAATCCCAGATGGGGAGTTGATTGACAACATGAGACTCCATTTCTTGTATACAAACGCGTATGGCGGTGAGATCTACAAAGATCCATTGAGCCGGTTTGTTGTTAAAATTGCAGACATTCATTCTACGTTTGAACTAACACCATGGGTAAACTACCAAGACGTTATGTACATGGGAAGAAATGGAGTACGCTACGAGGCCACCAAAAATCCTGAACAAGTGGATGCTTTTTTTCCAGTTTCGGTTTTCAGAATGACCACCAGCTTAGTCTCGTGCCCGGACATTCGAGGGCGAGGCCCCGAGTGAGAAACCCTACCCCGCGCATGAGGGAGCCGCTTCCGCTGCTGTCAGCTACTGGGAGTCCGGTGCGCGACATCTTTCCAGATTGTTCCACATCAATCCATATTACTTAACCCAATTCCAAATCATATGTGTATCCATTCTTGACCAGATACATCATTTTCCATCCCATCAGATTCATTCACTTCACATAACATCCATTCCTATCTTTCTTAATTTACATTACGTCTCATCACATCCATTTCCCATTACATCTCATTCGTTCACATCTTATATTATTCATTCACATTCTGATTCACATGACATCCCATCCCATCAGATTCATTCACTTCACATAACATCCATTCCTATCTTTCTTAATTTACATTACGTCTCATCACATCCATTTCCCATTACATCTCATTCGTTCACATCTTATATTATTCATTCACATTCTGATTCACATGACATCTCATCTCATCCATTCGCTCATATCGACTTCATATCCATTCACATACATATTCGCATTCATTATTCCACATACACATCCACATTCGTACATCCACATTCACATCTACATCCATACATCCATTTTCACATCCACATTCATACATCCACATCCACATCCACATTCATACATCCACATCCACATCCATATCTACATCCATACATCCATACATCCACATCCATACATCCACATCCATATCTACATCCATACATCCATTTTCATATCCACATTCATACATCCATTTTCATATCCACATTCATACATCCACATCCACATCCATACATCCATACATCCACATCCATATCTATATCCATACATGCATTTCCACAACCACATTCGTACATCCACATCCACATCCACATCCACATCCATACATCCACATCCATATCTATATCCATACATCCATTTTCACATCCACATTCATACATCCACATCCACATCCACATTCACACATCCACATCCACATCCACATCCACATCCATACATCCACATCCATATCTACATCCATACATCCATTTTCACATCCACATTCGTACATCCACATCCACATCCACATCCATACATCCATACATCCACATCCACATCCACATCCACATTCACACATCCACATCCACATCCACATCCATATCTACATCCATACATCCATTTTCACATCCACATTCGTACATCCACATCCACATCCACATCCATACATCCACATCCACATCCACATTCACACATCCACATCCACATCCAAATCCATACATCCACATCCATATCTACATCCATACATCCATTTTCACATCCACATTCATACATCCACATCCACATCCATACATCCATACATCCACATCCACATCCACATCCACATTCATACATCCACATCCATACATCCACATCCATATCTACATCCATACATCCATTTTCACATCCACATTCGTACATCCACATCCACATTCATACATCGATAGATCCACATCCACATCTACATCCACATCCACATCCATACATCCACATCCATACATCCATTTTCACATCCACATCCACATTCATACATTCACATCCACATCCACATCCACATCCATATCTACATCCATACATCCATTTTCACATCCACATTCGTACATCCACATCCACATCCACATCCATATCTACATCCATACATCCATTTTCACATCCACATTCGTACATCCACATCCACATCCACATCCACATCCACATCCATACATCCATACATCCATATCCACATCCACATTCACACATCCACATCCACATCCACATCCACATCCATACATCCACATCCATATTACATCTATACATCCATTTTCACATCCACATTCGTACATCCACATCCATACATCCATACATCCACATCCACATCCACATTCACATACATACATCCACATCCACATTCACACATCCACATCCACATCCACATCCATACATCCACATCCATTTCTACATCAATACATCCATTTTCACATCCACATTCATACATCCACCTCCACATCCATACATCCACATCCACATCGACATCCATACATCCACATCTACATCCACATTCATACATCCACATCCACATCCATATCTATATCCATGCATCCACATCCATATCTACATCCATACATCTATTTTCACATCCAAATTCGTACATCCACATCCACATTCATACATCCATACATCCACATCCACATCCACATTCATACATCCACATCCACATCCACATCCATATCTACATCCATACATCGATTTTCATATCCACATTCGTACATCCACATCCACATTCATACATGCATACATCCACATCCACATCCACTACATCCACATCCACTACATCCACATCCACATCCACATCCATATCTACATCCATACATCCATTTTCACATCCACATTCGTACATCTACATCCACATCTACATCCACATCCACATCCACATCCACATCCATACATCCACATCCATATCTGTACATCCACATCTACATCCATACATCCACATCCACATTCACACATCCACATCCACATCCACATCCATACATCCACATCCATATCTACATCCATACATCCATTTTCACATCCACATTCGTACATCCACATCCACATCCATACATCCATACATCCACATCCACATCCACATCTAATTAATAGTAGGAAAGCAAAACTCCTAAGGAGTTGAACAGAGTTCAAGGGTACAGCCTCGATGATGGCATTATGTATTATAATCGCAGGCTATGCATCCCCAATGATGAGGGAACCAAGGGTCAAATTTTGAATGAAGCCCATGATAGCCTTAGAGCAGGACATCCAGGTTTCATCAAAACCTACATGTCTGTAAAGAAAAGCTTCTTTTTTGTTGAAAATACAAGTGAATAGGGTGTGTGCGGGAACAAGACCTTGGTTAGAGGCTGTAAAAGAGGATGTGTAATTGTGAAAGAACCTGTGAAAAGGTGAGAAGAATCTACTGGAAGAGAATAAAGGGTAGCATGCGAAGATTTAGGAAGTGTGGAGATATTCTGGGAGATATTCTGGGAAAAGTGAAGAGGTGGAGTGAATCATGGAGAAATCAATGGGATTTGATGCTTGATGTAAACTCTATAAATTGAGGCATAGCCCTGATGAGAATTTGCTGGTTTTTGAGTATCCATGCCTACATTAATCTACTTGTTAATTACCCACTAATTACGTCTTAATTATTTGCTAATCACTTTGTTAATTATGTTGATTCTAGTGTTTGATCCACCATAGCTCTCATCACAATGCTCTAATTTCAACATGGTATCAGAGCCATGCTAATTTGTGATCCCATTATCTTGCTAATTTTTTTGCTAATTAGGATTAGTAGAAAAGGGTGGTTGCAAGATCAGGGTGCCCAGTTTTGTCCACTCGGGCACCCTGTAAACAGTAAAAAAACAGGCATTTGTTTACCTTTAGTGGCTAATCTCTCCTAGCAAATGAAGGAATTTCGTTTCAAGTTCCTTTGTTGAAACATCATATTCAAAGTTGGAAATATAGTTGTATAATTTGATTAAGCATTAGATAGTCAAAACTCCTCATTTTCTTAGGTACAAAGTCAATGTATACACCCTGTCCCAAATTTGAACTGATTCCATAAAATGCTAATATCTTTTACATATAAACTCATATGAGATTCCCACTTTGTACCTTAGATCTTCACATAATATGGAGCTTAACTTGATTTTTCAAGAAAATTTTAAGATATTTATCTATTTTCTTTAAATATTTCAAGGTCTTTAAAGTGTTATAATATACGCCACTTTTTGTACCCACAAGAGCTACCACTTAAAATTCTCAATCTTGTAGATTAAAAGAGTGGGTAGATACTAAGACATTAGTAGAATGTGGTGGTTAGTAAAAATTGCAAATCCAATGGTTGAATTTTTAATGATCTCTTTTTCAAAATTCTTCCAGACTATCAGAAGGCCTGCAAATATTAATAATCTAGTTAGTAAAATTATATTTTTGATGTGAATCATCTAAAATCTATAGGGACTAGTGTACTTGTAATGGTGCATCTATGGAAAAATAAATTGGATCACTCTAAGTATGGAAAGATCATTTGTTTATCATTTCATCATATTTTTTTATTAATTTTGATTAATTAGACTAATTTATATTAATTTAAGTTATATTGGGTTAATTTAAGGGCAAGCGTACTTTCTATTATTTGCTTGATCTCATTTTAAGTACCTTGCCCCCCAAAATTTGCTCTCCAAGCATTGTCCCAGTCCAGCATAAACTGGATAAAACTGGACACCCTGATCTTGCAACAACCCAAAATTATGATTTTTCCTCTTTTTTCAACTCACCTCTGTACCCCCAGCTAGTGGAGGAGCTCCCTCTCCTTGCACACATAAAATTAGGCCAAACCCTTCTAGCACATGATAGGTATCTCATAGCTCTTCAAGCTCATCCAAACAACGTAGCAAACTGCCGCCGGATGAAGGAGAAATCGTTGTTTTAGCAGGCTACGTTTTTTAGCAGAAGATCTCAGATCTACACTCACTCAGGGTGAATCACTCTAATTCCTCTTAGCCCAAGGTGTTTTCAAGCATTCTCTACAAGCTGGTGAAGACAGAATTCAGTTTCATCAAGTCTACAATGAGATCCAAGCTCTTTATCAAATCTACAGGTGACTTTGGTAAAACAGAGATTAAGCTTTCAATATTTGGTCAAATCTTGTGTTTATTAGATCCCTATAACTTCAGATTACAATTCGGAGTTGGTTTGATACTCCAACCATCCCGTACAAATTGGTTACCCTTGATTTAATGTAATTTCTAGTAAAATTGTGCTGATAAAATTGTGATAATCATCATTTTGCATTTAACCCTTGGTTAATGCTTGTAAATCTCACTCAAATTCAAGATTATTCACAGCCAGAGTTGCATTTGGAATGTGCATGAGAATGAATATACGCATTATGTATTGGGCACATTGCATCAGTGTAAAAATGGGAACAGACACTGCCCTTGTCCAGATTAAGGCAAGAGGTAAGACCTCCCGCATAAATTTGGGTTTGCATTACATAATGACACAAGATGAACATCAAAAGCCCAAAGGAACTGTCAGCAAAACATCGAAACATGTTGCTCACATGGAGCAAAAAGACCTGACGGACAAGCTCATGGCCCCAGCCATGAAAGAAAAAGAATATCTCTTTCCAAGAGGAAGATCCACACCAAGAAGATCTAAAGGAAGACATGGACACGAGAAGAGAAGCTGCCCCAAGAAGACTGAAAGAAGAAACGAACGCATGGAGAGAAGCTGCCCCACGACAAGAAGACTGAAGACAAGAGAAGATGTGAGGCTCCAAAGAGTGAGGAGCCATGTGAAAATCTCTGAGAGAGAGAGAGAGAGACCCCAAAACCCAATGTAACCTGTCCCAACAAAGTAAAACCACCTCTGAGCCATCGATGATGTAGGCCACATGGTAGAGAGATGTATGTGTGAGCACTTTAGTCAAGGTCGCGGGCAACTATAGTAAGCCTTGGACACATAGAGAGAGAGAGTGTCAAGGACAATGAGTTTAGGGACTCGAGACACTGGTCGCAGGCTATCAAGTAAGAGAGAAACTTGATATAGGGTCCAGGTGTGCTAAGTTAACTTGAGGGGAGGTGTAGGCACTAGTCGCGGACTATCAAGGAAGGGGAGGCAAACTTGGTATAGGGTCTAGGTGTACTAGGAGTATTCACTTGAGGGGAGGTGTTGAAAATACAAGTAAATAGGGTGTGTGCGGGAACAAGCCCTTGGTTAGGGGCTATAGAAGAGGATGTGTAATTGTGAAAGAACCTGTGAAAAGGTGAGAAGATCTACTGGGAGAGAATAAAGGATAGCATGCGAAGATTTAGGAAGTGTGGAGATATACTGGGAAAAGTGAAGAGGTGGAGAGAATCAAGGAAAAGAGGTGGAGTGAATCATGGAGAAATCAATGGGATTTGATGCTTGATGTAAACTCTATAAATTGAGGCATAGCCCTAATGAGAATTTGCTGGTTTTTGAGTATCCATGCCTACATTAATCTATTTGTTAATTATCCACTAATTACATCTTAATTATTTACTAATCACTTTGTTAATGATGTTGATTCTAGTGTTTGATCCACCATAGCTTATCATAATGCTCTAATTTCAACACTTTTGGCTTGGTCTGAAAAAGGATGTAGAGAATCATGTACGTCAATGTTTGACATGCCAGAAAGTCAAAGCTGAAAGAGTAAAAATGCCTGGGAAGTTACATCCATTGGATATCTCCCAGATGAAGTGGGAATGTATCAGTATGGATTTTATTACTGGATTACCTTCAGTGCAATCAGGTTACAACTCCATTTTCGTGAGTTGACAGACTAACCAAAGTTGCCCGTCTGATCCCAGTAAAAGAAACCTACACTGCAGAGAGGATGTGGACAGAGTGTTCCTCAAAGAAATCTTCAGATTGCATGGCCTACCCAGGAGAATAGTAAGCGATCGAGATCCCAAGTTTACTTCAAGGCTCTGGACTGCATTTTTCGAAGCAGTGGGAACTTTCTTGGATCTCAGCACAGCTTATCACCCTGAGACCGATGGTCAAACTGAAAGGGTAAACCAAGTAATCGAAGATATACTTCGGTCATGCTGTGGCAGGGAACCCAAGAAATGGCTAAGCTATCTGCACCTAATCGAGTTTGCCTACAATGCTTCTTATCACCGAAGTATTGAGATGAGTCCTTTTAAAGCTTTGTATGGACAAGATTGCTTAACTCCATTAACTTGGTCCGACCCATTGATTAGGGTCAAGATGTCCAGACAGATGCTTGACACCATGGAGCAGCAGATACAACCAATTCGTAAAGATATAAAAGCTGCCTAGGATAGACAGAAGCAATATGCAGATAAGAAGAGGACAGATAGAGAATTCAAAGAAGCAGATATGGTCTTCATTCGAGTACGGCCCAAAAGAAGTTTTTTATCTCTTGGGAAGTACAAGAAGTTATCCCCCACATATTGTGGGCCATATCTGATTACAAAGAAAGTAGGTGACTTAGCCTACGAGCTTCTTCTGCCTCCTCATCTCAAAGTTCATAATGTATTTCATGTAAGCCTTCTAATGAAATATGTGCCAAGCCCATATCATGTGCTTGATGATGAAATCGTAACCTCTTCAACCCAAGGGCAGATGGAACTCCCACCTGAAGAAATTCTCGATATTCGAGAAAAGATTCTCAAGAATAGAATTCTCAGAGAATTATTGGTAAAATGGAAGTTCTATCCTTTTGAAGATGCCACCTGGGAGAATGAAGCTGATCTGTTTGTGGGATTACCCCCACTTTGCAAGATGAGGGCATCTCACGTTTTTCAAGTGGGAGAGAATGTGAGATTCCTCCCCAGCCTCTCAAGATGTCCAGCATCTTCCCCTATAATCAAATCCCTCTTCAGAAATATAAAAGATCTTGTTTCTACTAGTTTTGGCCTGAAGAGAGAAAATCTTCTAGAGAGTGATAATTCAGTTTTTAAATATTTTTGGATAGAAAAATATCTCATCTTATTAAAATAAGTTCCCCTAAATCAGTTCAAAAAGATTTCAGAAGGTACATTAGAAATTAAGTATAATGTGTTCAAGAGGCATTATCGTAGGGGTGAAGATTTTTTTAAAATTTTAAATTAAGGTTCCTATGGACTAATAAGATTCATCCAAATGTAGGGAGGAGATAAATAGAAGAATAAAAGGAAAATCCCCAAAAATGAGTAAATACTCACATAAGATGGAGAGTTGACTAAGGACAAGGTTAATAGTTAAAAAAGAGAGATATTTAGGTGAAATGATGCATTTTTGACACCTCAGTATGGGGGAATTCCTCTCATGAAGGAGGCGCCTATTTCACATGCTTGAATGAGTTTTAAACTCCTAAATAATGAGATATTTTTATCTCTCCTCTCTCCTGTTTCTACTAAAGTGAGCGAAACTGACCTAAAAATGGTCAAAAATTGACCAAACTGATCTGGAAAATTCTAGAATCAGTTGTCTTGGTTAGAAGCTCACTTTTTCTTATAAATAAAAGCCCTCCCCTTTGTTGAAACTCAATAGTGTTTTGCACTGTTACCCTGCCTCTCCCAAGTGCCAAAAACAATGAATTTTACTCATAACTTAAACATATGCATAAAAATCAATATTATCTTTTATGCATATAACACCATATTGGGGAATATGGGAATTTCCCACAAGTTTGGGACACGTGGTCAAAAGTTTGGATTAACCATAACTTGAACACCACTAATCCAAAATGAGCGCTTTATAGCTCTTTAGATTCCATTTTTCAAGCGCTTTCCAACGATAGGTCATATGATAGGGTTTTGAGAAACTTACAAACATGTTATCCATGTCCCCCTTTTTTAAGTATTCAAAAATGGGAATTGGGAAATTCCCAAATTCACTAATATGGTGTTATATGTTCATGCATAAAAATCATTTATGATGAAAATCACACTTTTAATATATATAAAATATCTTTTATGCATTTGTTTATGCATAAAAATCAATAATGATAAAAGTAACACTTTTATAATTAAAAAAATAATCTTTATGCATACTTTTATGCATGAAAATCAATATGATGAAAGTAACTCTTTTAAAATAAAAAAATAATCATTTATGCATTATTTTATGCATAAAATCAATATGATAAAAGCAACACTTTTATAATTAAAAAAATATTCTTTATGCATACTTTTATGCATGAAAATCAATATGAAAGTAACTCTTTTAAAATCAAAATAATAATCTTTTATGCATTATTTTATGCATAAAAATCAATGTGATAAAAGTAACACTTTTAAAATAAAAATAAATTTCTTTTATACAAATAATCAAAATACATCTTCTATGCAGGAAAATGACACTTTTAGAATATAGAAATCATAAGGATTACTCTTTTAGAATAATAAAAGATAATACTTATTTCCAAATTTTTAAAAAATTTTGCCATAACCTCCTTTGTATGGCTGACCATTTTTCAATTTTTAAGTCTCTAAAATTAATTAGAAGTGCACCAAGAGTATTTTAATCATTCTAAAGTAAACATTTTTCTACTTATTTAAGAAACATTATGAAAAACTTAATTTTATTCATTAATCACTCATCTAGGATAAAGAATGGTTGGATTTACTAGAGAAGAGAGGGGGATGCCTTTTTGCAATGAGGCATAACATCATTTTTAATTTAGAGAAGACAAAAATCATAAAAAACCATAAAAACCATAAAAAAGAATAGAAAAGAGAAGAATCTCCAACTTACATAGATAATTTGAGAGCTTTCCTTTCGCTTGATGGTTTGAGGGTTCAACTCTTGTTTTAAACAAGAGTGGCCACCAATCTTTTGGAAGAGGAAAGGTCAAAAACTAATGAATTATGAGTAAAATTCACTGTTTTTGGCACTTGGGAGAGGCAGGGTAACAGTGCAAAAACTTTTGAGTTTCAACAAAGAGAAGGGCTTCTATTTATAGGAAAAAGTGAGCTTCTAACCAAGCCAACTGATTCTAGAATTTTTTAGATCAGTTTGGTCAATTTTTGACAATTTTTACGTCAGTTTTGCTCACTTTTTGGATCTAATCGAAACAGGAGAGAGGAGAGATAAAAATATCTCATTATTTGGGAGTTTAAAACTCATTCAAGCATGTGCAATAAGCGCCTCCTTCATGAGAGGAATTCCCCCATACTGAGGTGTCAAAAATGCATCATTTCACCTAAATATCTCTCTTTTTTAACTATTAACCTTGTCCTTAATCAACTCTCCATCTTATGTGAGTATTTACTCATTTTTGGGGGATTTTCCTTTTATTCTTCTATTTATCTCCTCCCTACATTTGGATGAATCTTATTGGTCCAAAGGAACCTTAATTTAAAATTTCAAAAAAATCTTCACCCCCATAATGCCTCTTGAACACATTATACTTAATTTCTAATGTACCTTCTGAAATTTTTTTGAGCTTCTGTTTCAGGGGAACTTATTTTAATAAGATGAGATATTTTTCTATCCAAAAATATTTAAAAACTAAATCACCACTCTCTAGAAGATTTTCTCTCTCTAGGCCAAAACTGGTAGAAACAAGATCTTTTATATTTCTGAAGAGGGATTTGATTACAGGGGAAGATGCTGGACATCTTGAGAGGCTGAGGAGGAATCTTACATTCTCTCCCACTTGAAAAATGCGAGATACCCTCATCTCGCAAATTGGTGGTAATCCCACAACAACAGATCGACTTCATTCTCCCAGGTGGCATCTTCAAAAGGATAGAACTTCCATTTTACCAATAATTCTCTGAGAATTCTGTTTCTGAGAATCTTTTCTCGAATGTCGAGAATTTTTTAGGTTAGAGTTCCATCTGCCCTTGGGTTGAAGAGGTTAGGATTTCATCATCAAGCACATGATTTGGGCTTGGCACATATTTCTTTAGAAGGCTTACATGAAATACATTATGAACTTTGAGCTGAGGAGGCAGAAGAAGCTCGTAGGCTAAGTCACCTACTTTCTTTGTAATCTGATATGGCCCAAAATATCTGGGGGATAACTTATTGTACTTCCCAAGAGATAAAGAACTTCTTTTGGGCCGTACTCGAATGAAGACCATATCTACTTCTTTGAATTCTCTATCTATCCTCTTCTTATCTTTACGAATTGACTGCATTTGCTGCTCCATGTCATCAAGCATCTGTCTGGACATCTCCAACGAATTCGGGGTGCTAGCAGCGGAAGTAGTACGTCTAGTGCGGGGCAGGGTCCTACACTTGGGGCCTCACCCACACGGATCTCCGGATAGGTGACTAATTCCTCGGTTCTTCCAAAACCGAACTCGAAAAAACTTCTATTGCCCGGAAGGCACAGACGATTCCTCCAGGATAAAATTTTACTCTAACGCAGTCATGATCATTACTGACCAAACTGATCTAACCGCACCTATAAAGATACTCGGCCAGATCAAGGAAGAAACTTGCACTTGGATCATAGAGATCAACGCTTTTTCCCCCCCATTAAGAGGCACAACCGTTGATTCCTATCCATAGAACAATTACTATCCGGGATTTACTTCATCTATCATAATAACAGAAAGGAGTCTCATTTTACGGATCCATCAGTCCAGCCTAACCCCATCCAATCCCATGGGTTAGCTAACCGCCCAACCGCCCAACCACTGTAGTGATAGAATCCCATTAGGAATTTGGTTAGGTTTTGTTCCGGGTACTAGGAAAAAGAGTTCCCAGGCCCCCTAGCTGGATGTTCATGCAAACATAAAACTAGTCACACCACTTACACACCCAATATGAAATTGCCTTTTTCATAGATTCAGTCATCTTTAAAACAATCATTTAATGAAACCATAGTATCAGTGATTACAATCCTCCAAAATACCTGGCTGAATCTTAATTTCAAATCATTCCTTCATCAGAGTATCTAAGGCATCATTGGCAACCAGAACGCTCACCACCTGTCCACTCAGGGGCCTTTTCAATAGTTCCTAGCTCATAGTACTTGTTGGCAATATAATCACTTATAAAAATCAAGATGGAATCTCCGTTGAAGATCAGCAAGATCAACCAACAAATCCATATACAAGAGCCATGGACTCATCCGTTGAGAACCAGCGAGGTCAATCAACCAGATCCATGCCCGGTTTCAGAAAGCAACTCTTACTCCTTGTTCCAATATCTTCCACGATGCATGTGTGGGTATCTTCGGTGACCCAAAGCCCGAGCACGGTATGGTAACCACACTCTAAGATCCTTCGCAGGTCACCTAGTGCTTCACTCATAGGCCACTTCCTTGGTCCCTCATCCACTGTACCGGAAGCTCACCATTTAAATCGAACCGAAGGCTGGTCAAGACCTCGGCCGACCTTGCTACACGAGACGTCGTCCATTGACTCTCCGTCAGTAGTTACAACTTTATCATTTAGGACTCCACGACCTTAATCTCACAAGACGGTCAAAATGCTTCCCCAACATTCTTGACATAAAATAGTCATTTACAAACAGGTCACAATTACAGTTTCTATAATGAACTCACGTCTTTCAGTAGATTGTTCCACATCAATCCATATTACTTAACCCAATTCCAAATCATATGTGTATCCATTCTTGACCAGATACATCATTTTCCATCCCATCACATCAAATTCATTCACTTCACATAACATATATTCCTATCTTTCTTAATTTACATTACGTCTCATCACATCCATTTTTCATTACATCTCATTCGTTCACATCTTATATTATTCATTTACATTCTGATTCACATGACATCTCATCTCATCCATTCGCTCATATCGACTTCATATCCATTCACATACATTTATGCATTCATTATTCCGCATATACATCCACATTCACATTCACATCTACATCCATACATCCATTTTCACATCCACATCGATACATCCATTTCCACATCCATATTCATACATCACATCCACATCCACATCCACATCCACATCCACATCCACATCCACATCTACATCCATACATCCATTTTCACATCTACATCCACATTCACATCTACATCCATACATCCATTTTCACATCGACATTCATACATCTACATCTACATCCACATCCACATCCACATCCACATCCATACATCCACATTCACACATCCATTTCCACATCCATATTCATGCATCTATATCATACATCCACATTCATACATCCACATCCATACATCCATTTCCACATCCACATCCACATCCATACATCCATTTCCACATCCATATTCATACATCTATATCATACATTCATATATCATACATCCACATCCATACATCCATTTCCACATCCATATTTATACATCTATACCATACATTCACATTCGCGTTCACATTCATACATCCACATCCATACATCCATATCCACATCCACATTTATACATCCATTTCTACATCCCCATTCATATAACCATGTACGCCTTCACATCTATTCTTTTACATCACATCCATTCTTGCCCTATCACAACCCATATACATCGTATCCCATCAGATACACTTCTTACCTCATCCGATACACATCTTATCGCATCCTAACTCATCTTATCACATCCTAACTCATCCCATATGCTTCTTATCACATCCTATCACATCTCATACACCTCTTATCACATCCTATCATATCTCATACACATCTTGTCACATCCTATCACATCTCATACACATCTTATCACATCCTATCACATCTCATACGCATCTTATCACATCCTATCACTTCTCATACACATCTTATCACGTCCTATCACTTCCCATACGCATCTTATCACATCTTAGCACATCTCATACACGTCTTATCACATCCTATCACATCTCATACGCATCTTATCACATCTTAGCACATCTCATACACATCTTATCACATCCTATCACATCTTATCACATCTTAGCACATCTCATACACATCTTATCACATCTCATATGCATCTTATCACATTCTATCACTTCCCATATCCTGGGTTTGACCCTGATATCTCTTACTAGGTGGAGGAAGGTTGGAATCACCTTCAGGGAATGAAAACCTTTTGAAAGGTGATGGTACTAGCTTTGGCGGGACTTTGACATCAAAGGCTTTGGCGAAATCCTTCGCCAACCGAACTACTTCGGCCATGGAAATAGGTTTGGCATTCTTGACTAAAGTATCCAATGGCTCGTTCATTCCCCGAATGAACCTGGCCATCAGATGCTCTTCATCCAATTGAGGGGAATATTTAAGGAGAAGAGCAAAAGCCTGATGGTACTCTTCAATTGTCCGGCTTTCCTACTTTAGTTCCAAGAACTCATTCATCTTAGTTTCAAGAAAGTCTGGGGGACAAAACCTCTTTCTGAGGTAAGCCTTGAGATCGATCCAGGTTTGGGTATTTCGGTCGAGACGGTTTGTCTTGCAGTGGTTTCTCCATGCCACTTTAGCTGACTCCACTATCTTCATCCTTGCAAGAGCCATTTTGCTCTTCTCATTGTACCCACTGACATCGAAGTATTCTTCCATTGATTCGATCCACTTCTCCACAACCTCGCCCAAGTTTTTCCCTTCTCCCTTGAAAGGTCCAGGCTACGAACTATGAAGAGTTTTACGAACATCCAGGTCGAGCTCTTCTTCATCGAATTGGGGGTTAACATTTCTACCATGACGACCTCGGTCCATGTTCCTATCAATACGAAAATTCTTGTTAAGTCTCTTTATTTATGATTCAATCCGAATTTTGATTCAACTGATTCTGGGGTTCTCTAAATAGGTCCGCTCCCCACAGACTCAAGGGATAAAGATACTCATATAGAATGCATTATCAATAATGGTCCATCAGATTGAATTTTAACACAATAATGGTCCATCAGACTGAATTTTTCTATCTAAACAATCCTCCATCGGGATTTCATTTTTTTCAGATTTTTAATTTATCAACCCTTAACTTGATCCACTGATCAAAAGCTAACAATCCACTAATCTCATAGTGATTTGCTGAATTCATTTAACGTCATTCTAGCTACGAACATTATCACAGGGACTCGTCCCATTCATCCTCATTGTGGTTTCACTCAGCTTCTTACATTTCTACCAAATTTCAGGAATCATCAGTTCACAACCAGAATTTAAAAATCATATCAACCACATTCGAATTCATCATCTGGATAGCATTAATGCTTATAATTTCAAGTCTTAGATTTACTCGTATATATTGCCAGTAAAGAGCTGCAGTTATACCCTCGGTATATACAGGTAGTCATGGTTCTTGGAACTATAAGGTAAATACTATCATGTCTAGGCCTCAAGCAAGTCAGGGGTTCTATACAATTGCGGTACTTCCATCTGAAGACCCAATTACCAAATTAAGAATTTCAGTTTGAATATCAAATTGTATGAATTTTATCACACAATTACAACCTTTTACTACTTCTTGATAAATTTTTGACATATTTGGCTTCTCGATTGATTCTTATTAGTCAAATAACTCTGATACCAACTGTAAGATGAAGAGTTGACTATGTAAAAGGGTTATTAGTAAAAAACTATGAGTATTACTTAAAAATGAGATATTTTAGGTATAATGATTCCATTTTGACACATATGTAAGGAAGGGGAGTCCCTTCAAGGAGGTGCCTACTTCACATTCTTGAATGAGTTTTAAACAAAAAAAATAATGTGATATTTTTATCTCTCCTCTCTCTTGGATCAAACCGAATCAAGAAAGGAACCAGACCGAATAAGCTTTTCATAAAGCTTTTCCTTAATCCAAGATTAATCTATGCTTGAGGCCAAATTAATGGCTTTTTTCTATACTTTTAGTTTATGTATTTCATGAATATTGATGATTCAATCCATTATGGATTAATGATCCAATTAGGGATCATTCTAATCATTCCCTTAATGTTAAGCTTTATCCTTTAAAATAATTGAGATTTATCAGTCATAGCAGCGGAGCTATGGCAAAATTTCCGTAAAAATTACACATAAAATAATTTCATTCAAAGCATGAAAAGAGGACTTCCTACCATATTCTAGAAATTATCATTCTAGATTAATTGAAAGAATTTCATTGTAATCATGAAGAAATTGATTTTTATGTTATGCATAATTGATGAATTAAGAAAAAGAGGATTTCTAGTAATTAAATTTTATAAGTATTCTTAAAGGGATATTTTCATTCTAGACATAGAAAAATGTATACTAGAAATATTTTATTATACATCATAATTGCATAAATTAGATGCATAAAAGAAATTCTTTTATATTAAAAGAATGATTTTCATCATAAATGATTTGTATGCATAAACATATGCATAAAAGAATTTTTATATTAAAAGTGAGATTTTCATCATAAATGGATTTTATGCATAAATTAGATGCATAAAAGAAATTCCTTTATATTAAAAGAATGATTTTCATCATAAATGATTTGTATGCATAAACATATGCATAAAAGATTATTTTTATATTAAAAGAGAGATTTTCATCATAAATGGATTTTATGCATAAATTAGATGCATAAAAAAATTCTTTTATATTAAAAGAATGATTTTTATCATAAATGATTTGTATGCATAAACATATGCATAAAAGATTATTTTTATATTAAAAGTGAGATTTTCATCATAAATGGATTTTATGCATAAATTAGATGCATAAAAGAAATTCTTTTATATTAAAAGAATGATTTTCATCATAAATGATTTGTATGCATAAAAGATTTTTTTTCATATTAAAAGTGATATTTTCATCATAAATGGATTTTATGCACAAATTAGATGCATAAGAGAAATTCTTTTTATTCTAAAAGTGTAATTCCTACTAAATTGGATTTATGCATGGAAAGATGCATAAAGAAATTATCTTAACCCAAAAGTGTTATTCTCATCCATTTTTATTTTATGCATAGAAAGATGCATAAAGAATTTTATTTTTAATTCAAAAGAGTTATTCTTATCAATTTTGATTTTATGCATAGATAGATGCATAAAAGATTTATTTTTATTCTAAAAGTGTTAATTTCATTAAGATGGAAATTTATGCATAAAAAGATGTATAAAAGATTTATTTCGAAAGTATTATTCTCATTAAATTAGAATTTATGCATAGTAAAATGCATAAAAGGATTATTATAAAGTGTTATTCATACTAAAGTTGTCTTTATGCCTAATAAGATGTGTATGAGATGTGCTAAGATGTGATAAGAGGTATATGAGATGTGATAGGATGTGATAAAATGCGTATGAAAAGTGATAGGATGTGATAAGATGTGTATGAGATGTGCTAAGATGTGATAAGATGCGTATGAGATGTGATAGGATGTGATAAGATGTGTATGAGATGTGCTAGGATGTGATAAGATGCGTATGGGAAGTGATAGGATGTGATTAGATGTGTATGAGAAGTGATAGGATGTGATAAGATGCATATGAGATGTGACATGATGAATATGGATGTGGAAATGGATGTGTGAATGTGGATGTATGGATGTGGATGTGGATGTAGATGTATGAATGTGGATGTGAAAATGGATGTATGGATGTAGATGTGAATGTGGATGTAGATGTGAAAATGGATGTATGGATGTAGATGTGGATGTGGATGTATGGATGTGGATGTGGATGTATGAATATAGATGTGGAAATGGATGTATCGATGTGGATGTATGAATGTGGATGTGAAAATGATGTATGGATGTAGATGTGAATGTGGATGTGTATGTGGAATGATGAATGCATAAATGTATGTGAATGGATATGAAGTCGATATGAGCGAATGGATGAGATGAGATGTCATGTGAATAAGAATGTAAATGAATAATATAAGATGTGAACGAATGAGATGTAATTAGAAATGGATGTGATGAGACGTAATGTAAATTAAGAAAGATAGGAATAGATGTTATGTGAAGTGAATGAATGGATGTTATGTGAAGTGAATGAATCTTATGTGATGGGATGGAAAATGATGTATGTGGTCAAGAATGTAAATTAAGAAAGATAGGAATGAATGTTATGTGAAGTGAATGAATCTGATGTGATGGGATGGAAAATGATGTATCTAGTCAAGAATGGATACACATATGATTTGGAATTGGGTTAAGTAATATAGATTGATGTGGAACAATGTACTGAAAGACGTGAGTTCATTATAGAAACTGTATTTGTGACCTATTTGTAAATGACTGTTTTATGTCAGGAATGCTGGGAAAGCATTTTGACCGTCTTGTGATTAAGGTCGTGGAGACCTAACTGATAAAGTTGCAACTGCTGACGGAGAGTCAATGAAGGGCGTCTCGCGTAGCAAGGTCGGCCGAGGTCTTGACCACCATCGGTTCTATTTAAATGGTGAGCTTCCGGTACGGTGGATGAAGGACCAAGGAAGCGGCCTATGAGTGAAGCGCTAGGTGACCTACGAAGGATCCAAGAGGGTGCTAACCATACGGTGCTACGGTGCTCGGGCTCGGGGTCGCCGAAGATACCCACATGTGCATCGTGGAAGATATTAGAACAAGGAGTAAGACTTGTTTTCTGAAACCGGGCATGGATCTGGTTGATTGACCTTGCTGGTCCTCAACGGATGAGTCCATGGCTCTTGTATATGGATCTGTTGGTTAATCTTGCTGTTCTTCAACGGATATTCCATCTTGATTTTTATAATTGATTATATCACCGAGTACTATGTTTTAGGAACTATTGAAAAGGCCCCTGAGTGGACAGGTGGTGAGCGTTCTCGTTGCCAATGATGCCATAGATACTCTGATGAAGGAATGATTGGAAATTAAGATTCAACTAGATATTTTGGAGGATTGTGATCAGTGGTACTATGGTTTCATTAAATGAATGTTTTAAAGATGACTAAATCTGTGAAATTATATTGGGTGTGTAAGTGGTGTGACTAGTTTATGTTTGCATGAACATCCAGCTAGTGGGCCTGGGAACTCTTTTCCTTGGTACCTGAGACAAAACCTAACCAAATTCCTAATTGCATCCCATCACTACAGTGGTTAGGTGGTTGGCTAACCCATGGGATTGGGATGGGGTTAGGCTGGACTGATGGATCCATAAAATGAGACTCCTTTCTGTTATTACGATAGATGAAGTAAATCCTGGATAGTAATTATTCTATGGATAGGAATTAGCGGCTGTGCCTCTTAATGGGGAAAAAAGCGTTGATCTCTTTGATCCAAGTGCAAGTTTCTTCCTTGATCTGGCCGAGTATCTTTATAAGTGCAGTCAGATCAGTTTGGTCAGTAATGATCTTGACTACGTTAGAGTAAAATTTTATCCTGGAGGAATCGTCTGTGCCTTCCGGGGAAGAGAAGTTTTTCCGAGTTTGGTTTTGGAAGAATCGAGGAATTAGTCACGTGTCCAAATATCCGTGGGCGAGGCCACGAGTGTAGGATCCTGCCCCACACTAGACGTACTACTTCCGCTGCTAGCACCCCGAATTCGTTGCACGGTGGGAGACAGGGATCTTATAGTTGGTATCAAAGCACTGTAAGATCCATGTCCCCCACCGCACAACCAATTCAGGGTGCTAGCAGCGGAAGTAGTACGTCTAGCGCGGGGCAGGGTCCTACACTTGGGGCCTCACCCACACGGATCTCCGGATAGGTGACTAATTCCTCGGTTCTTCCAAAACCGAACTCGAAAAAACTTCTATTGCCCGGAAGGCACAGACGATTCCTCCAGGATAAAATTTTACTCTAACGCAGTCATGATCATTACTGACCAAACTGATCTGACCGCACCTATAAAGATACTCGACCAGATCAAGGAAGAAACTTGCACTTGGATCATAGAGATCAATGCTTTTTCCCCCATTAAGAGGCACAACCGTTGATTCCTATCCATAGAACAATTACTATCCGGGATTTACTTCATCTATCATAATAACAGAAAGGAGTCTCATTTTACGGATCCATCAGTCCAGCCTAACCCCATCCAATCCCATGGGTTAGCCAACCACCCAACCGCCCAACCTGAGAGACTGGGGAGGAATCTTCCCCCTCCGTGCACCGAACTCCCGATAGTAGCTGATAGCAGCTCCCTCATGCGCGGGGCAAGGTTTCTCACTCAGGGCCTCACCCTCGAATGTCCAGGCACGAGACTAAGCTGGTGGTCATTCCGAAAACCGGAACCGAAAAAATTTCCCACGCTCAGAAAGCGGGGACGATTTTACCTTTTTGAAAAAAAAATTAAAAGGAATTTTTCTAATAAGATCAATTATAAACTTTCCTTCACCTGAATAAACTAGATAGAAGAAAACTATCACTGATATAATTTGATCATCTGAGCAATTTAATGCTTTTTTCCTAATCAAGTTTAGGCACAGCCGTTGATCCACTCAATCGAGAAATTTATCACGGAATTAACTATCTACTCGAATCCTAGCGTAATCCTTAGATTTTTTAGTTGAATTACCCACCACTACCTTGCTACTGGAATCAGTAGAACCAAACAATTACTCACCCACCCATAATTGAATGTCTTTCTTAACTTTAGCTTTAGAAAAAAGATACGCACACACTCCTCTTTAAAACTTAAAAAAAAACAATCCATTGACAAACAATTTACTGGTTACACATGTCATACTTCAAAATTTCCATTGAGTCTTTGTTTCTCACAAAACAGTATCACTTTGGACTCTCCGTTGAGACCAGCAAGTCAACAACGAGATCCAATGATAGATTACAATAACATTGGTCTATCATATAATATCTTCCTCGACATACGCATGGGTGTCCTCGGCACCGCGAGCCCATGCATCGCCTGGTCAGAACCCTCTAGGATCTTCCTTAGGTGTCCTGGCACTTCACTCAAGGACCGCTTCGTTGGCTCTCGCCCATCGTACCGAAAGCGCACCATTTTAACCATACCGAGGCTGGTCAAGACCTCGGAAGGCTTTGCCGCGCGTGAGCTGTCCCTCGAACACTCCCCACCATCTGTTGCAACCGAACTTCCCTTAGATAAACATATATGCCAAATGCTCCCTCCTGCATTCTGGCGTAAGACAGTCCTTTAAGAAAATAGGGTTTCTATGCAAGTTTTCAGTTTTGATTTTGTTTGAAAACCATGAATAATCTTAAATCCGTATCTCAATACTTCTAGATCCAGGTCTAAATTCCAAAGAGAATTCCTCGAATTCTGTTGACTTGATCCTCAGATCAAAATCAAAAGTCTTAACTTAGTTTCAGATTCCGTGGGTGTGTTGAGTGCATTTTTCTTGAACTGAGCACATCGTCATTGACAAAGGAATTAGGTCGGTCAATAGTCCGAATCAAAGTTTGGGTCTGGAAAGGTTCTTCCTAAACTATCTTTCTCAAAAGGTACTATTTCAATTTGTCTTTTTCTAAATTTCGTTTGAGGAATATTTGTTTACAGATTTCTAAAACATGAATTTCTTATGAGGAATAAAATAATCATTTATCTCGATCTCCGACTTCGATAATTTAATTGAATTTTCTCATTACCATCTTAGTGAATATGAAACGATAGAATTTCCTCTAAAGATTCTATATGCATCCAATTATGCATAAAATCCAATTCTGATGAAAGTCAAACTTTTATCATCATAAAAATCATTGATGATGAAAATCACTCTTTTAACATGAAAGAATTTCGTTTATGTATACAAATTATTTATGATGAAAATCACTCTTTTAAAAAATATCTCTTATGCACCCATTTATGCATAAAAAATCATTTATGATGAAAATCACACTTTTAATATAAAAAATATATATTTTATGCATATGTTCATGCATAAAAATCATTTATGATAAAAATCACACTTTTAATATAAAAAAATATCTTTTATGCATATGTTCATGCATAAAAAACATTTATGATGAAAATCACACTTTTAATATAAAAAATATCTTTTATGCATATGTTTATGCATAAAAATCATTTATGATGAAAATCACACTTTTAATATAAAAAAATATCTTTTATGCATATGTTTATGCATTAAGATCAATACTGATAAAAGTAACACTTATATAATAAAAACAAATATTCTTTATGCATACTTTTATGCATGAAAATCAATATGATGAAAGTAACTCTTTTAAAATAATAAAAAAACTTTTATGCATAAAACTCAATAATGATAAAAGTAATACTTTTATAATTAAAAAAAATCTTTATGCATACTTTTATGCATGAAAATCAATATGATCAAAGTAACTCTTTTAAAATAAAAATAATAATCTTTTACGTATTATTTTATGCATAAAAATCAATGTGATAAAAGTAACACTTTTAAAATAAAAATAAATTTCTTTTCTACAAATAATGAAAATACATCTTCTATGCAGGAAAATGACACTTTTAGAATATAAAAATCATAAGGATTACTCTTTTAGAATAATAAAAGATAATACTTATTTTCACCAGAACCTCCTTTGTATGGCTGACCATTTTTCAAATTTTAAGTCTCTAATTAGAAGTGCACCAAGAGTATTTAAATCATTCTAAAGTAAACATTTTTCTACTTATTAAAGGGAAACATTACGAAAAACTTGATTTTATTCATTAATCACTCATCTAGGATAAAGAATGGTTGGATTTACTAGAGAAGATAGGGGGATGCCTTTTTGCAATGAGGCATAACATCATTTTTAATTTAGAGAAGACAAAAATCATAAAAAACCATAAAAACCATAAAAAAGAATAGAAAAGAGAAGAATCTCCAATTTACATATATAATTTGAGAGCTTTCCTTTGGCTTGATGGTTTGAGGGTTCAACTCTTGTTTGAAACAAGAGTGGCCACCAATCTTTTGGAAGAGGGAAGGTCAAAAACTAATGAATTATGAGTAAAATTCACTATTTTTGGCACTTGGGAGAGGCAGGGTAACAATACAAAACACTTTTAAGTTTCAACAAAGAGGAGGGCTTCTATTCATAGGAAAAAGTGAGCTTCTATTTCCAGATCAGTTTGGTCAATTTTTGACTATTTTTAGGTCAGTTTTGCTCACTTTTTGGATCTAGTCGAAACAGGAGAGAGGAGAGATAAAAATATCTCATTATTTGGGAGTTTAAAACTCATTCAAGCATGTACAATAGGCGCCTCCTTCATGAGGGGAATTCCCCCATACTGAGGTGTCAAAAATACATCATTTCACCTAAATATCTCTCTTTTTTATCTGTTAACCTTGTCTTTAGTCAACTCTCTATCTTATGTGAGTATTTACTCATTTTTGGGAGATTTTCCTTTTATTCTTCTATTTATCTCCTCCCTACATTTGGAAGAATCTTATTGGTCCATAGGAATCTTAATTTAAAATTTCGAAAAAATCTTCAACTCCAGGATGATGCCTCTTGAACACATTATACTTAATTTCTAATGTACCTTCTGAAAATCTTTTTGAGCTTCTATTTTAGGAAAACTCATTTTAATAAGATGAGATATTTTTCTATCCAAAAATATTTAAAAATTGAATTACCACTCTCTAGAAGATTTTCTCTCTGTAGGCCAAAACTGGTAGAAGCAAGATCTTTTATATTTCTGAAGAGGGATTTGATTTACAGGGGAAGATTTTCTCTCTGTAGACCAAAACTGGTAGAAGCAAGATCTTTTATATTTCTGAAGAGGGATTTGATTTACAGGGGAAGATGTTGGACATCTTGAGAGGCTGGGGAGAGGAATCTTGCATTCTCTCCCACTTGAAAAACGCGAGATGCCCTCATCTCGCAAACTGGGGGAAATCCCGCAACAACAGATCGACTTCATTCTCCTAGGTGGCATCTTCAAAAGGATAGAACTTCCATTTTACAAATAATTCTCTAAGAATTTTGTTCCTGAGAATCTTTTCTCGAATATCGGAGAATTTCTTCAGGTTGGAGTTCCATCTGCCCTTGGGTTGAAGAGGTCAGGATTTCATCATCAAGCACATGATCTGGGCTTGGCACATATTTCTTTAGAAGGCTTACATGAAATACATTATGAACTTTGAGATGAGGAGGTAGAAGAAGCTCGTAGGCTAAGTCACTTACTTTCTTTGTAATCAGATATGGCCCACAATATCTGGGGGATAACTTCTTGTACTTCCCAAGAGATAAAGAACTTCTTTTGGGCCGTACTGGAATGAAGACCATATCTGCTTCTTTGAATTCTCTATATGTCCTCTTCTTATCTGCATATTCCTTCTGTCTATCCTAGGCAGCTTTTATATCTTTACGAATTGACTGCATCTACTACTCCATGTCATCAAGCATCTGTCTAGACATCTCAACCCTAATCAATGGGTCGGACCAAGTTAATGGAGTTAAGCAATCTTGTCCATACAAAGCTTTAAAAGGGCTTATCTTGATACTTCGGTGATAAGAAGCATTGTAGGTGAACTCGACTAGGTGCACATAGCTTAGCCATTTCTTGGGTTCCCTGCCACACAGCATGACCGAAGTATATCTTCAATTATTTGGTTTACCCTTTCAGTTTGACCATCGGTCTTAGGGTGATAAGCTGTGTTGAGATCCAAGAAAGTTCCCACTGCTTCAAAAAATGCAGTCCAGAACCTTGAAGTAAACTTGGGATCTCGATTGCTTACTATTCTCCTAGGTAGGCCATGCAATCTGAAGATTTCTTTGAGGAACACTCTCGCCAAATCCACTGCAGTGTAAGTTTCTTCTTTTACTGGGATCAGAAGGACAACTTTGATTAGTCTGTTAATTACCACGAAAATGGAGTTGTAACTTGATTGCACTCAAGGTAATCAAGTAATAAAATCCATACTGATACATTCCCACTTCATCTCTGGGGGGATGTCCAATGGATGTAACTTCCCAGGCATTTTTACTCTTTTAGCTTTGACTTTGTGGCATGTCAAACATTGACGTACATGATTCAGTACATCCTTTTTCAAACCAGGCCAAAAGAAGCTTTTCTTTACAGACATGTAGGTTTTGATGAAACCTGGATGTCCTGCTATAAGGCTATCATGGGCTTCATTCAAAATTTGACCCTTGGTTCCCTCATCATTAGGGATGCATAGCCTGCGATTATAATACATAATGCCATCATCCAGGCTGTACCCTTGAACTCTGTTCAACTCCTGAGGAGTTTTGCTTTCCTGCATAAGTAGGGTAGCAATAGGGCCAAAGAATCTATCTTGCATGATCTTCTCTCTTGCTTCATTAATCAAAGGATTTGATATTACAGTAATTACAAGCAAGGAGGATTTTCTACTCAGGGCATCTGCTACCACATTTTCTTTGCCTGGGTGATACTTGATTTCCAAATCAAATTCCTGCAGGGTCTGCATCCACCTTCTTTGGCACATGTTGAGGTCCTTCTAAGTGAAGATCCACTTTAAGATCTGATGATCAAAGTGAATCTTTTTCCCAGTAGGTAATGTCTCCACAACTTTAAGGCATAGACTACTGAAAGTAATTCCAGGTCGTGGACATCATAATTCCTCTCATGCATTCTGAGCTTTCAGGATTCATAAGCCACTGCATGACCTTCTTGCATGAGTGCACCTCCCAGGGCAAAACCACTTGCATCAGTTACTACCTCAAAGGGTAGAGAGAAATCTGGCAGCTTCAGAACGGGATTGGTTACCAAGGCGGTTTTCAGCTTATCAAAAGCACTCTTGCACCTGGCAGACCACTGAAATGGGGTATTCTTTTTGAGAAGGTTAGTCAGGGGGGAAGCTAAGAGAGCATACTTTAGTATAAAAATCCTATACCAACAAGTCAATTCCAAGAATCCTCTGACTTCTTTCATTGTCTTTGGTTCAGGCCAATCTATGATTGCTTGGACTTTTACGGAATCTGAAGAAATTCCATCTTTGGATACCAGAAAGCCCAAGTATTCAACATGGCCTGTAGAGAAAGTGCATTTTCTCTTTTTTACAAAGAGTTGGTGCTTCCTTAGAATCTCAAGAACTTTTCTGACATGAGTCTCATGGTCAGCTGCATTCTTTGAGTAAATTAGAATGTCATCAAAGAAAACTAGAACAAAATCATCCAAGTATTCTCTGAGAATGTTCTGCATTAAGCGATTGAATGTAGATGGGGCATTTGTCAATCCAAACGGCATGACAGTAAATTCATAATGCCCATAGCGAGTATTGGTTGTTTTTGGTATATCTTGCTCATTAATCCTAATCTGGTAATACCTTGATTTGAGATCTATCTTTATGAAGATCTGGGCTCCATTTAGCCTATCTAGAAGCTCATAAATTCTTGGGATAGGATACTTATTCTTAATTGTCAACTGATTCAGACCTCTCTAGTCCACACAGAGTCTAAGTGTTCCGTCTTTCTTTTTCTGAAAGAGAATTGGCGCACCCCAAGGTGAAACACTGGGTCTTACAAACCCTTGTTCTAACAGCTGTCTTACAAACCCTTGTTCTAACAACTGTCTAAGATGTTCCTTGAGTTTGATGGCTTCAGGAACTGGCATTTTGTATGTGCGTTTGTACATGCGTAGGGCTACTGGCTGAGCTTCGGCGGGGGTCAATTCAATCACATGATCTACTTCCCGGATTGCAGGCATTTCAGTTAGTTCTGCTGGGAATAGATCATCAAATTCGCTTAACCATTCTCGTTCTTTAGCCTTAAGCTTTGAGTCTACTAGGTTCATTTTGACAACATAAATTTGCTGCTTCTTTCTAAGTCCTTTCAGCAACCTAGAAGCTTTTACTAATTGGAGGTCTGGGGATCCGGAAACTCCAGTTCCTTGAACTTTGTTCCCGTGAAGGTCATGGAAGGAAATGGTTCCATTGTGACAGTGTATGTCAGCTTGATTTTTGTGGAGCCAATCCATTCCAAGGATCCTGCCAAAAACTCCTAGAGGTAAGACTTTGAGCTGACAGTCGGTTACATTACCATCTAGATTGAAGCGGATAAGATCTGTCTCATGGTGAGTGAAAAGAGGTTTCCCACTGGCCAATTCAACTTGCATAGGTTTCCCTGATTTTTGTTCTCTAAGACTAGCTTACGCAAGCATCGAGGGGAAATGAATGAATGAGAACCACGTGAATCAATCAAAAGCTTAAAAGGCTTACCTTGATACTCTGCTGGATTATGGATGACTGAGAACTAATGGTGGCCCTTGATTTTCAATTGCAACATAGATCTACCCTCTTTCCTCTTCTACTACATCTGAAATTGTGACTGCTCTGGCTACTGCAGTCTGAGGCGGAACTCTTTCTCTTTGGTTGCCCCAATTCTGGGAAGGAGTTCTGAGGTTACTCTCGACAGAGGCAGATGGCTGAGTTGGAGTTCTTCTGGGGTTACTGTGGCTTGGGCGAGAAGGACCCTGATTAGACTGGTATGAAGGGGTTGGTCTCTGAACTTGGGGTCCTTGACTTCCCTGTCCCCTTGACATGGCAGGAGTCGGCCGGGCAGTCTTTTAACTGGTGAGACCAAAACCCTAGCATCCAAAACATCGGTTTTTAGTTCTCTGAGCTCATCCCTCTGATTTCTTGAAAGAGGTGGGGCTCCTGAGAAAGTACTCTGGGGAAACGGTCTTCCTTCACTTCGGAATCTTCCTGCATCCTAATTTTGATTCCGGCCTTGCTGCCTCTTTGGGGGTGGAAAGTTTGAAGTACTTCCCTGAGCTTGGAATCTTTTAAAGTTAGAGGGTGCACGCTTTAATGGGACCTTTACTACAAAGGCTTTGGCAAAATCCTTTGTCATTCTTATTGCTTCAGCCATGGACACTGGCTTGGCATTTTTGACCAGTGTGTCCAAGGGTTTGTTCATTCCTCGAATGAACCTGGCCATGAGCTGTTCTTCATCTAGAGGTGGTGAATATTTGAGTAGAAGAGCAAAGGCCTGGTGATATTCCTTAATGGTTTTGCTCTCCTGCTTTAGCTCTAAAAATTCGTTCATTTTGGTTTCCAAAAATCCAAGGGGACAAAATCTCTTTCTTAGATAGGTTTTAAGGTCGTTCCAGGACTGAGTATTTCTGTCCAGACGTTTGGTGTCACAATGGTTCCTCTGTGCTACCCTGGCTATTTCCACTATTTTCAGCCGGGCAAGAGCCATTTTTCTCCGCTCATTGTAGCCTGTGACGTCCAAATACTCTTCCATGGCTTCCACCCATTTCTCCATATCCTCGCCCAAGTTCTCCCCTTCTCCCTTGAAGGGTCCTGGCTGAGTTCTATGAAGAGCCTTGTGAACATCAGGGTCAAGCTCGTCATCTTCAAAGAGAGGGTCTTGTTGATGGCCATGGTTTCCTCGTCTCATGATTTTGCCAAAATTTTATATATTATTAAATTTTTATTTTGATATCATCCACGAGATCCTAAGACTTAAGAGGTTCGGAAAATAATTTCTTAAACAAGACAATGATCTTATTGGAGATCTATGACATATGTCCGATAACAGATTTTTCTTTATCAGATCGTCCCTAAACAAACACTTATACAACAACGAATTTTTCTCCAGAAAACATTTTTATATTTTTATAAAAGTTGCAATATGTACATAGAGCAGCTCGGGCTCCAGAATCAATGCTTGAGACGTAAACGTATAAAGAAGCGAAATTGTGAAGAAGTCATACCATGGTACACACGATTCATTACACAAAGAGATGTAATTCTATTTCTTGGGATAAAGTGGCTAAGAAGTCTAAAAAATTGGTATGAAGGTCTGAAGTTCCTAGGTGAATAATCAAAGAGTTGAACATGTTGAACAAGCCCTAGTCTTATTAGAATCATGGCCAAGGATATGTTTTGCCTGAGCCTCTGACGCTGGCTGGTACTTACATTAATGCACCGTCCTCCATTGAACCACATATACTGATGTCGCTCAAGAGGATCAGGAAAGGAAAGAGTCTCAAAATGGTGAGCAAGTCTCTCTCTGCTCATTCGGGTCGTAGCAGAGTTGATGAGGTGATCAAACGCAAAAGCTATCATATCCTGACTCTGAGAGAGTCCAGGAGTTCCAGATAGGTTTGGGGTGTCCATCTACAAATTTCCAATTCAATTTATAAGTTTTCAAATTTTGAAGTTCATTCACATAGTATTTACAAGTGAAAAACATTTCTTTCCCAGATTTCTATATAAAAAATTAGGCAATTTCTGCTCTGATACCAGCTGTGAGATCCCTCTGCCCCCTCCGCGCACCCTCTGCGCCCCGGCGGACTCCCGGTAGCTGAGAGCGGAAGTAGTCCCCTCATGCGCGAGGGGCAGGGTTTCTCACTCAGGGCCTCGCCCTCGAATGTCCGGGCACGAGACTAAGTTGGTGGTCATTCCGAAAACGGAAATCGAAAAAATTTCCCACGCTCAGAAAGCGGGGACGATTCCACCTTTTTGATTTTTTTTGAAGGAATTTTTCTAACGAGATCAATTCTAAACTTTCCTTCACCTAAATAAACCAGATAGAAGAAAACTATCACTGATATAATTTGATCATCTGAGCAGTTCAACGCTTTTTTCCTAATCAAGATTAGGCACAACTGTTGATCCACTCAATCGAGAAATTTATCAGGGAATTAACTATCTACTTGAATCCTAGCGTAATCCTAAGATTTTTCAGTTTGATTATTAAAACTCCACTGATTCTAGCAGTCTATCCGGCCCATGGGTTTGCCCATGGGTTAGCCACCACCCTACCACACTGGAATCGGTAGAACCAAATAATTACTCACCCACCCATAATTGAATGCCTTTCTTAACTTTAGCTTTAGAAAACAGATACGCACACACTCCCCTTTAAAACTTTAATAATAAAAAAACAATCCATTGACAAAAAATTTACTGCTTACACATGTCATACTTCAAAATTTCAATTGAGTCTTCGTTTCTCAAAAAACAGTATCACTCGTGACTCTGCGTTGAAACCAGCAAGTCAACAACGAGATCCAGTGATAGATTACAATAACATTCGTCTGTCATACAATATCTTCCTCGACATATGCATGCATGTCCTTGGCACCGCGAGCCCGTGCATCGCCTAGTTAGAACCCTCCAGGATCCATCCATTCCTCCCCAGCCTCTCAAGATGTCCAGCATCTTCCCCTGTAATCAAATCCCTCTTCAGAAATATAAAAGATCTTGTTTCTACCACTTTTGGCCTAGAGAGAGAAAATCTTCTAGACAGTGGTAATTCACTTTTTAAATATTTTTGGATAGAAAAATATCTCATCTTATTAAAATAAGTTCCCTTGAAACAGAAGTTCAAAAAGATTTTCAGAAGGTACATTTGAAATTAAATATAATGTGTTCAAGAGGCATTATCGTGGGGGTGAAGATTTTTTTAAAATTTTAAATTAAGGTTCCTATGGACCAATAAAATTCATCCAAATGTAGGGAGGAGATAAATAGAAGAATAAAAGGAAAATACCCCAAAAATGAGTAAATACTCACATAAGATGGAGAGTTGACTAAGGACAAGGTTAATAGTTTAAAAAGAGAGATATTTAGGTGAAATGATGCATTTTTGACACCTCAGTATGGGGGAATTTCCCTCATGAAGGAGGCACCTATTTCACATGCTTGAATGAGTTTTAAACTCCTAAATAATGAGATATTTTTATTTCTCCTCTCTCCTGTTTCTACTAAAGTGAGCAAAACTGACCTAAAAATGGTCAAAAATTGACCAAACTGATCTGGAAAATTCTAGAATCAGTTGGCTTGGCTAGAAGCTCACTTTTTCCTATAAATAGAAGCCCTCCCCTTTGTTGAAACTCAATAGTGTTTTGCACTGTTACCCTGCCTCTCCCAAGTGCCAAAAACAGTGAATTTTACTCATAATTCATTAGTTTTTGACCTTCCCTCTTCCAAAAGATTGGTGGCCACTCTTGTTTCAAACAAGAGTTGAACCCTCAAACCATAAAGCCAAAGGAAAGCTCTCAAATTATCTATGTAAGCTAGAAATTCTTCTCTTTTCGATTCTTTTTATGGTTTTTATGGTTTTTTATGATTTTTGTCTTCTCTAAATTAAAAATGATGTTATGCCTCATTGCAAAAAGGCATTCCCCTCTCTTCTCTAGTAAATCCAACCATTCTTTCTCCTAGATGAGTGATTAATGAATAAAATCAAGTTTTTCATAATGTTTTTTTTTTAAAGTAGAAAAATGTTTACTTTAGAATGATTTAAATACTTTTGGTGCACTTCTAATTAATTTTAGAGACTTAAAAATTGAAAAATGGTCAACCATACAAAGAAGGTTATGGTAAAAATTTTCAAAAATTTTGAAATAAGTGTTATCTTTTATTATTCTAAAAGAGTAATCCTTATGATTTTTATTATCTTTTATTATTCTAAAAGAGTAATCCTTATGATTTCTATATTCTAAAAGTGTCATTTTCTTGCATAGAAGATGTATTTTGATTATTTGTATAAAAGAAATTTATTTTTATTTTAAAAGTGTTAATTTTATCACATTGATTTTTATCCATAAAAGATTATTATTTTTATTTTAAAAGAGTTACTTTCATCATATTGATTTTCATGCATAAAGATTTTTTTTTTAATTTATAAAAGTGTTACTTTTATCATTATTGATTTTTATGCATAAAATAATGCATAAAAGATTATTATTTTTATTTTAAAAGAGTTACTTTCATCATATTGATTTTTATGCATATAAGTATTCATAAAGAATTATTTTTTAATTATAAAAGTGTTACTTTTAAATTTTATGCATAAATTAGATGCATAAAAGAAATTCTTTTATATCAAAAGAATGATTTTCATCATAAATGAATTGTATGCATAAACATATGCATAAAGGATATTTTTTATATTAAAAGTGTGTTTTTTATCATAAAAAATTTTATGCATGAATTTTATGCATAAAAGAAATTCTTTTATATAAAAAGAATGATTTTCATCATAAATGATTTGTATGCATAAACATATGCATAAAGGATATTTTTTTAATTAAAAGTGTGATTTTTAGCATAAATGGATTTTATGCATAAATTAGATGCATAAGAGAAATTCTTTTATTCTAAAAGTGTAGTTCCTACTAAATTGGATTTATGCATGAAAAAATGCATTAAGAAGTTATTTTAATCCAAAAGTGTTATTCTCATCAATTTTGATTTTATGCATAAATAGATGTATAAAGAATTTTATTTTTAATTCAAAAGAGTTATTTTTATCAATTTTGATTTTATGCATAGGAAGATGCATAAAAGATTGATTTTTAATTCAAAAGTGTCATTCTCATTTAAAATGAATTTATGCATAGCAAGATGCATAAAAGATTGATTTTTATCAAACATAAGAATTCTCTTGTATTCTATAAATAGATTTGAGGATGTGAAATGAATCAGATGGATGTGAAATGAATCAGATAGATGAAAATGAACAAAGAATAGATAGAGATGTATGTATGTGATAAGATGTGTATGAGAGGTGATAGGATGTGATAAGATGCGTATGAGAAGTGATAGAATGGCATAAGATGTGTATGAGAAGTGATAGGATGTGATAAGATAGGTATGAGAAGTGATAGGATGTGATAAGATGCGTATGGAAAGTGATAAGATGTGATAAGGTGTGTATGAGATGTGATAGGATGTGATAAGAGGTGTATGAGATGTGATAGGATGTGATAAGAGGTGTATGAGATGTGATAGGATGTGATAAGATGCGTATGAGAAGTGATAGGATGTGATAAGATGTGTATGAGAAGTGATAGGATGTGATAAGAGGCGTATGGGAAGTGATAGGATGTGATAAGAGGCGTATGGGAAGTGATAGGATGTGATAAGAGGTGTATGAGATGTGATAGGATGTGATAAGAGGTGTATGAGATGTGATAGGATGTGATAAGATGTGTATGAGATGTGATAGGTTGTGATAAGAGCTATATGAGATGTGATAGGATGTGATAAGATGCATATGGGATGAGTTAGGATGTGATAAGATGAGTTAGGATGTGATAAGATGTGTATGGGATGAGGTAAGAAGTGTATCTAATGGGATAAAATGTATATGGGTTGTGATAGGGCGAGAATGGATGTGATGTAAAAGAATAGATGTGAAGGCGTATGTAGATATATGAATGGGAATGAAGAAATGGATGTATGAATATGGATGTGTATGTATGAAAGTGGATGTATGAATGTGAATGTTTATGTATGGAAGTGGATGTATGAATGCAGATGTGGATGTGGATGTGGATGTGGATATGGATGTATGAATATGGATGTGTATGTATGAAAGTGGATGTATGAATGCAAATGTGGATATGTATGTATGGATGTGGATGTATGAATCCAGATGTGGATGTGGATGTATGAATGTAGATGTGTATGTATGGATGTGGATGTGGATGTGGATGTGGATGTCTGAATATGAATGTGGATGTATGAATGTAGATGTAGATGAGGATGTGGATGTATGAATGTAGATGTAGATGAGGATGTGGATGTAGATGTGTGAATGTGAATGGGGAATTGGATGTGCGAATGTGAATGTGGATGTGAATGTGCGAATGAGGATTGGATGTGCGAATGTGAATGTGGATGTGAATGTGCGAATGAGGATGAGGATGTGAATGTATGAATGTAGATGTGGATGTGAATATATGAATGTGGATGTGAAAATGGATGTATGCATGTGGATGTGAAAATGGATGCATGGATGCAGATGTGGATGTATGGATGTGAATGTGGATGTGGATGTGGATGTATGGATGTAGATGCGGATGTGGATATAAAAATGGATGTATGCATGTGGATGTGGATGTGGAAATGGATGTATGGATGTGGATGTGGATATGGATGTATGAATGTGGATGTGGATGTATGGATGTGGATATGGATGTGTATGTATGAATGCGGATATGGAATTAGATGTATGATGTGGATGTACGAATGTGGATGTGTATGTAGAATAATGAATGCGAATGTGTATGTGAAATAATGTGTCGTCCTCGATATGAGTGAATGGATGAGATTTGGTGTGATGACATGTGAATTGGGATGTGAATATATGATATGTGATGTGAAGGAATCTGAGGTGATGAAAAGGAAAATGATGTGATTGGATGAGAGTGAGTACACATATGAATGGAATGTGGAATAAGTAATGTGGACTGATGAGGGATAATATGGAAAGACGAGAGTTCAATATAGAAACTGTATTTGTGACCTGTTTGTAAATGACCGTTTTATGTCAAGAATGCTGGGGAAGCATTTTGACCGTCTTGTGATTAAGGTCATGGAGACCTAACTGATAAAGTTGCAACTGCTGAGATGGAGAGTCAATGGAGGACGTCTCGCGTAGCAAGGTCGGCCGAGGTCTTGACCAGCCTCGGTTCGATTTGTGAGCTTCCGATACGGTGGATGAGGGACCAAGGAAGCGGCCTATGAGTGAAGCGCTAGGTGACCTACGAAGGATCCTAGAGGGTGCTGACCATACAATGCTCGGGCTCTGGGTCGCCGAAGATACCCACACGTGCGTTCGGGAAGATATTGGAACAAGGAGTAAGAGTTGTTTTCTGAAACCGGGCATGGATCTGGTTGATTGACCTTGCTGGTCCTCAATGGATGAGTCCATGGCTCTTTTATATGGATCTGTTGGTTGATCTTACTGATCTTCAATGAATATTCCATCTTGATTTTTATAAGTGATTATATTGCCGAGTACTATGAGCTAGGAACTATTGACAAGGCCCCTGAGTGGACAGGTAGTGAGCGCTCTGGTTGCCAATGATGCCATAGATACTCCGATGAAGGAATGATTGGAAACAAAGATTCAACCAGAGATTTTGAGGATTGTGATAATTGATACTATGGTTTCATTAAAGGATTGTTTTAAAGATAACTGATGTTGTGAAAAAAGCAATTCCATACTGGGTGTGTACATGGTGTGACTAGTTTTATATTTGCATGAACATCTAGCTAGGGGGCCTGGGAACTCTTTTCCCTAGTACCCGGGACAAAACCTAACTTAATTCCTTATTGGATCCCATCACTATAGTGGTTGGGTGGCTGGCTAACCCATGGGACTGGATGGGGTTAGGCTGGACTGATGGATCCGTATATCAAGACTCAATTTCTGTATTGTTTGATAGATGAAACAAATCCCGGACAAAAATTATTCTATGGAAAAAGAATAGACAACTGTGCCTCTCGAGATGAGGAAAAAAGCGTTGGTCTCTTTGATCCAACGCTTTTCTGTCCCTTGATCTGACTAAGGAACTTACGAGTTCAGTCATATCACTTCAGTTAGTTAAGGCTTTTGACTACGTTAGGGAAAAGTTATCCTGGTTGAATCGCTCGTGCTTTTCGGGCAAAGGAAGTTTTTCCGGGTTCGGTTTTGGAAAAACCGATGGATTAGTCTATTGTCCGGATATCCGTGGGCGAGGCCCCGAGTGTGGGACCCTGCCCCGTGCAAGAAGTGCTACTTCCGTTGCTAGCATCCCAGAATTCGTTGCGCTTTTTCTAACGAGATCAATTCTAAACTTTCCTTCACCTGAATAAACCAGATAGAAGGAAACTATCACTGATATAATTTGATCATCTGAGTAATTCAATGCTTTTTTCCTAATCAAGTTTAGGCACAGCTGTTGATCCACTCAATCGAGAAATTTATCAGGGAATTAACTATCTACTCGAATCCTAGCGTAATCCTAAGATTTTTCAATTTGATTATTAAAACTCCACTAATTTCCCCATCCGGCCTATGGGTTAGCCACCACCCTGCCACCACTAGAATCGGTAGAACCAAACAATTACTCACCCACCCATAATTGAATGCCTTTCTTAACTTTAGCATTGGAAAACAGATACGCACACACTCCTCTTTAAAACTTTAATAATAAAAAAACAATCCATTGATAAACAATTTACTGGTTACACATGTCATACTTCAAAATTTCCATTGAGTCTTTGTTTCTCACAAAACATTATCACTTTGGACTCTCCGTTTGAGACCAGCAACAAGTCAACAACGAGATCCAGTGATAGATTACAATAACATTGGTCTGTCGTACAATATCTTCCTAGACATACGCATGGGTGTCCTCGGCACCGCGAGCCCGTGCATGGCCTGGTCAGAACCCTCTAGGATCCTCCTTAGGTGTCCTGGCACTTCACTCAGGGACCGCTTTGTCGGCCCTCGTCCATCGTACTGGTCAAGACCTCGGCAGGCTTTGCTGCGTGAGCTGTCCCTCGAACACTCCCCGCCAGCTGTTGCAACCGAACTTCCCTTAGATAAACATATATGCCAAATGCTCCCTCCAGCATTCCGGCGTAAGACAATCCTTTAAAAAAACAAGGTTTCTATGCAAGTTTTGAGTTTTGATTTTGTTTAAAAACCATGAATAATCTTAAATCTATATCTCAATACTTCTAGATCTAGGTCTGAATTCCAAACAGAATTCCTCGAATTCTGTTAACTTGATCCTCAGATCAAAATCAAAAGTCTTAATTTAGTTTCAGATTCGGTGGCTATTTTGAGTGCATTTTTCCTGAATTGAGTACATCTTCATTGACGAAGGAATTAGGTCTTGGTGAATAGTCTGAATGAGAGTTTGGGTCTGGAAAGGTTCTTCCTAAACTATCTTTCTCGAAAGGTACTATTTCAATTTCTCTTTTTCTAAATTTCGTTCGACGAATATTTGTTTACAGATTTCTAAAACATGAATTTCTTAAGAGGAATAAAATAATCATTTATCTCGATCTCCGACTTCAATAATTTAATTGACTTTTCTCATTACCATCTTAGTGAATATGAAATGGTAGAATTTTCTCTCACATATTATCTACTTATTCCTTTTTTAAAAATTTTATACAAATTAATAGAGGATTAAAGAGAACCTTTATTTAATTATAAAGATTCTATATGCATCTAATTATGCATAAAATCCAATTCTGATGAAAGTCACACTTTTATCATCATAAAAATCATTGATGATGACAATCACTCTTTTAACATGAAAGAATTTCTTTTATGCATATATTTATGCATACAAATCATTATGATGAAAAACACTCTTTTAAAAAATATCTTTTATGCACCCATTTATGCATAAAAAATCATTTATGATGAAAATCACACTTTTAATATAAAAAAATATATTTTATGCATATGTTCATGCATAAAAATCATTTATGATGAAAATCACACTTTTAATAAAAAAATATCTTTTATGCATATGTTCATGCATAAAAATCATTTATGATGAAAATCACACTTTTAAAATTAAAAAAATATATTTTATGCATATGTTCATGCATAAAAATCATTTATGATGAAAATCACACTTTCAATATAAAAAATATCTTTTATGCATAAAAATCAATAATGATAAAAATCACACTTTAAATATAAAAAAATATCTTTTATGCATATGTTCATGCATAAAAATCATTTATGATGAAAATCACACTTTTAATATAAAAAAATATCTTTTATGCATATGTTTGTGCATAAAAATCATTTATGATGAAAATCACACTTTTAATATAAAAAAATATTTTGTGCATAAAAATCAATAATGATAAAAGTAACACTTTTATAATAAAAAAAATATTTCTTTATGCATACTTTTATGCATGAAACTCAATATGATGAAAGTAACTCTTTTAAAATCAAAATAATAATCCTTTATGCATTATTTTATGCATAAAAATCAATATGATAAAAGCAACACTTTTATAATTAAAAAAATATTCTTTATGCATACTTTTATGCATGAAAATCAATATGATGAAAGTAACTCTTTTAAAATAAAAAAAATAATCTTTTATGCATTATTTTATTCATAAAATCAATGTGATAAAAGTAACACTTTTAAAATAAAAATAAATTTCTTTTATAAAAATAATCAAAATACATCTTCTATGCAAGAAAATGACACTTTTAGAATATAGAAATCATAAGGATTACACTTTTAGAATAATAAAAGATAATACTCATTTCCAAATTTTTAAAAATTTTTGCCATAACCTCCTTTGTATGGCTGACTATTTTTTAATTTTTAAGTCTCTAAAATTAATTAGAAGTGCACCAAGAGTATTTAAATCATTCTAAAGTAAACATTTTTCTACTTATTTAAGAGAAACATTATGAAAAACCTGATTTTATTCATTAATCACTCATCTAGGAGAAAGAATGGTTGGATTTACTAGAGAAGAGAGGGGAATGCCTTTTTGCACAATGAGGCATAACATCATTTTTAATTTAGAGAAGACAAAAATCATAAAAAACCCATAAAAACCATAAAAAAGAATAGAAAAGAGAAGAATCTCCAACTTACATAGATAATTTGAGAGCTTTCCTTTGGCTTGATGGTTTGGGGGATCAACTCTTGTTTGAAACAACAGTGGCCACCAATCTTTTGGAAGAGGGAAGGTCAAAAACTAATGAATTATTATGAGTAAAACTCACTATTTTTGGCACTTGGGAGAGGCAGGGTAACAGTGTAAAACACTATTGAGTTTCAACAAAGGGGAGGGCTTCTATTTATAGGAAAAAGTGAGCTTCTAACCAAGCCAACTGATTCTAGAATTTTCCAGATCAGCTTGGTCAATTTTTATCCATTTTTAGGTCAGTTTTGCTCACTTTTTGGATCTAGTTGAAATAGGAGAGATAAAAAATATCTTATTATTTGGGAGTTTAAAACTCATTCAAGCATGTGAAATATGTGCCTCCTTAATGAGGGAAATTCCCCCATACTGAGGTGTCAAAAATGCATAATTTCACCTAACTATCTCTCTTTTTTAACTATTAACCTTTCCTTAGTCAACTCTCCATCTTATGTGAGTATTTACTCATTTTTTAGGGATTTTTCTTTTATTCTTCTATTTATCTCCTCCCTACATTTGGATGAATCTTATTGGTCCATAGGAACCTTAATTTAAAATTTCGAAAAAATCTTCACCCCTTAGGATAATGCCTCTTGAACACATTATACTTAATTTCTAATGTACCTTCTAAAAATCTTTTTGAACTTCTATTTCAGGGGAGCTTATTTTAATAAGATGAGATATTTTTCTATCCAAAAATATTTAAAAACAAAATTACCACTCTCTAGAAGATTTTCTCTCTCTAGGCCAAAACTGGTAGAAACAAGATCTTTAAATTTCTGAAGAGGGATTTGATTACAGGGGAAGATGTTGGACATCTTGAGAGACTAGGGAGGAATCTTACATTCTCTCCCACTTGAAAAACGCGAGATGCCCTCATCTCGCAAACTGGGGGTAATTCTGCAATAGATCGGCTTCATTCTCCCACGTGGCATCTTCAAAAGGATAGAACTTCCATTTTACCAATAATTCTCTGAGAATGCTGTTCTTGAGAATCTTTTCTCGAATATCAAGAATTTATTCAGGTTGGAGTTCCATCTGTCCTTGGGTTGAAGAGGCTAGGATTTCATCATCAACAAGCACATGATTTGGGCTTGGCACATATTTCTTTAGAAGGCTTACATGAAATACATTATGAACTTTGAGATGAGGAGGCAGAAGAAGCTCGTAGGCTAAGTCACCTACTTTCTTTGTAATCAGATAGCCCACAATATCTTGGGGATAACTTCTTATACTTCCCAAGAGATAAAGAACTTCTTTTGGGCCGTACTCGAATGAAGACCATATCTGCCTCTTTGAATTCTCTATCTGTCCTCTTCTTATCTGCATATTGCTTCTGTCTATCCTGGGTAGCTTTTATATCTTTACGAATTGACTGCATCTGCTGCTCCATGTCGTCAAGCATCTGTCTGGATATCTCGACCCCTAATCAGTGGGTCGGACCAAGTTAATGGAGTTAAGCAATCTTGTCCATACAAAGCTTTAAAAGGGCTCATCCCGATACTTCAGTGATAAGAAGCATTGTAGGCGAACTCGACTAGGTGCAGATAGCTTAGCCATTTCTTGGGTTCCCTGCCAGCATGATCGAAGTATATCTTCGATTACTTGGTTTACCCTTTCAGTTTGACCATGGGTCTCAGGGTGATAAGCTGTGCTAAGATCCAAGAAAGTTCCCACTTCTTCGAAAAATGTAGTCTAGAACCTTGAAGTAAACTTGGGATCTTGATCGCTTACTATTCTCCTAGGTAGGCCATGCAATCTGAAGATTTCTTTGAGGAACACTCTGGCCACATCCACTGCAGTGTAGGTTTCTTTTACTGGAATCAGACGGGCAACTTTGGTTAGTTTGTCAACTACCACAAAAATGGAGTTGTAACCTGATTGCACTGAAGGTAATCCAGTAATAAAATCCATACTGATACATTCCCACTTCATCTGTGGGGGATGTCCAATGGATGTAACTTCCCAAGCATTTTTACTCTTTCAGCTTTGACTTTCTGGCATGTCAAACATTCATACTGATACATTCCCACTTCATCTATGGGGGATGTCCAATGGATGTAACTTCCCAAGCATTTTTACTCTTTCAGCTTTGACTTTCTGGCATGTCAAACATTGATGTACATGATTCAGTACATCCTTTTTCAAACCAGGCCAAAAGAAGTTTTTCTTTACATACATGTAGGTTTTGATGAAACCTAGATGTCCTGCTATAAGGCTATCATGGGCTTCATTTAAAATTTGACCCTTGGTTCCCTCATCATTGGGGATGCATAGCCTACAATTATAATACATAATGCCATCATCTAGGCTGTACCCTTGAACTCTGTTCAACTCCTGAGGAGTTTTGCTTGATCTTCTCTCTTGCTTCAATAATCAAAGGATTTGATATTACAGTAATTGCAAGCAAGGAGGCTTTTCTACTGAGGGCATCTGCTACCACATTTTCTTTGCCTGAGCAATACTTGATTTCAAAATCAAATTCCTGCAGGGTCTGCATCCACCTTCTTTGGCGCATGTTGAGGTCCTTCTGAGTAAAGATCCACTTTAAGCTCTGATGATCTATCATCAAAGTGAATCTTTTTCCCAGTAGGTAATGTCTCCACAACTTTAAGGCATAAACTACTGAAAGTAATTCCAGGTCGTGGACAGCATAATTCCTCTCATGCGTTCTGAGATTTCGGGATTCATAGGCCACTGCATGACCTTCCTGCATGAGTGCACCTCTTAGGGAAAAACCACTTGCATCAGTTATTACTAGCTCAAAGGGTAGAGAGAAATCTGGTAGTTTCAGAATGGGACTGGTTACCAAGGCGGTTTTTAGCTTATCAAAAGCACTCTGGCACCTGGTAGACCACTGAAATGGGGTATTCTTTTTGAGAAGGTTACTCAGGGGGGAAGCTAAGAGAGCATACTTTGGTATAAAAATCCTATACCAACCAGTCAATCCCAAAAATCCTATACCAACCAGTTAATCCCAAGAATCCTCTGACTTCTTTCACTGTCTTTGGTTCAGACCAATCTATGACTGCTTGGAATTTTAGGAAATCTGGAGAAATTCCATCTTTGGATACCAGAAAGCCCAAGTATTCAACATGGTCGATAGAGAAAGTGCATTTGCTTTTTTTTGCAAAGAGTTGGTGCTTCCTTAGAATCTCAAGAACTTTTCTGACATGAGTCTCATGGTCAGCTGAGTCACATGATCTACTTCTCGGATTGGAGGAATTTCAATTAGTTCTGTTGGGAATAGATCATCAAATTCACTTAACCATTTTGGTTCTTTAGCCTTAAGCTTTGAGTCTACTGGGTTCATTTTGACAACATAGATTTGCTGCTTCTTTCTAAGTCCTTTCAGCAACCTAGAAGCTTTTACTAACTGAAGGTCTGGGGATCTGGAAACTCCAAATCCTTGAACTTTGTTCCCGTGAAGGTCATGGAAGGAAATGGTTCCATTGTGATAGTGTATGTCAGCTTGATTTTTGTGGAGCCAATCCATTCCAAGGATCCCGTCAAAAACTCCTAGAGGTAAGACTTTGAGCTGACAGTCGGTTACATTACCATCTAGATTGAACTTGATAAGATCTCTCTCATGGTGAGTGAAAAGAGTTTTCCCACTCGCCAATTCAACTTGCATAGGTTTCCTTGATTTCTGTTCTAAGACTAGCTTATGCAAGCATCCAGAGGAAATGAATGAATGAGAACTGCTTGAATTAATCAAAAGCTTAAAAGGCTTACCCTAATACTCTGCTGGAGTATGGATGACTGAGAATTGATGGTAAAGGCCCTTGATTTTCAATTGTAGCATAGATCCACCCTCTTTCCTCTTCCACTACATCTGAAATTGTGATTGCTCTGGCTGCTGGAGTTTGAGGCAGAACTCTTTCTCGTTGGTTGTCCCAATTCTAGGAAGGAGTTTTGAGGTTACTCTCGACAGAGGCAGATGGCTGAGCTGGAGTTCTTCTGGGGTTACCCTGGCTTGGGCAGGACGGACCCTGATTACACTAGTATGAAGGGGTTGGTCTCTGAACTCCGGGTCCTTGACTTCCCTGTCCCCTTGATATGGCAGGAGTCGGGCAGTCTTTTAACTGGTGACCAAAACCTTGGCATCCAAAATATCGGTTTTCAGTTCTGAGCTCATCCCTCTGATTTCTTGAAAGAGGTGGGGCTCCTGAGAAAGTACTCTGGGGAAAGGGTCTTCCTTCACTTAGGAATCTTCTTGCATCCTGATTCTGATTCGGGCCTTCTTGCCTCTTTGGGGGTGGAAAGTTTGAAGTACTTACCTGGGCTTGGAATCTTTTAAAGTTAGAGGGTGCAGGCTTTGGTGGGACCTTTACTACAAAGGCTTTGGCAAAATCCTTTGCCATTCTTACTGCTTCAGCCATGGACACTGGCTTGGCATTTTGTTAAAAACCATTCTAAGGAGGATCAAACACTAGCTCCATTGCATAGTTGAATAGAAATGAAGAAGATGAAGTTAAGCTACTAATCAAGAAGTAATTAGCATAATGATGAGCATAATGATAACATAAGTGAGGGGCAATAAAATGTGTTGATTTCAATAGATGAGAGCCTCTTTATATAGGCTGAAGTACATGAGGATTAAGCTCAAGATTAGGTGTTAATCATCATCTAAATCATCTCCACCTTCCCTCCTAGATTCAAGCACCTAAAAGTGACCACCAACCCTAGAATCTTGCTAATCACACCAATGCTACCTAATCAAGGGATCACGACCCCTTTGGCTGATGTTGAGCTCCTAAATGACTCTTTTACATCATGGTAAGATTGCATAATAACCTTTGTATCCATTTGCCCATAATCTATGACTTTAGTGCATAGTGCTAGTTACAAGGTATGTGCCCTACACATCATTTTAGTGAAGGTGTTTGCCATATTTTTTAACACCCCTCATCAAACACTGAATCCACTCAATGATGCAGTTGAGCCTAATTAACCACCCAATGCTCAGTGAGATAGCATGCATGAGCGTGGTCTGACTAGCAATGCCATACATAGGTTATGCCAATGTGAACTCAGAGGCTTTAGTCATGCGTACAAAAGAGGTATGGGACGACTTTAGAAGAGTGTGACAAGACGTGGCTACATGTATGAGTGAAGAGGACACCCATGTGTATAGGGCATGCCCTTGCTTTTAGCACTTTAGAATAAATGATTTGATCTAATCATAGATAGGGCCTCATGATGGTGGCCCTTGTCTTCATCTTTTTCTTCTTCTTGGTCTTCTTCCTGCTACACTTCTTCCATGATGTAGACTCGTTGCATCTTCTTCTTGGCAAAACAATTCTTCTCTACATGGCCAGGTTTGTGACAAAAGTCACAAATGAGATTGTTGTTGTTGTAGCCCTTGTTGTAGTTGCCTTTGTTCTTGCCATACCTACTAGATCCTGCATAATAAGCATTTTCAGTAGACAAGGTTGATGACGATGGAGACTCCATTTGCTTGGTCTTTGACTCCATTTGCTTGGGCTTTAGTTTTCTCTCCTCCTCAAGAAGAGATGCTTCAATGTCCACAAGCTTTGATATTGGCATATTTGTCAAGGTTGTGACCACATGGTCATATTCTTCAGGTAAAGATTTAAGTAATACACCAATGGAGACATCTTCATCCATCTTAAGACCTATTCCTGCAAGTTGTGTTAATAGGCCTTTCATGTAGTTCAAATGTGAGGCTAGGGATGTGCCAGACTTCATTTCTAGCTTAAAAAATTCAATGAGCAAACCAAACTTTGAACTTTTAGATTGAGCCCCAAATAGAGTTGTGAGTTGGTCCCAAACTTCCTTGGAAGTTTCGCATCCATCCACATGATGAATGTAAGTGTCATCAAGCTCCAATGTGATGATGGCACGAGCTTTGTCATCTCTTACTTCCCAACAAGGAACATCAGCAAGAGTCCTTGGCTTCTTCTCATTCCCATTTACTATGTTGAAGAGCCCCTTCTTCATGAGCAGTAACTTGATGCGGGTTTGCCATGTGTGAAAACCATGACCTTTAAAGCGCATTGATGGAGAATCCTTGGTAGCCATTATGATATGGAATGAAGGGGGTCTTACCTTTGATTGAGGCAGTGTCTACCCTTTTACAAGAGAGATTAAGACCAAAGAATAGTGCTAAATCAAGTTATTTAGCATATGCTTTCCAAAAGATAAAACCAAAAAATATATTGATTTGTGGGAAGCAAGGGAGACACCTAATCAAGGGGCAAATTAAGTGTGAAGTAATAAGGGGATGTAGCAAGTCCCTAATGACATGTATGAACCACTTATTGCACCAAATGATAAGGATTATGATAGATTAATCATTGATTAGTGGAGTTGAATATTCTGCTCACTATGCAGAGAAATGAGCTCACTTGGAGTCAATATTTGAAGGAGTTGCACAAAGAATAAGCTAAAAATCTTCAAGGGCATTGAATAGCAGTATGTCTAGATGATTTTAGAGCCCACAAACACTTGCTTAAGCAACTTAATCAATGAGTAATCTCAAATTTACCAAAGTACCTTTTCTGGCTATGGCAGTTCTGGACAGCACCCTGGTTTTTTGCTTGGTGTGTGAAGCACACTCAATCATTTGCAAAACCCTCTTAGGAGGAGTAATTTTAGGTTTCAATGAAGCCACACCTAAGAGGAATCAGACCAATTTGATGTGTGTGAGCTGCAACAATACTTTTGGTGGTCGCCTATCAAGAACGTGCCTGTTTTGGGGAAAACGAAGTTGCCGGCGACGTGGAGCTATGAATGGTGCAATTGAGGTGCCATGCCCCTTAGCAATATTGCTGGTGAAGTGCCCACAAAAAGTATTTTGGCAACGGTTACGTGGTTTGTGAGCACCAAGGCCTCCACTCAGCTGCTATTCTAGATCCTATTTTCTAGGAAACCCATAAAAGCTAATGAAACCCTATTTTTCACTAATCTCTTGCTAAGCAAATAAGATGGGGCTTGATTCTAAATGCATGGGCTAGTCCTAGCTCTGATACCATGTTAAAAACCATTCTAAGGAGGATCAAACACTAGCTCCATTGCATAGTTGAATAGAAATGAAGAAGATGAAGTTAAGCTACTAATCAAGAAGTAATTAGCATAATGATGAGCATAATGACAACATAAGTGAGGGGCAATAAAATGTGTTGATTTCAATAGATGAGAGCCTCTTTATATAGGTTGAAGTACATGAGGATTAAGCTCAAGATTAGGTGTTAGTCATCATCTAAATCATCTCCACCTTCCCTCCTAGATTCAAGCACCTAAAAGTGACCACCAACCCTAGAATCTTGCTAATCACACCAATGCTACCAAATCAAGGGATCACGACCCCTTTGGCTGATGTTGAGCTCCTAAATGACTCTTTTACATCATGGTAAGATTGCATAATAACCTTTGTATCCATTTTCCCATAATCTATGACTTTAGTGCATAGTGCTAGTTACAAGGTATGTGCCCTACACATCATTTTAGTGAAGGTGTTTGCCATATTTTTTAACACATTTTTGACTAGTGTGTCCAAGGGTTCGTTCATTCCCCGAATGAACCTTGCCATGAGCTGTTCTTCATCTAGAGGTGGTGAATATTTGAGTAGAAGAGAAAAGGCCTGGTGATATTCCTCGATGGTTTTGCTCTCCTGCTTTAGTTCTAAGAATTCGTTCATTTTGGTTTCCAAAAATCTAGGGGGGGGGACAAAATCTCTTTCTTAGATAGGTTTTTAGGTCGTTCCAGGGCTGAGTATTTCGGTCCAGATGGTTGGTGTTACAGTGGTTCCTCCATGCTACCCTGGCTGTTTCCACTATTTTCAGCCGGGAAAAAGCCATTTTGCTCTGCTCATTGTAGCTTGTGACGTCAAAATACTCTTCCATGGCTTCCACCCATTTCTCCACAGCCTCGCCCACGTTCTCCCCTTCTCCCTTGTGAAGGGTCATGGCTGAGTTCTATGAAGAGCCTTGCGAACATCAGGGTCAAGCTCGTCATCTTCAAAGAAAGGGTCTGTGTGGCTGGCTGACGGCCAGCCACGGTTACCTCATCTTATGATTCTGCCAAAAATTTATATATTATTAAATTTTTATTTTGATATCATCCATGAGATCCTAAGACTTAAGAGGTTCGGAAAATAATTTCTTAAATAAGACAATGATCTTATTGGAGATCTATGACATATGTCCGATAACAGATTTTTCTTTATTAGATCGTCCGTAAATAAACACTTATACAACAGGGAATTTTTCTCTAGAAAATATTTCTATATTTATATAAAAGTTGCAGTATGTACATATAGCAGCTCGAGCTCCAGAATCATTGCCTCAGACGTAGACATATAAAGAAGGGAAACTATGAAGAAGTCATACCATGGTACACACGATTCATTACACAAAGAGGTGCTGTAATTCTATTTCTCGGGATAAAGTGGCTAAGAAGTCTAAAAAATGAGCATGAAGTTCAAAAGCTCCTAGGTGAATGATCAAAGAGTTGAACATGTTGAACAAGCCCTAGTCTTATCAGAATCATGGCCAAGGATATGTTTTGCCTGAGCCTCTGACGCTGGCTCGTACTAACATTAATGCACCATCCTCCATTGAACCACATATACCGACGTTGCTCAAGAGGATCAAGAAAGTAAAGACTCAAAATGGCGAGCGAGTCTCACTCTGCTCATTTGGGTCGTAGCAAAGTTGATGATGTGATCAAATGCAAAAGCTATCATTTCCTGACTGAGAGAGTCCAGGAATTCCAGATAGGTTTGGGGTGTCCATCTATAAATTTCCAATTCAATTTATAAGTTTTTAAATTTTGAAGCTCATTCACATAGTATTAACAAGTGAAAAACATTTCTTTCCCAGATTTCTATAAAAAAAAATTAGGTAATTTCTGCTCTGATACCAACTGTGAGATCCCTCTGTCCCCTCCGCGCACCGGACTCCCTGTAGTAGCTGGCAGCGGAAGTAGCCCCCTCATGCATGGAGTAGGGTTTCTCACTACTCAGGGCCTCGCCCTCGAATGTCCGGGCACGAGACTAAGCTGGTGGTCATTCCGAAAATCGAAACTGAAAAAATTTCCCACGCCGGAAAAGCGGGGACGATTCCACCTTTTTGAATTTTTATTTTTTTAAATGAATTTTTCTAACGAGATCAATTCGACAGCCGTTGATCCACTCAATCGAGAAATTTATCAGGGAATTAACTATCTACTCGAATCCTAGTGTAATGCTAAGATTTTTCAGTTTGATTATTAAAACTCCACTGATTCCAGCCTAACCCCATCCCGCCCAATGAGTTAGCCACACCACCCTACCCACTGGAATCGGTAGAACCAAACAATTACTCACCCACCCATAATTGAATACCTTTCTTAACTTTAGTATTAGAAGAGATATGCACACACTCCTCTTTAAAACTTAAAAAAAAAACAATCAGAATGACCACCAGCTTAGTCACATGCCCGGACATTCGAGGGCGAGGCCCCAAGTGAGAAACCGGGCCCCGTGCATGAGGGGGATGCTTCCGCTCAGCTATCAAGAGTCCGATGCGAGGTGCCAGAGTGCTTTTGTGATAAGCTGAAAATCGCCTTGGTAACCAGTCCTGTTCGGAAGCTGCCAGATTTCTCTCTACCCTTTGAGGTAGTAACTGATGCAAGTGGTTTTGCCCTGGGAGGTGCACTCATGCAAGAAGGTCATGCAGTGGCCTATGAATCCCGAAATCTCAGAACGCATGAGAGGAATTATGCTGTCCACGACCTGGAATTACTTTCAGTAGTCTATGCCTTAAAGTTGTGGAGACATTACCTACTAGGAAAAAGATTCAATTTGATGACATATCATCAGAGCTTAAAGTGGATCTTTACTTAGAAGGATCTCAACATGTGCCAAAGAAGGTGGATGCAAACCATGCAATAATTTGATTTTGAAATCAAGTACCGCCTAGGCAAAGAAAATGTGGTAGCAGATGCCCTCAGCAAAAAAGCCTCCTTGCTTGCAATTACTGTAATATCAAATCCTTTGATTATTGAAGCAAGAGAGAAGATCATGTAGGATAGATTCTTTGGCTCTATTGCTACCCTACTTATGCAGGAAAGCAAAACTTCTCAGGAGTTGAACAGTGTTCAAGGGTACAACCTGGATGATGGCATTATGTATTATAATCCCAGGCTATGCATCCCCAATGATGAGGGAACCAAGAGTCAAATTGTGAATGAAGCCCATGATAGCCTTATAGCAAGACATCCAGGTTTCATCAAAACTTACGTCTGTAAAGAAAAGCTTCTTTTGGCCTGGTTTGAAAAAGGATAAATTGAATCATGTACGTCAATGTTTGACATGCCAGAAAGTCAAAGCTAAAAGAGTAAAAATGATTGGGAAGTTACATCCATTGGCAGATGAAGTGGGAATGTATCAGTATGGATTTTATTACTGGATTACCTTCAGTGCAATCAGGTTACAACTCCATTTTCGTGGTAGTTGACAGACTAACCAAAGTTGCCCGTCTGATCCCAGTAAAAGAAACCTACACTGCAGTGGATGTGGCCAGAGTGTTCCTCAAAGAAATCTTCAGATTGCATGGCCTACCCATGGGATGAGAGCAAGACTCATATGATGTAGAAGGGGTTGATCTTATATGTGTTTCCAAACAACCATGTCAACTTTGAGAAACTTGGTGTAAGGATTGTGTAGGTGTGGCTATTGAAAGGCAACATGAGAGTACATCGAGTAGAACTATACCTGATGTGGATAGCATGAGCTTAGTTAAGTGGCCCATTAAACAAACTACAATGGTAGACAACAGCCCATTACAAATCTATGTATCCATTGAGATCATGCAAGATTGATGGAGAACAGACCACTAATGACTTTCCAATGGTGGTTAATGATGCCCCAAGATTAAAAAAAATATCTCCACTTTCATAGATAGAATTCAAAAAGAGAGAGAACCACCAACTTGCAAATTTCATGTGTTAATTGAATCAGTACAAAGGGTTTCCACTATTGATTATTGTCAAAGTAAATGTTGTCAGGTTGCGGACCGTGACATGGAACAGAGCATATGCCAAGAGTTTTGGGGGAAGTCTGAAGAAACCCATACAAAATATGTATGTGATGTTCTCTTCGTATCTTGGCTCAAGGCTCAAAAACTTAGACAATTAAATATAAGTTAAGGCTCAATGGGATGATAGTCTGTTATCGAGCATGATATGAAGTGCATGGAATCCGAAAGACATCCTTCTATCACTATAGAGAAAAGTTTGAGGCTGGTGTGCATCAACATGTGCATGGAAACACAGGAATAATGAGAAGAATCCTAGATCATACTAGTGTGGCTAGAGCACTAATTCAAGACTTTCTGGAAATGAACTCAGATCAGATGCCTAGCATAGTAGAACTATTTTGGATGATTCAAGGGAGACTCAATTAAAGATACTAGAAACATATAAGCAAGTGGACATATTAGATGAGATTAACACACCACTTGATTAATTGGGATGTGACAAAAAAACTATCCAAATCTTCTTTAGGGAGAATTTGGAATAAAGAGTTCCCACACCTCGCCTTGACAAAGAAAAGTGAGTTCTCCAAGTGCAGCTTGTGTAGTTCACTCAATACTAGAATGGGAGTCTAGTCATGTCTACAAAAAAGACCAAGGATCAGGGAGGAAAGGAAAATTCATATGAATTAACAACAAAGTTGTAGAAGCTTGTACTACGGATGGTGTGCATTTTTAGAAACACAACCAAACACATAATCCAATGACAAGATGGATCAAAAGAAGACAACCATTCCTAGACTCTCAACGGTACCAAATGATACAAATTTGGCATGGCAACTATAGAGGTGGCATTGATTGGTATGATCACCCATGGGCATGTGGAGGGTCATTATGGGCACTTTGCACTAAATGGTTTATGGCCATTTAACCCCCAATGTCACTGTTGGATCCATTGCATTGTATCTACATAACTTAGAGAGGATGAATAAGCAGTCTCTTGGTGATCTAGCAACAAATGAGCTTTTGAGAAGCAATGTTTCACTTCTTGGTGCTTTAAACTCAAGGAAATCTTAAGACTACAACAATATCAATGATGGTAAAGAACCTATTATTAAACAGGTGTCAAGTGATAATGTGCATGCCACTTCCGCAACAACTAGGTATCCCACACCACCTTTTGAAGCAGCTCATGTAAGTTGTTCTACTTGCAATGCCGGGGCCATAGTATCAAGAGCACCAACCACACCAATTCCCATTCTAGTAGACCAACCATTTGTAATGAGGGTTCTAGTGGGGCTTCCTCATTCTGTAAGTTACTAGAGAACTTTCTCTTGAAGCTAGATAACTATGTAGGTGAAAACAAAAATCGGTACTTGTTTGCATATTTGTCTCTTCTTGTTGTAAAGGAGGGTTTTCAAGGTTGTCCAATTGGGATTTTTAATGGTTGGGCACACACATGAGGACATAGATGCATTGTTTAGTAGGTTTTTTGAGATATTGATAGTTGGCCCAAACCTTCACTTTACCACATTTGATGGTGGATACGTTTAGGACTACCTCCACTTTCTCTCCAACACCCTTCTTGCTTACAGAACTCCTCGAATTCAAGAGACATTGTGATGGCTACTGTGACACAAAGTTGGGGTTTTGACTTCGGTCACTTCTTAGAATCAAAACACACTTGTATGAAACCTCACAGCCCTCTCACCTCCCTTTCTCTCCCTAGGTTAAGATAAAGATAAACACATCAAATGTGAGATCATAATTCATGGAAGGAAAGATAAAAGGCTTAGGAGAAGCAAGAATTTTTGCCAGTCTTGCAGCTCCAAACAAGACGGCAATTCTTTGTTGTTGGAAGAAAATCTTCCGACTCAGGATTATGTGAACGGAAACATACAAGGAATGTTGGTAAGGTTCATCCGTTCGAATTGGGCGATTTGTACGAAACATCTTAAAGTAAAAGAATATAGCAATCACTTACAAGAGGATAAGATACATGGGATTTGCTTTTTGATAAGAGATTAAGAGGAATTAATCATTATTAAGAAGAAATAATGGCCAAAAGTCTATAAAAATAGAGATACACAGAGAATTACAGTTTTAAATCCATATAGACTATACAAAAAAGGATTAAATAGTACGTAGAGCTTGAAGATAGCTTTGTGTCTATATAAAAACTTTCAAAAACGGTGGGCAACCGAGCGAAAAGTTATGAGCATTTTACTACAAGACTATAAACCAAAATTTGCCTAAAAGTTAGCAACTTTGGGAGAAATTCTAATCATCAATGAAGTAAAGGATAAAGAAATTAGTTACATGAGTGGAAAGAGCGTATAAAGAGCTTCCTAGCCATATGATCAACTTTAGAAACCAATACTCGAGTGATGAGTAATTACTAATAAAATTTGGGTATTAGACCACAAAAACTACAATTCCTTCTCTTTGCAGCATGAAACCTCAATTTTCACATAGCCTCTTGCATTTCATCTCCTTCATGATTCAAGCTAAAGGGTAAGGGTTAACATTTCTCACAACGGACAATCGTAAAGATTTACCTATGGTCCCCAAAGTCTTTCCACATGCTCATTACCCGCTAAAACCATTGGTACCTCCAAAGGAGGGCGGTAATAAGGCAAGGGCTACCTTGAGAAGTCACAGGTCCACCAAGATAATAACTCCTTATCCCACTTATCATGAATCATCAAAGAGATCCAAAATTAGGTTAAGCACGAGGAGCTGATGCTAAATGAAACATTCACATGTAAAGAGAGTGTTTGAATAAGGGTTTGAAGATAAGAGAATGGCAACGATACAAAATGCTCAATTGAGGAGGCTTCATTCATTGATTTGAAAGGGAGAGGAAGGCTCCTTTTATAGGTGGAGAATCACCCTCTCTTTCATTTTTACAAACTACAACATAAAAATCTTCAACCCTTCAGTGACATAAGGGTAGATGTCACCATCAATCGTCCTCTTAGGCTAAGTCTTCTATTGATTATTAAATTGAAATCTTTTTGACTTTGAAAGTGTGATGAGATAATAGCCAAGTCTAAGTGGCATGTAGGTGGAGATCCTACTCACATGGAAGAATTCTCCTCTTCCATGTAGGCATTCTAGAAGAATCTTTCCCAATTATGCACCTACACACACGTCTCCACATGCCTTCCACACTCCCCAACTTGTAGCCTTGGTGAATACTATATTAATAATACAATTAAAATCCATGTGAGCATGAAGGCCCACTTTTATTTTCCACATCCCTAGCCTATATACCATACCAAAGTATTTATCAAGCATACTTGTGGCATTTACAATGTGTGCACCCTAAATTAAAATCCATGTGAGCATGAAGGCCCACTTTTATTTTCCACATCCCTAGCCTATATACCATACCAAAGTATTTATCAAGCATACTTGTGGCATTTACAATGTGTGCACCCTAAATCAAGTAAAACCATTATATTTGAATATAGAACGCTGTTATCATGGTAGCCGCCAAGCCACAGTATCACCATGCCGTTGTTCCATTGTGGGCACCGCAATCTTCTTGGACAAGCTTCCACATTATTACCATTGAGAAACCATCAAAATATGTACAAAATTGAAAATGAAAGATATCAATTTTTCATGTCACATCTTTCCCCCTAGCAGATCCTCCATGCTTGTCTTGGGGGTCTACTGGCCATGGTGCTGGAGGGTAAAATATCTTTAGCCGCCACGGTACTCATTGGCACATCGGAGAACCTCCTAGCCACTTGCATTCTCTAGAAGATAGGTGTTATTTTTGAACTTTTGCTGTATCATCCAGAAGGGGCGTTCCCAGCGTCCGAGGAAGCTTCTTATCTAGCCATTTCTGCACATGGCCATCATACCTCATGACTAAGCTTCCTTGCTTGAGTTCTAGCTTCTTCTTCTTCTTTGTGAGAGTGTCATGCTTTGCCTTGCGCCGTTGTTGTGCAGCCTCCAAATTTTGAAGTGCCTGAAGTCGCCTCTCATCTAAGGTCTCCAGTTATACTAGGCGTTGGGCATGTGTTTCTTCTTCATTATTCAATCGTGCAAAAGCGAAGGCTTGTGATTTCCAATTCTATTTTGCCAATTCTATTGGCAAAATAGCCTCTATTCCATAAACTAACAGAAAAGGTGTGAAACTAAGAGAGAGTTTGTGAGTTGTCCTATAGGCCCATAGGACCTCTGGCAAATGCATATCCCACTTTCTCTTCATAGTATCCACTAGCTTAGACAAAGATCCACAAAGTAGTCCATTAGTTTTTTCTACTAACCCATTACATTGGGGATAATAGGGAGTTGACATAGCATGCTTTATTTTTAATTTTTACACTAAAGCTTAAATCAAGTCATTCCTGAAAGACCTCCCCCCATCTGTAAGGATTTCTAATGGACACCCAAATTGGGCACATATGTATTCCCTGAGAAAGGATGCCACAGCCAGTGCTTTATTATTGACCATGGCCTTTGCTTCTACCTACCTTGTTGCATAATGTGTGGCCACCAATATGTAGTACTTCCCATGTGAGGAACGAGGAAGTGGGCCCACAAAATCTAATCCCCACCTTTCAAATGGACCATATGCTCGGATAGGGTTTAAGAGTCCGAGAACCAATTGCTTATGCCCATATGCCTGGCATACTTCACAGCTTCTCCACCACTCATAGACATCTTTACTGAGTTGAGGCCAATAAAAACCTGTGTCAAAGATCCTCCGAGTTGAGCTGGCTGAGGCAAAGTGACCTGAACATTCATGACATAATTCCATAATCTTTTTAGATTCTTCCAGGCTCACTACCCTCCTAAGAATCTTATCCTTACCTTGCTTGTGAAGAACATCCCCTAAAATTGTGTAAGGATGAGCTTTCCTTGTAAGCCTTTGCTTCTATTGAGGATTCAATCAAAGAGGGAAGTATCCTGTATCTAAATAGTGTTGAACATCTTGGAGCTCATGCTACCTTGTATCCATTAATGCAAGAATAGCTACTTTGAAAGAAGCTAAAGTTTTAGTAGCCAATTCATCAGCCTTGTAATCATCCTTCCTATTAACATGCGCAAATTTACAAAACTCAAAAGCTTCTTTTAACTCCATTGCCCTTTTATACAATTCTTGGAGATTAGGACTCATTGCCTTATATTCTCCTTTCATTTGTCGTTTAAAAAATTCCCAGTTCGCTTGGGGGATCCTACATAAGAAATCCTCACGCTTGAAAGGGGATATTGTTTCAGGCTCTTACTGAAAAGAAATATGTAAACTCTTCATTATCTTGAGCATTGCATGATTTTGACAATAACATATCATTTAGTATCATTATAATGTAGTTGTATCATTATAGTTTCATTCTAATTCGACTTTGATATCTTATATTTTAAACTAGTTACATCCTCAAGAAATATTAGCACATAAATATTTTTCTTAAATTATGCCGAGTTTTAAAAAACTATAAGATTTAATGTGTTACAAGAGAGAGAGCACATTCCTCTAATTTTAACATTCACTTTTTGAAGGGTGCATGAGAAAGTACAATCACTCTTCTTGTTTTGGATTACACATAGAAGTAAGGCCATCCTCTATTTTTTTCATTACTTAGTACTAGTTTGTTATAATAAGGCCAATAATGACCAAAAGGTATGGATGGGTGGGTGAGTAGGTGAAAAGTGTGCACGTGTCTTCCAACAATTACTAGAAGGCATGGATTGGTGAAGTGTGCACTCTTTTTCTGGTCTTTATCTTTGAGAGAGAGAGAGACAGAGATGAGTGGAATGAGGACGGGTGGAGTGTGTACTTGTTTACTTGTCTTTGTTAAGAGAGAGAGCCACAGAGAGAGAGAGAGAGAGAGAGAGAGAGAATTCTTTATTCTCCTTTATACACATTTCATCTCTCAATGCAAGATCATTTGAGCATAAAGTGCTCTCCCTATTGCATCAAACTTGTTAATAATACTTAGGTGAAAACCTTAGGAATTGTCAGGAATTAGGGAGTGGATGTCTTCGGTATTTCTGTGCCTACAACTTTCCAGGTCATTCCTACAAAACCTGATGCTAGGGCTTATCCATTGATATTGGGTAGTTCATGGCTTTCCCCCCACAAACTGAAGCAAGCATAGAATGTAACATTCACAAACCCAAAAGCTCATAGAGAGAGTTTATCCATGAATAAGTCATTTTGCCAATGAAGTGGGCAAGAGCTTGCATCAATGGAGACTACACACACACACTACAAGCATGCATACACAAGAGAAAGAAAGAAGCATTCAACTAATCATAGTTTAATTTACTTCAATGATGCTAAAACAGATTAAGAGAAAGAAGTGGAGCTATACTCATTGGAGCTTGATGCTCATTAGAGTACAATAGAGAGAGTTACAGAGTTGCCATAGCTTGAGAGCTCAAAAGCTTCACTCAATAGCTTATGAGAATGGCTAAAAACGTCCTCTTTCTTTAGCTAACATCTCTTTTATAGAGATGTCACTAACCCTAGGCCTCTTTCACACATGGGCGGACAACCCGATAAGTGAGCCTTGCTTAATACACTTAGAACCCACATTGGCCTAAAACGATTTACATTGCACTTCAGCACAAAAATATGGAAAAATTATGTGCGTCTTTATGTTCCCATGGCTGCAATCCCACTCTCTCGCATTAATTGCTTCTGGCCTCGTTCCATAATTCGTGTTCCCGTGAGTGTTCCCCTGGAACAAATAACCTATACATTACGCAGTGTCATATCTACTCATCCTCATCCTTGACCATCACCTCCTTCCCCTTTCTCTTTATTGCAAGCGTCTCTAGAAATCCCTGCATAAATATAGGCAAACCATAAATTACATACTTGCAAACTTAATTAGCAAACCGTTACACTTACATAGTTGTCAACATAGGCCTAATTAATTGGATTCCCTTCTTTCTCCAATTTCTCCAAGTAATGTAGATGTTCTATGCCTCCGTGCATACTCATCTTGCATATAAGGATGTCAAGTTAATTTCTTTACACATATTCATAAAAGATAATTTAGCACATATGGTACAAGGCGTAGCTGTATAGAATGATTACTTAGCTTACATGCTTATCAATTTTCAAAAATAGTGGGGGAAAGTAGTAAATAATATTTGGTCAAATTATTTCCACAGGAGTGAGCCCACCCTTCCTCTCGACGTATTTTAATTTGTATTGCTTGAAATAGTTCATGGGGATCAAAATAGCTTTAGTTTACATGCATGTCCATCTCAATAAAATAAATAGCTTGCTTTATTTTATGTACATATCTATTCACTCAAAGTTGAAGTATCTCTTTAACCAGATAAATATTTACAATCCTTATAATCTTTGCAATAAATTTAGTTGCCCCATAAGAGAACTTTTTACATGTTTAAAAAAATATCATCTTTGGTAATAAATATGGATTACGTTGCCCGATATTGAATAAATGTTTGGATTTAACAAAATGAAATAATAAGCTATTAATGTTTGGATTTAACAAAATGAAATAATAAGCTATTGATGTCCAAAATTGTCTTAAAATCTTAATGACCACCACCAGCTAGCCACCATTAGGAAAAATATGGACTCTCCATTTTGTCCCTTAAGGAGTAAATAAAAAAAGATTGGCCTGACCAATGAGAGAGCTAGGATTCTAGATCCATATAACATGGAACTTTTTGTCATATCTTTGCCCAAATATCTTAAGATAATAAAATATTAGAGCCCATAACTTTAAAAAATAGAGAAATACCTTGTGGTCAGCACATGGAAGTTTGAAAACCAAATTTTATTTTTTCCCTTTTTTTATGTTTAACTTTTTACTTTCCCTCCTTTTGCATTTCACTACCGTTTCATTTTTTCCCTTTTTTTAGCGGAATTCAATTTTGCCATATCTTCTGCAATTCTAGTTCTTTCTTCATGAAATTTTACAAGTATGTTGTTCTCCACGATAGCTCTCTCCTCATAAAATTCCATCTCATTTGGACAAAAACTCTATGAGTTATGTACATTTTCTCACATGAACTTTCTCTTCTTTGCGCCACAAAAAGCTATCTTGATCTGAAGTGCCATCAAATTCTTATGAGTAATGATCATATGTTTAGGGTTTGTTTATGTTTTATCTTGACGTAAGATAGGTTTGTTTATGTTTTGTCTTGATGTGTTGTTGTTTATTTTCATAGAAGCAAGGTTGTGAGCAACAAGATTGTGTAGATCAAAGTAGTAAGTTGCTGTTTATTTCATGTTGTTTTAATCTTTATTTGTTGCTTATAATCTTCTCTACACCACAAATAACTATCTTGATTTAAAGTGGCACAAAATACTTGTGAGTAATGATCATAGGTTTAGGGTTTGTTTACATTTTGTCTTGATGTGTTTATGTTCATTTTCATAGGTTATAAGCAACAAGGTTGTGTGAATCAAAGTAATAGGTTGCTATTTATTTCTTGTTGTTATAATGTTTATTTGGTTACAATTTTAACATAGATATTTATTAATCATGCAGTCTAACTTTGTTAATTTTGTGCTTTGTTTTTTATTGTAGATTTCTTCAAGGAGGAAGAATATCAGTAATATTCACACAGTGGAGGTGTTTAATAGGAGAGATGATGAAGGTAATTGGATCACTGATTAAATACAGTAAGTTAGCTTGGATTTTAATGAGACCAGGTACTCGTGGGAGTTTCAAAGTTGAAGAGCGGTTCTCTCTACCGTGCAATATAGTGCTCATAGAGTACTACCGATCAACAAATGTGTAAAGAAATACAATGTCAATCCGAGGACTCGACTCGATTAGTGCATGAAGGCTTATCCCTTGCGGGAGAGCTCACATACATGAACCACCACTTGACGATTCAACCATTCAACACCTCAATCAATCTCTCAATCCCTTAAATCCACTACACTAATCAAGAGAACAAGCAATGCATGGCAATCTCTTAATCCCATTCAAACATTGATTAAATATTAGCTTCTCCTAATGCAAGAAAACCCATAAGTGTGCATCTACTAACCCACAAGCTTAAGCAAGCATAGAATGTAACATTCACAAACCCACAAGCTCATAGAGAAAGTCTGTCCATGAATAACTCATTGCCAGAATGAAGTGGGCAAGAGCTTGCATCAATGGAGACTACACACACACGCACTACAAGCATGCATACACAAGAGAAAGAAAGAAGCATTCAACTAATCATAGATTAATCTACTTCAATGATGCTAAAACAGATTAAGAGAAAGAAGTGGAGCTATACTCATTGGAGCTTGATGCTCATTAGAGTACAATAGAGAGAGAGTTAGAGAGTTGCCATAGCTTGAGATCTCAAGAGCTTCACTCAATAGCTTATGAGAATGGCCAAAAACGTACTCTTTCTTTAGCTAGCATCTCTTTTATAGAAATGTCACTAACCCTAACCCTAGGCCTCTTTCACACATGGGTGGACAACCCTTGCTTAATATACTTAGAACTCTCATTTAGAACCCACATTGGCCTAAAACAATTGACATTGCACTTTGGCACAAAAATATGGAAAAATTATGTGCGTCTTTATGTTCCCATGGCTACAATCCCGCTCTCTTGCATTAATTGCTTCCGGCCTCCTTCCATAATCTGTGTTCCCGTGAGTGTTCCCCTGGAACATTCCCCCTTCCTAAATCGTGCACGTCCTCGGGTGCGGTAGAAACAAAAGCTGCAAAAAATAATGGAAGACAAGTAAAGCCTATTATTGAAAAAAAAACCAGCAATGACAATCTCACACGTGAGCATGCAAGTGAAAGGCCAATTAGAGTTCTAAAGAGTGCTAAAAGAAGCGAGTAAAGACTAGTCAAAGTGAGGCTAAGTGGTAGATAGTTCTATGCAAAGGCAAGTGTGCTTGTACACCGCAGGTTATGACCATAGTCCCAATTGCCTACAAGTGTTTAAGTTATTCCTAAGTGGCAACCCTACTCCTAAATATAAGCTATGGTGATTGGACCTTTCTTTCTTTATTTCTTTCTTTTTTCTCTTTTTTGTTTGTTTGTAAAGAGCAGAAGATTAAAGAGAATTATTATTTTTACACATACTCGAAGTTTTCCATTTTCCTTGGGCACCACTACAATAGGGGAGACCCATTCAGTGTGTTCAATCTCATAGATAAATTTTACCTCTACGAGCTTGTCTATTTCTTCTTTTATCTTTCGTGCAAAATTCTCATTGTAAGTATAAGGACGTTGTTTGGAAGGCTTTGCATCCTCTCGTAATGGAATTGTATGCTGGCATATGCTTGGATCAACTCCTTTGAGGTCTTTATAACTCCAAGCAAAAACATCACGATACTCCTTTATTGTTTGAATTAATAACTTCTCCTCACCATCTAAGGACAAGTCTGTGGCAATCCACACATAGCGAGGCTCTTTTCCTGGCTCAGTGATATCAATTTTTTTTGCATCTTCTGGACCATCATATGAAACCCCTCGCATGCTTGGATTTTGTCGCATGGGCTGTTGAAGAACAATCTTTCGATCTTGAAGAGTGTTCTTCAAACCAAAACCTATCAAAATGGTTTTTCAATTCGAGTTCCGAGTCAGAAGTTAGAATAGTTGAGGCAAATTGCATCTAAAATAGTAAAACAGGTTCTTTGTGAGAGCAAACAGTAGTTGTCTTTGAGTCTTAAGCAGGATTTGATCGTCAAAGCTTTATGTGAAAGCTTCAGATGCTTGCTATACAAGCTACAATTAGATACAAAACTTATCGTGCAAGTTGCATCATAACATGGTGCTTTTTCTTAACGCAGTGCTTTTGCTTATTATTATTTTTGTCTTTTATGGACCTCTAAGTTTGCTTACATGCAGGAGACATGGGTCTCCACTTTTAGAGTTCTAATTTTGGTTCACGTTCTATTCCTTGCATGATCACTTTATGCTCGTCGTCTGGTGCATGCCTATATTTGGCTACGTTTCTCATACCTCGTACATGGTTTGCAAGTGCTACGATCTTCTGTTGTACGTGTTCTCACAACAACCCGACATGGCAAACACCATACTTGTTAATGGATTTCCTTCTGGGAAGCGTTCTGTTCCTCTTTTCCAAGCCAAAGGATTTCTTGGTTGGAAATACAAGATGCTATTAATTTTGGAAGGAGACAAATTGGCAGATATTGTTCTTGGTATTCTTGCATGCCCTCCTCAACCTATTAATCCACTTCAGAATGATGTTATTATTATCGAAGGTCCTATTTTTGAACAGTGGAAAATTGATCATGCACAATGGATTCATCTTTGTGATAAGGCTGCTCATTGGTATATACTTTCTGCCCTTAACGATTCACTCATGCTAGATGTTTATCCGTTATCCATGTCATATTCTATATGGGACTATCTTATCACTATGTTTGAGAAGAAAACTGTTACAGAGATTCTATATCTCTGTAATTTTCTAGGCAAGCATCAATTCAAGGCAGGTACATCCATGTATAGTCACATTGAATCATTCAAAGGTATGAATCAATTTTTTGCTGCAGGGGATCCTATTCCTCTAACTCAATTAGTTTAGTTGCAAAGGGATACTCACAAATTGCAGGGATTGACTATCATGACACTTTTTCACCTGTAGTTCGTATAGTATAAGCATTCGAGTACTAGTAGCTTTTGCAACTCAGTTTGATTTGGAAATACATCAAATGGATGTTAAGATGACTTTTCTTAATGAAGAATTAAAGGAGGAAATATATATGGAGCAACTTGAAGGATTTATAATTCCCAGAAAGGAACATCTTGTATGCCAACTCCACCGTGCTTTGTATGGACTAAAACAAGCTTCACGATCATGGTACATCAAGATTGATCAATTTCTCACATCTCAGGGGTTTATTTCTTGCTTCTCTGATCCAAATCTTTATATCAAGTGCAATGTGGATAACCATTTTGTGATTTTGTCCCTTTATGTTGATGACACTATACTTGTGTCTAATAATCTATCTTTCATGCAATAAGTAAAAAAGGTTTTATCCTCAGCCTTTGATATGGTGGATCTTGGCGACATCCATTCATGCCTTGGTATTCAAGTTCAAAGGTATCGTCACAATGGTATTTTGCTTCTTCGTCAAACAAAGTTTATCCAAAATATTGTTCAAAAGTTTGGATTGGCTACTGCACATTCAGAAAACACTCCTTGTCTTGCAAGCTCTATTAGGAGTACTTCTGTAAATATTGAGGCTGAATCATTAGCTTTAAATCAACCCTATGTTAATCTTGTTGGTTGTCTTCAATTTGTGGGCATGAGTGTTGAGATTCACTCTCGATGTCAGCGTGTGCCAGCTGTGGTATGTGTTGGCATGTTAGGTAGCAGTATGTGTGAGACATAAATGACCACGTCCAGCTGGTCATAGTGTGTGGACATTAGCTAGGGTTAGATGTCTGTGGACACAACACATATAGTATGAGTAGTGTATTATGGATTATGGCTTTATGCATTGTGTGAGAAGGGAGATGGCTTCCCTCTATGGTTAGGGTTTACAATATACATTAGGGTTTGTTCCTATGTGTGTGTCTCCTCTCCTCTCCACTTGTTTTTCATCATGGTATCAAAGCCTGGTGCTCTCTATTAGGGTTTATGAGTGAGTGAGAGAATAGGGAGAAGAAGCTGTGAAGGAAAGCTGTGAAGCTTGCCATTGATGCTATGAAACTTGGAGCACACGGATTTCTATCAGATCTGAGAGCTTGGCCTACCGAGTAGTACGGACTACTAAACACCCTTGAGCACATTGCAGGTGATTCAAGCAGAAACAAGGTAAATTAAGGTTGCCCAAAGCAAAAGAAAATTTTGGTTTTTTGGAAGCTTTTCATTGGAGCTTGGAAGCGGTGATGTATTGTGAAAAAGAATGCAAATCTGACAAAGAAACATATATGTGAAAAGGATGAATGTATTGGCAACTCATGTGCAAGCCCTACACTGAATTTGGAGCAAATATGATGCATTTGAGAGATTGAAAATCACCGTTTTTGAAGCTCTCACAAAACAGAGAAAAAGAGGTCAACTTTTAATGAAATTAAACCTATTTTTTTACAAAAATCAGACATTTGATGGATTGCACACTTGCCTTGGAGTGTTAGGCAACATTATATGCTATCAATTGACACTTTAATTAGGCCAAAATCCCTCAAGAGTAGGTGGCGCAGATCTACAGCAAAAAACAGAGCATTTTCACATAATTTTGATGCGAGAAGGCCAAATACTGCTTGTGTGATTGATAACTTCCAAAATTGGCTTAGCAATTGTGTGGTACATAACTTGAGAAGGAGGCTACATGATTAGTTGGAGCAAATATTCCTTATGGAGTTGGAAATGAGCTGATTAAACAGGCTATCTATTGTGTTCAATGAAACAGAGTGTGATTAATCGACTAATTACTCTCTCATCTTTAACAATTGGTCTCATTCCTTTTACATGGAGTTAGTGGACATCATTGCTAAGCTAATGAATGCCTTGTCTCTTAATTTTGACAAGCATTGAAGAAATTAGAGCAATTCTACTAGAGATTTTTATTGGTTTTTCAGGTTTTTCTCAAAACAAAGAAGGGGGTTTGACAAAATTGGTATGTACGCACCTTGGTTGGTGTTGATATGCAACATTGAGCTTGTTTAGGTGTCAAAGCAAGTTATCCACAATTGATTGAACCACTACATTGCAATTTGAAGCCTCGGAAAGCGTGCCAAAATAGGGTACCTTCTTGGATTGCGTATGCTAGTTCATTTTGGATACAATCAATTTGATTTTCTACATCAAAAGTGAAGTTCATTGTGTACTTTGGAGTATCTGGAACACTTATTAGAGTGTGATTGGAGCTAAGGAAGGCTCGTTTGGAGATTTGGACGTGTGCGGAAGGTGCATTTACATTGAGCAAATATGTCAGATAACCCAATACAAATTGTGGGTGAAAAATTGGATAGGAAGAACTTCCAGGCATGGAAGTACATGATCAAAAGCTTTCTGAAGGGAAAAGGTTTTTGGAATCTTATTACAGGTGCGGAGCCAGAGCCGGAACTACCTCGACAACCTACATAGCAACAGGTTATAGCTCATAATAAGCAATGGTCAGAAAGAGCATACAAAGTTTTGCATTACCTGTCTATATGTATTTCCGATGCTATACTCATACATATACATGATGCTAAGAATCCCAAGGATGCATGGGATACATTGGTAAAGCTGTTTGATACAGACACTAGTGCTTGCAAGTCTCAGTCGTCGCCAACAGATTCATAATGTGAAACGGAAAGGAAGGAGCATCCATGAATATGTACAAGAGATAAAGAAGTATGCACATGCATTGGCAACAATCAATGCCCCCATTCCTGATGATGATTTGGTAGACATTACCTTGCGTGGTCTTGGCAAGGAGTATAAGTCTTTTGATACATCCATCTCGGTTCGGAGTACAGGTTTACCAAATTTTGATGAGTTGGTTTCACTCTTGCTTGTTGAGGAAATCAAACTCAGTGACTCATCTCATGATGCATCTACTAGCCATGATGATAATGACAGAAATCAGGCTTTCTACTCATAAAGAGAATTTAGAGGTAGGGGGGATTTGCATCACGTGGCCGTGGTAATGGTTGTGGATGGCAGGACAAGTCACCACAACAGAATTTTCAGCCTACTTATGGTGCTAAAGGTGGTCGTGGATATACATCTCCTCAGAGAGGCAGAGGTAATCGTCATGGTAGAGGACGTTGGCAAGGCCAACAAATATCTATGCAAAATGTGGAATGCCATTACTGTGGGAAATTTGGTCATATTGCACGTGATTGTTTTCGCAAACAAAATTATTTGAGAGGGGCTAGAGCACAACATGGTGGACATTATGCACAACATGGTGGAAATTATGCATCAAGCAGTAATGATGTAGCGCAAATCACTGGTTTGCCACCATGAAAGATGTTGTGGGATCTATGATGACAAATGCTGAAAATGATGACACTTGGTATATGGACTCTGGAGCATCAAACCATATGACTTGTCATGGCGAATGGTTTGAGCATATGAAGCCTATGGATGTGAAAGGCTATGTGGAGACAAGAGACAATACCCAACATGCCATCACACATGTTGGAAGTGTACCATTGGTTATGCACAATGGTGAAACAAAGTCTATGGTAGATGTATTGTATGTGCCTTCTATTACAAAAAGTTTGGCCTCAGTTGGTCAAATGGTGAAACAGGGTTTACAGGTTCGTTTCAACGAGCATGGTTGCTTCGTTGAGGAATTCAAAAATGGATGTAGAGTCATTGCCAAAGGAAAGAAAGAAGGAGGGTTATATTAAGCTAGATGCTGGGATTCCTGAGTTGAAATCAGCCATGTTCTCTAAAAGCCGAAATATGGTACAGGACATTGACATGTGGCATAAGAGGATTGGACATGTGAACATACAAAGGTTAAAGAACATGCATGCAAGAGGCATTGTTAGTGGGCTGCCTAGATTCAAGTATGATGGGAATATGCATGTTTGTGATGCCTCTAGTTTGGAAAGCAGGCAAGGTTGCGGTTTCGTAGAGAAGGCAACATGAGTAGTGTGAGGCAGCTCAGGAACACAGGAAGGCCGCTATAGCTCGCCGACTCACCACCTTTGGAACACTCACAAGCACAAGGGGCACCACCAACTTCTCTAGCTGGAAAGAAAATCAGCAGTAGACCACACCTTTCCTCATATCCCTACTCCTGTACCCTCATCCATCCACCACCATCACACACCACAGGCTCAAATCAGAAAAGCAAGACACCTCTATTGCTTAATCTGCAACTCAATCGGCGGAGTAGAGAGGGGAACTTACAATTGTCCAAACACAAACACAGAAAATAATGACAAAAGCTTGTCGCCTGATCACATCAGCACACAAAGACAAGTTCACAACTGCCACCACTTCCGTTATTACCACATCACACACTCCATCTCATAGCTCACATAGCATCACCCACCTTGCAATCTTGCAATAGATTTGTTTCCCTTGTCTGTGGCTGTAGCAGCCCACGACTCAAAAGAAACTGAACCACACTTGGTTCACGTGTCCACTAGACCCTTGCCATGCACAATTTAAGGTTTCAAGAACCCCTAGGAAGGAAAACCATGATGAGAAATCAATGCCTTGCCTACTGCTATGCCCGAGAACTTGCAGCTCTCCCACAAGGTGGTATCGCCAGTTCTCTGCAGCTCTCTCCACGCTTAGCACTTAGCATTGTATGCCCTTCCTGAAGAAGCGCCCTCCAGGAAGCATCTACAGCCAACTCCTTCAATCTCTGCAGCGCCTCCACCTCGGGGGGGTCACTATATGTAAATCCTCTATATCATGTGCGTTCAAGGCCTATTTAAAAAGTCCCTTATCTGTGAATTTTTTAGTGAATATAATGTATCCTTTTCTATTCAAATCTGTAATTTTTTTTTAAAATACAATAAATAAATCCCCTCTGTAAATATATTTCTGTAAGTTTTAAATATTTAAAATGTCCTTCTGCTGAACCCACGTGATACTTACATTTTTATACGAGTGACCCCCCCCGCCGAGGCCTCCACAAGGCCTCTGTCTGCACAAGAGCCCTTCACACCAGGCGTTCTCTCCTCTACTAGGCGTCTAACCTTTGTCGTTGGTTCCCCTCAACACCACCTGGAGGCTCACCAGAGGAGCCTTCGTATCTCCTCTTCCTCTTGCGCTACCCGCCACCCTGTTTTTCTTGCAACATAGTTGCGCCTAGCCACACACCAACAAAACAAGGTGGTCTTTACACTTTTGTCTCCAGCTGCACCAACTTTCTCTGTCACCAGTACTCGTCTCGCCAGCACCCATAGTAGCCAGCCCGTCTGTCCTTCGCTCTGCGCCTGTGTACTCACACGCCCCTTTAGGCGGCTCCCTCTATATCGTCACCTATGGCTGCTCTAGCCACACGAGAAGCCTCTGGCCCACACGAGCCCACGCTTCTTGTGCTATGGCTGCAGCTAGTTACACAAACAAAAGGCGGCCTCCCTTACCTCGTCTCGCCTCCGTCTGCAACTCCACCAGGCCTCATACACGTCTCCGCCTCAGCCCTTCACAAGGGCAGCTCCCTCTGTCCTGCACTCACACACAGCTCCCAGTCTGCGCCTCTTCAAGGCCTCTTGCAGCTCTCTATGCCTGCAGACCACTCCAACTCTCTCTTTTCCGGCGGGCTACTCTTCTCTTGCTGCCGAATCCCAGAATCACCCCCCGTCTCCTCTTCGCACTTACCACCACTCCTAGGCATCTTTCATGTCTTCGCTCTACACCTTTGCATTTACTTTACCACCTTCTAGGAGTTCTCGCTGGCTTTCAAGATGTCTGTGTTGGCCACTACACAAACCCCCATGTGGCCATTTAAAATTATTGGCCATGTGTATATATATATATATATATATATATATATATATTTTAGCTTCAAGAATGGTCACCACATTGTTAAAAGACCCCTCCTTCTCCTTTATTTCAGGTTAACACGCCACGCCGGACCTTCCAATACAAGAGTTGCCCACGGCTTTGAATCATCAACATCATGAAGTCTAAATTGGGCTCTCTACACATAACCAGCATATTTACATCTATTCCCACCAGAGGCTCATCAAAACCCTATCATTGACATCCTCATGCTCTTCCACCTCTTACTTGCACACAAACAAAAAACTCATACAATAAAAACTTCAAGTCTCCAACATCTGCTCCAAAGAAAAATGCATTCACTAAATCATTCCAAAGCTATTCCGTCTGTACACTTGCCAGGGCATTCAGGGCAAAGTTTTATTGCACACCACGCATCCCATATGTACACGGACTCAAAACATCTTTACAGAAAAACGCGTGACATACTTTGCCCAACCCCCAGCCTGCTGAATCATTCATGATCAGCAGTAAAAAGCATTTCAAGACCTAAATCCATATCCAAAAACTGCCCTTCATCTAAAATCACATCTTCAAACACTGCATCCTGCACAATCACCATCAAACGTGCATAATACTTCTTCAGCCTGTATCCATTTACCCTGGAAGCATGTAAAGTCCCATCTAAATCTACCAATTAATATGTACCATTTGCAAATCCTTGCATCACCAAGAAAGGTCCTTCCCATAATTTGAAACTTCTTATGAAAGGAATTATCCAGCCTGCTATTAAAATGTTATACCAAGTCATCCTTCATTATTCCCTTGCTTTTTATTTTCTTGTTGAACTTCTCCAACGTCCTTGCCTGCATATCTTCATAATGCTTCAAAGCATTATCCCTGTTCAGCTGTGCTTCTTGTAAATATAACAACCGCTCTTTAAGGGCATCTTTAGGCTCTTCCAAAAGCTTTTCCAACATTTTAACAGCTGGTATCTCCACCTCAATAGGCAATAAGGCTTCTTTCCCATAAACAAGATGAAATGGAGTGAAACCTAATTGCTGTCCTGTATGCCCACAAGGCAGCAGGCAACTCCAGATCCCAATTCTTGCCTTGTTGCTTTGTCACCTTAGATAAAATCTTGATCAAGTCACCATTGAAATGCTCATTCAGGCCATTACATTGTGGATAGTAAGGTGTGGTAAAACTGCACGACTGATCTTCATCTTTGTACACAAATAGTCCATAAGCTCTGCTCTGAAACCTGGACCGTGATCAGAAAGCAATTCCAATGGCACACCAAATTTACAATAGATATCCTGATATACAAACTTTTCCACCTCCTTAGCAGTAATTTGTTTCACTGCCTTTGCTTCTGCCCATCTAGAAAGGTAATCAACTGCAGTCAAGATGTAGCACTTCCCTCGGCTGGTAATAGGCAATGGTCCAACAGCATCAATTTCCCATTTTTCAAAAACATCATAAGCAAGAATTGTCTTCCTCATTTCAGGCTTTAATATCCATCTACTGTGAGCTTGGCATTGTTTGCATGACCTGCACCAATGATTAACATCCTTATGTACACTTGGCCATACATAACCTTCCTGCAATACCTTATGCAAAGTAATCTTTGAGGCAAAATGTCCACTGCATGCTCCTTCATGGTTTTCCTTAAGAATTTTGTAGATTTCTTCCTTCCAAGGTATCCGTCGCATTATCAAATCAATTCCCTTCAAATACAAAGCATCACCAACCATCACATACCTTGCAGCTTTCCTGATGAAACCATATTTTTTTTTATTTTTCAATACCATTAGGAATCATCCCTGTTAACAAAAACTCCTCAACATCCTGTAAATTCTCCCTGCCACAATAAAATGATGCATGAGCTTTAAGAACAAAAACTTCACCAATCATTCCCTGGGCTGCTTCATGAGCTTCCTCATTATGGCCTCGATCCACATGCTTAAGACTCCAAGCTTCAAATTCCTTCAACAAACCTTTAATCTTGAAACACATATCTTTGAGTAACATATTCTTTGACTTCCAAACTCCCAATACCTGTTTTACTACAAGCAATGCATCTCCTCGACGAATGCGAATCCTGTGTACACCATGCTTCAAACATATTTGCAATCCAACTTTCAGAGTCAGATACTCCACTTCATTGTTGCTATTTGCATCTACCTTAACACCCTTCTTAAAAACAAGGCAACACTGTGGATCATAAAGCACCAAACCTCCTGAGGCTGCATCATGGCTTTTCCTGTAGGAACCATCAAAATATAATAAGTGTGCATTCACCAACTCAGCCGCATCCTCAACTGGCTTCTTGATGGTTTCCTCCTTTATAAGAAGAGGGCTCTCCTTATATGTAAGTAGATCAGCTAAGGTAGCCCTGGTACTCTCCTCCACCAAGAATGAGAAAGTAAATTCCTGCAACTCAATCACCCACTTCATCATAGCCTTAGATAAATTCGTGCCATTTATCAACTGAGGCAAAAAAGTGTAGCTCGTCAAAAACACAAAGGGGCGAGGCAACAAGTAATGGCGGAACCGCCTACATGCATACATCACACCAACCCACACAGAGGAAGTTGGAGAACAAACACTGAAAGATCATACTTTGGAAGGACCAGCACACGAGGAGGCATCAATTGCACAACAAGATTTAGAGAGCCAACAGAATCTAGTAAGAGGCCACACTCCCCAGAGAGATGTCCATGCCAAGCAAACAAAGAAGATTGGATGAAGATGAGCCACTATCGCATCTTGGTTCTTTCAAGGAGATGGATTCTCAACAACTCCTCCTACCTTGGAAGGCCTCGACACACTTCTCAATGATCCCCTTACAAAAATAAGTGCGGCCACTAGTACTACCAACAACTGGGAACATGAATAGAAGGTATGGCGTTGCCATTTGTTGACAACACACATGCTGCACGACAGGAACGCCAAGGCTATGGAATCAGCTAGAAGAGGCCAATGCCCAAACACAAAGTGTGAAAGATACCTTAGCGGCAGCATAGGAAACACATAAAGAAGTAATCATAAGGAGTTTACAAGCTGCAGAACAACAGGAAACACAAACACAGAAAATAATGACAGAAGCTTGTCGAGCTCCAGCCTGATCACATCAGCAGGCGAGCAATCACACAAAGACAAGTTCACAACTGCCACCACTTCCGTTATTAACACATCACACACTCCCTCTCATAGCTCACACAGCATCACCCGCCTTGCAATCTTGCAATAGATTTGTTTCCCTTGTCTGTGGCTGTAGCAGCCCATGACTCAAAAGAAACTGAACCACACTTGGTTCACGTGTCCACTAGACCCTTGCCATGCACAATTTAAGGTTTCAAGAACCCCTAGGAAGGAAGACTATGATGAGAAATCAATGCCTTGCCTGCTGCAATGCCCGAGAACTTGCAGCTCTCCCACAAGGTGGTATCACAAGCTCTCTGCAGCTTTCTCCATGCTTAGCACTTAGCACTGTATGCCCTTCCTGAAGAAGAACCCTCCAGGCAGCATCTACGGCCAACTCCTTCAATCTCTGCAGTGCCTCCACAAGGCCTCTGTCTGCACAAGCGCCCTTCACACCAAGCGTTCTCTCCTCTACCAGGCGGCTAACCTTTGTCGTTGGTTCCCCTCAGCACCTGGACGCTCACCAGAGCAGCCTTCATATCTCCTCTTCCTCTTGCGCTACCCACCACCCTGTTTTTCTTGCAACTGCAGTTGTGCCTAGCCACACACTAACAAAACAAGGCGGTCTTTACACTTTTGTCTCCAGCTCCGCCAACTTTCTTTGTCACCAGTACCCGTCGCCAGCACCCACAGTAGCCCGCCCGTCTGTCCTTCGCTCTGCGCCTGTGTACTCACACGCCCCTTTAGGCGGCTCCCTCTGTATCGTCACCTACGACTGCTCCAGCCACATGAGAAGCCTCTTGCCCACACCAACCCACGCTTCTTGCGCCTGTTGGCTGCAGCTAGTTACACAAACAAAAGGCGGCCTCCCTTACCTCGTCTCGCCTCCGTCTGCTGCAACTCCACCACGCCTCATACACGTCACTGCCTCAGCCTCAACCACCACCTTCACAAGGGCAGCTCCCTCTGTCCTGCACTCACACACAGCTCCTGGTCTGCGCCTCTTCAAGGCCTCTTGCAGCTCTCTGTGCCTACAGACCACTCCAACTCTCTCTTTTCGGCGAGCTACCCTTCTCTTGCTGCCGAATCCCAGAATCACCCCCCGTATCCTCTTCGCACTTACCACCACTCCCAGGCGTCTTTCACGTCTTCGCTCTACACCTTTGCGTTTACTTTACCACCTTCTAGGCGTTCTCGCTGGCTTTTGAGATGTCTGTGTTGGCCACTACACAAACCCCCACGTGGCCATTAAAATTATTGGCCATGTGTATATATATATATATATATATATATATAGCTTCAAGGATGGTCACCACATTGTTAAAAGACCCCTCCTTCTCCTTTATTTCAGGTTAACACGCCACGCCGGACCTTCCAATACAAGAGTTGCCCACGGCTTTGAATCATCAACATCATGAAGTCTAAATTGGGCTCTCTACACATAACCAGCATATTTACATCTATTCCCACCAGAGGCTCACTAAAACCATATCATTGACATCCTCATGCTCTTCCACCTCTTACTTGCACACAAACAAAAAACTCATACAATAAAAACTTCAAGTCTCCAGCAGCTGCTCCAAAGAAAAATGCATTCACTAAATCATTCCAAAGCTATTCCGTCTATACACTTGCTAGGGCATTCAGGGCAAAGTTTTATTGCACACCATGCATCCCATATGTACACGGACTCAAAACATCTTTACAGAAAAATGACTGACAAGTAGCAGGCCACTTGAGATAGTTCATAGTAATGTATGGGGTCCTACACAAAACCCATCCATTAAAGACAGTTTATATTATGTGACATTCATTGATGATTTTAGCAGAATGACTTGGATTTACTTTCTCGGAGAGAAAAGTGAAGTGTTGGGAAAGTTTATGGATTTCAAAGCTTTTGCAGAGAAGAAATATGGCTCTTGGATAAAATGTTTGAGGACAAATGGAGGTAGTGAATACACCTCACCTGCTTTTGAGCATTTCTTGAGAAAGCATGGCATAAGAAGGCAGTTAACTTGCAAGTATACACCTCAGCAAAATGATGTTGCTGAGAGGAAGAATAGAGTCATTTGTGAAGTGGCCAGGGCTACGCTCAATGAAAAGAGCATGTCAGATTATTATTGGGATAGAAGCATGTGCTACCGTAGTGTATATACTTAATATGACACCCACAATAGCCATACATGGAAGTACGCCACAGATGCGGCTTACAGGTTTTAGGCCAGACATTGGACACCTCAAAGTGTTTGGTTGGATAGCTAATGTTCATGTGCCTGACGAGAGAAAGAGGAAGTTGGATCCTAAGGCAGAGAAGTGTGTGTTTGTTTTGGTTATGCACAGGATCGAAAGGCATATAAATGCTACAATCCACAAACTAGGCAAGTGGTTATCTCACGAGATGTGGTGTTTGATGAACTTGCTAGTTGGTACAAAGCAAAGGATGAGGGTGTCATTGATTCACTTGAAGCTGATGTGCATGTGAACTTGCCACAAGCAAGTTCACATGCATATCAGCTTGAGGCATGAGATGTGAGCACTGGGAGTTGTGCTGTGGATAAAGGGAAAAAGAAAGTGGAAGGAATTGGAGTTACAGGTTATGAGTCGTCAAGTTCAGAGAGTTTGGATGAGGAACTTGGAATACCCGTTTTACGCACACCTGGTGCTAGGCAGGATAGATATGTGCCACCACATACTAGAGTGATAGGTGTTCAGAGTGATCCACATGCATTACAGAGATCCCAAAGGGTCAGATATCCAGTTGACAGGTTGACATATCGTGATTTTGCTATGCATTATGCATATATGACCTCTTTGGTGAAGCATGTGGAACCTACATGCTATACAGAAGCTATTGGAAAGCATGTATGGGAGAAGGCAATGGATGTTGAGATGGATGCATTGGTTCATAATGAAACATGGGATTTGGTTGCACTACCACCACAAAACAAAAATGTTATTAGCTGCAAATGGGTTTACAAAGTGAAATGCAAGTCAGATGGTTCCATTGAGCGGCATAAAGCGAGATTGGTAGCTAAGGGTCATGCACAAACCCAAGGCTTGGACTATGATGAAACATTTAGTCCAGTTGCAAACATGGAAACAGTGAGAGAAGTCATTGCTATGGCTACAACAAATGGTTGGGAAATACATCAAATGAATGTGAAAAATGCATTTCTAAATGGTGATCTATAAGAAGAAGTCTATATGGCACAGCCAGAAGGATATGTACACCCAAGATATCCCACTCATGTATGCAAATTAAAGAAAGCATTATATGGTCTGAAGCAAGCACCTCGTGCTTAGAGTGATAAGATGAGCCGATATCTTATCTCCCTTGGATTTCAGGTTTCTGCAGTAGATTCTTCACTCTATGTGAAGAAAACAGATCATGGGATTGTCTTACTTGTCATCTATGTGGATGACTTGACTATCAGAGGTTATCATGCTATAGATGTTATGCATGTCAAGAAGGCATTGAGTGGGCAGTTTGACATGAAAGACTTGTGAATTGAGATACTTTCTTGGAATTGAAGTGATCAAAGACCATGCAGGTACATGGTTAGTGCAACGCCAATATGCATTGGATATGTTGGTAAAATATGGGGTGACAGGGTGTAAGCCAATGAGTACACCTTTGGATCAAAATGTAAAGTTGCGGGCTGATTTTGGTGAGGAGTTGGATGATCCATCTATGTACAGAAAGATGGTAGTCTCATTTACATGACTATCACATGCCCGGATTTGAGTTATGCTGTGGTGCTAGTAAGCCAATTTATGTAAAGCCCCAAAAAACCTCATTTGGATGCAATGAGACGCATTATGCGATATGTAAAGACCACTGTACATTATGGTCTTCTTTATGAGCATGGTAAAGGCTTGGATATACATGGCTACACAGATGCAGATTGGGCAGGTAGCTCGTATGACAGGAGGTCTACTAGTGGTTATCCCTTTACACTTGGAAGTGTCATGGTGAGTTGGAGTAGTAAGAAGCAACCTTCTGTTGCTTTATCTAGCACAGAGGCTGAACACAGGGGTGCAGCCATTGCTACATGTGAAGGAGTATGGTTAAAGAATCTCTTGGCAGATTTGGGTGAGGCTATTGATGGCAAAGTTGTCATTCATTGTGACAACATGAGCAGCATACAGTTGGCCAAGAATCCAGTGTTTCATGCGCAGACCAAACACATAGAGGTCCATTATCATTTTGTCAAAGAGAAAGTGCTGGATGGTACAGTGGATCTACAATATGTGAAGATTGAAGAGTAGGTGGCTGACATCTTTACAAAGCCACTGAGTAGGGAGAAGTTTGAGTACTTCCGTACTATGTTGGGAGTACGTGGGATGAGCTTGAGGGGGAGTGTTGAGAGCTTTGATATCCCAAGCTCATCTACATCTTTATCTATGGCAGTACATCATGAGCTTGAGAGGGGCTGTTGAGATTCAAGCTCGATGTCAATGTGTGTCAGCTATGCTGTGTTGGCATGTTAGGTAGTGTGACACGAAGTTGGGGTTTGGACTTTGGTCACTTCTCAGAATCAAAACACACTTGTATGAAACCTCACAACCTCCTCACCTCCCTTTCTCTCCCCTAAGTTAAGATAAAGATATACACATCAAAGGTGAGATCATAATTCATGGAAGAAAAGATGAAAGGCTCCGAAGAAGCAAGAATTTCTGCCAGTCTTATAGCTCCAAACAAGAGGGCGATTCTTTGTTGGAAGAAAATCTTCTGACTCAAGATTATGTGAACGGAAACATTCGGGGAATATTGGTAAGGTTCATCCGCTCGAATTGGACGATTTGGTGGGAACATATTAAAGAAAATGAATATAGCAATCTCTTACAAGAGGATAAGACACATGGGATTGGTCTTTTGATAAGAGATTAAGAGGAATTAATCATTATTAAGAAGAAAGAATGGCCAAAAGTCTATAAAAACAGAGATACACAGAGAATTACAGTTTTGAATCCATATAGGCTGTGCAAAAGAGGATTACATAGATGCGTAGAGCTTGAAGAGAGCTTTACGTCCATATAAAAACTTTCAAAAACGGACAACCGAGCAAAAAGTTATGAGCATTTTACTACAAGACTATAAAACTGTCAAAATTCGCCTAAAAGTTAGCAACTTTGGGAGAAATTCTGATCATCAATGAAGTAAAGGATTAAGAAATTAGTTACATAATTGGAAAGAGCATATAAAGAGCTTCCTAGACATATGATCAATTTTAGAAACCAATACTCGAGTGATGAGTAATTACCGATTGAAATTTGGGTATTGGACCACAAAAACTGCACTTCCCTCTCTTTGCAGCAGCAGGAAACCTCAATTTTCACATAGCCTCTTGCCTCTCATCTCCTTCATGATTCAAGCTAGAGGGTAAGGGTTAACATTTCTCAACGAAAAATTGTAAAGATTTACCTATGGTCCCCAAAGTCTTTCCACATGCTCATTACCGCTAAAACCATTGGTACCTCCAAAGGAGGGCGGCAATAAGGCAAGGGCTACCTTGAGAAGTCACAGGCCCACCAAGATAATAACTCCTTATCCCACTTATCATGAATCATCAAAGAGGTCCAAAATTGGGCTAAGCATGAGGAGCTAATGCTAAATGAGACATTCACATGTAAAGAGAGTGTTTGAAATAAGGGTTTGAAGAGAAGAGAATGGCAATGACACAAAATGCTCAATTGAGGAGGCTCATTCCTTGATTTGAAAGGGAGAGGAGGGATCCTTTTATAGGTGGAGAATCACCCTCTCTTCCATTCTTACAAATTACAACATAAAAATCTTCAACCATTCTCAGTGACACAAGGGTAGATGTCACCATCAATTGTCCTCTTAGGCTAAGTCTTCTATTGATTATTAAATTGAAGACTTTTTGACTTTGAGAGTGTGATAAGATAATAGCCAAGCCTAAGTGGCATGTAGGTGGAGATCCCACTTACACATGGCGGAATTCTCCTCTTCCATGTAGGCATTCTAGAAGAATCTTTCCCAATTATGCACCTACACACACTCCTCCACATGCCTTCCACACTCCCCAACTTGTAGCCTTATCGTGAATACCATATGAATAATACGATTAAAATCCATGTGAGCATGAAGGCCCACTTTTATTTTCCACATCACTAGCCTATCTACCATACCAAAGTATATATCAAGGATACTTGTGGCATTTACAATGTGTGCACCCTAAATCAAGTAAAACCATTATATTTGAAGATAGAATGCTGTTATCGAGGTAGCCGCCAAGCCGCCGCATCACCACGTCGTTATTCCATTATGGGTGCCGCAAACTTCTTGGACAAGGTAATAAGCTTCCACCTTATTACCATTGAGAAACCATCAAAACATGCACAAAGTTGAAAACGAAAGATATCAATTTTTCATGTCACAGTAGCACCATATGTGAGACATAAACGACCGCGTCCAACTGGTCATAGTGTGTGGACATTTGCTAGGGTTAGATGTGTGTGGACACAACATATAGTATGAGTAGTGTATTATGGATTATGGCTTATGGCTTTATGCATTGTGTGAGAAGGAAGATGGCTTCCCTCTATGGTTAGGGTTTGCAATATACATTAGGGTTTGCTCCTCTGTGTGTGTGTGTGTCTCCTCTCCCTCTACATGTTTTTCATCTCAATGAGCACTTGTCCTGATATTCTATTTGCAACAAATCTGTTAGGAAAATACTTGTCCTCTCCATCTACAAGACATTGGTCTCAAGCTAAACGTGTTTTGAAGTACTTGAAGGGCACTGCAGATTTCGGACTTGTATATCGCCGTCAAGAAGACATATCTTTATTAACTTCTTTTAATCTTTTGGGTTATTCAGATGCTAATTGGGCAAGCTCTAACTTGTCCATGTGATCCACCAGTGGTAATTGCTTCTTTATCAATGGCTATTTGGTATCTTGGGCTAGGAAGAAACAACACTATATTGCAGTTTCTACTACATAGTCTGAATATGTAGCTGCATCTTTAGCAGCTCGTGAATTGGTTTGTTGGCTTTGACAATTGCTTGCTGATATTGGTCATTCTCTTTCCTCAAGCACTCCTCTTAGATGTGACAACCAAAGTGCTATTAGTCTAGCCAAGGAATACGTGCAACATAGCAAGTCCAAGCATATTGCAGTTCATTATCACTATGTTCGACACATGAAGTAAGGAAAGGAGCAATAATGGTAGAACATTATCCAAATGATCAAATGATTGCAGACATTCTCACTGAAGGACTCCATGAAGCTCGGTTTACACTTTTGCAATCAAAACTTGGAGTTGCGGGTGGCCTCTCTTTTTGGAGATTAGCACATCTCACATCATGTCAATTTTGTCTAGACTTGTACATAGCCTATAGACTTTAGGGCACTTCACACATTACTTCACATCATGCACATTTATTCTTTGTACTTCGTATATAGAAGTACATTGCACATGGACTTTAAGGTGGCATTGTACATTTATATGTAGGAGTTTGGGTTTTTCCCTTGTGCTCCCAAGGGTTTTTTACTCGTCTCGCAGCTGGAGACCTTTATTTGAGTGGGGGTGTTGGAGCTATATATAGCTAGCCCTAACTCACTCTAGGTCTTGCCTATATATATATGACTTGTGACTAATATGATTCATTCATTGGGGTGTCTCTTGTCTCGTCTCTCTCTCTCCGTCTCTCAATAGCTATTCTGTGTAATTACATCACCGATGGATTCATCATTGAAATCTCAATTCTCTTGTACAATGGGGCATACTCTTTATCTATATGGAAGTGTATACTTCTCTTATCTTAGAGCTTCTCGCTTTCTAAAACATCAAAAAACTAAAAACACTTAGATGCATCACTATCTCCATTGAGTACAACCAATGCCTACAAGAAAACTCACATAAAATTTCATGATTATTAACACATATGTGTAACTTAACACTAACTTTAAACATATTATTATTATTAACCAATAGTAATGCACATATTATTATTATTAACCAACAATAAAACATATCTTACTATTAACTTTATTAGTTATGAATAGTAATGCACATAACCAACACGAAAACATAACTTATAGAACTTAATTAAACAAAACCAACATCAAAACATTGCTAACCTCGATTTTTGTTCTTTGTTGCTTCGATATGTTGGCTCTGTGTTGTCTCTATGTTGTTTCTCTATGTTGGCTCTGTGTTGTCTCTTCTCTGTGTCTCTCTATGTGATAGCAAGATTAATGAAGTGGAAAATGGTTTGTTGGCTCCAAGAAAATGGCACCAAAAAAGCAAATCACTCTTCATTCTTTAGCTTTGTAGTGAACAAGTGCAATAGAATAGGAGGGAAATATAAACTGTTTGGTAAATTTGAAAGTAGAAGAAGAAATGAGCTATGGAAAGAAGAAATGACCTAAAGAGAAGAAGAATAGAAAATTCGTAATACACTATTCTCTAAAATAATAAATCTGAACGTATTCTTAAAATCTTAAAAAATATCTATTCTCTTCAAATCTCTAAAAAAACATAAAAATGCACCAGAATGTAGATAAAGCACGGATCTACATACCTGTAAAAAGAAATTATGAAATACAAAGTACAAATCAAGATATTCGAATGGGTCATGAGTATGACCATTTCTTGAGTGAGAGAGATAAATGACATAAAAACCATTTGAATTAAGCATAAATGGAAATTTATGTAGTTCTTAACTATCATTAATCAATTAACTTCAATAGCATTCATCAAATTATGTAACTCTTCACTACCATTCATCAATTAACTTCAATAACATTCAAAAACCATTCCAATTAAGCTTCTCAAGCTTGAGAGGGGTTGAGAAGAGAGAAACATTGAGAAATTATAGAAAATGATCAAAATTCACTAATTACCTTATAAATTGCTTGATTCTTTGTTCACGGTAGAGGTCCCCAACCAATCAATTGGTTAAGTATGTTGATGGAGCCACCAATGGGGATTGAAGAAAGAGGGAAGCTCCAAAAACTAGTGAATTATTAATGAATTGAGAGTTCTTGGCTTAGGTGGAGTAGAGTAACGATGCATAAACACTATATATTTTTCAACAAGGGGGAGGCTTTTATTTATAGGAAAAATTGAGCTCCTAACCAAACAAAGTGATTCTAGAATTTTCTAAATCAGTTTGGTCAATATTTGACCATTTTTAGGTCAGTTAAGCTAACTTTTTGGAACTAGACTTAAATGAGGAGAGAGGAGAGATGAAATATCTCAATTTTTATGAGTTTAAAACTCATTCAAGCATGTGAAATATGCACCTCCTTTAAAGAACTCCCCTTCCTTACATATGTGTCAAAATGGAATCATTATACTCAAAATATCTCATATTTTTAATATTGCTCATAGTTTTTTTACTAATAAACCTTGTACATTTTCAACTCTTCATCTTATATGAAATATGCACCTCCTTTAAAGAACTCCCCTTCCTTACATATGTGTCAAAATGGAATCATTATACCCAAAATATCTCATATTTTTAATATTGCTCATAGTTTTTTACTAATAAACCTTGTACATTTTCAACTCTTCATCTTATGTGAGCATTTACTCATTTTTGGATACCCAAAATATCTCATATTTTTAATATTGCTCATAGTTTTCTACTAATAAACCTTGTACATTTTCAACTCTTCATCTTATGTGAGCATTTACTCATTTTTTGGTATCTTCTTTTACAAATTGGATTTATCTCCTCCCTACACATGGATTGATGCTATTGGCCGATAGGAACCTTAATTGGACCATAATCCAAAAATTTCTGAAAATCTAGACCCTTAGGCTAAGGTCCTTTATACTCATCTCCAATTCATTCCAATTGCACATTGGAAAGTTCTTTTTGAATTTCTGTTTCAGGGGAACTTATTTTAATAAGATGAGATAATTTTCTATCCAAAAATATTAAAAATCTGAATATTCTCTCTCTAGAATATTTTCTCTCTCTAAGTTAAGACAGTTAGAAACAAGTCTTTTATATTTCTGAAGAGGGATTGATTACAGGGGAAGACGCTGGACATTTTGAGAGGCTGGGGAGGAATCTTACATTCTCTCCCACTTGAAAAATGCGAGATGCCCTCATTTCGCAAACTGGGGGTAATTTCGCAAGATGCACAAGTATGAGACTGAGAGAAGATTTTTAATTAAGATTAACCACCAATTAAAAAAGTCTCAAAGAGAGTAAGGGTCAAGACAAGAACAAGATTTAAACTTTATTCATTCTTGGAACATATACAGTAAAGATAGAAGAACTCTTTACACTTCCATAAGCCCGTCCATCATATGATCACAAAAGCAGCACTCACAAGCTGCGCACGTATAACGTAACTCATCTATGGGAATAATTCTGTTGGTTATTGCCGCACCTATCTCAGTGGTATGAGGTGATCTAACAAAAGGACCTCTGAGAGGCAAGCCAAAAACGGGGTAAAGGAATATCTTCTGATGAGGAAGAAAACACGCCAGTAAGAAGACCCGCTGAGAAAACCCAAGATGTCTTGATCTCATGATGCAGTAGTATCGGGGATCCAAACCCAAGGCTTCAATAACCATGGCTAAGCGGACATTGTTACGAAAGTGCTGTTGACCCCAGGGTGTTACCCTAGTTATGTCTTGATAGGTTCTCCATTTAGTCTGAGCTACAGAAGTTCCCAAGTGAGGAAAAAGTGAGCGCTCATACTGTTCTATAAAATCTTTCTTCACAGACTCGCTTGCATCTTGAAGGTGAGAAATCATCATGGATAAAACTAATTCCTGTTGCCAAGCCATGAAGGAGATTAATAAGAAGGGAGATCAATGGAAGTAAGATTACTGTGAGCGACAGGTAAAAGTTATGACTTATATAAAGGAAGGAGTTAGCGTAACTTAGAAGCCAATGGTATGTTGTCGCTGAAGTTTTACCATCTTTCCATGATTTGGGTTTGGCACATATTTCTATGAAATACATTAAGAACTTTGAGATGAGGAGGTAAAAGAAGCTTGTAGGCTAAGTCACCTACTTTCATTGAATTCAGATATAAGGTTCACAATATCTGGGGGATAACCTCTTATACTTCCCAAGAGATAAAGGAATTCTTTTGGGCCGTACTCGAATGAAAACCAAAACCTTGGTATCCAAAACACCGATTTTCACTTCTGAACTCATTGTGCTGAATCCTTAAAACAAGTGGGCTCCTGAGAAGGTATTCTGGGTAAAGTGTCTTCCTTTTTTAAACAGAATCTTTCTTTTATTTTAGAGAGGGAATAATTTATAAGATCAGAAAAGGAGGTTCTTACTCCTGCATACTTTGAAGGCTGGAGAGGAATCTTACATTCTACCCCACTTAAAAAGTGCGAGATGTCCTCATCTCGTAAAGTAGAGGACAACTCTTTTTCTTAAGATCCAATTTATTCTGGGGTTCCTTATATTCTGGTCAACCCAACAGAATACGGGGATAAATATCCCTTATATAGAACTCATCATTAAACAACAATTCATTTCAGATCATATCATTCATATCTTTAACACGATAATGGTCCATCAGATCAAATTTTTTTTCTTTCTGAACAATCCTCCACGGGAATTTCAATCAAGCAAGTTTTCAATTTGTCATCCCTTAACTTGATATACCGAGTCAAGTGTTAACAGTAGCACTTTAACAGCACAATCCACTAATCTCATAGTGATTTGCTGAAATCATTATCATCATTCCAGTTATGAATATCATCACAGGGACTCGTCCCATTCATCCTCATTGAGGTTTCGCTCAGCTTATTACAATTCAACCAATTTTCAGGGATCATCATTTTTTAATCAGAATCCAAATCAATTCTCAAACAGAATTAAAAATCATATCAACCACATTCGAAATCATCCTTTGGATAGCATTAACGCTTATAATTTCTAGTCTTAGATTTACTCGTATATACTGTTAGTAAAGAGCTGCAGTTATACTCTCGGTATATACAGGTAGTCATGGCCCTTGGAATTATAAGGTAAATACCATCATGTCTAGGCCTCAAGCAAGTCAGGGATTCTATATAATTGCGGTACTTCCATTTGAAGACCCAATTACTAAATTACGAATTTTTCAGTTTGAATATCAAATTGTATGAATTATATCACACAATTACAACCTTTTTGTGTTTCTTGATAAATTTTTGCCATATTTGGCTTTTCAGTTGATCTTTATTAGCCAATTGCTCTGATGATTGTATCCTGTAACGTTAAAATACTCTTCCAAGGCTTCCACCCATTTCTCCACAGCCTAGGTTCTCCCCTTCTCCTTTGAAGGGTCGTGGCTGAGTCCTATTATGAAGAGCCTTGCGAACATTAAGTTCAAGCTCGTCATCTTCAGAGATAGGGTCTGGCTGATGACCACGGTTTTCTCGTCTCATGATTCTGCCAAAATTTATATATTATTAAATTTTTATTTTGATATTATTCACGAGATCCTAAGACTTAAGAGTTCGGAAAACAATTTCTTATACAAGACAAGATCTTAATGGAGATCTATGACATATGTCCGATAAAAGTTTAAAAAAAAAATCAGCACAGCAAGTCGTCCGCCATATAAATAATCATTTATCCAACATGATTTTTTTCACCGGAAAACGTTTCTTTATTTATATAAAAGTTGCAATATGTACATAGAGCAACTCGGCTCTGAGCTCAAAATCTCCTCGGAAGACATATAAGAGGACCATACTGGGCCATAGTCATGCCCTGTTACATAAGTTCTCTAACTGCGAAGGGAGTTATTATTTTCTCCTTAGGGATAAATCGACTAAGGAGTCTATACATTCGACATGAAAGTCTGAAACCACGCACCATTTTCAGCTTTAACAAGATCATAGTCAATGAGAGATTCTGCCACAGCATTGTACGGCGGTCGTAAGGGGCGTGGACATATTGCCCTGCAAACCACTTATGCTGTATTCTCTCCGCTGGGGTAGGAAAATATAAATCCGCAAAATGGCGTGCGAGTCTTGCTCGGCTTGATTGAGTTGAAGCAGAAGAGATGAGATGTTTGAAGGTGAACGCAGTCATATCTTGAGACTGGGTGAGGTCGGGAATACCAGATAAGCAGGGAACTTCCATCTAAAAAAAAAAATTCTTTGTTTAAAATTTTTTCATTAAAGAGGCTTATGAAATGAAAATACATTATGAAAAATGCTTTTTTTAAATTTTTATTATCAATTTATGATAAGAATTTGCTTATCCGTATTAGTTTTAAACCGGCTCTGATACCAACTGTAAGATCCCTGTTCCCACCGAGCAACGGATTCGGGGTACTAGCAGCGGAAGTAGCACTTCTCGCGCGGGACAGGGGTCCCACACTCGGGCCTCGCCCACGGATATCCGGACAAGAGACTAATCCGTCGGTTTTTCCAAAACCGAACCCGGAAAAACTTCCTTCACCCGAAGCACGGGCGATTCCACCAGGATAACTCTTTACTCTAACGTAGTCAAGACCATTACTGATCAAGCTGATCCGTCGACTGCACCTATAAAGATACTCGGTTAGATCAAGGAAGATACTTGCACTTGGATCATTGGGATCAACGCTTTTTTCTCCATTAAGAGGCACAGCCGTTGATTCCTATCCATAGAACAATCCGGGATTTACTTTATCTATCGTAAATAGAAATTGAGTCTCGATTTATGGATCTATCAGTCCAGCCAGTCCCATGGGTTAGCCAACCGCCCAACCACTGTAGTGATGGGATCCAATTAAGAATTTGGTTAGGTTTTGTCCCGGGTACCAAGGAAAAGAGTTCCAAGGCCCCCTAGCCGGAAGTTCATGCAAACATAAAACTAGTCACACCACTTACACACCCAATATGAAATTGCCTTTTTCTTAGAGCATCAACTAACTTTAAAACAATCTTTTAATGAAACCATTATATCACTGATGACAATCCTCAAAGTCTCTGGTTAAATCCTTATTTCTAGTCATTCATTCATCGGTATACTTATGGCATCATTGATAACCAGAACGCTCACCACCTGTTCACTCAGGGGCCTTTTCCATAGTTCCTAGCTCATAGTAACCGGCAATATATAATAGAATGGAATCTCCGTGGAAGATCAACGAGATCAACCCACAGATCCATATAAAAGAGCCATGGACTCATCCGTTGAGGACCAGCAAGGTCAATCAACCAGATCCATGCCCGGTTTCAGAAAACAATTCTTATTCTTTATTCCAATATCTTCCACGACGCACGTGTGGGTATCTTCAACGATATGGTTAGCACCCTCTAGGATCCTTCGCAGGTGACCTAGCGCTTCACTCATAGGCCGCTTCCTTGGTCCCTCATCCACCGTACCGGAAGCTCACCATTTAAATCGAACCGAGGCTGGTCAAGACCTTGGTCGACCTTGCTACGCGAGACGTCCTCCATTGACTCTCCGTCAGTAGTTGCAACTTTAACAATTAGGTCTTCACAACCTTAATCCACAAGACGGTCAAAATGCTTCCCCAGCATTCTTGACATAAAACAGTCATTTACAAACAATCACAAAATACAGTTTCTAAATCGAACTCTCATCTTTCCACATTATCCCTCCTTAGTCCACATTCCTTATTCCACATTCCATTCAATGTGTACTCATTCTCATCCATTTCCTCATATCGACGACACATTAATTCACATACACATTCACATTCACATCCATACATCCACATCTACATGCATACATCCATTTTCACATCCTCATTTATACATCCACATCCCATATCCACATTCATACATACACATCCATATCCACATCCACATCCACATTCACATTCACATTCATACATCTACATCCACATTCCCATTCACATCTATACATCCACATCTACATCCACATACATACATACACATCTACATGCATACATCCACACCCACATTCATACATCCACACTTCCATTTCCACATCCACACATCCACATTCATATTCATACATCCACATTCACATACATAGATACACATCCGTATCTACATCCATACATCCACATTCACATTCATACATACACATCTACATGTATACATCCACTTCACATTCATACAACCATATTACATCCATTCTCATCCTAACACATCCCATATACATCTTAACACATCCTAACTCATCTTAACACATTCTATCACATCTCATACACCTCTGATCATATCTTATCACATCTCATACACATCTTATCACATCTTTTCACATCTCATACACCTCTTATCACATCCTATCACTTCCCATACGTATCTTATCACATCTTATCACATCTCATACACCTCTTATCACATCTTATCACATTTCATATCTTTTTATAGAATACAAGAGAGTTCTTATATTTGATATAAGATTTCTCTACACATTTATTTATGCATAAATTTCATTTAAGGAGACTAACACCTTCGAAATAAAAATCAATCTTTTATACATCTTCTTATGCATAAATTCAATTTGGTAGGAATTACACTTTTAGAATAAAAGAATTTCTCTTATGCATCTAAGTTAGGCATAAAATCCATTTATGATGAAAATCACACTTTTAGTATAAAAAGAATATCTTTTATGCATACCTCTATACATGAAATCCAATATGATAAAAGTAACACTTTTATAATAAAATAATCAACTTTTATGCATACCTCTATGCATGAAATCCAAATATGATAAAAGTCACACTTTTAAAATAAAATAATCAACTTTTATGCATACCTCTATGCATGAAATCCAAATATGATAAAAGTCACACTTTTATAATAAAATAATCAACTTTTATACATACCTCTATGCATGAAATTCAAATATGATAAAAGTCACACTTTTATAATAAAATAATCAACTTTTATTCATACCTCTATGCATGAAATCCAAATATGATAAAAGTCACACTTTTATAATAAAATAATCAATTTTTATGCATACCTCTATGCATGAAATCCAAATATGATAAAAGTAACACTTTTATAATAAAATAATCAATTTTTATGCATACCTCTATGCATGAAATCCAAATATGATAAAAGTAACACTTTTATAATAAAATAATCAACTCTTATGCATACTTCTATGCATGAAATTCAATTGTGATAAAAGTAACACTTTTATAATAAAATAATCATCTTTTATGCATACATCTATGCATGAAATTCAATTATGCTAAAAGTAACACTTTTATAATAAAATAATCATCTTTTATGCATACCTCTATGCATGAAATTCACTTATGCTAAAAGTAACACTTTTATAATAAAATAATCATCTTTTATGCATACCTCTATGCATGAAATTCACTTATGCTAAAAGTAACACTTTTATAATAAAATAATCATCTTTTATGCATACCTCTATGCATGAAATTCAAATATGATAAAAGTAACACTTTTATATTTTTATAATAATCTTTATGCATACCTCTATGCATGAAAATCAATTATGCATAATATAAAAATCAATTTCTCTATGATTACAATGAATATCTTCAATTAATCTAGGATAATAATTCCTAGAATATGGTAGGAAGTCCTCTTTTCATGCTTTGAATGAAATTATTTTATGCGTAATTTTTATAAAAATTTTACCATAGCTTCGCTGCTATGACTGATAAATCTCAAATTTTCTAAGGGATAAAGCTATCATTAAGAAATAATTAGAATGATCCCTAATTGGATCAATAATCCATAATGGATTGAATCATCAATATTCATGAAATACATAAACTAAAAGCATAGAAAAAAGCCATTAATTTGGCCTAAAGTATAGATTAATATTGGATTAAGGAAAAGCTTTATGAAAAGCTTCATTTGGATTGAGAATGGGTCATGAGTATGACCATTTCTTGAGTGAGAGAGAGAAATTACATAAAAACCATTTGAATTAAGCATAAATAGAAATTTATGTAATTCTTAACTATCATTAATCAATTAACTTCAATAGCATTCATCAAATTATGTAACTCTTCACTACCATTCAATTAACTTCAATAACATTCAAAAACCATTCCAATTAACTTCAATAACATTCAAAAACCATTCCAATTAAGCTTCTCAAGCTTGAGAGGGGTTGAGAAGAGAGAAACATTGAGAAATTATAGAAAATGATCAAAATTCACTAATTACCTTACAAATTACTTGATTCTTTGTTCACGGTAGAGGCCCCCAACCAATCAATTGGTTAAGTATGTTGATGGAGCCACCAATGGGGATTGAAGAAAGAGGGAAGCTCCAAAAACTAGTGAATTATTAATGAATTCACAGTTCTTGGCTTAGGTGGAGTAGAGTAACGATGCATAAACACTATATATTTTTCAACAAGGGGGGGGCTTCTATTTATAGGAAAAATTGAGCTCCTAACCAAACAAACTGATTCTAGAATTTTTTAAATCAGTTTGGTCAATATTTGACCATTTTTAGGTCAGTTAAGCTAACTTTTTGGAACTAGACTTGAATGAGGAGAGAGGAGAGATGAAATATCTCAATTTTTATGAGTTTTAAACTCATTCAAGCATGTGAAATATGCACCTCCTTTAAAGAACTCCCCTTCCTTACATATGTGTCAAAATGAAATCATTATACTCAAAATATCTCATATTTTTAATATTGCTCATAGTTTTTTTACTAATAAACCTTGTACATTTTCAACTCTTCATCTTATGTGAAATATGCACCTCCTTTAAAGAACTCCCCTTCCTTACATATGTGTCAAAATGGAATCATTATACCCAAAATATCTCATATTTTTAATATTGCTCATAGTTTTTTACTAATAAACCTTGTACATTTTCAACTCTTCATCTTATGTGAGCATTTACTCATTTTTGGATACCCAAAATATCTCATATTTTTAATATTGCTCATAGTTTTTTACTAATAAATCTTGTACATTTTCAACTCTTCATCTTATGTGAGCATTTACTATCTTCTTTTACAAATTGGATTTATCTCCTCCCTACACATGGATTGATGCTATTGGCCCATAGGAACCTTAATTGGACCATAATCCAAAAATTTCTGAAAATCTAGACCCTTAGGCTAAGGTCCTTTATACTCATCTCCAATTAATTCCAATTGCACATTGGAAAGTTCTTTTTGAATTTTTGTTTCAGGGGAACTTATTTTAATAAGATGAGATAATTTTCTATCCAAAAATATTAAAAATCTGAATATTCTCTCTCTAGAATATTTTCTCTCTCTAAGTTAAAACAGTTAGAAACAAGTCTTTTATATTTCTGAAGAGGGATTGATTACAGGGAAAGATGCTGGACATTTTGAGAGGCTGGGGAGGAATCTTACAGAAAGCAAAGATGTTAATTCTTGAAGGCGATGAGCTCTCAGATGTTGTTATCGGCGATTCTCTATATTTGCCTCAGCCTACTATTCCGGATTCTGACAACGTTCTTATCATGGAAGGCCCTGTTTTTGATGCATGGTGTCTTGCTTATATGGATTGGTAGAGGCGTGATAAAGCAGCTCGTCGGTACATTCTTTCTACTCTTAGTGATTCTCTCATGCTTGATGTGTATGACTTTCCTACTTCCCATGACGTATGGGAGTATCTTATAGCAAATTTTCAAAAAAAGTCTGTTTTACAGAAACACTTTATTTGAGAGGTTTGCTTTCAAAGTTATAGTATGAAGTTGGTACTGCTATGACGGGGCATATTGATTGTTTCAAATCTATTATTAATCAACTTGCTGCTGGGGGTGATCATGTTCCACGAAAGCAACTTATTACAATTCTTCTTGATACGATAAAGGATCCGTCTTATGACAAAATTGTTACCATTCTTTCTAACAAGGACAGTCTTGATTTTGACCAAACTTGCATATCTTTGATTGAGTATTCTCAACGTCAACAACGACATAGCGTTGGTCATGATGCAGCTATGTTTTCACAACAAGAGGAGCTTGAGTCACAATAGTAGGAACGAGCCTTTTATGTGCGAAGGCGTCCTTTTCAACGAGGCAACCGCAGAGGTGGTCATCGTGGTGGTAGTTTCTCTCATCTCAAATTTCCTAACAAGCATTGTTCTTACTCCAATAGGAATGGTCATACTGAAGATGACTGTTGGGCACGTCAATATGATGAAGAACACAACATTACCACAAAACAACCATGTTTATCTAGAGATTCTTCTTCTTGTGATTATTGTGGAAAATCTGATCATCCCTCTTCCATGTGCTTTAAGCGTCGATTTGATGTAGATCAAAATCGAGTATATGTAGTCGAGCATCATGATAATGTTGTGCCTGAAACAAGTTATGTTTTATGTTCAGTTCCCCCGAACAGAATACTTCATGTACGTGATGGTTCACTATTCATTATTGATTCTGGTGCTACAGGAAATATGACATATGAATCTAAGTGGCTACATAACTATCATTCTTTAGTTGTTAAGCGTGTTGTTTATCTTGTTGATGATACAACTTGCCAAGTCAAGGGCATTGGAGATTTATATCTGGGCACCTTATCTTCTTCAACTCGAGTTTTACGAGGGGTTTTACATGTCCCAGAACTTCAACGTAATCTTCTTTCAGTTGCAAGACTTGTTGATCTTGGTTTGTTTGTTGGATTCGACCACACCAAATGCCGCATTGAGAAAGATGGACAGATTATTGCAACTGCTTCTCGTAATGGCAATTTGTTTGAGCTCTCTCTTAATGATGCTGTAGCAAATGTTGTCACTACTCCACGTGATCATGATTGCAAGATATGGCATCATCGCTTTGTTCATGCTGATTTCTCAAAGCTTCTTGATCTTCATCGTCAAGGTCTTGTACGTGGCATGGATCTTAAAGCTCATCCTCATATGGGAATCTTTGAGTTTTGTGCTCTTGGCAAACACAATCGTAAACCCTTTCCTCTCTCGAATTCTGTTCATTCTCATGATTTGTTGGATCTTGTTCATACTGACATTTGTGGACCTTTGCCTCCATCGAGAACACAAGATCATTATTTCATTACGTTTATTGATGATTACTCACAGTATACAGTTGTTTTCTTGCTTCGACAAAAATCTGAGGCATTATCTATTTTTAAGCAATTTCACAAGGCTGTCGAACTTCAAACTGGTCGTCGTCTCAAGAAACTTCGCAACCATAATGGTGGAGAATATGTGTCTCGTGAGTTTGAGAGTTATTGTACGGACCATGGTATTCATCATGAACATACTATTCCATATTCACCTCAACAGAATGGTGTTGCTGACGTAAAAATTGCACTATTATCAATGCTATATGATGTATGCTGATTCATTCTAGGTTATCTCGTGTTTTTTGGAGTGAAGCTCTCTTGACAGTAGTCTTTGTTCAGAATCATCTTCCTACTACTGCTCCTTCTGGTAAGATACCCATCACAGCATGGATAGGTGAAATTCCTTCTGTATCTCATTTTCGAACCTTTGGATGTATTGCTTATATTCATGTTCCTAAAGAAACACGAGCAAAGCTTGATGCTCCTGGGCTTAAAGTTATTTTTATTGGGTATTCTGACACTTCCAAAGGCTACAAATTATATGACCCATCCTCCAAGAAAGTGCTTGTTGTGAATCGTGATGCTATTTTCAATGAACAGCTTATGGGCGGTACATGGTCCATGGATGATTCTGATGATACTAAATCTTTGCTTCAAGCTTTTCCATTCTTGTGTGATGATGAATCTTCTTCTATAGAGCAACTTTCCTCTTCACAACCATCTAAAGAGCAACTTTCCTCTTCACAACCATTGATTCCGAATGCTGTCATTGATGATGTTGACATTTTTATTGATCTGCCTATTGATTTTGAGCATGGTTCTTGTCATGTTTATGATGAAGATTTTGAGGCTAATGTTTTCTCTACTTCTGAAGATCCTGCCACGTACAGTGATGCTATATGTTCTCCACAAAAGGATCAATGGCAAGAGGCTATGGAAACAGAGTACGATTCTCTTATCTCTAAAGGTACATGGATACTCACTGAGCTGCCTCCTGGCCGTACTGCCACCATTAAGTGTAAGTGGGTATATAAAACAAAATTCAAAGTAGATGGATCCTTTGACAAATTCAAGGCACGTTTAGTTGCCAAAGGTTATTCTCAAGTTGCTGGCGTTGATTATCATGAAACCTTTTCACCAGTTGTTTGCATTACTAGTATTCTGGTTTTATTGGCATTTGCTGTTCAATTTGACTTAGAAATTCATCAGATGGACGTGCGCACAACTTTCTTGAATGGAGATTTGAGTGAAGAAATTTACATGGAACAGCCAGAAGGATTTGTTATTGCAGGTAAGAAAGATCTTGTTGCTCATCTTCATAGGGCTTTATATGGTCTTAAACAAGCTTCACGGGCCTGGTACATCAAGTTTGATCTTTTTCTTAGCTCTCATGGCTTTCTCTCTTGCTCTTCTGATCCCAACTTATTTACCAAACACCAAAATGGTAGTTTTGTAATCCTTGCCCTTTATGTGGATGATACAATCCTTGTTTCCAATGATTTGGGATTTCTACACCAAAGTAAGCAGTTGTTGTCTTGAGAATTGGATATGGTGGATCTTGGAGAGCTTCACTCGTGTCTTGGCATTCAGATTCAAAGGGATCACAGCAAAGGTATTTTATTACTTCGACAGTCAAAGTTTATTGAAGATACTATTAAGAAGTTTGGTTTGGAATCTGCACATTTAGCAACTACTCCTTGTTTTGCGAGTTCCATGAAAAACACTTCTGATGGTGGTGTGGCCAGCTTGTTACAAATCAACCATATGCTAATTTGGTTGGATGTCTTCAAGTTGTTGGTTTGAACACTCGTCCTGACATTTTGTTTATTGCTAACTATCTCGGGCAACACCTTGCATATCCTTCTCTTAAGCATTCGTCTTCAGCAAAGCGCATGTTGAAATACTTGAAAGGCACTGCAGATTATGGTTTGGTTTATCAACGACAATTCACATCCGACTCCATTCCATCTCTTTCTCTTTTGGGTTACACAGATGCAGATTGGGCCAGCTCATATTTATCTATGCGATCTACTAGTGGCAATTGTTTCTTCATTAATGGTTGTCTTATTTCTTGGACCAACAAGAAATAACGTTGTGTTGCAGTTTCTACAACCAAATCTGAATATGTTGCGACATCACTTGCACCTCGTGAACTCATTTGGCTTTGACAAGTGTTGACAGATATTGACCATTCTCCTCTTTCTAGTACACCCTTGCGGTGTGATAATCAGAGTGCTATTAGTCTTGCAAAAGACTATGTCCAACATAACAAGTCAAAACATATTGCTGTGCATTACCATTATGTTCGATATGTACGCAAAGGCACTATCATGATTGAACATTGTCCAAGTGACCAGATGATTGCAGATATTCTTACCAAAGGTCTCAATGAGTCACGCTTCAATCTCTTGCGCTTAGAGCTTGGAGTTGCCTCGGGCTCACTCTTTCTAGATTAGGCTCTTTACTCTTATGGTAGCTTTGTACATATATCGTTGTAATCTTCTAGACACCATGCACTTTGCACATTTCACAATTGCACACTATGACCTCTTGGTCCTTTTGTATATTTGTACATAGATGCACAATGCACTTTCACATCATTACTTCTAGTTCATATTTTCACATTTGTATAGGGGCTTGGGTTTTTCCCTTGTACTCCCCAAGGGTTTTTTCATCCATAGCTAGAGACCCTTGTTTGAGTGGGGGTGTTGGAGCTCTATATATGGCTCACTCTACCTAACTTGGTGTCACCTATATATATATGTATCTTGTCCTCAATATGAATCAGTCTTTGGGAGCGTACATGATGTGTCTCTTGTCTCGTCTCTTTCTCTCTACATTTCAACAAGTAGACATTCTTTCGTAATGCTTTTGAGTATCTTGAATCAAGTCGAGGACCACATAGAAGACATGCATTATAACCCGATATTGACAAACCTGAGCATTCTCCATAGCCAGGCCAATCATGCATTGTCCACATGAGAATACCTTGCACAGTTGCAAGTCTTTGGCCACTCTACTACTTTGACATGTCCTTCACTTCAATTCCGTTCCACAAGGTGCGTAACTCATCAATAAGTGGTGCCAAATATACATCCATGTTCTTCACCTTGTACTTTCCTGGAACTATTAATGAGAGCAACAAATGATCTTTCTTTATTGCTAACCATGGCGGAAGATTATAATTCACAAGGCAAACAGGCCATGTGCTCCATGAAGAGCTCCGTAAACCAAAACGGTTTACACCATCCATTGCTAGGCCAAGACGGAGGTTACGAGGATCTTCCCTAAAAGCCGGCCATTTCTCTTCAATGTGTCTCCATGCGGGTGAATCAGCAGCAGCAGCAGAGCAGGCACACGCATCACTTCATCTGTGGATCGAGTTGTGGCATGCCATGTCATCAAGCTTGCTATAGATTTGCACCTGAACATGCTTATTATTCTTAGGATGATTGGAAAGTGCCTAAGAACCTTTACTGGGACAGCTTCCCCCTGAACATCTTCTCTATATCTGTTAGAGCCACAATGAACACCATATTGGGGAATATGGGAATTTCCCACAAGTTTGGGACACGTGGTCAAAAGTTTGGATTAACCATAACTTGAACACCACTAATCCAAAATGAACGCTTTATAGCTCTTTAGATTTCATTTTTCAAGCGCTTTCGAACGATAGGTCATATGATAGGGTTTTGAGAAACTTACAAACATGTTATCCATGCCCCCTTTTTTAAGTATTCAAAAATGGGAATTGGAAAATTCCCAAATTCACTAATATGTTTTTAATGGGGACATTTTTGCAAATGCTCGTATTCATGGCGGAAGAGAATACAATCATTGCCACAAGCATGACTATTATTGTAATCCATGCCTATGTATTTCAATAACTTCTTGGCATCTGCACGAGATGGAGGCATCTCGTTGCCGTATGGCAATATCTGGTCTTTCAAAAGCCTGCAAGTATGGCAATATCGATCGTTACTATTAAGATTTAGTCAAATACAAGTTGAAAATTTATCATTCCAACATTAGGTGTAATCTCCATAAATCACTTACTTGAAGAGTTCAGTGACACTTGTATTAGAACATCCAGAAAATGACTGTAAATTTAGCATTGTAAGAGATGCACGTAATACAGATATCTTGGCAACATTGTATAGTGGAAGGCATGCAAGTTTACGCATGGCCTCTTTCTCTGGTTCATAATTTGACCGTTGAGAATGTCGTGGTTGATGATCTTCATGTTCATGCTCCTTGAAGACACCTTCTTGTTGCTCGAGAAAGGCATCCAACATTTCCTCCATTGGACCTTCTTCCATTCCCTCGGGTGCTGTTAATTGAGCTCCATCTGTCACTCCCTCCTTGGATATTCTCATCCTTTGTTGGGGACGAGAATTCATAGGTGCAATGTTATCAAGATGTGGTTGCACACCTGCTTGGTTGTATGATTGAAACCGTAAATTTTATAAGCGCTCCATTGGAAATATGCCAGCGTCATGAATATGCTGGTTGCAAATCCTTCGTTTTCGAAATATTTGGTACTTACATCGCATGCATGGACATGCTATTCTGTCTTCAAGATTGAGAGGCTCCATCTAGCAGGATAACATGTATATGTAGCTCATTAAATGATGCAAATCATTATGCATTACACAAATCATTAAGCATTATGTAAACCATAAAACAGGGCATCTTTTCCCCAGCTGGCCATCGTGAGGGAGATTTTAAAAATAACATTTAAAGCGTCAAACGGGCTTCTTTTCCCCAGCCATTGAGGGACATTTTAAAAATAACATTTAAAGCATCAAACAAGCTTCTTTTCCCGAGCTGTTGAGGGAGATTTGGAAAATAACATTTAAAGTGTCAAACGGGCTTCTTTTCCCCAGCCACCGTTGAGGGAGATCAAGTATACATTAGCGATGTTTAGGCATATACATTAGCTTCTGGATATGTGCTTTAGGCATATACATTAGAGTATATACATATAGACATAGCGTTGACATGCATGTCTTAGACATTAAATTTCAAGTCGAAAAAGAGACCGAAACGCCTTGGGTATGCGCCAAAAAGAAAATCTCTCTCTCTCTCTCTCTCTCTCTCCCTCTCTCTTGCAAAGTGTGTGTGTGTGTGTAAAGACAAATAAGCACATACATTAATTTCTTATGCACTCACATATATGCTAATATTAGCATATATGTGCATAAAACAACAAGCTTGCATACTCATAATTTCAATTATAATTACAAATTGAGAACAAATTAAAACATAACAAAAAGAGAAGTAATAAAACAACATAATTGGTAATGTGCTTACCTCTCAAATGTGAATTGGATAAGGCGTGTTCGAAGTAGATCAGCAAGCTAGGACACATGTGGGAGGAACAAACCTACACACACATTGCATACATTAGTAATAGATGCACATACACAAGCTCTCTCACTCTCTACATCTCTCACAACACACAAATACAAATCCTCTCTCCAAACATAATTAAGAAGGTAAGAAGAAGGACGGAGAGAGGGGAAGAAGGTATACACACACATCACACATTTACCCTAATTCTATCCACACACACACACACACACACATATAAGAAGAGGAGATGGGGAGATGCAAAATGCCATAAGAAGATGAGGAGATGGGGAGAGGCAAAATGCCCAAGGAGAGAGAGGGAGATCTACACACACATTACACACACACACACACACACACACACACACACACACACATCAAGAGTGGGTCGAATGGAACAAGGCGAACGCCTCAGGGAGATGAGGGGAAAGACACGCAAACCTTGTCTTGACATTCGACGCCTTGCAAAATAGAGAATGAGAGGTTCTCGGCTGTAAAAAAGTTACGGGCGCCAGTATTTGCGTCGAAATATGCATTGGAATATGTGCCGAAATATGCATCGAAATATGCATCAGAATATGCACCGGAATACGTGTTGGAATATGCATCGGTATAAGCGTCAGTATACTCACTTTTGAAAATTACCCGCCCATACTCTTTGCCTCCAAGTTTAGGACGTACATACTGACGCTCGACATTTGCGTCGGTGTTCTAGCGTCGGTATGCCCTAAACCGCTAGTAGCGATACGCCTCTGCTTGTTCGAGAAGCGTCTATTTGCGCATCTACAAATGCATCTATAATTGCATCTATAAACGTGTCTATGCATGCGTCTATCTATTTTTTAAAATTTCTAGCCGAGCGTCTATTTGCACGTCTATATGCGCGTTTATAAGCGCGTCTGTTTGCTATCTTTTAAACGCGCCTTTAGAGACACGGGTCTATAGACGTGCCCGTAAGTTTTTTTTTAAAGTTGAGTAAACGCCTCTGTGTGCGTGTCTGCAGGTGCTTTGCCTTGTTGTGCTTGTGGCCTAAACCCTACCTCTTCTTTGAGAAACCATATGAGTCCCATGGCCTAAACCCTTGGTGGTTGTTCGCTTGAATAAAATTACAAAAAAGTATCATAATAAATCAAAAAAGTTAGTTCATTTCAACATATTATGGTAGCCTATTGAATAAGGCTTATGCATAAGCCTATTGCATAGGGGCTTATCTCGGGGGGTTCACCATAATATGTTCGCTTGAATAAAATTACAAAAAAGTATCATAAATCAAAAAGTTAGTTCATTTCAACATATTATGGTAGCCTATTGCATAAGGCTTATGCATAAGCCTATTGCATAAGGGCTTATCTTGGGGGGTTCACTATATGTAAACTCTCTATATCACGTGAATTCAAGGCCTAATTTATCTATGAATTTTTCATGAATAAAACACATCCTTTTGCTAGTCAATTTGTAAATAACCCCTTTAAATGGTACTCTTCTGTATGTAAAAAGTGTAAAAAAGGGATTTAAGAAACCCCTTCTATTGAACCCATGTGCTATGCTTACATATTTATGAGTGACCCCCTCTCCCCTGGAGGGCTTATGCATAAGCCTATTGCATATGGGCTTATGCATAGCCTATTGCATAAGGCTTATGCATAAGCCTATTATTCCACGGGAACACTCACGGGAATATGCATAAGCCTATTCTCCACGGGAACACTCATGGGAACACGGATTATGGAAGGAGGTCGGAAGCAATTAATGCGGGAGAGCGGAATTGTAGCCATGGGAATATAAAGACGCACATAATTTTTCCATATTTTTGTTTCGAAGTGCAATGTAAATCATTTTAGGCTAATGTGGATTCTAAATGAGAGTTCTAAGTGTATTAAGCAAGGATCACTTATGGGGCTGTATGCCCATGTGTGAAAGAGGCCTAGGGTTAGTGACATCTCTATAAAAGAGATGTTAGCTAAAGAAAGAGAACGTTTTTGGCCATTCTCATAAGCTATTGAGTGAAGCTCTTGAGCTCTCAAGCTATGGCAACTCTCTAACTCTCTCTATTGTACCCTAATGAGCATCAAGCTCCAATGAGTGTAGCTCCACTTCTCTCTCTTAATATGTTTTAACATCATTGAAGTAGATTAATCTATGATTAGTTGAATGCTTCTTTCTTTCTCTTGTGTATGCATGCTTATAGTGTGTGTGTGTGTAGTCTCCATTGATGCAAGCTCTTGCCCACTTCATTGGCAATGAGTTATTAATAGATAGACTCTCTCTATGAGCTTGTGGGTTTGTGAATGTTACATTCTATGCTTGCTTAAGCTTGTGGGTTAGTAAATGCACGCTTATGGGTTTGCTTGCATTAGGAAAAGCTAAGATTTAATCAATGTTTGAATGGGATTAAGAGATTGCCATGCATTGCTTGTTCTCTTGATTAGTGTAGTGGGCTTAAGGGATTGAGAGATTGATTGAGGTGTTGAATGGTTGAATCGTCAAGTGGTGGTTCATGTATGTGAGCTCTCCCCTCTAAGGGATAAGCCTTCATGCACTAATCGGGTTGAGTCCTTGGATTGACATTGTGTTTCTCAACACATTTGTTGATCGGTAGTACTCTATGAGCACTATATTGCATGGTAGAGAGAACCGCTCTTCAATGGCGCCGCTACCGGGGAACGAGTGTCGACATTAGTTGAGCACCATACACACACTACCACTCCTTGTTAAGCTCCAATCGGTTGCAAAACCGTTAGATAGGAGAGCAGGCTTTGGGACTAATTTTGGTACTTATTTAAGACTAATCTTTTGTTAAATTCTCTTTATTGTCTTGCAATTTGAGTGCGATTATGCCTCTCCCTTGAGGTCAGGACAACAAGGACTCAACACACGGGAAGAATTGGAGGTAGGCGCTAAACCTGCCAATTTCAATTTGTGTGCGAAAGAGAGAGGCCTGATTTGCATTTCTATCATTCTGTTTGAAGATAATTTTTGCTCTCTCAGGTTAATTTTTACAGTTTTAATTTTCTGCATGTTCGTTTTATTTTCTGCATCTTTAATTTTGTGCATTTTAGTTCTCTGTTAAACCTGCACTTGTAGAGAAACTGAAATCTATACACACATGAAGATTGAACATTTCGAATTCCCTGAAAATCTCACAACTGCACACTCATTGAGTTCCCTGCCACACGCATTGAATTCGCTGTTGCAAATCTCACAGTTGCACACGCATTGAGTTCACTGCACACGCATTGAGCACGTACTTCAAAAAAGAAAAAAATAATAATAAAAGAAGGCCATTGTGCGTGAACAGCGCACCGTGCGGAGAGACCCACACACCGCACCATAAAGACCGCCATCGCACCGGATAAAGGGCTACAAAAAAAAACAACTAGCTCATTGTCAATCTAGGGCCGTCAAATAGTCATCCCTTAGTCCCAAATAGGACACCCACAAGATCTTTTAATCCATTTGAAGCGGACATCATGGGGTTACCACTCAATGTGAGACTTCAAATATGTCTACACGAATGCTCAAGGAGCTGAGATCTTTAGGGATCCACAACAACGGTATCTCATTAAGATTGGAGACTTTTTCTCAGAGCTTGATAGAGAACCTCTAGTCAATGGACCAGGGTAACATGTACATGGGCAGAGATGGTGTTCGCTCTACGAAGTCACCTATTATCCAAAGAATGTAGACAAATTAGGAGGGCTCTCTAAGAGAGTGAGTTCCTAGATTTATCAAAGCCTTCCGGAGCAAGGGAGTCTAGAGATGATTGGCTCATTGAGATGGACATGCCTGGACCATCCAATGCCCAGTCCTCAAAGCCATCCATAGATGATTTACTTTTTGTAGATCTAAATTTGGACAGGGATAGGAAAGGCAAGAGAAAAATGGATCAGGGGGCTGAGAACCAATGGGAGTTTGTACGATAAATTCCAGTGACGACAAAGGTCTTTCAGGATGACCCACTTCAGCAGGTCTATAAGGACTCTTTAGAAGGATATTATGCCACAACTAGATTGCTAGAGCTAGATCTTCCTCTAGCACTTGTGGTGGTAGTCGAGAAGCTTGCAGGATACGAGAGCCGAATCGTTGAGACAAATGGGCCAATGAAGATCGAACGTTAGATTGGAAGGAGATTTGTGAGCTCACGTGGAGAGGACAATCATTATTCATGGAAGTGTTCTCAACTAATATAGCTAAACCAGGAGAGACAGCCTTTCTTGGAGAAACTGTTGCTCCTCCCCTACGAGAGTTCACTAGAGAGGGACCCTCAACATCAAAGTGGACCACTGCAAGTAGCCCAACTCTAGCACCAAGATATTATCCTACACCAAAAGTGCGACCATAGATCACACCACAACAACGTTTCTCTCACTATGATAATCGGAGGGTAGGGGAGCCAACTCGGCCTCCCATAAATGCACCTCCTGAAATGCGGGTAACAAGATCTTTGGAGAGGGTTGGTGAGGCAGGTAATAGGGGACCCACACCAATTTGGGATGCATATGGACCATCTTACCAAAGAGAGGAACCACTGAGAGTGAGAGGCTGTAGGCCTGATGATGAGTATTCAAGACGAATAAGGCCATCAACTCTCTAGAACTTGGTAAAGAAGTACGAAGGGTCGAGAGATCCATATGACCATGTAGCAGCATTTAGGCAAGCAGTTCGAGCTGAGCAAGTGATTGACAAGCATACGCAAATTGAAGGATTTGGCCTCACTCTTGAGGGAAAGGCCCTTGCTTAGTTTCAGGCACTAGAGGCTTCAGACAAATCTTTTTTACGAGTTTTGGAAGAGAGATTCCTGGCTGCTTTTTCCTTGATGGGGATTGAGCATGACACAGTAGCAAACATCTACTCTTTCAAGCAAGGCGAGACTGAGAGTGTTAGAGACTGTCCCCCAGGGCATGTTATGAGGAGTACATTCCATGTTTTCTATTAACCTAAACAATGGATTTAGATTAGAATACCTTTGTAAATTCAAGTGGTCATAGCCTACTTTTAACGTATATGGGTCACTTCATATATATGTGATAGTATTGGTTATATCACCGTAATTACTTTGACATACATAGTATTGGCTATATAATCTTGATTAGTTTGATTTTATGTGGTTATTTGTATGTAAAAATTAATTAATTATTTTATTAATTGATTAACATAGTTAATGTAAATGTAGATCCTTGGGTTGGATAATGGAGCATTAGGAAAATTTTGGACTCACAAAGTGACCCTCTAAGGGCTTTCTCTCTCTTCCATGAATCAAGGAAAAGTGAAAAAGTAATGTTATAATATTGCTCCTCTCTCTTCTCTTTTTGAATCTTGTACATCTCAAAATATTAGTTCTATAATAGATTCACTTATTATTTTATTGATTATCCAAACTATACCAGACCTGCTCAGAACTCGAATATCTCAAAAACTATTTTTTTATTTGAGTTGGTTTTGAATATCTCAAAAGATATGACATTCTTAAATGCCTAGATTCCTTTAACTGAAGAAACAATCATTTCGTGATTCTAGAAGGATTTTATCTTAAGCTTTTCATAAAGCTTTTCCTTAATCCAATATTAATCTATACTTGAGGCCAAATTAATGGCTTTTTTCTATGCTTTTAGTTTATGTATTTCATGAATATTGATGATTCAATCCATTATGGATTATTGATCTAATTAGGGATCATTCTAATTATTTCTTAATGATAGCTTTATCCCTTAGAAAAATTGAGATTTATCAGTCTCATAGCAGCGAAGCTATGGCAAAATTTTTTATAAAAATTACACATAAAATAATTTCATTCAAAGCATGAAAAGAGGACTTCCTCCCATATTCTAGGAATTATCATCCTAGATTAATTGAAGATATTCATTATAATCATAGAGAAATTGATTTTTATATTATGCATAATTGATTTTCATGCATAGAGGTATGCATAATTGATTTTCATGCATAGAGGTATGCATAAAAGATTATTATTTTAATGTAAAAGTGTTACTTTTATCATATTTAAATTTCATGCATAGAGGTATGCATAAAAGATGATTATTTTATTATAAAAGTGTTACTTCTAGCATAAGTGAATTTCATGCATAGAGGTATGCATAAAAGATGATTATTTTATTATAAAAGTATTACTTCTAGCATAAGTGAATTTCATGCATAGAGGTATGCATAAAAGATGATTATTTTATTATAAAAGTGTTACTTTTAGCATAATTGAATTTCATGCATAGATGTATGCATAAAAGATGATTATTTTATTATAAAAGTGTTACTTTTATCACAATTGAATTTCATGCATAGAAGTATGCACAAGAGTTGATTATTTTATTATAAAAGTGTTACTTTTATCATATTTGGATTTCATGCATAGAGGTATGCATAAAAATTGATTATTTTATTATAAAAGTGTTACTTTTATCATATTTGGATTTCATGCATAGATGTATGCATAAAAATTGATTATTTTATTATAAAAGTGTGACTTTTATCATATTTGGATTTTATGCATAGAGGTATGCATAAAAGTTGATTATTTTATTATAAAAGTGTGACTTTTATCATATTTGAATTTCATGCATAGAGGTATGTATAAAAGTTGAATATTTTATTATAAAAGTGTGACTTTTATCATATTTGGATTTCATGCATAGAGGTATGCATAAAAGTTGATTATTTTATTCTAAAAGTGTACCTTTTATCATATTTGAATTTCATGCATAGAGGTATGCATAAAAGTTGATTATTTTATTATAAAAGTGTTACTTTTATCATATTGGATTTCATGTATAGAGGTATACATAAAAGATATTCTTTTTATACTAAAAGTGTGATTTTCATCATAAATGGATTTTATGCATAACTTAGGTGCATAAGAGAAATTCTTTTATTCTAAAAGTGTAATTCCTACCAAATTGAATTTATGCATAAGAAGATGCATAAAAGATTGTATAAGAACTCTCTTGTATTCTATAAAAAGATATGAAATGTGATAAGATGTGATAAGAGGTGTATGAGATGTGATAAGATGTGACAAGATGCGTATGATAAGAGGTGTATGAGATGTGAAAAGATGTGATAAGATGTGTATGAGATGTGATAAGATATGATAAGAGGTGTATGAGATGTGATAGAATGTATTAAGATGAGTTAGGATATGTTAAGATGTATATGGGATGTGTTAGGATGAGAATGGATGTAATATGGTTGTATGCGTGTGAAGTGGATGCATACATGTAGATGTGTATGTATGAATGTGAATGTGGATGTATGGACGTAGATACGGATGTGTATCTATGTATGTGAATGTGGATGTATAAATATGAATGTGGATGTGTGGATGTGAAAATGAAAGTGTGGATGTATGAATGTGGATGTGGATGTATGCATGTAGATGTATATGTATGTATGTGGATGTATGTGGATGTATAGATGTGGATGTGGATGTGGATGTATGCATGTAGATGTGTATGTATGTGGATGTAGATGTGGATGTATAGATGTGAATGGGAATGTGGATGTGGATGTATGAAAATGAACGTGGATGTGGATGTGGATGTATGGATGTGGATATGGATGTGTATGTATGAATGTGGATATGGGATGTGGATGTATAAATGAGGATGTGAAAATGGATGTATGCATGTAGATGTGGATGTATGGATGTGAATGTGAATATGTATGTGAATTAATGTGTCGTCGATATGAGGAAATGGATGAGAATGAGTACACATTGAATGGAATGTGAAATAAGTAATGTGGACTAAGGAGGGATAATGTGGAAAGACGAGAGTTCAATTTAGAAACTGTATTTTGTGACTGTTTGTAAATGACTGTTTTATGTCAAGAACGCTGGGGAAGCATTTTGACCGTCTTGTGGATTAAGGTCGTGAAGACCTAATTGTTAAAGTTGCAACTGCTGACGGAGAGTCAATGGAGGACGTCTCGCGTAGCAAGGTCTCGACCGAGGTCTTGACCAGCCTCGGTTTAAATGGTGAGCTTCCGGTAGCAAGGTCTCGACCGAGGTCTTGACCAGCCTCGATTTAAATGGTGAGCTTCCGGTACGGTGGATGAGGGACCAAGGAAGCGGCCTATGAGTGAAGCACTAGGTCACCTGCGAAGGATCCTAGAGGGTGCTAACCATACGGTGCTCGGGCTCTGGGTCGCCGAAGATACCCACACGTGCGTCGTGGAAGATATTGGAATAAAGAATAAGAATTGTTTTCTGAAATCGAGCATGGATCTGGTTGATTGACCTTGCTGGTCCTCAACGGATGAGTCCATGGCTCTTTTATATAAATCTATGGGTTGATCTTGCTGATCTTCCACGGAGATTCCATTCTATTATATATTACCGGTTACTATGAGCTAGGAACTATGGAAAAGGCCCCTGAGTGAACAGGTGGTGAGCGTTCTGGTTACCAATGATGCCATAAGTATATCGATGAATGAATGACTAGAAATAAGGATTTAACCAGAGACTTTGAGGATTGTCATCAGTGATATAATGGTTTCATTAAAGGATTGTTTTAAAGTTAGTTGATGCTAAGAAAAAGGCAATTTCATATTGGGTGTGTAAGTGGTGTGACTAGTTTTATGTTTGCATGAACTTCTGGCTAGGGAGCCTTGGAACTCTTTTCTTGACAAAACCTAACCAAATTCTTAATTGGATCCCATCACTACAGTGGTTGGGCGGTTGGCTAACCCATGGGACTGGATGGGGTTAGGCTGGACTGATAGATCCATAAATCGAGACTCAATTTCTATTTACGTAGATAAAGTAAATCCCGGATAGTAATTGTTCTATGGAACGGCTGTGCCTCTTAATGGGGAAAAAAGTGTTGATCCCAATGATCCAAGTGCAAGTATCTTCCTTGATCTGACCGAGTATCTTTATAGGTGCAGTTGGCGGATCAGCTTGATCAGTAATGGTCTTAACTACGTTAGAGTAAAGAGTTATCCTGGTGGAATCGCCCGTGCTTTCCGAGTGAAGGAAGTTTATCCGGGTTCGGTTTTGGAAAAATCGAACCTGGAAGTTTATCCGGGTTCGGTTTATCCGGGTGAAGGAAGTTTATCCGGGTTCGATTTTGGAAGTTTATCCGTCGGTTTTGGAAAACCCGACGGATTAGTCTCTTGTCCGGATATCCGTGGGCGAGGCCCGAGTGTGGGACCCCTGTCCCGCGCGAGAAGTGCTACTTCCGCTGCTAGTACCCCGAATCCGTTGCTCGGTGGGAACAGGGATCTTACACTTTCCAACCGGGAAACCCTTGGCCTTGAAAAGAAGGAATAGAACGTTGGAGGAAAACCATTGACAAGAACAGTCATAGCCATATCTATCTGCGAGAAGACGTATAAGATAAAATCACAAAATCTGCACACCATAGACAAGGACGACCGCAAGAGATAAGAGACATCAATAAGAAAAGAGTCCTCAAAATAGAGAGACGTGGGATGCAAGATTCATTGATAGACGCTTGATGAAAAAGCTAGATTGGTCATTTTGCTAAAAATAGCAAAATAATAAGAGACGCTTGACGAAAAAGCTAGATTTGGTGGTTTTCTAAAGACGCTTGACGAAGACGAAACCTGTGTGCTCACAAAGATGCTTGACGAAGACGAAACCTGTGTGCTCACACAAAGAACCTGTTTGCTTATTCAAAGAACTTGTTTGGCTGTTACAGATGCAGTTTGCTTGAACTGTCATAACTTTTGACTCACAAATCCGTTTGACAAACTTTTTTAATAGGATTCACCAGCATAATACAATCTACGCACCTGCATGTGGTTTTGGTTTTAAGGATGCGATCAAGAAACAACTCTAATTACAACAAGTTAAGCTATAAAATCATGTAAGCAACACATAATCAAAGAACAATCTTGTAAGACATCAAATTATAATCATGAATTTAACAAGAAGACATAGATGGCCAGGGTAGCATCTTTGAGAAATAGCTTTACTCTTTGGAATGTGGTTAATATTGTGTGCATTCCTACGCATTCCTCCACTTGATGGGCATCCTCAAATTGCTCCAAAACTTCATTTGGGCACACCCGAGAGTTGTGACCCTGAAATCCACATTGGCCATATACATGGTACAAGGAGTCAATTATTCTATGGCCATGTTGACTACACTACCTGCAAGTCACACAATCACTAGACCAATGCTTCTTGCTACTACCACAATGTTTGCATGCCCATGCCCTATGACCCATTACCCAAGTCTACTCTGCTTTACAGTGCAGAACACAACACATACTTTGCATCCGTATCTAGTCTAATTTGGTTGTCCATTGTTGCTTCTAGTTGAGACAATTTGGACACTCTTGTTAGTCTTGGACACTCTTGTTAGTCTTGCATCCGAAGTACTGGACATGATGTGTTTTGAACCAATCCATGCAAATCGCCCAAGAGAGGATTATGATGAGCTCCCTTTGCCTAGATCACATGCTATGGAGAGATCCTGAACCCCTCGATTCTAGTACCGACCATAAAAGAAGCAGGGGCATATGCTTTAGGTGGTAGTAATGGTGCAAATATACTAGGACTCTCTAACGGCCCTCTCATGATCAAGAGTGTACCTGGGGTGTGGAGGGGTGGCTAACATGGGTGTGTCTAGTTTTAGCATGATGGGATAGGGTGGCCAGTATGATAGGGTGGGATACCTGCTCTGCCTTTGGATTCAGCAAGCAAAATGCCTGATCTGCCTCTAGATTTCGTCAGCAAAATGCCCATTCCGCCTTTGGATTTCATCAAGAGAAATGTTTGATCTGCCTCCGGATTGAGCAAAGCGGAATTGATCCACTTTCAAATTTCATTCAAGAGGAATGCTTCTGCTTTCAGATTCATCAAGTGGAATGCTTCTGCTTTCGGATTCAGCCAACAGAATGCATGGAGTCAGCAAGCTGGATGGCCTCCCTTAGCATTCGGAGTTAGCAAGTCGTAGTGCCATTTGCACGGACACTTGATGACCTAGTCTCTCCTTTGGTTGGGTGGTCTACCATGCATGGGTTGTAGAGCAGTTCTGACTGGGCATGAAGAATGCTCAGACTACAACTTATGCACCCAACTAGCAGAATGGAGGGCCTCACATCTATTTCCTCCGACAATAGAAGAATAGATAGTAACCATTGAATCACCCTTGCCATTTCTTGCAAGGGTCTCCCGCAGAGACAGCAAGGACAATCACACTAAATAGGTAGTGGACGTCGCACAACCTCCTCTCACGGAACAAGCAAGACAAGAAAACACTCAGCTAGAGCAGACTCTGTGATGGAGGAGAATGAGAGCCCTCCTTACCTGCATCTTTGCGTCCCCCTTTTAGCTCGAGCTTCATCACGAACAGTGGGTTGCTAACATCGTGGGTCACCAATGTGTTATGCCTCAGTCCTAGAAGGGGAATGCTTGCAAAGAAACACAGAGAGAAAGAGAAGGGAGAGGAAGAGGATGGAGAAGAAAAGAAAGGTTCCATTCAAGCTGCTTGCTCATAGAGTCAATCTACATTCCCTCTGTTTATCGCCCAATGGGTGAATAAGACAAATGCATCAGAACCTGAGGTAGGTGGCACACCCGGCTTGATAGCTTGGGAGCACTCGGTGCGGCAAGGCGGCTGTGTCGGACTGCTGTTGCCAACAATATGGATTAGGCTTAATGTATAGACCTTAATGCATGCATTGAGATCTTTGTATGGATTAAGCTAAACACTCTTTTTTTCATAAATGTGTTATTAATCACTTTTTTTACATGTTATGTTTTTGAGAGACTTGAGTATCGTTCCATCTCTTGAAATACTCTCTAATATTTTTATTCTTCTTATTTATTTGCTTTGCACCCTTGGGTGTCAGGGTTTCAATTTTTCTATTCTCTTATGCATAGAGCATAATGCATAAGTTTTATGCATAGGTATTATGCGTAAGTCTTATGCATAAGGCTTATATATAGAGCTTATGCATAATAATTAAGCATGGAGATATGGGGAATTACTGTAGGCTATCTAGAATGTTGGTCAAGTCAAGTTAGGAGTGGTTATCCTACGGGTAGGTGGTTATATAATGCAGGGGGAGCCCTCGATCTTTTTACTATCCTTATCTTGTAAAAGAGAAGTTGTCTTTGGCTTTAATAGTAGGGAGCGTGTGGAAAGTCCTCAGAAGCTATCATCTCAAAGGGACACTATCCACCCTGCTTGTCCAAGTAGTATTCTAGAAGGTCTCAATAAAGTTCTAATATCACATGAGTAGTATAATAATTATAATCATTCTTATGTTATTTAAGTTTGGGCATACATAAGGTATACACATAATAGATTTTAATTCAAGCCTCATTTTTATAATGTAGACATGTAGGGGGATGATCCAGACTCGAGAAGCCCACACACCATCGTTCATTATCCATCCCTCATGATTCAGACATGAAGCGTCTCTCACAGTTGGCCGTTAATGTGTTGCATTGGTATAGGAGAGAGAGTGTGTGGAACATTTTTCCTCCACTCTTCCTTCCTTCATTTAGGCAAAATATGGACTCTCATTTTTTTCCCTTAAGGGTTTCCACACCTCCTCTCTCTAGAAACATGCGCTCATGGTGAAAGTTTTGCAAATCAACTAAAAAGTGAGCGGAGTTTGGACATTTGAAATCTGCTCTTCGAGACCTTTCCAATGATATATAGCATAATAAGTAATTTTGAATATTCAAGAAGTCCCCAAATTGGTGATGACATGGCATGCCACATCATCAAACCAATTTGGGGACTTCTTGAATAATCAAAATTTTTTATCATACTACATACCATTGGAAAGGTCTCGACGATGAGTAGATTCCAAATGTGTAATCTCCGCCAACGTTTGATTTGATTTGTAAAAATTCCACCATGAGCCCATTTCTCTAGAGAGAGGAGGTGTGGAAATCCTTAAGGGAAAAAAATGAGAGTCCATATTTCACCTAATGCTTCATGTGGAGGTTGCAACTAGGCCACTTAACTCTCGTGTGTGGCACCTAGTACATGACATTTTACCACGACCTCGTGAGATAGGATGTATGCCTCTTCTTATCACTAGGGGTCGTCGTTTTGGTGGGGTGGATGCAGGGGTTGTTTTGGGGGAGGTAATAGATCTACTTCCAAGTCCCCATCAAAGGATATGCCAGCATAGCAGGTGGTGGATCCAAATGCCATATTGAGTTCATAAACATTTGGGGCATTGATTAGAGAAATCAAGACAATACAAAGAAGCAATACATTCTAAGTGTATTAAAGATAAAGTTTCATGTGCCCCACTGTGACTTACAATTTAATGACCTTAGGATGTTGGATCATATGTGGATTCATGTGAGTCACAGGAAATCAGTTATTTCCAAGTCCATTATGTCACATAGCACGCATGCATCACCTTATAAATATTGAGTACAAAAACATTTGGAGCATTGATTAGAGAAATAAAGACTATACAAAGAAGCAATACATTCTAAGTGTATTAAAGATAAAGTTTCATGTGCCCCACCCTGACTTACAATTTAATGACCTTAGGATGTTGGATCATATGTGGAGTCATGTGAGTCACATGACTCATTTATTTCCAAGGCCATCAAGCGTGGTGGCATCAAGCTGCTACGAGAATCAGAAAAGGATTAGAAGAAGGAAAAAAAGATGTACTAGGCAAATCGTAATCTATTCAAGCAACAAAAAGAAGCAACACGAGTATGCATGCATAAAAGAGGGCTTCTCAAAGAATTAAATCTTCAATAAATTGTTCTTTTTTAATGTGTGTTTAACGTAGGAAAATTTGGTGGGCCATTATCCTTCTTATAAGGAGTACGACTTTGCTTATCACAATGGGATCTTGGCTACATTTGAATGGTTGCGAAAATAGGGTGTCACTTTGAACTATGAACCTATGCCCGCTTTAAGCTCATATTATTTTGGTTATACAAGCTTTGCGAAATTTATTTAGTTTGTGTTTTAACATTACTTAAACTTTTGTGATACAAGAAGGTGATGAAGAGGAAATAGACAAGCAGGATGAGAAGCAGGATGATGATGAGAGGAGGAGGAAGGGTAGAGACCGGCCTATTGTGTTTTATGTTGAGTAACTCCATACGTCATGTAGCTTGCCTGTTTTATGGCATTTTGGATGTAACTCATCTTTTTTGGCGTTTGGAATTTAATATAAATAATATTTTGGGAGTTACTATGTTTCGAATGTATTTTCATATGTCAATATATTTGTTTGTACTTGTCTTCAATATATGTCAATATATCTGTTTGTACTTGTCTTCAATATATTGAATTGAATTTCTTTTGGGATAGATCGGGGGCCAATGCCCCAATCTGCCCCCTTTTGTTTTCACAGTGCCGTTGAGCGGAAGAAATAGCGGCGTTAATGTATTTTATCAGTGCCGCTAAGTGGCAAAAATAGCAACATTGATTTTTTTTATCAGCACCATTGAATGACTGAAATAGCAATGTTGAAATTTTTTATGACACCACTAGAGCAATGTTTATAGCATGGAATATAGTGGCATTTATAATGTGGTATATAGTGGCGGTTATAGCATCAAAAAATAGTGATGCTTACGCCCCAACACTTTTCCACATCCTTTTATAAAAGCTACGCTATAACTATCGCTAACTCCTCTTTTTGTTGTAGTGTCTCGTGTGTAAATTGTTTGGTGAATTTTAGAATGGTCTAAGGGCTAATGTCTACATGTACATGCATAAAACATGAACATTGTGAATGGTAGAATGTCTTTAGGGACATTCTCCTAAGAACAATATGCTATACGGTGCCCCTCGAGCCATTCTAAAGCACGATGTGCTTACAAGAATGGCCCTAGGGGAATTATCTAGTCTCTTATGTCAACTATTGTTGGTGAATTTTAGAATGGTCTAAGGGCCAATCTCTACATGTACATTGTGAGATCCCCGTCCCCACTGCGCAATGGATTCTGGGTGCTAGCAGCGAAAGTAGCACTTCTTGCGCAGGGTAGGGTCCCACACTCGAAGCCTCGCCCACGGATATCCGGACAGCGAAAGTAGCACTTCTTGCGCGGGGTAGGGTCCCACACTCGAGGCCTCGCCCACGGATATCCATTCATACATTCACATCCACATTCATACATCCACATCCACATCCACATTCATACATCCACATCCACATCTATATTCATACATCCACATTCACATTCACATCCATACATCCATACCCGCATTCCACATTCATACATCCATATCCACATTCCACATTCATACATCTACATTCACATTCACATTCACATCCATACATCCATATCCACATTCCACATCCTCATTCACATTCACATACATACATATCCACATTCCATATCTACATCCATATTCCTATTCACACATCCACATTCACATTCACATACATCCACATTCACATCCATACATCCATATCCACATTCCACATCCTCATTCACATTCACATACATCCACATCCACATTTCATATCTACATCCATATCCCCATTCACACATCCACATTCACATTCACATACATCCACATTCACATACATCCACATTCACATCCATACATCCATATCCACATTCCACATCCTCATTCACATTCACATACATCCACATCCACATTCCATATCTACATCCATATCCATATTCACACATTCACATACATCCACATCCACATTCTATATCTACATCCATATCCACATTCACACATCCACATTCAGATTCACATACATCCACATTCACATTCACATTCACATCCATACATCCATATCCACATTCCACATCTACATCATTTCTTTCACATACATATAACTACATCCATTCTTTCACATACATATATATAACTACATCCATTCTTTCACATACATACATCTCCATCTATTCCTCGTTCATTTTCATCTATTTGATGCGTTACACATTCTCATATCTATTTATAGAATACAAGTGGAGAGACGGAAGACTCTCTACACTTGTAGCAAGAGTAGCATGATCCGCGTGTAGCTCAATCCAATGGGATTTGCATCCCTTTCGGAGCTAGGGATTCAACCCGTACTGGTGCACGGAAGCTTATCCCTTTCGGGAGAGAATGCTATGAACACCACTACCTTGACATAGACTTTACACACAAGCTCAATCTTGCCATAGCTCATTCACTCATCATCCCACTCATTCATGCATCCAATACAAGAAGACAAGAAGAAAGCTAAGCTAATGCATACACAAGCTCAAAGCATACTTCATTCTCAAGCACTTACTTTCCTAGCATGCACACAAGCCTTGAAGCTTGAAATAAACATGCATTCTCATTCACTACTCAAGCAATGCCTTGCCCATGGATAAGCTACAAGCTATGGAGAAGCTTAAGCTTGAATCCACTACCACACAAAGCCTAATAGAGAATCCACAAGCATCAACAAAGAAGCATGCACACTAGAGAATAGAGATAAGAAGAGAGAAAAATATCATCTCATTGCATTGAATTAGAAGAGCATTGCTCATACAATAGTGTAGATGGGGAGAGAGAAGAGATTGCACCTCTATGAACAAGAGGGAGAGCTAGTCTCAAGAGAGCTCAAGCATGAGTTTAGCCCAATGTGTCCATGAGCTCTCAAATGAGCCATTATTTATACTAAAACTCCTAAAACTCCCAAAACTTCCCATGTGGGATTATTCTCAAACCCACTCCCACACTCACCTACAACTTGGAACTCTTGTCACCTACAACTTGGAACTCTCTACAAGAGCCCTAAATAAGAATGTCAAGTCTCTTGTTTTCCTGCTTCCATCTTTGTGTTGCATCCTTGCATTGATCACCACTCGTCATGCAACATTCCCCCCTTCCTATTTTGTACACGTCCTCGAGCGCGTAGATGCCAAGGAAGAGTAGCATCTCTAGTGTGTACCTGCAAGCAAAACGATAGGTGGTTTGTGTGTTCTTTTTTTTCTTTTTTCTTTTTTTGAAAGCAAAAGTACTGATAGACAATAACAACAACAAGCAATTTTACTAAATAAGACATGGCAATAAACGTCCAATTAGATAGAGAAAGGAAACATTGAAGCAGTGTAGAGATTGAATAGGTTAGTTCCTCGGGGGGGTCACTCGTATAAATATGTAAGTATCACGTGGGTTCAACAGAAGGACATTTTAAATATTTAAAACTTACAGAAATATATTTACAGAGGGGATTTATTTATTGTATTTTTAAAAAAATTTACAGATTTGAATAGGAAAGGATACATTATATTCACTAAAAAATTCACAGATAAGGGACTTTTTAAATAGGCCTTGAACGCACGTGATATAGAGGATTTATATATAGTGACCCCCCCGAGGTTAGTTCAAGCCTTAATAATTACTACATGTAGCTAACTATAGTAAAGAATGTTTTATGCCAAATGTATTGTTCTTTTCTTAGAAGGCAAAAGACAACAGTTAATCGAGGGACTATCAAAGTAGTATACTGAGCCTATGCTAAGTCAAAGATGTCGGTTCAACATTAATAAATCTAACATAATTATGTAGTGGCAGACTCTTGATATTGCTTAGTGTTAAGGTTTCATATTTTAAGCACAACGGCGACCATCCTGGATTAGACAAGCATTTCTCTTGGTGCCTTTCTGTTCCTTTTTTTTTTTTTTTGAAAACAGGGCTCTCTTCAAGAGTATGTTTGCGCACCCGCGTTATGGCTATTCCTTACTACACAAGGCATTGGTCTGCCTCGCCTACCATGAATAACAAGGCAATAGGCCACAAACATATACACTTTTCTTTTATTTTTGTCATGCCAATTTTTGTTATGGAAGGTTTATTAGATTGTCTCCCTAAGCAATGTCCTAGTAAGGGCAAGATATCCACCACCACTGACGGTCCTATGATTAATTTAGTCTCTTTGTCCTAGGTCTGGAACTCTACCTTTAGCACAAAACACTAATTACTTTGTATTGCTAAACAGGTAAAAACAATTACGGTTAAACTTACACTATCAAGTCTAAAGCCACTAGAATGCTATCCCTACTCTAGACCAAAGGAGATGCATATTGCCATGCTTAGTGAAATTTATAAACAATCAAGCAACAAAAAAAAATACAGAAAACACTAGAGATTGGCATGAGTTCACCTGTTTCTTTTAAAGCACTGGTTGGTGAAGAATTGTTTGCACTTGATTATATGACTGTCAGTTGCGGTACTGAGCGGAAGATGTAGTTTGGTGCTTGTATCTATTTTATTCTGACAAAACAAACTAAATAGAAAGAAAATTAAAAAGACAAAAAATAAAAAACATTGGTGCTAAACATCGGATTTGGCCGAGGGGAAAAACCCAATGTCTTGCACTGGGGGTGGATGTATGTCTGCATTCTCAGGTGGGTGGACATCAATAGCTTCAGGATGTAAAGATAACCCAGATCGTAATCCTACCCATGGAGTAGATGGCAAGGGAAGAAGTGCATCTTCACTAACATATGGTATGGGAACAGTAGGAAGGCTAAAGAGGCACCTATGGTTTTGAAACCGTTCTAAAGGCTCACTCACATTGAGCCAAAACTGACATGTAGATTCATGGGGAAGAAGAACCTGCAAAATGGGAGGGGTTAGCAAACGAAGGGTGTCTTCATGCCATGTTTGAGCTCTTTCCTCTTCCGGGAGTCTTTGTTGGTTGGGTCCACATTGAGGCATCATTATTGCCCAGAGATTATGCCGTTGAGGTGTGACCCCCATGATCTGCTGCATCATACCACTGCCATAGCGACAGAAGTATGTGCGACACTGCCAACATATATGGGAAGCATTCCCTAATACCATATGAGCACAGTCGCGGTGGCAGTGTGGAAACGGATGATGTTGCTGGTAGTATAACTCCACAAATTGTCTTCCACAGCAATCCTCATCCACTGGGGCATAAAAATATCGGGAGTGCGTCTGAAAAGGTGCAATGCTATAGCCCTCTTGGATGGTCAGGGAGTGCTATCTAGGTCCAAAGATGGACTGCATGTGTCCAGCCAAGTCTCCATTTGGTTATTCTACACAACACATAAGGAAGTGTTCAGATTTTTTTATTTAATGCAAGTTGAACGAAGAATGCTAGTATGTACAGGCATGACGGAAATAGAGCTAATAGACTGAAAAGCTTTTGTAGCATGATAGCTCTTTCAAGAATGAGTTTGTTTTTGGATGTAACATTATGCAAATTGTTTGTGGGGTGTTGACGTATGGCACAGGTTCCTTTTTGTCGGACTCTTTTTGGTACCCCTTTCAGAGTATGTGCAAGAGATTGAAGTTTAGTCGGAGGTGAGATTTTAGCGGTAGGCATAGGAAATGCATTGGGACAAATAGGAAGAGGTGTGAATGGAGATGTTTGAACACTTGTGAGCTTTGGCAACCATATGGCAGCTGTGTTCTTGCCATCCTATTGGGCTTTCAAAATTTTCTTGGGTCTTCAGAGTGCCCAACTCTAACACCTATGCCTGTAGACTTATGGCTGGTAATGTAATTTGATTAGGGAAAGAGTAGAATACCGACGACATTCCAAATAGTTGGAGTTGTAGGAAGAACGCTCTTTCCTTGATAGTCAGGGAGTCTACTTGTGTAGGAGCCTAATTGAAAGTTGTCGGCTTTGTAAGACAAACTTTGACATTGCTTGTGTTTTGAGGAATAGACTCTGAACTTGATTCGGTTGCAATATCCTCCTTCTAATGTGTTGCCTCTAAGATAGAAGTGAGTAATGGTACCCACTTGCCTTTTTCTTCCCATGTCAGTTTGGAGTATCCCTTCCTGTTCGAGACCTTCTGATGATGTCTGATTGACGCGTCAGCTTGTGTTTCCACCTGAAATCTTTCAGGCTTGGTAAGGCATGGTTTCCAGTATTGATTTGGTTTCTGTAAGTGAGGTGGTATTGGCTGCTTTTGTTCTTGAGTAGATTTAGGAACATAATTATATTTTGCTGCAGTAGTCCCTGCATTCTTTTTTGGTAGCCACAAGGTAGTAGCACCCTCGTAGTAGCCTTGTGCTTGCAGAACCTTCTTTGGGATCCACCGTTGTTGAGTGGTCTTGTTGGAGGTGAAACTGTTGGTTTTGGTGAACCTCCTCTTTAGCTTTGTATTCCTTGGATGTTCCTTGTTGGCAGCATTGGGTCTTGCCTTGCGAGCTGCTTTAGGTAACCAAATTTGAATTCTAAGTACTTCCCCCCTTCCGTAGCCTTGTGCATATAAGAGAGATGTTGTCACATGCCATCCTTGAGTATTGTCATTGTCATTATTCACCCAAATCATTGGTTCTTTTGAGGTTGTCTCTATCATAGTGGTGATGGTCTCCACCTTTTGAAAAGATGGGAGTGCCAAAGCACTTGATCCTATAAGGCGAGTAGAATTTACCAACAAGGTGTATTGTCGTGAGTTCCAGTCTATACCGCATCTGGTGGTTCTAATCCATGATCTGCCTAGAACAACATCTACCACTGCTTGGGTCTTGTTAGCAACATAAAAAGTCACGTGCATAGATTGATCCTGAATGGACATATTAATACAGCACTTGCCTAGGGCTGGGGTTTCATCACCAGAGAAACTCTAGAAGTTCAATGATGCATTGGTGAGCAAAGGTTGGCCTAATGATGTCCACGCTTCATAAGACAAAACATTGCAGTCAGCTCCCGAATCTATAAGTGCAGACGCTGCAAAGATTGCTCTTTGAGTAGGGATCCTTACTTCAATATGAAAGGGATCTACAAAGTCTTCGTCATCATTCAAGTGGATGGCCATGATAGCTGCCTTGCGGCGCTCTCGTGCTAGTGCTACTCTAGCCTTAGCTTCTTCTTTTGCTTGACTTTGTAACAAAGCTTGAGCTTTTTTACGTGTCTGACTAGCAGTTTCTATTCCCAATCTCTTGTATGTCCCTCAACAATCTTTGTAAGCACAGTGCAAAGAGTCTTGTTTGTGCTCTCAGCTTGACCATTTACTTGCGAGGTGATAAGGCGCTGACCTCTTATGGATGACCATAAAGTCTTCCAAAATAAAGGTAATGACTTCATTGATAAAATGCACACCTTGGTCACAATCTCAATAGGTAAACCGTAGCGTGTAAACACATGTTCATATAAAAACTTTGCAGTGGTCCTAGCATCGTTTTTTACTGTGGCTTTTGCTTCTACCCACTTCGTAAGATAATCTGTGGTGGCTACAATGATATACTCAGCATGTGTATGGCATGCTGGTGATTTAATTGGTCCCACAAAATCAATTCCCCATTTGGCAAAAGCTCTAACTCCCATAATTGGTCTCAATGGCATGTCCTCATACTTGGTAGGAGGTTTGGCTCTTTGACATTGATCACATCGTTTGACATACTCTGTTGCATCATGAAAAAGTGTAGGCCACCATAGTCCTGAACATAGTATAAGTTTGGCAGTTGTTTCTCCACAGAAATGTCCACCCCCAACTCCTGAATGTGCATGAGTCAATACACTAAGGTAGTCACTCTCACAAACACAAGTCCGTAGGTTTCCATCTTTGCCCCTTTTGTACAGCTGGCCTTCAATAATCTGAAAACTTGCTGCTTCTACTTCTATGGCTCTCTTTCTATGCCTAGGCATCTTATCATCTGTATGACCCTGCGTCAAATACTTCACAATGTACGAACTCCAATTGGGTGTTGTTGAAATATAAAATAGAGTCACATGAGGAATGGGTTTCCTTTGTTGACAAATTTTACAATTCCGTACGTACTCTTCTGTGTCAACATGAAGGCCACCAATATCCTTCCCACAAAACTCTTTTAACCGTATCCTTTCTAGAGACATGTCTGCCTCCTAAGCTCACGTGGACATATGAGATAATCTCATCATATTGATCAGGGTCAAGGCATAGACGAAGTATTCCATCTTTTCCTAATTTATACAATCGTCCAGAAAGAAGCTTATAAGGAGCACAATGCTCTAAGGTCATTATCTTTTCATTGGTGGGACTAGTGGAGTTAACAAGTCCTGTCGTTAAAACTTGAATGATGGGTTCTGCCCATCTTGGTGCTGTCTCAACCAAGAATAAAGTAGCGTCAGGAATATCATCATCTATACCAATGGGTGCTTCTCCTAAAGTTTTCCTGGAAAGATGATCAGCCTGCTAATGCATTTTTCCTTTCTTTACTGCTACTTCAAATTCAAATTCAAGTAGAATAACAAACCAGCGTACAATCCCTCCGGGCGGTTGCACATGGCTTGTTCACAAGATAAAGCAAATCTTGATGATCTACAAAGAATGTAAATTTGTTGGCCAAAAGGTAATGCCGAAACTTCTTCACAGCATAGATCATAGCTAAGCCTTCTCCTTCCGTGGTGGTGTAATTCTTTTCAGCACTATCAACTAGCGGCTAGCATATGAGACTAGAAAGTCCATTTTGTTCTCGCCTGGTTGAGCTAAAATACAGCCAATTGCAAAAGCCGAAGCATCTATATGTACGTGGAATAAATTATCCCAATCCGGCGAGACCTGAGAATAGGTGTCGTCACTAATGCTTTCTTCAGCTTCTCAAAGGCTTCTTCACAATCCTCTGTCCATTCAAATACAACAAGGAGTGCGTACAATGGCCATGCTATTTCACCGTACATGTAGATAAATCTACGATAGTAGCCGCAATGACCCATGAAAACTTGTACCCCTTTTGAATTGTAAGGCCTAGGTAGCTCAACAATAACAGCTATCTTTTCCACATCCGTGGATATACCATAGTGACATGTTCTTTGACTTCCAGACTCCCAACACTTGTTTTACCACAAGCAATGCATATCCTCAAATGCGAATCCTGTGTATACCATGCTTTAACATATTTGCAATCCAACTTCCAAAGTCTGATACTCTGCTTCATTGTTGCTATGTGCATCCACCTTAACACCCTTCTTAAAAACAAGGCAAACTTGTGGATCATAAAGCACCAAACCTCTTGAGGCTGCATCATGGCTTTTTCTGTAGGAACCATAAAAATATAATAAGTGTGCATTCACCAACTCAGCCGCATCCTCAACTGGCTTCTTGATGGTCTCCTCCTTTATAAGAAGAGGACTCTCCTTATATGTCAATAGATTAGCTAAGGTAGCCCTGGTACTCTCTTTCACCAAGAATGAGAAAGTAAACTCCTGCAACTCAATCACCCACTTCATCATAGCCTTAGATAAATTTGTGCCATTTATCAACTCAGGCAAAAAAGTGTAGCTCGTCAAAAACACAAAGGGGCGAGGCAACAAGTAATGGTGGCGGAACTGCCTACATGCATACATCACGCTAACCATAACAAGTTCCACCTGTGATAACAACCTTTCTCTAGCAAGTTTTACTCTGCTAGCACAGTAGACTAGTTGCATATAATGTGATTCTTTCCTCTTCTATGACAACATAGCTCCAATTGCATCTACACCTACTGAAGGGTTGACATAAAATACATGTTCCCAGTTAGGCGCCTGCATTGTAGGAATAGCACCGAACACCAATCATCAATAAAATCTTTGACAAACTTGCCCAAAAAAGGAGATAATACCCAATTTGCCCTTTTTTAATAGTAGGATGGCCCATTCGTCAATCCAAAAGGAAGGACTTTGTAGCAGAAACACCCCCAAGGTGTAATGAAAGTCGTCTTGCGCTGATCTTCTTCTGCAATCTTTAACTGAAAATAACCTGAAAACCCATCATAAACACTGTATTTTTCATATCCAGCTACAGTATCCAAGATCTTATCCAAAAAAGGTAGGGGGTAAGGATCCTTTTTTGTAGCTGCATTCAAAGGCTTGAAATCCACACATATACGCCACCTGCCATCCTTCTTTGGACTCACCACTGTAGGACTTACCCACTCAACTGTGTCCACTTGTGTAATGAAACCTGCACTCAAGAGCTTATCAACTTCCTCTCTCAGGGCCTGCATTTGTTCTCGTCCCATCCTGCAAAGCTTCTGCCTAAGTGTTTTTACACCTTCTTTCAATTCAATCCTCAAATCTGGCCCTTTAAATCCTCGAATCTCCTTATAAGAGGTGATGAACAATTCTGGAAAATGAGACAGCATATTAACATATCTAACCTTTTCTCCACTCGAGAGATCCGGACAAAGCATTCCTTCAATTAGTTCCTACTTCTTCTTCACTTCTATCTTTGGCTGTAGTAACTCCTCGATCACTTCATATGACCCCAAAGTATCTTCTCCCTCAGCACCCACATCATGCACTTCTTTATCTTCATTACCTTGTTGCTCTGATATTAGGAAAGCCACATCTGCCTCTTCTTCACTAGAAGTAGTAGTCGATGAATCCATCTCTGATTCAGAAGTACTGGTGGTAGTTTCCTCTTCACTCGAATCCTGTGGCCTCTCCCACACATCATTCAAAGATCTCCTACTATGCATCTCAAAAGATTTTTTATTACCCCGCTTATTATGCAAAGAAATGTTCCCATACCTCCAGTCTTGTACTGCACCCACCACTCGCAACCAGGGTCGTCCAAAGAATAATTGGAAAAGCACCAAGACCCGCAGGCATCACATGAAAATCTACAATAGCTTTGACATTAAAAGCTTCAATTTCCAGCTCCTTTACCATACCAAGACATTTTACCTCTTGATGATTAGCCATCCTAATTCAAAAACCAGAAACCCCAGACATCCTCAAGCCTGACTGCTCCACACATGATTGAGTAATCACACAGATTTGAACTCCTCCATCTATATAGGCCTGACCAAGGTGCCTACCTTTACTCCACACCTCCACAATAGGGCAAATATCTAAAGATAGTACTTTGATTGACCTCTTCTCTGACTCCTTTTCCATTGGATTCACAAGTCCCTTCCATTGCCTTCTCAATTTTGGCACCATCTCCACCAACTACCCAAAGGGTGATGTTGGCCTTCCTATTCACCATATCAGATTTCAAGTCATAGCTGGTTTGCCCATCCCCCTCCAGTGGGAAGTCTGACACCTGGAACCTTCTACGAGGCTTCCGTTTCCTTTTGGCTTTCACATCTTCTCCTTCCTGTTGCTTCCCCTTCTTATGGCTGGGTCCAGCCACTCCCTTTCCTTCTCTTTCATCCGTTGTGCGCTTACCAATGGGCATCACATCCCCTTCTTCTCTTACTTGAACATTCTCCAGAGTGACAACATTCACGACCTTTGCTTTCCCCTTCTCCTCAGCTGAGATTCCACTGCTGGGACCTGCTTGATCCTTGATATCAATACCATAGTCGTTTGACCTGTCAGGTAACTGTGAAGGTAGTGGGTACATATCACCACCCATTCGCTCTGCTGAGGCTTATCATAATCTGTACTTAGATGACCAAGCTCACCACAATTCCATCATATAGGGATGAAACGACGACCCCTACCATGACCACATCCATACCCTGCTTGTCCATCTCCTCCTTCATGATTATTGCCTCTATCTCTACCACGTCCACCACATGTACTTCCCATTAAACTTAAGCTCAAATTCTTCATAAGATCAACCATCTGTTTCATATCCTATCGCAATCCCTCATCAGAACCTACAGGAACCATAGGTACTCCTTGACTAGCTTGTCCTTGACTAGCTTGTGGTACCACCTGCATAGATTGGGCTTCAGCGGGCTTCATCCTCTCGATCACTGCATTCATGGGTGTAGCCTCCACTCTACGAATCTCTGACTGTGCTACAACTGGAATCATCCCCAGCTGATTCATCCGTTGCAACTTCCAATCCTTTGATTTGGAAATCTCCATCGCATCCTCATAAGACCTAGGTTTCTTTAATTCCACCTTCCAGCGAATACTCCTCTTAAGCCCGGCTACAAACTTGTTTTTCTTCATGTCAGGGGGTACCTGGTCTTCCCCTAAAGCCCTACATAAAGTCTCCTAGAGCAAGGAGAATTTCTTCACATAATCATCAATTGATTCCAACTCACCCTGTGTTAGAGCTTGCACCTCATGCCAAACCTTGTCGGGGTCTTCTACCTTCTTCAACCTGTTTCTAAGTGCTGTCTTTAATCCATTTTCAGTCATATCAATACGTGGAACAGCAACCCTCAATGAATCCTCATAAGCTCTGTACCAGCAGGTCCTTGCATCCCCTTTCAAGCAGATGCTCAGTAGCCGCAACACCTGTACCGACTCATTGAAGTGGTTGCTTATGCATGCAACCTCCATTCTTTCAAGGAAGTCTGCCACATCTTCATTAGGACCACCAAAAAACTCTAGATAAAACATCATTTTAATCCCCAAACTTCACCTCAAATCCCAAGAAAAATACCTTCCCTAAAACCCTCAACTCCTAGGGCATACACACTTGTAAACTACCAGAGCTATTCCTTAGTGGGGGCACCAGAAAGCTATGAGGTGAAAAAAAAGAAAAAAGACCAGACCTCTATAGCTCTTAACCTCCCCAACTTTGATACAACAACTAAATAAAGGGGGCACCAACAACCAAAACAAAACACGACACAGAGATACCTCAAAACTCTGTATTCCACAAGATAATCAAAACCCCCACACTTATCCACGGTAATGCAAAAAAAAGTCCTTCTTTCACAATCCAGCTGACTCCACTCGGCTTCCTACATTCCCTTTATCTGCCCATGGCTCTCCTTTTGCAACACCTTCACAATCCAAAGCTTTTAAAAGAAAAAACCTTCAAACTCTCCCCTTCGCTACGAGCTTCAAGGTTCCATCTTGCGCTCCAGCCCCACCACGGAAACCAAAGCAACCTTTCCTTCCTGCCAGCTTGTTGTCCTGCAATGTTTAGCAACCCTCAAGGCTCTTCACTCACTCAAGCGTCTATAGTCGCCACCACCACCTACAGTTAGCTCAAGTAAAATCCAACCCAAGGATCTCTCTCTCTCTCTTCACTTTTGCTCTGCTCAGCCACCCGAGGGACCTTTCTCTACATCACACGGCAACCGCGACCTTCGTGCGCTTTGCCTTCGAGGCCTCTCCTCTACAGTATCACCAGCCACGCCTTCTATCTACTAGGCGGCTTCGAACTTCACACCTTTTCGCCAGCCTTCACTCGTTGCCCGCAAGCCTTTGCAGTATCACCAGAGAGCGACCCCTTATACAAGGCGGCAACACCTTCTTCTCACCTTTGTGGTTGCACGATCACCTGCCAGGCGACGACCTGCCTGTCTCTGCTCTCTCACCCAGAGCGACTCACCAAGCTCTCTAGCCTCTACTTCCCACTGTCGAGGCGACCACACGTAAGCTTTCTTCAGTAGAAGCCTTGTCCTCTATAGCTCACCCCAGTAGAAGCCCTCCGGCTCCTCACTAGCGTGTCCTTCACGATTCGCCTGTGGTGGCTGTGCAGCTAGCTACACAACAAGGCCTTCTTTTTCGTCTTGCGCTCCTGCCTCCAAAGGCGGCTCCTCCTTTCAAAAGGTGTCTCTCTCTCTTCTACCCGATGGCTCACACGAGGAAAAAAAACCCGTCCTTCTGCTTTGCACTCTCTAGAAAATCCTTGGTCTCCAGGTGGCAAAACCCGTGCATTCTCCTTGCCAGCCTTCTTGAAGGTCGTGCTGGTGAGACAAGCTGGCAAAAACCAAAGGAAGCGGCCAGCTGGCTCCTTTATTGCTTGCCACTTGGTGGTGTTTATATATATATATATATATATATATTTAAAAGGTGGTTCTATGCCACATTGCAGTGTCTATATGGCCTTTATCAAGATCTTTTGAAACACCGAAATCCACACAAATACCACATCTCATCACTATGGCTATTATGCCCGAACCCTCTGCGATGTGGAGACATACGGCCATTCCAAATCTGCACAGTACATCCAAACTCAAGCACAAGAGCAATTTATATTTAGCTGGCATCCCTTGTAGATTTCAATATTTATAGTCTAGATTGGGCTCTCTCCACATAACCAGCATATGTACATCTATTTCCACCAGAGGCACATCAAAACCCTATCATTGACACCCTCATGCTCTTCCACCTCTTATTTGCACACATCCAAGACACCTTCTTGACAAATAGAAAGCTCATACAATAAAAACTTTAAGTCTCAAGCAGATGCTTCAAAGAAAATTGCATGTACTAACTCACTGCAAAGCCATTCAGTCTGTACATTTGCCAGGGCATTCAAGGCAAAGTTTTATTGCATACCATGCATCCCATATGTACACGGACGCAAAACACCTTTACAGAATTTTGCCTGACACTTGTCAATCTCTTCTTTGATCTTTTTGGCAAAATTATCGTTATACGTGTAAGGACGCCTGGATAACCTTGAGTCTTGGTTGGCTGAGATCCTATAAGCATCAAGGAGCTTGGGTCTCCATTAAACTCATGAACTAGGCTTGGTCCGGTTGGGTTCTCAAAGTAGGGTTTGACAAGAGGATGCTCCACTTCGATGTAGCATGGTTGAGAGCTAACCATCTCCATACCTAATTCAGGATTCTCATATTCCACATATCTAAAGGAAGCTGTGCCAGGTGGAGGAGGTTGAGCTCCTAGCACCGGCCGTGCTTGCTCTTGAGCAACTAAGGTTCTCTCATGGTTCACAACTTGCTGTCTAGGTGCAGAGTTGGCTGCTTGTTCCCTTTGTATCCTTGCAATGTGATTGCAATCCGAAGTCACATGTGTGTAGTTCCACTACAGTCAGAGCCCTTCCCAGAGCTACGTTTATCATCCGAATGACTATCTTGGTTTCCCATGCCAGTCATGTTAAAGTTTTCATCGTAATCCATGGCATCCATGCAACACTCATTGAAGATGACATGCTTCTTTGCGTACAAGTGAGCGTGAAGCGTCTTGTTTCGTAAGCCTTCCAGGAAGATAGAAATTAATCTCCCTTGGCTTGACTTCTCATCGTCAGGGCATCGATTGATGTATTGCTTTAGCCTATTTACACAATCTCGCACAGATTCTTGATCTTTTTGCTTAAAAGCGTAAATTTGAGCTACCGCATTGTGCTTAATTCCCATTTTTGAAAATGCAACTATAAAGCTCTTTTCCAGCCCATCGAAAGATCGCTTTGCCTCAGGCTCTAAAGTCTGAAACCATGATAAAGACTTACTCTCTAGCGTCAAGTCAAATCCTTCGATTTGCGTATGCGTATTCGTGACTTGCTCCGCATGTATAGCTTGCTTAAAAGCTGCTATATGGTCATATGGGTCACCGGATCCGTCATACTTCTTGACAAGCTTTTGCAGCACAGATGGTCACTTTTCTAGAATATTCATCATCATGTCTCCTATATGAGTCTCCGCCTCTAACTCTAGGCTCTTCAAATGTCAGTTCACTTGGTCTATGGGGTTCTTTTGGAGGTACATATCCACTTGCTCGTGGTCTTTCTTCTCCCCTAGATTCTCTAATAGCCCCGGGTCTCCTCGTAGGATCAATCGTTGGAAAGACTGGTCCTTTAGTAATTGTTCGCATGGAAGGTGCTCGTCGAGCCACACTTGAGGTTCTAGCCCATGGTGGTGCTAGTATTTCTCCTCAAAAGGCAGATTCGTCTGGACGTGCCGTGTCTAAGGTAGACACCTCAGTGAAAAGGGGCCTTCCTTTCCATGTCATTTCCCTAACCTCTGGCCATTCAAGGGTTCTAAAGTCGTTCCCCCATCTATCATGAACATGCTTAGTGAAACCGTCTAGATGCTCTATAGTTATTGTATGCGTGACTGGAAGCTCTAAGCTCGGGTGCTTAGTGGTTGCATAGTAGGTTTCTACCACATCCCTATACACTTCTTTAATTGGGTCGTCCTGATAGATTTTAACTACTGGAATTTCTTTTACTATGTCCCATGGGTTTTTCTTGGTCTCTTTTTCTTTTCCCATTATTTCTCTATCCTCCCAATTCCGGTTAGAAAACAATTCTTCAAGTAAAGAAATGGGCGTACTAGGTCTACGCGATGTTCCTGGCACATTTGGGTCCGATGGAAGATCCTTTTTCTGCTTTAATTGTGCGCTAGGTTGAAGTACACAACCTTGGTCTAGGCAAATCGGTGGCGCAACGCTCTAGCGTTGTCTTATCATATTGGGTCAAGTTTCATTATTCGTGTGTCCTTCGAAGTCAACTAGAGGTGGTTTGGAACCACGCAAGTGCCGAGTCTCTACTAGACATCAATAGACTCATAGACAAGGCCTCATAAAGGGCCAAGGGTAGGTAACCACTCTAAGAAAATTTATCTACTAACAAGGGTTGGTGTGTGTATGCCATAAGCTAGGCCAAAGGCCAAGGGCTAGTAGGTACTCTAAGATAATTTACCTACTGACAAGGGTTTTGTTTTTGCCATAAGCTAGGCCATGGAGTAAAATGATTTGAGATGATGCTCATGTGGTAGACAAGTGTACAAATGTTAAAACTTATTTCCTTCTCAATGCATGGGGAGAGAGCAATAACACAAGCAACATGAAACGTGCCTCCATGGTAAAAAATAAGATGCCTCCATGAATATATGTGTGGGTGGGTAGCGTTTACTCCTCCTATATAAATCTAAAATTATAGAAAATGGGGCAAATGTTTTTCAAAAAATGCCCTGAAATGTCCAACATTGGACGAATATTTTCTAAAACCCTTTTCTCGCAGGGCATATGCTTTCCCTCTCTCTACTTCTCTCTTGTTGTCGTTTATTTTATTGTTTCTATTTCTCTCTCCTAGCTTAGTTTTTAAGTACTATTTATCTTTTTGTTTTAAAAAGATATTTTTGGATATGTGTCAAACCTAGGTATTTAATTCACACTAGAAAAGCTGAAGAAGAAAAAATAAAGAACAGAGACATGGGGAGGAACAAAAGGATAAGGAAGCCACACTCAAGTATGAGACCAATGCTGTCGAGAAGAAGCTGATTGAGAGTTCCAGCAAAGACTCAACTGGGAGGCTATGCAACTCCATCATCAGCAGATGGTGGCACTGATTCTGGCATCCCTCCCCAAGATGGCTCCAAATACCTCGTCCTCCACCGCCCCTACCACCATTGTTATACGAACTTATCCAAGTATGATGGTAAGTGTGATAATGTTACTATTACTCAATTCTTTCATCAATTTGAAGCACATTTTCCTTAAGCTTAGCTAAACTTATAGATTCACCCTACTATCTCACAGTGCATAAACTTGCATTCTCACAGTTTGCACCTTCGCACTTGTAGACTCGTACGTTGTTATTCTTCACACCACTAACACACTTCTCATTGAATATAACACTCACACACACTAATTTTCACAAAAAAAAAGTAAGAAGAAGAAGAAGAAGAAAGAAGAAAAAAAGACCAGCTGAAAGACTGCCCGCCGCCGCCGTCGACTCCTGCCATGTCAAGGGGACAAGGAAGTCAACGTCTGAGAGTGCAATGAAACCCATTATAGATGGTTAAAATTGTGAGATGGGTCAAACCATCGTGAAGTAATTGAGCCGTGAGATGGGGAAAACCGTGAAATGGTTAAAACCGTGAAAAGGGTTAGCCGCCGTTGTGAGACAGTTAATTTGTGAGATGGGTTGAAACCGTAATGTATGAATATGGATGTGAAAATGGATGTATCGATGTGGATGTATGAATGTGGATGTGAAAATGGATGTATGGATGTAGATGTGAATGTGGATGTATGAATGTGGATGTGTATGTGGAATAATGAATGCATAAATGTATGTGAATGGATATGAAGTCGATATGAGCGAATGGATGAGATGAGATGTCATGTGAATCACAATGTAAATGAATAATATAAGATGTGAACGAATGAGATGTAATGAGAAATGGATGTGATGAGACGTAATGTAAATTAAGAAGAAAGATAGGAATGGATGTTATGTGAAGTGAATGAATCTGATGTGATGGGATGGAAAATGATGTATCTCCTCAAGAATGGATATACATATGATTTGGAATTGGGTTAAGTAATATGGATTGATGTGGAACAATCTACTGAAATATGTGAGTTCATTATAGAAACTGTATTTGTGACCTGTTTGTAAATGACTATCTTATGTCAAGAATGTTGGGGAAGCATTTTGACCGTCTTGTGATTAAGGTCCTCGAGACCTAACTGATAAAGTTTCAACTTCTAACGAAATGGAGTACATCTCGCGTAGCAAGGTCGGCCGAGGTCGTCTTGACCAGCCTCGATCAATTTAAATAGTGAGCTTCCGGTACGGTGGATGAGGGACCAAGGAAGCGGCCTATGAGTGAAGCGCTAGGTGACGTGCGAAGGATCCTAGAGGGTGCTGACCATATGGTGCTCGAGCTCTGGGTCGCCAAAGATACCCACATGTGCGTCGTGGAAGATATTGGGTAAGAGTTGTTTTCTGAAACCGGGCATGGATCTGGTTGATTGACCTTGCTGGTCCTCAACGGATGAGTCGATGGCTCTTGTATATGGATCTGTTGGTTGATCTTGCTGATCTTCAACGGAGATTCCATCTTGATTTTTATAAGTAATTATATGGCCGAGTACTATGAGCTAGGAACTATTGAAAAGGCCCCTGAGTGGACAGGTGGTGAGCATTCTGGTTGCCAATGATGCCATAGATACTCTGATGAAGGAATGATTGGAAATTAAGATTCAACCGTATATTTTGGAGGATTGTGATCAGTGATACTTTGGTTTCATTAAATGATTGTTTTAAAGATGACCGAATCTGTGAAAAAGGCAATTTTATATTGGGTGTGTAAGTGGTGTGACTAGTTTTATGTTTGCATGAACATCCGGCTAGGGGTCCTGGGAACTCTTTTCCCTGGTACCCGGGACAAAACCTAACCAAATTCCTAATTGGATCCCATCACTACACTGGTTGGGCGGTTGGCTAACCCATGGGATTGGATGGGGTTAGGCTGGACTGATGGATCCGTAAAATGAGACTCCTTTCTGTTATTATGATACATGAAGTAAATCCTGGATAGTAATTGTTCTATGGATAGGAATCAATGGCTGTGCCTCTTAATGGAAAAAAAAGCGTTGATCTCTATGATCCAAGTTTCTTCCTTGATCTAGCCGAGTATCTTTATAGGTGCGGTCAGATCACTTTGGTCAGTAATGATCTTGACTACGTTAGAGTAAAATCTTATCCTGGAGGAATCGCCTGTGCCTTCCGGGCAAGAGAAGTTTTTTCGAGTTTACATGAAATACATTATGAACTTTGAGATGAGGAGGCAGAAGAAGCTCGTAGGCTAAGTCACCTACTTTCTTTGTAATCAGATATAGCCCACAATATCTGGGGGATAACTTCTTGTACTTCCCAAGAGATAAAGAACTTCTTTTGGGCCATACTCGAATGAAGACCATATCTGCTTCTTTGAATTCTCTATCTGTCCTCTTCTTATCTGCATATTGCTTCTATCTATCTTGGTGGGTAGCTTTTATATCTTTACGAATTGACTGCATCTGCTGCTCCATGTTGTCAAGCATCTGTCTGGACATCTCGTCCCTAATCAATGGGTCGGACTAATTTAATGGAGTTAAGCAATCTTGTCCATACAAAGCTTCAAAAATGGCTCATCCCAATACTTCGGTGATAAGAAGCATTGTAGGCGAACTCGACTAGGCGCAGATAACTTAGCCATTTCTTGGGTTTGGTAGAATGGCCTAGGGTGATTCTTACAAGCACATTGTGCTAGTAGAATGGCCCTAGGGCCATTCTTACAAGCACATTGTGTAGGTAGAATGGCTCTAGGGACATTCTATAGCAAAATGTTCTTACAAGAATGGCTCTAATGTCATTCTACCATTCACAATGTTTGTGTTATGCATGTATGTAAGATTCCTCTCCCAGCCTCTCAGGATGTCCAGTATCTTCCCTTGTAATCAAATCCCTCTTCAGAAATATAAAAGATCTCATTTCTACTAGTTTTGGCCTAGAGAGAGAAAATGTTCTAGAAAGAGAATATTCAGATTTTAAATATTTTTGGGTAGAAAAATACCTCATCTTATTAAAATAAGTTCCCCTGAAATAGAAGTTCAAAAAGATTTTCAGAAGGTGTATTAGAAATTAAGTATAACCTGTTCAAGAGGAGGCATTATCCTAGGTGAACATTTTTTTGAAATTTTAAATTAAGGTTCCTATGGACCAATAAGATTCATCCAAATGTACGGAAGAGATAAATAGAAGAATAAAAGAAAAATCCCCCAAAAATGAGTAAATACTCACATAAGATAAAGAGCTGACTAAGGACAAGGTTAATAGTTAAAAAAGAGAGATATTTAGGTGAAATGATGCATTTTTGACACCTCAGTATGGGGGAATCTCCCAGATGAAGGAGACGCCTATTTCACATTCTTGAATAAGTTTTAAACTCCCAAATATTGAGATATTTTCATTTCTCCTCTCTCTTGTTTCAACAACTAGATCCCAAAAAGTGAGGAAAACTAACCTAAAAATGGTCCAAAATTGACCAAACTGATCTGAAAAATTCTAGAATCAATTTGCTTGGTTAGAGGCTCACTTTTTCCTATAAATAGAAGCCTTCCCCTTTGTTGAAACTCAATAGTGTTTTGCACTCTTACCCTACCTCTCCCAAGTGCCAGAAATAGTGAATTTTACTCATAATTCATTAGTTTTTGACCTTCCCTCTTCCAAAAGATTGGTGGCCACTCTTGTTTCAAACAAGAGTTGAACCCTCAAACCATCAAGCCAAAGGAAAGCTCTCAAATTATCTATGTAAGTTGGAGATTCTTCTCTTTTCTATTCTTTTTTATGGTTTTTTATGATTTTTATCTTCTCTAAATTAAAAATGATGTTATGCCTCATTGCAAAAATGCATCCCCCTCTCTTCTCTAGTAAATCCAACCATTATTCATCCTAGGTGAATGATTAATGAATAAAATCAAGTTTTTCATAATGTTTCTCTTAAATAAGTAGAAAAATGTTACTTTAGAATGATTTTAGAAGAGTCTTTTAAAATGTTATTTTAAAAGAGTAATCCTTATGATTTCTATATTCTAAAGTGTCATTTTCATCCATAGAAGATGCATAAAATATTATTATTTTTATTATAAAAGTGGTACTTTTATCATATTTGATTTTCATGCATAAAAGTATGCATAAAAGATTATTTTTTTAAATAAAAGTGTTACTTTTATCATATTTGATTTTCTTGCATAGAAGTATGCATAAAAGATTATTTTTTTATTACAAAAGTGTTACTTTTATCATATTTGATTTTCATGCATAAAAGTATGCATAAAAGATTATTTTTATTTTATAAAAGTGTTACTTTCATCATAAATGTTTTTATGCATAAATTAGATGCATAAAAGAAATTCTTTTATATTAAAAGAGTGATTTTTATGATAAATGATTGTATGCATAATCATATGCATAAAAGATATTTTTTATATTAAAAGAGTGATTTTCATCATAAATGATTGTATGCATAAACATATGCATAAAAGATATTTCTATATATTAAAAGTGTGATTTTCATCATAAATGGTTTTATGCATAAATAGGATGCATAAGAAAAATTCTTTTATTCTAAAAGTGTAATTCCTACTAAATTGGATTTATGCATGGAAAGATGCATAAAGAATTTATTTTAACCCAAAAGAGTTATTCTCATCAATTTTGATTTTATGCATAGAAAGATGCATAAAGAAATCTATTTTTAGTTCAAAAGAGTTATTTTTGTCAATTTTGATTTTATGCATAGGAAGATGCATAAAAGATTGATTTTTTAATTCAAAAGTGTCATTCTCATTTAAAATGATTTATGCATAGGAAGATGCATAGAAGATTGATTTTTATTTCGAAAGTGTTAGTCTCCTTAAAATGGAATTTATGCATAAATAGATGCGTAAAGAAATCTTATATCAAAAATAAGAATTCTCTTGTATTCTATAAATAGATACGAGGATGTGAAACGAATCAAATAGATGAAAATGAACAAGGAATAGATGGAGACGTATGTATATGAAAGAATGGATGTAGTTATATGTATGTGAAAGAAATGATGTAGATGTGGAATGTGGATATGGATATGGATGTATGGATATGAATTGTGAATGTGAATGTGGATGTATGTGACTGTGAATGTGGATGTGTGAATGTGGATATGGATGTAGATATGAAATGTGGATGTGGATGTATTTGAATGTGAATGAGGATGTGTGAATGTGGATATGGAATGTGGATGTGGATGTATGTGAATGTGAATGAGGATGTGGAATGTGGATATGGATGTATGGATGTGAATGTGAATGTGAATGTGGATGTATGTGAATGTGAATGTGGATGTGTGAATGGGAATATGGATGTAGATATGAAATGTGGATGTGGATGTATGTGAATGTGAATGAGGATGTGGAATGTGGATATGGATGTATGGATGTGAATGTGAATATGGATGTGGATGTATGAATGTGGAATGTGGATATGGATGTATGAATCTGGAATGTGGATATGGATGTATGAATGTGGAATGTGAATGTGGATGTATAAATGTCGATGTATGAATGTAGATGTGGATGTGGATGTATGAATGTGGATGTGGATGTGGATGTATGAATGTGGATGTAAAAATGGATGTATGGATGTAGATGTGAATGTGGATTTGTGTGTGGAATAATGAATACAAATATGAATGTGAATGGATATGAGCGAATGGATGAGATGAGTTGTCATGTGAATCAGAATGTGAATGAATATTATAAGATCTGAACGAATGAGATATAATGAGATATGGATGTGATGAGACGTAATGTAAATTAAGAAAGATAGGAATGGATGTTATGTGAAGTGAATGAATCTGATGTGATGGGATGGAAAATGATGTATCTGGTCAAGAATGGATATACATATGATTTGGAATTGGATTAAGTAATATGGATTGATGTGGAATAATGTGGAAAGATGAGAGTTCAATATAAAAACTGTATTTGTGACCTGTTTGTAAATGACTGTTTTATGTCAAGAATGTTGGGAAAGCATTTTGACCATCTTGTGATTAAGGTCGTGGAGACCTAATTGATAAAGTTGCAACTGTTGATGGAGAGTCAATGGAGGACGTCTCGCGTAGCAAGGTCGGCCGAGGTCTTGACTAGCCTCAATTCGATTTAAATGGTTAGCTTCTAGTACGGTGGATGAGGGACCAAGGAAACAGCCTATGAGTGAAGTGCTAGGTGACCTGCGAAGGATCCTAGAGGGTGCTGACCATACAGTGCTCGGGCTCTGAGTCACCAAAGATACCCACACGTGCGTTGTGGAAGATATTGGAACAAGAAGTAAGAGTTATTTTCTGAAATCGGGCATGGATCTGGTTGATTGACCTTGCTGGTCCTCAACGGATGAGTCCATGGCGTTTTTATATGGATCTCTTGGTTGATCTTGCTGATCTTCAACGAAGATTCCATCCTGATTTTTATAAGTGATTATATTGCCTGGTACTATGAGCTAGGAACTGTTGAAAAGACCCCTGAGTGAACAGGTGGTGAGCGTTCTGATTGCCAATGATGCCATAAGTACACCGATGAAGGATTGATTGAAAATAAGGATTCAACTAGAGATTTTGAGGATTGTGATAAGTGACACAATGGTTTCATTAAAGGATTGTTTTAAAGATAGGTGATGCTGAGAAAAAGGCAATTTCATATTGGGTGTGTAAGTGGTGTGACTAGTTTATGTTTGCATGAACATCCGGCTAGGGGGCCTGGGAACTCTTTTACCTGGTACCCGGGACAAAACCTAACCAAATTCTAAATTACATCCCATCAATACAGTGGTTGGGCGGTTGGCTAACCCATGGGACTGGTGGATGGGGTTAGGCTCGACTGATGGATCCGTAAATCGAGACTCAATTTCTGTTTAGTTCAATAGATGAAGTAAATCCCGGATAAAAATTGTTCTATGGAAAAGAATCAACGACTGTACCTCTCAATGAGGAAAAAAGCGTTGGCCTCTATGATCCAAGTGCAATCTCTCCCTTGATTTGACTATAGAACTTACGACTTCGGTCAGATCAGTTCAGTTAGTTAAGGCTTTTGACTACGTTAGGGAAAAATTATCCTGGTGGAATCGCACGTGCTTTCCGGGCAAAGGAAGTTTTTCCGGGTTCGGTTTTGGAAAAACCGATCGATTAGTCTCTTATCCTAATATTCGTGGGCGAGGCCCCGAGTGTGGGACCCTGTCCCGCGCAAGAAGTGCTACTTCCGCTGCTAGCACCCAGAATCCATTGCGTGGTGGGGACGGGGATCTCACAGTTGGTATCAAAGCTATTTGGCTAATGAGGATCAACCGAGAAGCCAAATAGGTCAAAATTTTATCAAGAGGCACTAAAAGGTTGTAATTGTGTGATAAAATTCATACAATTTGTTATTCAAACTGAAAATTGTAAATTGGTAATTGGGTCTTCAGAGACGGAAGTACGGCATTGGTATGGAATCCCTGACTTGCTTGAGGCCTAGACATGATGGTATTTACCTTATAGTTCCAAGAACCATGACTACCCGTATATATCGAGGGTATAACTGCAGCTCTTTATTGGTAGTATATACGAGTAAATCTAAGACTTGAAATTATAAACATTAATGCTTTCCAGATGATGAATTTGAATGTGGTTGATATGATTTTTAAATTCTGGTTGAGAACTAATGAGTTGATTTGGATTCTGATTGAAAAAATGATGATTCCTGAAATTTAGTTGAAATGTAATAAGCCGAGCAAAACCACAATGAGGATGAATGGGACAAGTCCCTGTGATGATGTTCTTAACTCGAATGACGTTAATGACGTCAACCAATCACTATGAGATTAATGAATCGTACTGGCAGATTGTTACTGATCAGTGGATCAAGTTAAGGGTTGATAAATTAAAAATCTGAAAAATTGAAATCCCCATGGAAGATTGTTCAGATAGAAACACCATATTAGTGAATTTGGAAATTTTCCAATTCCCATTTTTGAATACTTAGAAAAGGGGACATGGATAACATGTTTGTAAGTTTCTCAAAACCCTATCATATGACCTATCGTTGGAAAGCGCTTGAAAAATGGAATCTAAAGAGCTATAAAGCGCTCATTTTGGATTAGTGGTGTTCAAGTTATGGTTAATCCAAACTTTTGACCACGTGTCCCAAACTTGTGGGAAATTCCCATATTCCCCAATATGGTGTAATGCGTTCTATATGAGTATCTTTATCCCTTGATTCTGTGGGGAGCCGACCTATTTAGAGAACCCCGGAATCAGTTGAATCAAAATTCGGATTGAATCATAAATAAAGAGACTTAACAAGAATTTTCGTATTGATAGGAACATGGACCGAGGTCGTCGTGGTAGAAATGTTAACCCCCAACTCAATAAAGAAGAGCTTCACCTGGATGTTCGTAAAACTCTTCATAGTTCGCAGCCTGGACCTTTCAAGGGTGAAGACGAAAACTTGGGCGAGACTGTGGAGAAGTGGATCGAATCAATGTGGAAGAATACTTCGATGTAAATGGTTACAATGAGAAGAGAAAAAATGGCTCTTGCAAGGCTGAAGATAGTGGAGACAGCTAGAGTGGCGTGGAGAAACCACTGCGAGACAAACCGTCTCGACCGAAGAAATACCCAAACCTGGACCGATCTCAAGGCTTACCTCATAAAGAGATTTTGTCCCCCAGGCTTTCTTGAAATTAAGATGAACGAGTTCTTGGAACTAAGGCAAGAAACCCGAAAAATTGAAGAGTACCATCAGGCTTTTGCCCTTCTCCCTAAATATTCTCCTCAATTGGATGAAAGCAGCTGATGGCCAGGTTCATTCGGGGAATGAACGAGCCATTGGATACTTTAGTCAAGTGCCAAACCTATCTCAATGGCCGAAGTAGTAAGAATGGTGAAGGATTTCGCCAAAGCCTTTGATGTCAAAGTCCCGCCAAATCCAACACCATCACCTTTCAAAAGGTTTTTATTCCCAGAAGGTGATTCCAACCTTCCTCTGCCTAAGAGATATCAGGGTCAAACCCACGATATGGGAAGTTCCAGAATGGAAGAAATGTCCTTTTCCCGAAACTCAATCCCCTGGATTTCAACTTCAGAAGTTTCACCCTTGAACATGAGAGTGAAATGTTATAACTGTCAAGGGTTTGGACATCGCAGCATGGATTGCCCAACTCCTTTTGGATCAAGGTTTTCAGGGCAAGAAAATCAAGGATCAAGATTCTAGACTCCATGGAGACCCTTCCGTCCAGAGTAATCACGGTTCTATCGGCCAAAATAAGGGAAATCCTAGAGGTAGACCCTCTATCCAACCTGCAGTTTCAACCCAAAGTAATGCAAGACCTCCATTTCAGAATAGGGGAAGTCAAAGAGAGTTGTTACCAAATCGGCCGTCCACCTCCAAGGCAGTAACGCTGGAAGTGATTGAAGAAGAAGATGAAGATGAAAGAGATCATACTCCACCTGCGAGATGAGGACATCTCGCATTTTTTAAGTGGGGTAGAATGTAAGATTCCTCCCCCAGCCTCTCAAGATGTCCAGTATCTTCCCCTGTAATGAAATCCCTCTTCAGAAATTAAAAGATCTTGTTTCTATGTGGCCTAGAGAGAGAAAATATTCTAGAAAGAGAATATTCATATTTTAAATATTTTTGGATAGAAAAATACCTCATCTTATTAAAATAAGTTTCCCTAAAATAGAAGTTCAAAAAGATTTTCAGAAGGTGCATTAGAAATTAAGTATAATCTGTTCATCAAGAGGCATTATCCTAGGTGAAGATTTTTTCGAAATTTTAAATTAAGGTTCCTATGGACCAATAACATTAATCCAACTGTAGGGAAGAGATAAATAGAAGAATAAAAGAAAAATTTTTCAAAAATGAGTAAATACTCACATAAGATGAAGAGTTGACTAAGGACAAGGTTAATAGTTAAAAAAGAGAGATATTTAGGTGAAATGATGCATTTTTGACACCTCAGTATGGGGGAATTCTCCTCATGAAGGAGGTGCCTATTTCACATGCTTGAATGAGTTTTAAACTCCCAAATAATGAGATATTTTTATCTCTCCTCTCTCAACTAGATGCAAAAAGTGAGCAAAACTGACCTAAAAATGGTCAAACTGATCTGCAAAAAGTGAGCTTCTAATTAAGCAAACTGATCAGTTTGGTCAAAAATTGACCAAACTGATCTGGAAAATTCTAGAATCAGTTTGCTTAATTAGAAGCTCACTTTTTCCTATAAATAGAAGCCCTCCCCTTTGTTGAAACTCAATAGTGTTTTGCACTTTACCCTGCCTCTCCCAAGTGCCAACAAAAACAGTGAATTTTACTCATAATTCATTAGTTTTTGACCTTCCCTCTTCCAAAAGATTGATGGCCACTCTTGTCTCAAACAAGAGTTGAACCCTCAAACCATCAAGCCAAAGGAAAGCTCTCAAATTATCTATGTAAGTTGGAGATTCTTCTCTTTCCCATTCATTTTATGTTTTTTTTTAAATGATTTTTGTCTTCTCTACATTGTAAATGATGTTATGCCTCATTGCAAAAGGCATTCCCCTCTCTTCTCTAGTAAATCCAACCATTCTTTATCTTAGGTGAATGATTAATGAATAAAATCAAGTTTTTCATAATGTACTTTAGAATGATTTAAATACTCTTGATGCGTTTCTAATTGATTTTAGAGACTTAAAATTGAAAAATGGTCAGCCATACAAAGGAGGTTATGGTGAAATTTTTCAAAAATTTGGAAATAAGTATTATCTTTCATTATTCTAAAAGAGTAATCCTTATGATTTCTATATTCTAAAGTGTCATTTTCATGCATAGAAGATGCATTTTGATTATTTGTATAAAAGAAATTTAGTTTTATTATAAAAGTATTACTTTTATTATTATTGATTTTTATGCATTAAAGATTATTTTTTTATTATAAAAGTGTTACTTTTATCATATTTGATTTTCATGTATAAAAGTATGCATAAAAGATTTTTCTTAAAAAAATAAAAGTGTTACTTTTATCATATTTGATTTTCATGCATAGAAGTATACATAAAAGATTATTTTTTTATTATATATAAAAGTGTTACTTTTATCATATTTGATTTTCATGCATAAAAGTATGCATAAAAGATTATTTTTTTAATTATAAAAGTGTTACTTTTATCATATTTGATTTTCATGCATAGAAATATGCATAAAAGATTATTTTTTTATTATAAAAGTGTTATTTTTATCATATTTGATTTTCATGCATAAAAGTATGCATAAAAGATTATTATTTTTATTATAAAAGTGTTACTTTTATCATATTTGATTTTCATACATAAAAGTATGCATAAAAGATTATTTTTATCTTATAAAAGTGTTACTTTCATCATAAATGATTTTATGCATAAATTAGATGCATAAAAGAAATTCTTTTATAGTAAAAGAGTGATTTTTATGATAAATGATTATATGCATAATCATATGCATAAAAGATATTTTTTATATTAAAAGAGTTATTTTCATCATAAATGATTGTATGCATAAACATATGCATAAAAGATATTTTTTTATATTAAAAGTGTGATTTGCACCATAAATGATTTTATGCATAAATAGGATGCATAAGAAAAATTCTTTTATTCTAAAAGTGTAATTCCTACTAAATTGGATTTATGCATGGAAAGATGCATAAAGAATTTATTTTAACCCAAAAGAGTTATTCTCATCAATTTTGATTTTATGCAAGAAAGATGCATAAAGAAATCTATTTTTAGTTCAAAAGAGTTATTTTCATCAATTTTGATTTTATGCATAAGAAGATGTATAAAAGATTGATTTTTTAATTCAAAAGTGTCATTCTCATTTAAAATGAATTTATGCATAGGAAGATGCATAAAAGATTGATTTTTATTTCGAAAGTGTTAGTCTCCTTAAAATGGAATTTATGCATAAATAGATGCGTAAAGAAATCTTATATCAAAAATAAGAATTCTCTTGTTGTTGCATGACGAGTGGTGATCAATGCAAGGATGCAACACAAAGATGGAAGCAGGAAAACAAGAGACTTGACATTCTTATTTAGGGCTCTTGTAGAGAGTTCCAAGTTGTAGGTGACAAGAGTTCCAAGTTGTAGGTGAGTGTGGGAGTGGGCTTGAGAATAATCCCACATGGGAAGTTTTAGGAGTTTTAGGAGTTTTAGTATAAATAGTGGCTCATTTGAGAGCTCATGGACACATTGGGCTAAACTCATGCTTGAGCTCTCTTGAGACTAGCTCTCCCTCTTGTTCATAGAGGTGCAATCTCTTCTCTCTCCCCATCTACACTATTGTATGAGCAATGCTCTTCTAATTCAATGCAATGAGATGATGTTAGGGCTGGTGGTGTGCTATATACCAACCACTTGGACACAACATCCAAGAATTCCCAAAGAAAAGGTACTACTTCTTGTGCGAAAAGGACGACACGACGACAAAGATTGCTACTACCTCAAGGGATTCCTTCAACATTATCAGCCAACAAACTCCTCATTTTGCCTCAACAGTCCCCAACCTTGCCCATTATGCTAGAGTAGCCATGGTTGTTCCACAAACCTTCCATGTTGCTAACCTCCTTCTTACAAATCCACTCTTGTGGTGACCTACCTTTCACCACTGATCCCAAAACCTCCTTCACCAGCCGCCATGGCCCAAGCCCCAAATGAACCATCCTAATCTCCCTCCCCAACCCCTCAATTGCACCGTCCTGTGCTACATATGTGGGGAATATGGTCATTACCAAAGTTGTTGCCCTACAAGTATTTCCCCAAATCCAAAGATCATTATACCTGGGATTTCGCCAAGCAAAGGGCATCCACTTCACATTTCTAGCCCTAATCGCGCCCACTTAGTCTTTGTCAAACATCCTCCATCCACTTTCCCCCCTCCCTCTCCCACCCGAGGTGTGTCTATCACACCCACAACACCCACTCATGAGGATCCACTATCCGCCCTATCGTGGTTGCCCAATCACAAAGGAAGGTTATTCCTAAAGAGTGACAAGGGGATGAGCCTGATGATAACATTCTTCAGCTCTCCTACATAGTCATAGACCAGTCCTTCTTGCAAGCCTTCAAGGACCTCCACAACCAACCCTCCATGTCAAACAAGAGCACCTACCACCTCCCTCCCACATTTCAAATCATAACTTACACCTTTCCCCATGGAGGATCTACTCAAGGAAAATACAATGTCGTGAACCTCTTTGATCTTCTCCAGATTACCCCTAGACCATGTCTCATTACACTACTAGAGAAACTCAATGGTACGAAAACCAATTCTAGTGGTGGGGGTAGTCTAGTAGGTTTCCAATCCCCTTAGGTGTTTCCGGTTGCATGGGTATCGATGATGGTGAATTTGGGTTGAACCTCATGCTAGAGTTCACAGTCCATGAAGTAGGTCTGAAGGTTATCTGACCAGCCAACTTCTATTTTCAAATAGCCGACTAATGGGAACTGAACCCCATCCGCCTGGTAGAAGGTATCACTATAGTTATTTAGGGGATTCCATTCCTTCTAGACTTTGTGGTGATCTGGCTTCCTAAAGTCAGAGGAGGGACCTACTCATTACTCATTGTTCATCCACATGTCTTTTGAGTACATGTGTTTTACACAATTGGGGTTTAGATAGATTATGGATTCCTTTACAGCATGGCCCAGAGGAGCTCAAATTGGAGAAAGGTCTGGACTTAGGGATATGTGGTTCAACAGTAGCCCCCTGTTTATCTCCCAACTCTGAGATGCCCACCTCGTGGACTGCGAGAGAGGAAGGCCTTGTTTCCCATGGTGATGAGTCAACACTCCTTAACTGCCTCCAGGAAGCAGAAGGCATGACATCCTACATGGTGGACATCACAGAGGTACCAAACAACTCCACCAACCCTTTCTCTTAGAATTATGAGGTTGTAGGAAAAATCTCTCCCCCAAAAGGTTAACGATCCCCCAACAACAACCCCGACCACTACCCCACTGATTCAGTAGAAAGCACCACCACTAGTGTTTGAGGAAGCACCATTTTTTCCAGTGGGAGAGTGTCCTAAGTCCTAGATGGAAGACCACTATGGAACCTTCCCAATTTACTGCCAGTCGGCTCACAACCCTACTCTCCTCTCAAAAGTAGTTGAGATAGGGGAACCACTTAACCTTCCATCTCGTCAAGACCCCATCCAAGAATTCAATCTTGGCACTTCCAAAGAGCCTCATCCAAGCTTGTTAGCCTCTTTGTTGTGGGACCACCACACCCTCCTTGAGCCAGCCACCGCAGCCTTCTTCCAATCTTATAAGGATATCCTTGCCTAGACATATAAAAACTTGGAAGGTGTTCTAGTTGACATTGGTGTCGGCACCATACCTCTCCATGTGGGAAACCAACCTGCTGTCCGAGGGCGCGAGCCTACAAGCTCAACCCAAATTATGTAGAGGCTTTCAAGGTGGAGCTTGAAAATATGGAGGACATCCAAATCATTTCCGCTATGGAACACTTTGAATGGCTTTCCCACATGTTTATCTCGCCCAAGAAAAAGACCAACAATATTTGTGTCTATGTGGACTTTCAATCTATCAACAAAGAAACCATCAAAGATGGATACCCCCTTCCATTCATGGATCAGATTTTCAAGGATGTGGTCTCGGTGGGCATGCCCTGTACAGCTTTATGGATGGGTTCAATGGATAAAACCAAGTTGCCATCCACTAGGATGACCATGCCAAGATAGCTTTCGTAATAGAATGGGATACTCATGTCTACAACAAGATGCCGTGTGGGCTGTATAATGATCCCGCCACCTTCGACAAAAAGACTCGCACCAATATCATTAGGGAGTACCTCCTCAATTCTCTCCATACTTCCATTAATGATTTCTCATATTTCACAAGCACAAATATTGTCTTTAGGCTAGAGGCCTCTCTAGAAAATCTCTCTGAGTTAGCTCTAATCTTTGGCAAGTGTCGCTCCTCCTCCTAGGTCACATCATCTCTTCTGAAGGCTTGTCTCCCAATTGTGATAAAATCATTTCAATCCTTTGCCTTCCTTCCCCAATCAACCCCAAAGGAACCCAAGTTTTTGTCAAACACACTCGCTATCATCGTCGTTTCCTCAACATGTGTGCCGATGTGTCCCTTCCACTAAGCTACCTAGTCAAGCCATCCATTATCTTACAATAGTCAAATGCAGCCTCTATCACCTTCTCATACCTTTACAAACACCTCACCAAAGCCCCCATTGTTAACTACCACTCTGGCTAACATTACTTTTGCAACAAGCATGGTTATGCTTATTGTACTCATCTTTTGTAACCACGCTAAGCACTTAATGTAAAAGAGACATGGGATGACCAAGATTATGGCTTTTGTAATGCTGGTCATAGAAAGGAGATGTACATAGAGCTAGGAACATTAGTTTTGGGCCCCAATTAAAAATGGTCGGTCGGCCATTGTAAACTATGAGCTCTTGTATATATGACATTTATGAAATATGAAAAGGGAAAATCCAATTATTCTCATTTGAATCATGCCTCCCTCTCTTACACACAATCTCATGAGCTTGTGACTGTATATATATGCTTGTTGTTCTTGGATGCTTTATTGTTGGTGTGTGCTTATTGTAGGGAAGGTGATTCTCTAGCTTCTCTTCTTCTCTTTTCTCTCTACTAGGTCCCCTCTTGCATGCATATGGCATGAGGTGAAGGTTAATCTTTCCATATCCCCCTCCTTCTTTCTCTCTACCTAGCCATTGAATCTCTACTTGGGTGACACAAGTAGAGGTGGTGTGAGACCCTAGCGGCTTCACATCGAGAAATTAACCCTTATTAGGATTGGCTAAGCGCAGCTCTCCGGACTCAACCCTTGCATGTTGTCTCTCTTCTTCTTCTTCTTCTTCTTCTTCTTCTTCTTCTTCTTCTCTCTCTCTCTCTCTCTCTCTCTCTCTCTCTCTCTCTCTCTTGCGTCTGCAAGGTAGTATGTTAGGATTAATATCTTTGGCTCCACTACTGGGAAATGCATTTAGCTTAGTGACTTCTACATTTTTCATTTTCTAGAGTCCTTATTTAGCCCGGTTGAATTGAAAATCCACCGCGGTTGGTTGCCTAATTTTGAGCTTGATTTTGTTTGTTGATTGGTGATTCCATGGAGCATTGAAGGTCCGATGAAGCATTGGAGCATTGAGATCTTCACCAAGCATGGGAGAAGCAAGTAAGTGCGCCCAAACATTTCCCTTGACATTCATGCAAAACTCTGATTTTTTATTTTTTGTTTTTTCTTCAATCTTGCACCTTAGCTTAATCACCAAGTTAATCTTAATTATTTAGGTTTCATTAAGCATTGTAGGCATCAATAGATAGCTTGAGACTAGCTCTAGCTCTCTATTGCATCAAAAACTCAAAAAAATAGTAGTAAGACACCTGAATTAGCAAGAATTTGAGGGAAGAACCGAGAAAAAAACACATTCTATACAAAATTATGAGAAGCAAATAGCCATTCCCTTTACAGGCCACGGCCGTAGCACATCCATGCCCGTTCCCTTCTCACCTACCAATTCTAGGAGGATCTCTAGCATAATTGTGGTAGTTTGCATTAAAAATAGAATAATTGCATTAATTGAGCATAAAGAACATTAAATTGCATTCATTGAGCATAAAGAACATTAAATTGCATTCAACCAAGTAGATACAACTAAATTTTTAGGGAATATAGTGGATGGCTGTCAGACCTGCATCCTTAAATTCCCTAAAAAACTGTAAAAGTCTTTGAATCTGATAGTGCCACGGTTGTTTCCTTTGTGCCATGGTCGTTCCTTCCTGAAGCGTTCATCCGTTCTAGAACATTCATTATGTTTGCCATGGCCGTATCTGATTTTCAATGCCCGTGCCATCCCAACTTTAGAAAGCGAATGCCCGTACCACTTGCTTTGTCTTGTCCAAAGTGAACGCCCATACCATTCAGCTGCCACGCAAGCCTATACTTTCTCCATCTCAAAGTGCACATTGTTCCTTGTGAAGCCATGCCTGTTTCCTTCAAAAGTGAATTCCCATGCCATCTACTCTCCGAGAAGCATACATCTATTCCCTTGAGCTCTAGAAAGCATATGCCCAGACTATCCCAAAGCATACAGCCATACCATTCCCACAAAAAAAGGGGAGACTTTTCACAGGGAGTTTTGCACAATAGTTCCACATTTTCATGCACCTACGCTCGAGTAAATTGGTGCAAAATAACCCTTTTTTTGATGAAGTAAACTCTCCCAAAGTTCCCTCTCTTATAAGGACGGACCCATTGGTCAATACCACCTGGAGCCAAATGGTGCTCGTCTTTGATAGCACTAATGAGAGGAAAGATCATCCACGGGATGTAAAATTCTTGACCTCGAGACAGGAGACCAAGAAACTCAATGCATGGATAGATCACCTATCTAAGAGCAATCTCCTACCTCTCCTACACATTCATAGAGAAGCCTTGCTTTGAGGATCTGAAATTGTATCTTGAGAAACACAGTCGGTAGAACTGCAACCCAAGGCGAGAGGTATAGACCATCCATAACAAAGTGAGCCCACACCATCTTTAGATCTTAGAGAAAAAATAGGGCATAATGAAAGCCATCAGACCTAAACTGAACCACCAATCTGGAGAGCCATGTTCATCTTAGAAGTGCCTGACTCATTCAGGGTCCAAAGACCTATACAAAACCTAGGGCTAGGTCCATCTTCCCAGCAGGGACCAAAAACATCATTTCATAGAGAAAGGGTCTATCTAGGCCCATCACATCTACCTAGTCCACCTATATATCAATCGTACCCATCCTAGCGAGCATACCCAGGGGTATCACATGGGACCACAAGAGGCACAATCTAACCCATCTATAAGACAAGGGACTCCAATGGTTTATTACCTACCTGTCCCCACTCCTCCTCCAATGATTCCACATCCTACACCCACTGCATCCATGGGGGTGGCACAAGAAATGTTGATATTAGCCATGGAAATAGGGAGAGGGGTGGTTGTGGGCGCATCATGCCCCCAGCACCAATGCAACCTACACTTGCACCTAGATTATAGCTTAATAAATCCACAAACATCTCAAAGTTGATCACAATGTTTGATGCGACATGGGACCCCATCCCACATTTGGAGATGTTCAACCAAATTTGTGAAGTCTTTGGCCATGTAGAAGATTAGGTTAAGGTGAGTGCCTTTGGCCTCACCCAAGATGGTAAGGCATGACAATGGTTTAGTCCCTTGAAATGTAAGGACAAGGGCATGAAAGTGGCCTTCAAGGTAGGATATTCTTCCCAAGGTACCAAATGGAGTCCAGTGGAGTAACTGCACAACAACAGACATAAGGGAGGGTGAAACCATCCGAGACTACATCAAGAGTCAAATATCTCCACTCCTACTGCAGTGCTAGAGACAAGCTCTGTGTGATGAGAGATTAATAGGGAGATTTCTAGAGGGTCTTGACGACATGCCCTTACACAATTCATTGTATGCCTTGGACCATACCTCCTTTGAGCAATGCCGTAGGAGTGCTATGGACTTTGAGGATAATTTCAAAGGGAGCATGTTCCCAAGAACTTCATGACATTTGAAGCCTCTTTCAAGACCACCAGTGAAAAAATTGATGGAAAGAGAAAAGAGCCCACGTCAGAAAATAGCCTCTTCCACCTTTGTATTGTTATTGTGAATCCTAGAACTCTTGTTGTGCTGACCATAATTCTTATTACCTGGTTGGCCACCACCACCTTGGCCACGTCCACGATCTTTACCTCTTCCTCTACTTGCACTTGTGTAGAAGGCCTACTGCTCTGAATTGTTTTTGTTTTTTGAAGACTGTTCATCTTCACCCAAGTTCTTCTATTTAATGATCAAAATTGACACCAAATATGTGAAGTTGGGAATGTTCTCCCAAGTCTGAATTTACATCTTGAATGCCTTGTATTGTGGCCTTAGACCACGTAGGCACACTTCCACCTTATCATCATCATCATCAATAGAAACACTAATTGATGCAAGGGATTCCACAATGTCCTTGATATTCAAGATATAATCATTCATAGAAATATTCTTCTTCTCCACAGTATGAAGCTCATTCTTCAACTGAATCTTTTGTGCCTTGGTGTTAGTTTCATATAGCTTCATCAAGGTGTCCCATGCCTCCTTAGGTGACTTAGCATCGTGTATATTCCCAATCATGGTGTCCTATATACTAATAGAAAGCCAATTCATGACTTTATTTGCTCCTTTATTCCAATCCTTGAACGCTTTTACATCTGTAGCAGTTGGATTAATCTCTGGTGCCTCCTCATGTTCACCTTCAATGTAGTCCCACTAACCTTTTCCCATCTAGAAATTTATCAATCTAAACCTCCAATCATGGAAGTTATTCTTGTCAAGCTTCTCTGCAACAATATGGTTTATTCCATCATTTGACATCTTATCTACAGCACAAATTTACCAAAAACAGCACTCTTGTTTGACATACACAAGCTACTATATTCTCTGCACTGGTACTACACTGCACCCAAAATGTCACACCAGTGACCTCAAATTTCATACATACACCCAATGGCAACTTTGAAACCTCTTTGCAGTACACATAGTGTGTGTCTGCACAACAAATCGCCCTTCTTGCAGCTCCAAAAACATAGTTCTATAGAGAATCGAAACTTACTAGCAGTGCTCGTGAACACGTGCGAACTAAGAAACGGAGGTCTAGATGCACCCGAAACGTGTTCTCGGTCCAAAAAATATGTCCAACTAATAACAGACAGTAGTTACCTTGTAGCTCTCCTCTAGCAAAGAAATGTCCTTAATAAGAGTTCGTTTGGTAGTGCCTCTCCCGAAGAGCTCCCAACAAGGATGTAGTAGCCAACACAAAGGGGGAAGAGTAGATGAAGCGCTTACCCTCATACCTCTTCATGTGCTTCTCTTTCTTGCCACTCAACCCTTAGCATGAACAAAGCTCTGATACCATGAAAAGATGCAGGGGAGAAGAGAGCTTGAGCTCTTGCAAGCAAGCACACACACACTCACACAAACCCTAAATGCCATTGCAAGTAAAATAGGTAACTGACGAGGGTTACCTAAAAAGATTCCCTTCCAAAATGTGTGAAATCTCAAAAATGGCTTAAAGATATAGTTTTTTGAAAACACATCTAGAATGCCATGTATAAATTTAAAAATCACAAATTTTGCTATTTTTTTCAAGATTGAGAACACGTGTGATCTTCATAGATTTATAAACTGCTGCTGTTTGTGACATAAAAATAAACTTGATTTACAAAATGACATAGGAGTCTACATAACTTAAATAAATATCAATCTTTTTTAAATAAAAATTTATTTTATAAATTTCATGAATGTAAGACACTTTCTTTAATGGACTTTCTCGGGACAAATTCTACCACTATGCATAAATATGCACATTATTTGACAAGCGCTCAAAAAATATTAGAATACATAACAACATAAGCTCCCTAATTTATGAAAATTTCTACAAACATCCTTGAGTTTATTTCCTGACCCAAATAGCAAGGCCTTCAGTATATACTTACCTTGATAGTTTACATGACATAAATATTTGCTTTATTATTTATAAGCATATAGTGGGCATGATATACAACAAATGCTAAGAGTTTAAAGAGGTCAACTTATAGGTGTGCAAAGGTAGACTTCTATTCATATATATATATATATAGAAGATGGTAACTATGGAGGCTCTGAGTAAACCTAAGCATGTTAAAAGAGTGAAATATTGAAATATTTTTTCGGTGCGACAATTTTACAGGCAGACATCATATAGCCTATGGGTATAAATTTCAACCCACATAGGCATTTGTTTTCATGAAGGGAATTCTTGTTATGCAATATGGATAAGAGTGGAGGGAAGAAATTGTAGCCTATATCATGTACACATGTGGTGGTGGTAAAAATTCATAGTATGCATATGTTGGTGTTTGATCCAGATAGCCATTATCACATAAATGTAGGTGATGGTATATCTAAGAGTAGTGTAGGAATGAGCTCTAGTTATCATTATTTAGAGTTACTACACATAGGCATGGCAGAGTCCAGGTTCACATGCAACCCCTCTCCTCGACATAGATGGTCCCACCAGATGTATTTGCTTATAGTTCTTTAGCTTTAAAATTGAATTATAGAACAAAATCAGGATTGACGAATCAATTGAATCGCGATTTTCCAAATCAATGGAGCCTTGCACATCTGGATTAAAATCAATGGATTATAGGTCATCATGGATTGTCTCATCTAGCTCTTTTGCTATCATGAATTTTTGGCATCTACTATGTAGGGATATTATTTATGACACAAAGGTCACGTGGTTACATAGACAAGCATTTTTTTAATGACCTCCTCTCAAATTTGTAGTCAAAGGTTGCAACCATATGTGTTTTTTAGGTCCTTAGCCCTAAACCTATGTTCTACCTATATCATCTTATCCTAGGCATCTTTTTATGATTTAGAAGATTTTTTTAAAATTTTTAAATTTTATTGGATACTATCTACTATTTGGAATGAGAATTTACAGATTTATTGGTGATAAAAATCAAAACAATTCTTAAAAAAAAAGTAAAAATATTTCAAAGTTAAGAAAAATGGCCACTTAAAAGTTGATGTTTTACATCAAAGTTGATGCAAAACATCAACTTTTTCACACAACTCGATGTTTTGCATCAAAGTTGATGCAAAACATCAACTCTACCACAAAACTTGATGTTTTGCATCAAGTTTCAGATGCTCCGGAGAAGAAAGTTGGAGGATCGGAGGTCGATTTTCACAAATGGCCTGTTTTAGCAATTTCGCCCATGAAGGCATGCTCAGATGACCTATTCCACAAATTTCGAGTATCAACATGACTGTTTCGATGCGATGTGCAGACATCACAAAGCGATTTGCTGATACAACAAATTGTTTTATGACATCTGCACATCGCATCAAAACAGAGTCATGTTGCTACTCAAAATTTGTGGAATAGGTTGTCTAAGCATGCTAGCTTGGACAAGATGTTTGTGAAAATTGACCTCCGATCCTCCAACTTTCTTCTCTCCGAAGCATCTAAAACTTGATGCAAAACATCAAGTTTTGTGGTAAAGTTGATGTTTTGCGTCAACTTTGATGCAAAACATCAAGTTGTGTGGAAAAGTTGATGTTACGCATCTGAAAAGTTGGTGTCGCCAGCTACCAAACCCGCTTAGTGATATAAATGCCGAATGATCATGCAGGCGCCTTGTGAGTGTGAGCTCGAGCTTTGACATCTCAACAATTGGCCCTCTGCACTGCTTTGTGAACTTGCTCGAGCTATTGTTGGAGTTTTGTAATAGTGTTGATTGCTTGGCCAAGGTGTTGCTCCTTTTAATTAAGCACATTTTGAGCTGGAGGTTGTTCAGATTTTATGCGTATAAAGCTTCGGATACCTGACTCTCCTGTGCAACATCTCTCTTTGTGAAAGGGCAGGAACCTCCTATTTTGGTGGTAGATACAATCTGTTATATGGGTTATCAACTCCTTAACCATATGAGAAAATCCAAGCGCAAAATTGGGCACTACACCGTGGGCCACATGCACACTTTCCGCACATGTGCTTGGTTTGTTTTGCAACTTCCTCATCTCACCCAGGGGAGGGTCTCGAGTGTGTTTACATGAGATGCATGAGGGTAAGAGGGTCCAACTTCTGTGAAATAAGGGGGAAAATCTATAAATTTCTTTAGAGGAGGTGTTTCAAAAAAATTGTGCTGGAACAAAACATGTTTTTGCCTCTCCTCCTCCACGGCCTTTCTTGCAGATTCCTTATCTTCCAATTTCCTCTATGCAGTGGGTGGTAGCTGAACTGGCTCCTTGCCCTTAGGTTTTGGGTTGTGCCTCTTAGTTGTTGGTGGTGGGGTGAGTGGGGAGAGGATTGCAGTAGGGGCATTGATCTTGGCATCACATCTAGAGAGGACTCAATTGGATAGTGCGAGGAGGTAACTCCTCCCTCTCGGTAGCATGATAAGGAACCTTTGTAAGGAGAGTGGCTACAGCGAGCTTCCCTTGTATATTAGCGCATACTACATGAAGCCCCTTGTGTAGATATTCCACCCAATTCACCATCTGCCCCTAGTGCACCCATGCCAATGTAGACATGTTGCATTCGCTGAATCCATATGTCCAGCGGTGGTTAGAAGAGGGGACATTTTTTTTGTGAGCTTTTTTTGCCGAGCTTTTTGGAGCAATGAACAAGTAGTCTGAGCTTTGTAAAGGACCAAGAACTTACTATACGAGCTTTGTAAAGGACCAAGAACTTACTTACATATAAATAACAAGCTTTGGTTTGAAAGATCAACAAACAGTAAATTTTAATCTTTTAAAGATATACTCCATATAAATATTAATTTCAAAGTCATTTGATCCACATCATACTTATTGATATAAGTACATATATTCATATACCTACCTAAATTCATACACCTCATACATATATACATACAACATATACATATACATATATACATACAAGAGCCACATACATACTAACATATACACATACATACATACATACATAGATACATACAAGAGCTGCCTACATACTAACATATATACATACATACATACTATCTTACTTACTTAAATATAAAAAATAATCTTTTAAAGATAAAAAATGTATATACCTATCTTTAAAGTTCCAAACCATAAAAATCTTGGGGTATGCCCACACATGGCAGCATCATAGAAGTATCCCCACAATGACAAGGCCGTAAAAGTATGCTAGTGTAGAAGTATTGCCACAATGAACGTGACGATACATGTAGATAGTATTGGAGCTTTATACTAAGTTTAGCAAAGCTTCTAAAATCATATGTTTATGAACATGATAAGTGCTTGGGCACACACAATTATTCTATACAAAGCCGGCCACATCTATATTACTTAAAAGTCAACCACATTTATACTTAAAAGAAAAGCCGGCAGATTGGAAAACTGGAGTTGAGTTACTCAAGACTATACAGAATAAGAGCAAAGATTATGAAGGTCATTGATGAAGACTCCCTCAGTGTTTGGCCACACGAACTGATTTTGCTCTGCGTAGTATTCAAGCTATCTTAGATTCTATGTAATCCCAACCAACCCGCCCTTTGTGGCAATTTATAAAATCTATCCTCACGTCTTGAGTGAGTATAGAAGCCTTGTAATTTCTCTCTTTTAATTTCAAAAGCTCTTTTGGTATTAAAAAAAACCGGTCCCCTTAGGGAGCTAAGAGGACCAGCTCAGGCCCCCGACAGAGCCAGGGGTAGGTATGTGCTAACGTGATTCCTATGCACATTCTGACGTTGGGAGGGTGGGGGGATGGGGGGCTGGGAGGCGCAGTCCGGGCCCCCGGCAGAGCCGGAGGCACATCTGCACTAGCGCAGACCTGGTGAGGAGGACGACGCTTTGAGTCACTCTGTTGGAGGCACGTCTGCACTAGCGCAGACCTGGTGAGGAGGAGGACGCTTGGAGTCACACAGTGCAGGGGCCATTGAAGCTTCCTACTTCTGCTAATTAGGCTTTACAATTTCTACAACCACCAACTCCTTTGAAATGATAGAGCAGCAGCTTCTACATTCCCACACTCGACTTTTATGTTTTCTTTTCTAAGCAACAATCAAATCTAGAGCTTGTTTGCTCTGCCCAACTCGGTCCAGCTGTTCCACATAGGAGAGCAAAACGTGTATGACCTCAAGTATGGAAACCGAGCGGTACTTCAACAATTAGTAATTAGAGCATTGTCATGTTCTTGTGTTCTAGAGAAAGCAAATTTCTTGAGTCCATCGTCTTCTTCAAAGCAATTACTAGAATTCGTATATTACATCCCCCAATTGCCTTCTCTGTGATTCCACAACAAGAGCCGCTTTTAATGCTATCATGCTCATATTTTCTTTTGTTACGGCGACGATAAACAAAGCAAAACCACCTTCTTTATGAATCTCGCTACAAGAGCCGCTTGGTTTCTCCGTTCCCATGGTTGTCGCTCCTATAACAAAAGCCAGCCAGGCACAGTGCATGTACTAAGGTTCAAGAAGGCAGGTTGTCACTGCTATATATAGAAGCCAGCATAACCATTGGCTGCTTGACTTGCACAGTTAGCGAAGTCACGCTTCTGAACGCAAGAGGGCACACGGGATTATGAAGGAGCACACCATTAGCACAAAATTGACTGGGAGGCACAGTCTAAGCCCCGGCGGGCAGAGCCAGGGGCAGGTCTGCGCTAGCGCAGACCTGCCCCTGGCTCTGCCCGAGGCCTAGACTGCGTCTCCCAGCTCCCCAAGGGACGCCCCCATCCCCCCCTCCTAGCGTCAAAAAGTTCTCTGAAACAAAAATATAGTACGTCAAAGCCTCTGCAGTGTTTGTGAGCGTCCTTAGTGTGCAGATAGATTTTTGCTTTGAGTTGATGTATATGGCTGCACTGATGACCTGCTCTATAATATGCTCATGTGTGGTGATACATTAGGAAGTGAATGGGGTCTTCTTGGGCCCTTTAATTTGCCCTAATCAAGGTGATTAAGGAATAGCCAAATGGGGGGTTGCCATGTGGACTGAAATGTTGGGTTTGTAAGAGAGGTGTAAGAGTGGTCAAAGGGTGCACTTTTTCCCCCAAAAAGGGGGGAGGCAATTTTACAATTTTCGGACCTCCATAACTTCTACATACAAGCTCCGATTTGAGCGGAGATTATAGATCCGTGATCTACGCATCAAGAGCTTTCCATAGATATGTTACATGATATGGTTTTGTCCGCTAGATTTTAAATTCCATTTTCCCCCCAAAATTCAAATTTGAATAAAGTAGCCGTTTTGAAGCTTCTAATTAGAAAATGTTTCTTCTTAAGCGAAAAGGTTTGACTCCTTAAACTGCCAAATAAAAGGGCCCAAGAAGCCTTCCATTGAGGTCCTAATGAAGTGCTTGATAACGTGCTTGTAAGCATACGATGATGGCGGTCATGAATTTTGTGCTAATGGTGTGCTCCTTCATAATCCCGTGTGCCCTCTTGCGTTTAGAAGCCTGACTTCATTGACTCCATCCTGCTTTCTACTATAACCTCACTCCCATCCATTTTTCTCTTTTGTTTCATGCCCATCCACCCACTCCCATCCATTTTTTGCTTTTGTTTGAGCTGTTTCCTATGCTATAACCAAAGACCTCCCATCCATGCCAAAATCGGCTACTGTCATGACCCACCCCACTACTACACTCACCCACATTCATGGATATACCCTACCCCATCCAAGTCCTCTTCTATACGTTGGCCCCGGGAGCTGCTCGCATAGTTGGCAATATGACAAGTGACAATATTTAGCCTTTGTCTCTCATTCCTGGCAATATGACAAGTGACAATATTTAGCCTTTGTCTCTGATTCCTGCACATTCACAGCAATCTGGTTTTGACATTCACAGCAATCTGGTTCGACAATGAAGATGGGTAAATAGCTAGTGGTTTAGCGCAATAGGAGGATGATGTGCATGGGGAGGCCAAGCTGAGGGCTGCACATCTACAGTCCGAGTCCGAGATCGAGGAAGATGGGATGGGAGACAATGACTATGAGGAGCTATTATTTGACATACACAAAACAATCGTCCTTAAGGGATTTGTAGATGGAGGTGGGGCAGAAAGGCTCCTGCACGAAAGTGGAAGCTACCACAATGAAGACATGGTCCTTGCTGCTGTTGAGAGCCCAAATATCATCACGGCCACTTATCGTCCACCTCAAAAGCATTTCAAAAATGAGCTATGGTAAACAGGCATGTAAGATTGAGAGAGGTTCTATTTGTTTTGCCATATAGAAGTATAGAAGGCACCCTATAACTACTCTTTTTCCTGACCTATGGTAAGCAGGTATGTAAGATGGAGAGAGGTTCTATTTGTTTTTACATATAGAAGGCACCATGTAACTACTCTTTTTCTTGACCAAAGCATTTGCTTACTTTGCTAAAGCCGGCACTTCTATACAGCATGCGTAAAGCACCACAGACGCTGAAGTGGCCCCTCAAATGTGCATTGTGGTCGGACAATGTACATAATGTTGTAATCCATATACATATATGATATATAGTAAATTATTGAGATTCGTGAGATGAGAAATAGATGTATCCCATGCACAAGAACATCTGGACAAATTTTATACATATAATACATATGGTAAATTATTAAGTTATATGCAAAATCTCTTTATCCCTTTGCAGAAGACAAATTCCCACCATTATTTCCCCATTCACAAACTATGGCAATGTCATAAGCTTCTGCACAAGGCGGCACTACATTGCCTAGCTAGGTGTTGTTGGGGGACTAGGGGTTGCTGGGATCGCTGTGTTATTCCAACATTTCAGACTATGGCAACATCAATCATGAGCTACGGCAAGGGAGAGAGCGCATGCCTAGGTTGGTGCCTAGCTAGGTGTGGTTGGTGAGACGGGCGAGTGACGGGCAAGTGCTAGCCGAGGGTGGGGGTGGCACTCCCTTGGCCCCAACCGTACCTAGCTAGGCATTCGCTCCCTCCCTCTGCCCCAACAACACCTACCTAGGCATCTGTTCCCTCCTGAGCACGAGCACATGAAGTTGAAGTTGGAACCCTATAGTGAAAAAACATGTAAAAAGGGCTCCTTACTTTCACATACTTTAAAACTTCTTGTGATAGAAGCTTATGATGTTGGGCAGTGAGCATCAGAGAGAAAAACAAGGGCTCTTTACACATCAAGAAAAATGCACAAATTTCCATCTAGCTTCCACAATTCTATACATAGTAAATTTTGCATTCTCAGAGAGCAGATGGCCAATCGAAAGAATGAGGGGGGAGGCTGTGTCATAAACTAATTCACGGCTTGTCCTGGAATACAAAGGAGAGAAAGAGCTGTGTGTCATAAGCTAAAAACATGACTTGTCCTATAATAAGAAGGAGAGGCTCTACCGAGGGCCCTGATCTGCCCCTCCCAACTCCCCAGGGGGCCACCATAGACTGGCCATGGCTGGGGGCATTCAAGCCTAAGAACCCACACACAGTCTGCAAAACAAGAAGACAGCTAGTCCAAAACGCTGCTCAGAAGAGGGTTGTATCGTGCCTCAAAAGAAAAGGCCAAGAGCCTCAAAGGGCAGAGTTGGGGACAGGTTTGTGCTCTGTCGGGGGCCTGGATATGTATGTATGTATGTATGTATGTATGTATGTATGTATGTATGCATGTATGCATGTATATATGTATGTATCTATGTATCTATGTATCTATGTATCTATGTATGTATGTATGTATGTATGTATGTATGTATGTATGTATGTATCTATGTATCTATGTATCTATGTATGTATGTATGTATGCATGCATGTATGCATGTATGTATGTATGTATGTGAATGTATTTATTTCTCTTTCATCATAAACACTTACTGTATAAAAGCTCACCAAAATGTATCATTTTTCTTACAAGCTCGCATAAGACTATCTTATCTCCAAAAAGCTCGCCAAAGAAAGCTTGCAAAAAATTCAAACCCGTTAGAAGAAACTGTAGGGCCCTTGAAGGCATGACCAACTCCTCCTATGTAATATTGGGGCCATTCGACCCCGTCCTTGTTTGGTGTGCCTCTATAAGTGCCTTTGGTCAATTTGGGTGTGCTTGTTGTGAGCCTAACATATGACTATTCCATGCAGGGGAGCTTCTCTAATAAGATCCACGCTTAGCTGCACTCTTAGTGGATGACCCACCCTCATTGTCTAGTACTTCCCCAGTATGAAATTTGGTGTCTCGGTGAAGTATAGGCACTTCAACAAGTCTAGCCCCCATGGCTCAAAATTATGTAGGTTTCCAAGCCCTAGCTGCTCCGGCTTTGTGACAACTATAGGGTCTGCAACAACGGCCAAGGTTAGGGTCAGGCATCCAAGGGTCACACATGGAAAATAGAAAGTCAAGAGTCACTTGAGGGCCCTCCTATATAATAGGGGCATGGGGCACACTCAAGGGAGGCTTGGAGGCTTGGGCTTATGAGGCCAAGGCTATGTTATGCTCTCTTGTGTAGAGGTTCATATCCACTCATCTACCATTTCACACTATAGCTACATGCTATTGGATTAGAGTTATACCTCTTGATGGTATGGGACATCAAGGTAGAGGTATGATGTATTTCATTATTATTCATGTGTGCATCCCTTGGGCTCGGGAGTGATTGGGTGGTTGAGTTTATGCCTGATTTATGCATGTTTATGCATAACAATTATCTAGAGAGATCTTGGGGTTTTAACACCGGTACCAGCTTCTTTTAGGGAAACCTTGGATATGCAAGACTGATTGTGTTATTGACATTCCTAGATGGCAGTTGATTCTTGGTAGAGGATCTTCTCGAGCGGTTCTTCCTGCTTACCCTTCATCTATTGTGAGCCCTGGGGTTACTACTGATGTTGAGAGTGATGGGGATGATGACCGGAGTCCTACTTCTTCATGTACACCGAGTTCCTATTGCATTTACCCTCATTCTGTTGAGATTACCCTTGATGATGATGAGGAGACTCCACCTTTGGCGCCAGAGAGGAGGATACTCTGAGAGTTCCTATAAAGGGGGATGAGAAAGTTGTGCTTTTGGTAACTTCTTTAGATCCACCATTGAGGGAGGAGATTATTGCTTTATGTCGGGAGTATCAGGACATCTTTGCATGGGATTACACCGAGTTGAGAGGTTTTCCACTTGAGCTTGTTGTGCACCGCATTCCTCTTAAACCCGACACTACACCTGTGCACCAACGTCAGCGCAGATTGCCTGAGCATTATAGAGAGGGGGTTTACATGGAAATTAAAAAGCTTTTAGAAGCTGGTTTGATTTTCCTATCGATAACACTGAATGGGTGTCTCCTATTGTTGTAGTCCTTAAAAAGATTCAGCAGCTTCACATATGTGTTGATTATAAGTAGCTTAACAAAGCTACCATTAAGGACTACTACCCTTTGCCTTTTATTGACCAAATCCTTGACTCTTTGGCGGGGAGGGAAATATATGCTTTCTTGGATTGCTTTTTTGGGTACAATCAAATGGCTATCTCACTGATGAGGATAAGCTCAAAACCACTTTCACCACTATATTTGGCACATATGCATATCATGTCATGCCATTTGCGCTTTGCAATGCGGGTGCTTCATATCAGCGCTATAAGCAGGAATCCTTTCGTGATGATCTGACCGATTTTTGAAAGATCTTCATGGATGATTTGGGGATTGGGACCACGCTGTCGTGAAGTGTGCAGAGTAGCCAGGAAAGTACGAAACTTCTAGCTGTGAGAGTTGGTGTCGAACCTAACAAGGAAACTCACATACAAGATTTCCCAAGGAGTATTGAACATCACTATTTCCAATGACAAATACATGTGTCCTCTTCCCTCAATACATCCTTGAATTCATCCAGATAATTGCACAGAATTGCATGAAATCCTTTGAACCATTCACATGTGGGCATAACAAAGATTTCCAATTATTCCAATATACATGTGGCCAGCTACATCCATTACATCCAGTGCCCTCAAAACCATTATTTCGAAATGTACTTTATCACCTGAAAACCTGCCTTAATGTCCTAACATCTCACAAGCAAAACATAGCATTTGGCATAGCTTTGACTTACTCATAATTTCCAAAATCCATATGAGAAGGAAGTAAGGCAAATTACCCTCAACTTCAATCCATTTTTCATAATTCACCGAGCTCCAAATTCCTTAGCTTTTTTTCCCAAAAATCCTTCTATTCATTTCCAAACTTCTTTTGATATATATATGGGTTAAACGATTCTCTCAATTCGTATAGAATGAGAGTTACATTTAAGAGAATATATATATATATATATATAAAAAACACTTAGCTGTTGAATTGCATGCGTGGAACTCCACCAACCATAAGCTTCACATCGATTATGCAAGGGTGAATCAGCTGGAACAGCATCGCTTAGTGTTGGTTTAGAAAATAGCTTCTCCCATAATTACATCGTTATGTTGTGCTAGAATTACTCTCTAATTCTAGCACCTACAAAGCACACACACTCTATATATATTTGAAATAAAAACGTCTGGTCTTTTTGACACTGTTCTCAGACGCTGCAGAAAATATTTTTCCCACACTTCTATCGCCGTCTCATTCCGGTGGTTTTCCCCTCTTTCCCGCGGCGATCTCGGCGCCTTACCACCTTTTTTTTCTCTACTGATGCGGGAATTTCCTATTCCCAAAAGCTGCGCTCCAGAATTTTCCAAATAAAAGAATCTTCTCTCTTCCACGTGCGCTGCCATTCGTTATTTGCTTCTTCTAACCTTAGCATTAAGGTTATGCCACCCATTATATGTTTCTTCTAACCTTAGCATTAAGGTTAGAAGTCTCATAGTAAGACATAACCTTATATTCGCTTCCATCATCCATAAAGGAAAACCACAATGCATGTGACTCTTGATATACACACAACATCATCCCTAAACAAAACCATTGCACCACTGTAGGCACACTTACTTTGGAGAGCATGACACAAGCCCATAAGGCATTTTAGCCAATAATACTTTGAATTTCCTGCTTTGGCACAACTCAAGATTCCCAAGCATTCTCACACCTATGAAGACACAAGCCCCATGTTTTTTTTATCTCCATATTTTTCCCACATTCAATGAACTCCTCGGCACTGTGATACTCATTAAGTCTCCATTTCTCTTGATACCTTCATAGTTTATAAATTATCATGTCGGCCTATATGATTTATAGAATCCCCATTTGCTCATTCAAGTATTTCTCCATGCCTTCATAAATGCATTCCTTTGTGCATTAGTATGCCCTCATGCCATCATATATATCTGGATGCTTCTAACTTGCCCATGAGCTCTGAGTAACAGCAAAAACATCATCCTCCATACTCATATACAAAAAAAAACTCCTAAATCTTACTCAGCCTCAGCTTGTCTTATTGAACCTCATATACAATATGAACATATGTACATGGCATCATATAATGACTCGTCATGGCACTTAACCCATGCATCTGGATGTGTATTTGACGGCCTCACATGCACGGTTTCATATCATAGACGTGCCATGGCACGACATCCACCCCCTCTAAACCTGCACATCCTCTGGTATGTGCCAAATCATCATCAAGGTCCACATATAACTGGATGTCGTCTTCATCTTCTGCAGTTCCAGGAAGATCATCCTCTTCCTCTTCAATCATATCCATACTTCCACTGTCAAGCCTCTCATCCTGAATCTCTTGTGAATCAAAAGGATCACCATCATGCCTTCTTTTAAATATCTTGACTCTTTTACCAGCCACAAGATTCTTTACTTCTGTTCCATCAAGTTCACATAGAGTATACGTAGCATTCCCATGCACATGCTTAACAATGTAAGGGCCAAACCATCTTTTTGCAAATTTTCTTTGAACAGTGAATTGGTTGTCAAGGCTACTATCATACATTAGAACCCAATCACCTTCTTCAATAGGTTTTGGCCGGAGTCTGTGTCTACTATCAAATCTTTTTTTATTTTTCAACCTTGCATCTTTCAGGCGAGCTTTAGCAAGCTCTACATCTTCAGGCCTCCTCTCCAACTGTCTTATTCGCAATGCAAGGAGGTCATCTCTGCTCAATCCTTCCACCCAGGGCAATACATTCCAAGTTAGAATTACTTCTTCAACTGGCATCACTGGCTTCTGACCATACATTAATTCAGCAGGCATGTATCCTGTCACTGAGCTATGAGTTGTACGGTCAGCCCACAAGGCATATGGTAGCAGCTTTGGCCACACTCTCATCCTTTCTCTGCATGCCTTAGCCAAAGCTTTAATGATTGGAGGATGTCCTCGCTCACTTTTCCCATTGCCCTCAGGATTGTAAGCACATGTTAGAGACAGTCTAATACCAATTCTAGAGAAGAATTCCCTTGCTTCTTCAACATCTAGCTCTCCCCTATCAGCTGTTATTTTCCCAACACAACCATATCGGCAGATCACATCTTCCAAGAGAAATTTGCATACTGTTTCCGTACTCTTTGTTCTAAGGGCACGCCCTTCTACCTGATTTGTCAAATCTTCTCTTGCAAGTGCTATATACCGCATCTGCCAAATTCCCAAAGGCATTGTAACTAGATCCACTACCCATTTGTAGTGCATGGCAGGTGGGTAAGTTGGTTGTAAGCCATCACGATGCCTCACATTTGAGTACATTTGGCATACCATGCATGTTTCCACATATTGAGAAATATCCTTGTACATTCCTCTCCACCAATATTTTTCCTTTATTTTGGTAAAAGTGGCCCACACACTTCTATGCCCAGCCCAGAGACTCTCATGGAATTCTTTCACAAGCTTCTCTTGAGTCTCTTTATCACATATGACTCACTGTGGCATAGCATTCCTCTGTTTAGGATGTTTCCAGAGATACCCATCCTTTAGAAAGTAACCATATGCTTTTCTGCGGATCCTCTTAAATTCTGAGTCAGACCAATTTTCTTGCCTTGTTAGAGTGCTCAAATATTGACCAATGAGCAACCAATCTCCTTCATATATTTCCTCAATAAAAGACTCAAGTGCATTTGATAAGCAAATATGATCCCCCTTTGCATATGCTGTAGTATAGAACTTTGTACCCACATCATCAATGTCACTAACCATCTCTTCCTCTTCTTCATACCTGGCTCGTGATAGCATATCTGCAACTGGATTATCTTTTCCCGCAATATGCTCAAACTCAGGATTTAGTGACTTGATATAAGCAATCCACCTAAGCATAGCAATATCTGGAGTGGTACAACTTGCTATCATCCCAAGAAGTGCCAAGCAATCAGTCTCCACCAGTACAGATGCCCCAATAAGATATTCTTTTTCACATTTTAGAGCAGTGACAATCCCCCATAATTCTCTCTTGATCTGTGGATACTTTCGCTGCCGAAGGCTTAATACCTTTGCTCCAAATCTAATTACATACCTATGATCATCCTCATCATCTTGCCCTACTGCCCATCCAATCCCAGTAGGACTAGTATCAACTGTAACAATCACAGGCCTGCCACACTCATAATCTGCCTTTCTCAAAATGGGTGATGATTGGAGCAAATATTTCAGCTTCCGCATAGCTTTAATATGTACTGCACTCCACAAAAATTTTTGATTTTTCCTCAAAAGCTGATAAAGAGGATCTGCTACATGTGCATAATGTGGGATCCAAATAACATAAAAGACGCATGCTCCAAGAAATCTCCTCAGCTCTGTAACATTAATGCATATTTCCTTCATTCTTTGTATTGCATCTATCTTGGCTGGACAAGGACGGCGTCCACTAGTACTACAAAGATGTCCCACTATTAGCACTTCACCAACCCCAAACACTGATTTTTGCCCAGATAAAGTAAGATTCACTTCTTCAAGCCTGGATAGAATCATGTCACAATCCTTTATATGATCTGCCACAAACTTGCGGCACCCTTTTGAATCCAAATTCTCATCTTTGTCTTTCTCATCACAGCCCTTTATTGGCACATCATCCAAAAATGGCATAGTTTTTTGTGGTATGAAGTCCCGTAAGACTTTATTCATTCCATTCATCATATGTGCCACTGAGTTAGTGGCTCCCTGTGGTAAGGTACACATCCTTACTAATCCCAAAGGAGTTCTCATTGTGGTCAAGTCCCTGCTTTGTATATCCAGCTGGAACTGATCATATCCCGAATACAAATCACCCATAGAGTATATAGCTTTCCCTGCAAATGCTTCTGCAAATTCATCCACAATTGGACCTGCTCCCACATTCCTAATTGTGACTTTGTTTACAGGTTGCATGTCTTGAATAAAGCGCAATGTCCCATTTTTCTTTGGTACAGTAAACCATCTGTTGGAATATGGGGCACATGAAGGCTCCAAGATTCCCATCCTGATCTTTTCCTTTAGTAATTCCATCAACTTTGGCAAGAGAGCCTTTGGTACTGGAATTGGCCGCAGGTTCCAGGGCACATGTGGAACAGTAAAGATCACCATTGGTGCTGTTACACTTGGATCAACACAACCTATCTCATGCGGCTGAAAGGCAAAAGCTTTCCCATGTTTTACAAGCATCTCCTCAAAGCATTCCCTTTCAACTGGCAACAGAAAATCCCTCTCACCAATCTTCAACTCTTTCAGAGTTTCTTGAGTAAATTTATGCCCAATTTTCTTCGGATCTCTAAGATTTGGCTGCATAGAAGCTTCATCTATCTTCTCCTTGCTTCCTGGTGGCAAGGGCAAGGCAACTGGCTTCACCTTCTTTGCAACCGTTTTGTACTTTGTATCAACATGAGCATCCATCTCACAATTCATGTTTTTACATTCCACCCCCTCAAATTCCTGGATTATATCATACATCTCCACAGATGACACCTTTATCATTTCATTTCCACCCTGTAAGCATGCTCTTCTCATATCAAAAAGCACATCCATAGTATCTATAAATGACACCTCATCAAGCACCCCTGAAATAAACTCATTCTTCTCCAAAAGACCACACTGCTCAAAACTTTTTTGTTCATTTTGTATATGTTTTTGCATGCCATGCTTTAAATCCTTGCTTTTTACAAAAACCAGTGACCCATAGCTGGAGAATCCCTGAAAATTTGCTGAAAAACTATTTACATTGATTGAGTCCTGCGAGAACTCATTTCCCCTTGTACCATTGGAATCCCGCTTTACAATGGCACCTGGCCAAAATCCCTCATCTCCCTGTAATTCATAAACTCTCTGTTTATCTTTGGGAGTGACTGTGCCCGAAGAGATTCACGATTCCTTTCATGATTAATGCAAACTGTCAAAAACTGAACAGCCTTTTTGCCATCTTTACTCCTTATTCTTGCATATGCTGAGCCCTCATCCAAAACCTTTGTTTCCATCCTTACAGCTGTAATGTAGGGTTGCCCAAGAATGAGGGGATACGATGACATCTCCTGAACAAAGAAATTCTGATCATCCTTCACATCCCCTATAGTTACCCTTACATTTGGACATGCTGCATAAAGCTCTCCAGATGAATTATTAGCTGCTTTAATCATCCACCCATGATCCACATCCATTGGCCACTTACATTTGTTGTAGAGATTTTTAGCCATAAGATTTATTTCAGACCCATGATCAATTAGAGCGACATATGGCTCTTCCAAATCACCTATCTTGACAAGGGTTTCAGTGGTGGCTCTTGCCCAATGGCTCCTGGAGTAATGACTCTTTGTAAGAACTTCCTTTTCATCATCTTCTTCCACAAAACGCACTTGTCGTGCCCCATCAGCAGAGTGATTACATTCCACCACATTTTCTCTCTCTTCCTTTTTCTGTACCTGTACACCATGAGTCTTGGAAGTGCTTGCCTCCCCTTGTGATGGAATAGATTCAATTATGGACTGCCTTTTTCTTCGTATAATATCTATTATTTCATCATGAAATTCTTTCTTTGCAATTCCCAAGACTTCCCCTAGTATGAATTCCACCCTGCTGTTTAGAATTCTCTCTTCAAGCACCTTTTTGAGATCTGTTGCAACTTCAATATCGGATTGAAGCTTGTAGAGTGGACTTTTCCCTTTACCCTTCTCCTTCATTTTTGCTGGCACTTCTTCCATTGAAACATCATGTGGAGGTCTGCTATGCTGTGGAGGCATATGTGATGGCCCAGGATCCTTCTTTTCACTTCCACGTGTAACTCTTTTTGATGGCCCTCCTTCTTCATTTTCCCTTTTACGTTTCTCCTCTACCTGTGCCTCATTATTTTGGCATTTGGCAATATAGGCATGAATGGATAAAGAATCCACAGGCTCCTCCCAGCCAGTCTCAAGGCGTATACAATCACCTGCCTCATGCAAAGCTTGCTTTGACACTTTCTTTGATGCAATTAATTCCATTGTTGACGGCCAAAAATTCTCATTCTCATAATCCTCATCATTCTCAAATCCCTGCTTTTGTTGACCAACCTTTAATCCATAGGTTGCTGCCTCAACCATAGAAATGGCATGACTAGCAGCCATATCCTCTACCAGCTTTTTCATTCCTCCTTTCCCAAAGTTTGTACTCAGCGGAAGACCAGTCTCTGTAAGATGGATTTTCCCATCTTTGAAGAACACAAGTTGATTCTTAAGAGCTTCTTTATAGCTGGTACAATCCTTCTTTGCATGCTCTGGATCATCACACCATATGCATCTATATGTAAACCCTTCTTTGATTTGAGGCCTTTGCATAGAAGCCTGCCCCAATGGTAGACCTTTTTCTTCGATCCTGGACATCTTCAATTTTAAATCACGCATACCCTTGATAAGCTCATCCATCGACCCCTCTATCTTAGGAATTGTGGCAGCTGGCTTGGATAAATTTTCAGGGGTAACAGCAGCTATGGGGGTTGCAGAGCCCATCACCATTTTATCCCTCCTCCGCTGCCGCTTTGCTAACATAGTGACTGCATCCTCAACATCATTCCAATCACTCTTTAATCCTTGCTCTGTATTTTTATCCTCAAGGAGGATTTCCAATGTCTCCTGGAGATCTTTCCCAGCTGCCTGCAAGAAGAGCTCTGTCTTTTCTCTGTCCAAAGTTGCACGCTCTATTCTTGACAACTGGGCATAACGCTTCTCAAACTCCCTTAGCAATTCTGTGGCAGAAATTCCCATTTTAGGTTTTGTGACCCATTCCAAAAAAGTTCGTTTGGTCACTCGCTCAGAATCCTCCATGAAGTATTCATCCTTTAAAGTAAGTTTGAATTCTTCCCAATTTCTGCCACCCTGTGCTGTCTGCAATCCTTTTATGCGCTCTCTTATTTCAGGAACGCATACCAACTCGAAACTTCGAACCATATCCTCCTCAGTCACCCTGTTTAGCTCCATCTCCTTTATATAATTGCGCAGATACTTTGTAATGTCCTTCCCATCAAATTGATCTACCTTTTTCACAATTGATTGTAAGGGTTTGGTCATGGAAATCTGTCCCCTCTCAGCAGCTTGTTGCTGTTGCATGTACATGGAAAACATTTGGAACATCTGCATAACTCCGGGGTCAAAATGAACCCCCTGGCCCTCAGAATTCTCAGCCATAGCTTCCCTGTATATTTCACCACACTCTCACCCCAACAGTTTCACGTCGGGTTCACCAAAGTTGTCGTGAAGTGTGCGGAGTAGCCAGGAAAGTACGAAACTTCTAGCTGTGAGAGTTGGTGTCGAACCTAACAAGGAAACTCACATACAAGATTTCCGAAGGAGTATTGAACATCACTATTTCCAATGACAAATACATGTGTCCTCTTCCCTCAATACATCCTTGAATTCATCCAGATAATTGCACAGAATTGCATGAAATCCTTTGAACCATTCACATGTGGGCATAACAAAGATTTCCAATTATTCCAATATACATGTGGCCAGCTACATCCATTACATCCAGTGCCCTCAAAACCATTATTTCGAAATGTACTTTATCACCTGAAAACCTGCCTTAATGTCCTAACATCTCACAAGCAAAACATAGCATTTGGCATAGCTTTGACTTACTCATAATTTCCAAAATCCATATGAGAAGGAAGTAAGGCAAATTACCCTCAACTTCAATCCATTTTTCATAATTCACCGAGCTCCAAATTCCTTAGCTTTTTTTCCCAAAAATCCTTCTATTCATTTCCAAACTTCTTTTGATATATATATGGGTTAAACGATTCTCTCAATTCGTATAGAATGAGAGTTACATTTAAGAGAATATATATATATATATATATATAAAACACTTAGCTGTTGAATTGCATGCGTGGAACTCCACCAACCATAAGCTTCACATCGATTATGCGAGGGTGAATCAGCTGGAACAGCATCGCTTAGTGTTGGTTTAGAAAATAGCTTCTCCCATAATTACATCGTTATGTTGTGCTAGAATTACTCTCTAATTCTAGCACCTACAAAGCACACACACTCTATATATATTTGAAATAAAAACGTCTGGTCTTTTTGACACTGTTCTCAGACGCTGCAGAAAATATTTTTCCCACACTTCTATCGCCGTCTCATTCCGGTGGTTTTCCCCTCTTTCCCGCGGCGATCTCGGCGCCTTATCACCTTTTTTTTCTCTACTGATGCGGGAATTTCCTATTCCCAAAAGCTGCGCTCCAGAATTTTCCAAATAAAAGAATCTTCTCTCTTCCACGTGCGCTGCCATTCGTTATTTGCTTCTTCTAACCTTAGCATTAAGGTTATGCCACCCATTATATGTTTCTTCTAACCTTAGCATTAAGGTTAGAAGTCTCATAGTAAGACATAACCTTATATTCGCTTCCATCATCCATAAAGGAAAACCACAATGCATGTGACTCTTGATATACACACAACATCATCCCTAAACAAAACCATTGCACCACTGTAGGCACACTTACTTTGGAGAGCATGACACAAGCCCATAAGGCATTTTAGCCAATAATACTTTGAATTTCCTGCTTTGGCACAACTCAAGATTCCCAAGCATTCTCACACCTATGAAGACACAAGCCCCATGTTTTTTTTATCTCCATATTTTTCCCACATTCAATGAACTCCTCGGCACTGTGATACTCATTAAGTCTCCATTTCTCTTGATACCTTCATAGTTTATAAATTATCATGTCGGCCTATATGATTTATAGAATCCCCATTTGCTCATTCAAGTATTTCTCCATGCCTTCATAAATGCATTCCTTTGTGCATTAGTATGCCCTCATGCCATCATATATATCTGGATGCTTCTAACTTGCCCATGAGCTCTGAGTAACAGCAAAAACATCATCCTCCATACTCATATACAAAAAAAAAACTCCTAAATCTGACTCAGCCTCAGCTTGTCTTATTGAACCTCATATACAATATGAACATATGTACATGGCATCATATAATGACTCGTCATGGCACTTAACCCATGCATCTGGATGTGTATTTGACGGCCTCACATGCACGGTTTCATATCATAGACGTGCCATGGCACGACAACGCATGATAAACTTGTTTAGGTATGTCTTTCACAACAAGTGCCGTGAAAAATCCATAGCTTTGAATGCAAAAAAGTGTGTGTTTGGGGTCACTTATGGCATTTTGTTGGGTCACCTCATTAGCAAGCATGGCATTTCTATGGATCCCCAAAAAGTTGAGGATATTCTTGCATTTTTGCCACCCACTACCGTGCGTCAAGTAAGGGGTTTTCTTGGAGCTGCTAAAGCACTATAGCCGCTTCATTAAAGATATGGCACATCCTATTTTACCACTGAATACACTTCTGCGAGTTCAGCAAAAGTTCGTTTGGGGGGAACCTCAACAAAATTCTCTCTTCTCTTAGAAGTGCATTCACTACCGCCCCTATCCTCAAACCACCTGATGCTTCCAAGCCTTATCATTTATTTTCTTCTTGTTCTCATTTGGTAATATCTGCTTGCATTGCACAACTTTATGATAAAAAAATGCACCCCATTGCATATTATAGCCGCAAGCTTAAAGATGCTGAAACACGCTACACATGGGTTGAGAGAGCTTGTCTAGCTATTGCTGAGAGTGCTAGGAAGTTTCGCACATATATGGCTACCCAGCACACCATCATCTATGTCTCTAAAGATTCATTGCACCTTTTATTGAATAAATTAGAGCCCCCTGAGCATATTATACGATGGATTTTTGAGTTGAGGCCTTTGACTATGAGCTTAAATCTAAACCTCCTGCATTGCAAAAGTTAGTGGATTGCTTAGCTGATGTAATCCCATGCAAAGATGAGCCTATTGCACCTGCATCTGAGTTGTTTCGCATTGAGTATGCACGTGAGTGGTATGACCAAATTGCTCATTATTTTTCCACGCTTGAGTTTCCTTCTAACATGAGCAAAGCCACGAAGAAGAGATTAGTTACGCATGCTCAGAAATTCGCTATCATTGATGGGTCTTTGTACCACAAGGGGTTTGAGGGCATTTATCATCGATGTGTTGCATGAGAGGAAATTCCACACATCTTGAAAGAGTGTCATGATAGTGCATGTGGAGGTCATTTCGCTATAGCAAAGTCTAAGTGGCTTGTAGGCGGAGATCCCACTTACACATGGTGGAATTCTCCTCTTCCATGTAGGCATTCTAGAAGAATCTTTCCCAATTATGCACCTACATACACTCCTCCACATGCCTTCCACACTCCCCAACTTGTAGCCTTATGGTGAATACTATATTAATAATACAATTAAAATCCATGTGAGCATAAAGGCCCACTTTTATTTTCCACATCACTAGCGTATCTACCATACCAAAGTATTTATCAAGCATACTTGTGGCATTTACAATGTGTGTACCCTAAATCAAGTAAAACCACTATTATTTGAAGATATAATGATGTTATCAGGATAGCCGCCAAGCCGCCGTATCACCACGCCGTTATTCCATTGTGGGCGCGCGCCGCAATCTTCTTGGACAAGCTTCCACCTTATTACCATTGAGAAACCATCAAAATATGCACAAAATTGAAAATGAAAGATATCAATTTCTCATGTCACAGTGTTGAGACACTTTCCTATCATTCCTCGCATTCAACACACGTTTAAATGTAAGGGGATTGTAGAACTCATGACATGGCATACAACTCATTGCTCAATCGATGCCATCATGAGGATCATTAGTTGATTCACTAACATGGCAATAGGTGTAGAATTAAGATAGAATTTAAAGATGAGCCCCGTCACTTACTTCTTAGCTTGGACATGGATGGTGTTAAACCATTTGGATACAAGTCTACATCATGCCCTATTTTGCCTATTGTATTGGTGAATTGCAACCTCCCTCCATGGGTGGCAATCAAGAAAGATTATATGCTTGCTTTCCTTATACTAGGCAAGTATAAGGTGAAGAACATGTGATTAAGGTGCTTCAGATACTATAGCGAGGTATCAAAGTGTATGATGTGTCAACGCCAATAAAATAGGCATGCTATGGAGGTGAAAGGAGTTTTCCTTTGGAAGATGCATGATATCGCAGGTTCTCAAAATGTCGAGGTACATACATGACCTTTCTAACTTTAAACTTGTCCTACTCTACGTGTCAACTATCTTAATTTTATAATAGATTTTACAACCTCTCGACATAATGCATGTCCAATTTGTGAACCATCACTTGCTTTCAAGAGGCCCTCAAAACTATAGAATGTGGTGTATGTAAACATCATCAATTTCTTTGCCCTTGACATCCCAAGCATGTGCCACCTGATATCTCACTTGTGATGAGAGGTAGTGTGACACAAAGTTGGGGGTTTAGCTTTGGTCACGTCTCAAACCCAAAGGTTGAAGAAGGGGAGGGGGTCTCCGTGCCAAAGAAAGCAACATGAACAAACTCTCACCGTGTATCTCCCTAGATTAAAAAAAATACATAGACATCCAAGGTGAGATTGTAGTCCAGAAGAGGAAATAGAAAAGACTCTGGGGAAGCATTAATTTGAGCCAAGCGAGAAAGGGGTATATTGATACGGCTCATTTGAACGGATTGGATGCCTAGGCCGCATCATGTATAAAAAAAAAGAAGGAAACCAATAAAACTTTCCAAAGTGAAAAATTTGCTGTGGTCAGATAGCTATAACTTTTTTTGTGCTACTCAAAACAAAGTCTCAAAAGAATCAATGGATAGAGATTGAAAATTGGAGAAGCAAGTACAAAGTTATAACTGTTTTAGTGAGAAGTGTCAAAAATGTCCCAAATACACAGTCTGCTCTGATCAAACAGCCATGAATTTTTATGTGCTTCTCAAAACAAAGCAATGAAAACATCAATGGATAGAGCTTGAGAAAATAAATATTTTGATATACGTTTCATAAAAAACTGAGAAGGGAGCACAAAGTTATGACCTTTTTCGTGAACAGTACCAAAACTGTCTATACCTGCCCCTGTAGGTGTGAAGAGAAGCAACGATTTCCCTCACTAGAGAAGTAACTTCCAAGATGCATGGTAGGTTGAGGTTGCCCAAGGAAGTAGAAGATCCTCTTATAACATATCTGGAAGCAAGCTACTCATGTGGACACACTAATCTTTGAAGCAAAGAGGAAAAAGATAGAGAAAGGAAGCAAAGGCTTGATTCATGAAGCGAAAAAACAAAAAAAGACTTCCAATTGGAGAGGACTACAAGAGTAGGAGAGAGTATAAAGAGCAACACATCCTTGATTGACATCCCTTTTAAATTTCATCATGTGCAATCATCAGATAAAAATCTCATACTTACCCACCAAATAGTATTCCTCCTCAGTTTGGCATACCATCCGCATTGAATTCAGTCCAAGAATCCTCCTCTTGCTCCTCATCATCATCATAATGTCCTTCAACAACCTGTAAATTCAGCTTTGGGAACTCTGTTGTACCAAGAACCTCTTTATTCTCTTCATCCTATGTAACATCATAATGTCCTTCAACAACCTGTAAATTCAGCTTTGGGAACTCTGTTGTACCAAGAACCTCTTTATTCTCTTCATCCTAATGCTTAAGGGATATGAAAAGTCCTCGGGGGGGTCACTATATGTAAATCCTCTATATCACGTGCGTTCAAGGCCTATTTAAAAAGTCCCTTATCTGTGAATTTTTTGGTGAATATAATGTAATCTTTCCTATTCAAATCTGTAATTTTTTTTAAAATACAATAAATAAATCCCCTTTGTAAATATATTTCTGTAAGTTTTAAATATTTAAAATGTCCTTCTGTTGAACCCACGTGATACTTACATATTTATACGAGTGACCCCCCCGAGGAAAAGTCATAGGAGGAGGTGGATACAAGGCTATGACATAGCTACAAGGGATATGAAAAGTCATAGGAGGAGGTGGATACAAGGCTATGACATAGCTACAAGGAGAAAACATGAGGTGCTTGAGAGGGAGGAGAGAGGCCTCTTTTATAGAGAAACTCTCACCCTGTTACATTTCGAGCCTCATCCTTGGTGACATAAGGACATGGGTCACCATCAATTCTCCTTTTGGGAACATTTTAACAAGTTTCCCATCTAAAGATGCTCATGAATCTTATAAAATTTTAAAAGCAAAGAGTCCTCTCACATGGAGCCCATAGGGACCCTCTCTTTTCCACATGTCAACATCCTCCATATTCCACTTAGGATTTCTAGAAGGATTCCTCTTGATCCCACACTCCTCCACATTCCCTTCATGTGCTTGGCATGTTGTCTCCATATTATTTAAGTATCTTATTGAGTCTATGTAGTAATTTGGCCCACCCTAAATACATGACTCATTTTTATCTTCCCAATACAATCCAATAATTCACTCCACTTATAATCACATCCAAAATCATTCTACTAATTATTCTAAGTAGTATCAAAACCATATTTAATATTACATGAGATAAATTAGTCGTCTCGTTAAATGATGACAAGCCACAACAAGATTAGCCAAACCAAAAGTCATCTCCTGCTGCCAGCTTCTCCATCACGCTTCTCGGTTCCCATGTCCCCATGACTAGCTTCTCCATCACATTGTGGGACTTGCAAAATTCTCCAATAAGTTTCCACCTTATTGTTATTGTAAAAAAAAGATATCAATTTTTGTTGATGTCACATCTTCCCCACCCGAGTAGATCCATTGCCTATCTTCGGAGTCTGCTGGCCACAGTATCGCGAGGGTAAAACATCTTTAGCCAATATTCATTGGCACATCTAGGAACCTCTTGACCATTTGTATCTTCCAAAAGATAGGTGTTATTTTTGATTTTTTTTCTTTATCCTAAAGGGTCCCTCCCAACTTCAAAGAAGCTTCTTATCTAGTTGCTTCTCTACACAACCATCAAATCTCATGACCAAGCTTCCTTCCTTGAGTTCTGGATTTTTCTTCTTCTTTGTAAGAGCATCATGCCTTGCCTTGCACCATTGTTATGCTGCCTCCAAATGTTGAAGTGCTTGAAGTCACTTCTTATCTAAGGTCTCCAGTTGTACTATGCATTGGGCATGAGTTTCTTTTGCATTACTTGATCATGTAAAAGATGTGCGAAGGCTTGTGATTTCCAATTCTATTGGCAAAATGGCCCCACTCCATACACTAGCTGAAAAGGTGTGAAACCAAGAGAGATCTTATGAGTGGTTCTATAAGCCCATAGGACCTCTAATACATGCACATCCCACTTCCTTTTCATGGTATCCACTAGCTTAGAGAAGGATCCACAAAGAAAACCATTAGTCTTTCCAACTAAACCATTGCATTGAGGATAATAGGGGGTTGACGTGACATGATTTTTTTTAATTTTGTGCACCAAAGACTCTATCAACTCATTCTTAAAAGATCTCCTTCCATCTTTAAGGATTTCCAATGGGAACCCAAATCGGGCACATATGTACTCCTTGAGAAATGATGCCACAGTTGTTGCCTTACTGTTGACCGTAGCCTTTGCTTATTCCCATCTAGTTGCATAGTCTGTGGTAACCAATATATAATACTTCCCATGTGAGGAGCGAGGAAGTGGACCTACAAAATCCAATCCCCATATTTTAAATGAACCATATGCTGGAATGGGATTTAAAGGTTGAGGAACCAGTTGCTTGCACCATATGCCTAACACACCTCACAACTTTGATACCATTCATGGACATCTTTGTTGAGTTGAGGCCAATAATATCCTGTGCTAAGGATTTTCCGAGCAGTGCTAGCTGAAGTAAAGTGACCTCAAAATTCATGACATAATTCCATAATCCTTTTAGATTCTTCCAACCTCACCACCCTCCTAAGGACCTTATCCTTACCTTTCTTCTATAGAATGTCACCAAGGATTGTGTAAGGTTAAGTTCTCCTTATAATTCTTTGCTTCTATTGAGAGGTCAATCCATGAGGGAAGTATCCTTTATCCGAGTATTGTTGAACATCTTGGAGCTCTGGCCAACCTGTATTCATCAATGCAAGAGTAGCTTCTTTGAAAGAAGCCAAAGATTTAGTAGACAATTCATCTGCCTTTTGTTTACCCTTCCTCTGAATGTGCACAAATTTGCAAAACTCAAAAACTTCTTCGAACTCCACTGCTCTTTTATATAAATCTGGTAGATTCAGACTCCTTGCTTTGTATTTTCCTTTCATTTCCCTAATGACCAGTTGAGAATCCCTCTTAACCTCTTTTACCCCCTCCTTTAGGCAATCTTCTAATCCAAAAATCAAGGCATTATACTCAGCCACATTATTTGATATAGATTTTGAAAATTCCCTACCCTTTGCCCATACCTATTTTCCTTCTGGATCAAATAAGACTATCCCCCCAGCCCCACATTGCTTCGAAGGGCTAAGATCTCCATCAAAATGTAAATTGAAAGCGGTTGGTGGAGTCTCCAAATCATCACATACTTCTTCCTTTGTCCTAGTTCATTCTTCTTCTTCTTCCCTACCTATAAGCAAATGTGCAAGAGAGGCTCTAGTGGTACTTTCTATAATAAAAGTGAAAGAGAGTTCTTGAAGCTTACAAAGCCACTTTGCAAACTTTCCTGGAAGATTGGATTTACGAATGAGGATATGTAAATAAGGCTGAGATGTAAGGAAGAAAAAAGACCGAGGTAACAAGTATGACCTGAACTTCTTCACTGCAAAGACCAAAGACAAATCTCCTTTCTCTATTTCACCACATCTCTCCTCGGCATCAGTGAGTTGTCGACTTGCATAATATACTCGTTTCATGCGTCCTTGATCACCCTTTTGCAAGAGTATAGCACCCACTGAATGTGATGTCACACTTGGATTCACATAAAAGTCATCCCCCCACCTAGGAGGCTGCATAATCAGACCTTGACTCATGCATTCCTTAAGCAAACAAAAGGATTGATTTTTCTCTAGAAGGAAACATTTTTCCTTTTCAACAAATTTATACGATATACCTCCTCAGAAAACATCTCAACAAAGTGTTGATAATACTTTGGTTTACCCAAAATCATCCTTACCTCCCTTACATTGGAAGGTGGTGGAAGGTCCGTAATTACTTGTACCTTCTGAGGGTCGATCTCTATACCTTCCTCCAAGATAACATGTCCCAAAAGAACCACCTTCTTTTGTTCCAAGCAGCATTTTCTGTAATTGAGACAACCCTTTGCATCATCAACACTTTGGAAAGCCATCCTTAACTTTTCAAGTGATCCACGTGGCTTGAATAAATGCATTTTCCATAATTGAGACAACCCTTTGCATCATCAACACTTTGGAAAGCCATCCTTAACTTTTCAATAAGTGATCCACATGGCTTGAAAAAGTGTAAAAATCATCCAAAAAGACTCTTATAAACTCTCCCAAGTAAGGTGCAAATACCTAACTCATGAACTGTTGAAAAGTTGTTGGTGCATTAGTTAAGCCAAATGGCATCACTCTATAGGCATACAGTCTTCCTTTGATCTTCCGCACAAATATGAAATTGAAAGTATTGAAAGTATCCATCACATAGTGAATACAATTCATGGCCTACAACTTGGTCCAAGATCTCATCTTGAAAGGGTAGAGGAAAATAATCCCTCTTTATACATGTATTTAAAGGGCAACATTCCCATAAAAGTCATCCCTGCACCTAGGAAACTGCATAATCAGACCTTGACTCGTGCATTCCTTAAGCAAACAAAAGGCTTGATTTTGCTCTGGTCCCCATTGGAAGGAAATATTTTTCCTTGTCAACAAATTTATAGGATACATCTTCTGAAAAAACATCTCAACAAAGTGTTTATAATACGTTGTTTTATCCAAAATCCTCCTTACCTCCCTTACATTGGAAGGTGGTGGAAGGTCCATAATTTCTTGTACCTTCTCAGGGTCCATCTCTATGCCTTCCTCCGAGATAACATGTCCCAAAAGAACCACCTTCTTTCATGCCAAGCGGCATTTTCCAGGATTGAGGCAACCCTTTACATCATCAACACTTTGCAGCCATCCTTAACTTTTCTAAGTGATCCACATGGATTGAATAAATGCAAAATTCATCCAAAAAGACTCTTATAAACTTTCCCAAGTAAGGTGCAAATACCTGACTCATGAACAGTTGACAAGTTGTTGGTGCATTGGTTAAGACAAATGGCATCACTCTATAGGCATACACTCCCTAGGGGGTAACAAATGAGGTCTTCCTTTGATCTTCCTCACAAATCCGAATTTGAAAGTATCCAAAGTATCCATCACACACTAAATACAATTCATGGCCTGCAACTTGGTCCAAGATCTCATATTGAAAGGATAGAGGAAAATAATCCCTCTTTGTACATGCATAATAAGGGAGAAAATCCACACAAACACGTCATTTTTCACCCTTCTTGGGAGTGATCACCACTGGAGAAATCCACTCTGAATTTTCTACTAGAAAAAAAAACAGCTTGAAGTAACGATTGTCCAATTTTCCTCCTAGATGACTTTCTCTTCTTCTTTTGTTTCTCCTCTTTCTCTTCTTCTTCTTCTTCTTTAACGCTCCTAGTTCTACAACTCCTTCTTGCCATCAATGGCATCAAGGTTTCTTCTTCTTCTTCTTCTTCTTCTCCTTCCAAACATATTTCTTCCAAAAGTTCTACACTTTTATCCTTTCTTTTCCTTAATTTTGGACACTCAAGATGATAGTGTCCCTTTTCTTGACATTCATAGCACGGAACATTGGTTTTATCCCTAGGCTTATCCTCAATACATGGAGCCTTAGGCGGCCTTGCTTTGATTAAGTGTAGCTTCAAGTTAGTAAATTTTGCCATAAGCTATGCAATATTGTGATCCAGTGTGGTGGAGCTGGTACTTGAGATGTTGAGGTTACCTCTATCCAAGGTAGTAGAGTTGGAACACTTGCAGAAGGTTGGAATGAAACCTCAATTTAATTGTATGCCTTATGATCCTGTGCATATCCAACAAATACACATTTTTCTGCCTTAGGATCCAACTTCCTTCTTCTTTCATCAGGCACATGTACATAAGCTATGCATCCAAAAACTTTGAGGTGTCTAATGTCTGGCCTATAACCTGTAAGCCGCATCTCTGGTGTACTTCCATGAATGGCTATTGTAGGTGTTTTATTCAGTATATACACTGCAATAGCACATGCTTCTGCCCAATAATAATCCGGCATGCTCTTTTCATTGAGCATTGCCCTAGCCACTTCACATATGACTCTATTCTTTCTCTCAGCCACACCATTTTGCTGAGGTGTATACCTACAAGTCAATTGTCCTCTTATTCCATGCTTTCTCAAGAAATGCTCAAAAGCTTTTGAGGTGTATTCACCACCTCCATCTGTCCTCAAAAATTTAATCCAATAGCCATATTGCTTTTCTGCAAAAGCTTTGAAATCCATAAACTTTTTCAACATTTCACTCTTCTCTCTGAGAAAGTATATCCATGTCATCCTGCTGAAATCATCTATGAATGTCACATAATATAAACTGCCTTTGATAGATGGGTTTTGTGTAGGACCCCATACATCACTATGTACTATCTCAAGTGGCCTGCTACTCATATTTCCTTCTCTAGGAAACCGCAACCTTGCCTGCTTTCCAAACTGACAGGCTTCACAAACATGCATATGCCCATCATACTTGAATCTAGGCAGCCCACTAACAATGCCTCTTGCTTGCATGTTCTTCAATCTTTGTATATTGACATGTCCAATCCTCTTATGCCACATATCAATGTCTTGTACCACATTTCTGCTTTTAGAGAACATGGCTGATTTTAGCTCAGGAATTCCAGCATCCAGCTTAAACAACCTACCTTCTTTCTTACCTTTGGCAATGACTGTACATCCATGTTTAAAATCCTCAATGAAGCAACCATGCTCGTTGAAATGAACCTGTAATCCCTGTTTCACCATTTGACCACCAACTGAGGCCAAGCTTTTTGTGATAGAAGGCACGTACAATACATCAGACATAGATTTTGTTTGACCATTGTGCATAACCAATGGTACACTTCCAACATGTGTAATGGCATGCTCAGTATCATCTCCTGTTTCCACATAGCCTTTCACATGCATAGGCTTCATATGCTCAAACCATTCACCATGACAAGTCATATGGTTTGATGCTCCAGAGTCCATATACCATGTGTCATCATTCTCGGATCCAACAACATGTTTCATGGCAAACAAGTGATTTGCAATGCCATCATTACTGCTTGATGCATAATTTCCACCATGTTGTGCATAATTTCCACCATAGTGTCCACCACGTTGTGCTCTATCCCCTCTCAAATCATTCTGTTTGTGGAAACAATCTCTCGCCATATGACCATATTTCCCACAATAATGACATTCCACATCTTGCATAGATGCTTGTTGGCCTTGCCAATGTCCTCTACCACAAGAATTACCTCTGCCTCGCCGAGGTGCATATCCACGACCACCTCTAGCACCATATGAAGGCTAAAAATTCTCTTATGGTGACCTGTCCTGCCATCCACGACCATTACCACCACGTCCACGTGATGCGAATCTCCCCCTGCCTCTAAAACCTCTCTGCGAATAGAAAGCCTAATTTCTGCCATTATCATCATGGCTAGTAGATGCATCCAGAAATGAATCACTGAGTTTGATTTCCTCAACAAGAAAGAGTGAAACCAACTCTTCAAAGTCTAATAAACCTGTACTCCGAACCGAGATGGATGTATCAAAAGATTTATATTCCTTGCCAAGACCACGCAAGGTAATATCCACCAAATCATCATCAGGCATGGGGGCATTTATTGTTGCCAATGCATCTGCAAACTTCTTTATTTCTTGCACATAACCATGGATGCTCCTTTTATTCTGCTTCACATTATGTATATGCTGTCGCAACTGAGAGTTGCGAGCACTCGTGTCTGTATCAAACATCTTTATCAAAGTATCCCATGCATCTTTGGGATTCTCAGTATCCTATATGTGTATGAGAATATAGACAGATAATGCAACACTTTGAATGCTCTTTCTGACCATTGCTTATGAGCAATAACATACTGCTGCTGTGTAGGTTGTTGGGGTAGTTCAGGCTCTGGCTCAGCACCTGTAATGAGATTCCAAAAACCTTTTCCTTTCAAGAAACTTTTGATCTTGTACTTCCATGCCTGGAAGTTCTTCCTATCTAGCTTTTCACCAATAATCACTGGATTATCCGACATGTTGCTCAATGCAAAAACACCTTGCGTACACTTCCAAATCTATAACGGAGCCTTCCTCAGCTCAACCACACTCCAATGAGTGTTCCAGATACTCCAAAGTAACCACTAATCTTCAAATTTGATGTAGAAAATCAACCTGTATGCATCCAAAATGAACTAGCTCACGCAGTCCCAGATACCCTAATTTGATGCACCTTTGAAGGCTCCAAATTGCAATGTAGTGGTGCAATCAAGTATGGGTAACCTGCATTGACACCTAAACAACCTCAATGTAGAGTATCAACACCATCTGACATGTATACATATCAATTTTTGAAAACCCCTTTCTCTGTTTTGGGAAAAACCAAAAAAACCAGTAGTAATTTTGCTCTAAATTCTTCAATATTTGTCCAAATTGAGCAACCAGGCATTCATTAGCTTAGCAATAGTGTCCACTAACTCCATGTAAGAGGAATTTGTCCAATTGTTTAAGACCAAAGATTAATTGCTCGATTAAAATCACTCTGTTTCTCTACAACCAGTGGACCGGCTTTTTAATCAGCTCATTCCCAGCTCAATTAGGCATAATTGATCAAACCAACCATATAGCCCTCTTCTCTAGTGTGTGTAGCAACCAATTGCTAAAGAAATTTTGAAATATATCAAGCACAGAAGTTGTAATCGACCTCCTCGCATCAAAATGATCAAATTGCTGCCTGTTTCTCTGTGCAATCTGCGTCGCCTGCTCCTTAGGGCTTTGGGAGTGCTTGAGCTGCTAATTGATGAGTTAAACGAGTACCCAACACACTTAGGTATATGTGCAACCAGTCAATGCTTGGATTTTTGCCAAAAACAAGCTCCAAATGCATCAAATTTTGACCTCCTTTTCTCTGTTTTGTGAGAGCTCAAAAACCAAAAATTTTCACTCATTCAAATGCATGTAACCTGCTCCAAAATCACAGTAGGGCTTGCATAGGAGCTGCCAATACATTCCTCCTTGTCAGATTGTTTGTTTTGCTAGATTTGGATGTATTTCCACCATACATCAGTGCTTCCAAGCTTTAATGGAAAGCTTCCAAAAACCAGAATTTTTCTTTGCTTTGATTTTCTCTAATTTGCTTTGTTTCTTCCTGAATCACTTGCAGTCCGCTCAAGGATGTTTAGAAGACCTTACTCGGTAGGCCAAGCTCTCAGATCTGATAGTAATCGGTGTGCTTCAAGCTTCACAGCTTCAATGGCAAGCTTCACAGCTTCTTCTCCCTCTTCTCTCACTCACTCATAAACCCTAATAGACAGCACAAGGCTCTGATACCATGTTAAAAGATAGGTAGAGGGAGAGGAGACACACACACAAGAGAAAACCCTAATGTATATTGTAAACCTAACCATAGAGGGAAGCCATCTCCCTTCTCACACAATACACAAAGCCATAATCCATCATACACACAACACACTATGAGTTGTGTCCACACACATCTAACCCTAGCTAATGTCCACACACTATGACCAGCTGGACACGCGGTCATTTATGTCTCACACATGATCCTACCTAACATGCCAGCACATAGCATAGCTGGCTCACACTGACATCGAGCTTGAATCTCAACACAAAACTCCAAAATCATGGGCAAATAAGACAGAACAACTGATCCTGTTTAATTCATTCAAATTTTTGAATAGAGATGGGAAGCCTTTGGAAATCTCAACTGCGCTAGTCGATGGTTTATCACATTGATGCCGGCGATTAAAACAAAATTCACAACCTTGAAGTCAGCCTTTATCCATGTCTTTTCAAGACAAGGTGATTGATGGAGTGTAGCAAAATAACTCTATTCAATGGAGCGCAAACCAAACCAAAACATTAGAAACTTTATCCTTTAGATAAAACTCTTGGACTCACAATGTGACTCATGGGAGAAACGAAACGATTATCAAATGAAGAGATGTTTCATGATGGGCTGAAAGAAAAACAACGATACGAGATGTTCCTCATCTAAACCAAGTGAAGCAATGGTAAAAGAAAGATTGATCTTGGATTTGTCATTCCCTGAATTCTATGCAGCCTTGCTTAAAAGTTTTCAATCGACATCTGTAAAAGAGTATGAGATCCTTCACAAAACCAAACATCCTTAATGGCTCTACAAGTGAGGAGAGAAATGCCTTGTGTTCACTGCAATCACTATAACCATCCCAATCCCCATTGTGAAGAATACAAGGCAGGCACTTGTTTTTATGTACTGCATATATTGTAAATCCTTTGGTCATGATACTATAAAGTGTCCCAATTCATCAACAATTTACTCAAAACCTCCATCTCCCGTGCACCAAACATAAACAGTCCAAAGGGTAGAAAGTGCTCAGGAAGCACTTAATCGAACACTTTAAATATTTCAAGGTCTTTAAAGTGTTATAATATATGCCACTTTTTGTACCCACAATAAGTACCACTTCAAATGCTCAATCTTGTAGACCAAAAGAATGGTAGATATTGAGACATTAATAGAATGTGGTGGTTAGTCAAAATGGCAAATTCAATGGTTGGATTTGTAATGATGTCTTTTCTAAAATTCTTCCAGGCTATCAGAAAGCCTGAAAACATTAATAATCTAATTAGTAAAATTTTATTTTTGATGTAAATCATCTAAAACCTACAGGTACTAGTTTACTTGTAATGGTGCGTCTATGGGAAAAAAATGGATCACTTTAAGTATGGAAAGATCATTTTTTAAACATTTCTGTTGCCTCCCCAAATTTACTCTCCAAGCATTGTCCCAGTCTAGCATAAACTAGACAAAAATTGACACCCTGATCTTGTAACAACCTGGCTTGAGCATGCCTGGGTGAGCAGCAAGAACAGACCTTATGAGCCAAGAAATAGCTAAGATTGGACAATAAAATTCATTTCAAGGGGCATTGCTGCACAGGCTAAAGAAGAAGAAGGAGGGTGGAACAGGTACTTCTCCACTATTGGTGAAACATACCCAAATTTTGTTCTATATTCTAACACAAAATGTTCCAAATCTTATAGAAAACAAAATCACTCATACTTCAGAAAAACAAAGAGTTTTTCAACAAATCATATTCATTTGCAAAATCCAAAGTAACAGTACATATTCGTCAATACAAAAATCGAAGAAAAATCAATGTCGCGGCTATCCCGGGTATGCCTCTAGTAAATATAGTCCACTTTCGGTTCTACCAAATGGCTCCCAGAGGGCATAAATCACAATCTCTATCCGGCATTCCCTGTCTAAGGACGGCTGGCCTGAATCTCAAAATCTCTCTCTCTATCCTGCATAAAAAATCCTCAAGGCTCAGAAAGAAGCCTCAAAAAAAAAAACAACCCACGAGAATTAGTAGATTATCATGCACGAAATCATCAAAGATAGAAAAACATTTCTAAAAACATGCGCTCGAACCAAATTAGAGAAGATACATCAAAAAAAAAGACACTGCAAAGTGGTGTCGGATTCGTTTCACGAATACCGGCCACCCCATGCGGAATCTCCCAATTATTAGAACTCAGACTTTATTTGTCCTGTGATGAACTAACTTTCTTTAATTTGTCTCTCTAACAAATAAAGTTATCTACTCCCTCATGCAAGGCCATTATTACTGAAAATTAAGGGCTAAATTGATGTACGAGCCTCGCTGCGGGCGCTCAATGCGGTTATATTTATTATGTAAGCCTCCATATGAGTTTCCTTTAGACTTAACTACTCACTATGACCCTCTTATACATTATCTAAAATGGTGAAGTATAGAATAGAATCACATACAAATGACACCCCAAAACATGCATAAAAAGTCCCAAAATTGACATATCTAAATTACTAAATTTGTGCGGTGCATATTCATTCAATATGCGAACATGAAACTCATGATGGATTCTCTGAGGTGTTTGTTACTTCTGTGAGTGCCATTACAACAAGATTTGGGGACCTATGAATATGTATGTATGAAATAGTAACTCTAAGATGGTAGCTCTAGAGAGAGAGAGAATAAATCTTCACATGGAGAAGGAGAGCTTGGGGGAGAGACTCAAACAGATGGCTCAGATATTGCAGGAATGGAAGAAAGAGAGAGAATTGTATTGCAAGCGTGGAAAGTTGGGAGAATGAATGAAAATGATTTTTGAGGTTGATGTGGAATTTGGTGAGAATTTCAAATACGACATTAAAGTGCAGTAAATAAGATCGAAAGGGTAGAATCAAAAGTAAATAGATTTTTCCTATTTTTGGGCCCCACTAATGGACGAGATTGATGATGTGGAAAGAGAAAGAGATACGAAAAATCCTAGAGAGGGAAACTAAAGCCTAGAGGGGGAGCCTAGAGAGATCCCCTACTTTTAGCAAGAAAGTACGCTTCTTTATGAGCTGTGTCTCCTTATGCCACAACAAAATTAGTCTTAATTCCTTAAAATTAGGGATTCTTATAGGGCCCTTTTTATACTGAAATGCCTCCTAATAGTGTGGGGGAGGGAGGGGGAAGAGAGATGATAACTATAGAGGAAAGAAGAGGGAGAAAAAATGGTGGGAAGTGAGATGGGGGGGGGATAGTGTGGGGGAGGAAGGGAGAAAAGAGATCTAAGTGTCTCTTCATAGGCAATGTCATATGTCTATGCAGACCATCATTAATAGAGTTAGTATTTTTCTCCAATAATGGCACTGAAATAGGTAGTAATGATAGCTCTCCTGGTTACCATTATGGTAACTAATCTAAATGTGTCCTTAAAGTCAATGTCATATGTTTGCACATACAATCAATCTTGCTTTACCTATTCAATACTTATTCATTGATCCATCTAAGTTATGATTAATTATACACCAACTTATATCTAATTACCTACTTATCTCTAGGGAAAGAAACTAACTCCCATGTCTCATTTATATCCAATGCTGGCATCTCCCCATAACATCTTGTCATTTTTTATTTCTTAGTGTCTACTCAAAATAGGTGGGCTCTATGTTTTGTATTGCTTTAACCATATAAGCATATAGTGATGTGTTGTGTTGTGTATCCATCATATCTCAACTTGCCAATAGAGTATCTAACCCAAGTAGATGTCCATACACTTGGATCACTTTCAGTTGTCCTCCAAATAGCTCTTGTTCTCCATAAACAAGAGTAACCACTGAAGGAATTATGTTCTCCTCTCATCAAGGCTCTACTAGTGTCACCATCCACATAAAAGAGTTACATGCTGATAATATGAGGCACAAGAGGTTGATCTACCTTTTCCTTTCCTTTGTATCATACATTTTTCCACTACCTATAGTACCACTAGATGATGCATTTACATTTCTTGCATCTCTCCTCAACCTTATTGATCATGGGCTAACAGGCTCCACTGCTAGAGGATTCTAGAGGTCCATAATGTTATTGAAGATGAATTCATGGAATATTTAACTCCCAGGTTTTTATGTTATGAATTCTCCTAGATGGGTTTAGATTGGGAAGCCTTTCTAAATACAGACGATCATAGCTTACTTTACATGTACATAGGTGAATCCGTATATGCGTGGGAAGTATTCGTTACATTATCTTATTGATATAAAATTTCATATGGTTGTTTATTTTTTAGCAATTAATTTATTAATTCATTGGCTAGTTGATGCAAGTTTAGATCATTGGATTGGATAATGGAGGTGAGCTAGTGTTGGTTAGAAAATATTGTGAGATGACCAATTTTTGAATAATATTTGATTTTGTGATTACAAGCATCATTAGTTTATTTGGAAGCTATTAATATTTATTATCAATGTGTATATGTTAAATGGGACATGTGAAGGATCCCTTCTAAATATTTTATTTTTCAAGACATGCACTTTTATAAGGTTTAAGGCTCACAGCTATTTTTAAGAGAAGCCTAGCTTGCATCCTCAAGAAAGCTATTTTTGAAGAAGGCCACTTTTGAAGAGTACTATTCTTGAAGAAGGCCACTTTGGAAGAGTAATATTCTTGAAGTCAACATTTTTGTAAATCATACTATTTTTTATACCAAAAGCAATCCATGAAATATATTTAAATACACCAAGTCTTAGAGGAAGCGTGGGATCACTCTAGTAAGGGGGAAAATTGGACCCAATAGTTTGTATTGAGTATTTTGTTTGTTTTATTTATCTTCAATATTTTATTTATTGCAATCACTATTATGGGTTCCTGTCAACCTCCCACAACAACTAATAACCTGTGATTGTTGCTTTACATGTAGAACATTATTATTACTTCTCACACTTGCATCTTTAATTGCACATCTCATCAAAGATAACATCTTTTGTTACTTGCAAATCATAGGTGGTAGGATTATAACATCTATAAGCTTATTGCTCTAAAGGATAACTAATGAAGGTTCATTTCTTTGGCTCTAGATCCAACTTGGTTCTCACTTCATCAACAACATGTACATATAAAATAATTTAACATCCAAGCACTTTTAAGTGAGACATTTCATTTTATGCCTGTGAACTTCTGTTCTGGTGTCATACCATGAATAGCTACAATAGAAGTCCTATTCATGATGTAAAAATCAATTTCTACTGATTAAGCCTAAAAATAATCCGGCCTATTATTTTTAGACATTAAGGCACGACCAAATTCTACACCAACTTTTGCAATGTGCATGTTTTTCTTTTATGCATTCTTTCTGTAATACCATTCTATTACAGAGTGTACCTACATTCTTTCTATAATACCGTTCTATTACGAGTGTACTTGCATGTGAATTAGTTCTTGATTCCCTTCTTCCTCAAGAAATCACTAAACTTATTAGGAAAATATTCTCTCCCACATTTAATCTTAGGCATTTGGTCTACATACCTTTTTCCTTCTCAACAAAGGCTTTAAATCTCTAAAAGTGAGCAAACACCCGGATTTTCTCCTTCATAAAGTAAACCCACAATTTCTTAGTGTCATCAACAATAAATTGTAGCATAGGACTTGTAACCTACAATTGTTATAGTCTTAATCGGTTCCCATACATCAGAATGTATAACATCCACGCATTGATACACTTTTCATATGGGAAATAATGTTTAGCGTGCTTACCAAGCTAGCGTGCTTCATATACTTTGTGCATACCATGAACCTTAAACTTCGATAACAAAGCAACAATATTTTGGGCCTGTATAAGCTTCATCTTGCTATATATTCACATGACCAATTTGCTTATGCCATATGTCAATATCTACAATAACACCTGTCCCATGCATGAAAAATGGCTTCCTTCATGTCAATCATGTTCACATCCAAAGTACACATCCTACCATTGTTACTCTTTGATATGGATGAGAATGTGAATGTGAACGTGGATGTATGTGAATGTGAATGTGGATGTGTGAATGTGGATATGGATGTAGATATGGAATGTGGATATGGATGTATGTAAATGTGAATAAGGATGTGGAATGTGGATATGGATGTCTGGATGTGAATGTGAATGTGAATGTGAATGTGAATGTGGATGTGGATGTATGTGAATGTGAATGTGGATGTGTGAATGGGGATATGGATGTAGATATGGAATGTGTGTGGATGTATGTGAATATGAATGTGGATGTGTGAATGGGGATGTATGTGAATATGAATGTGGATGTGTGAATGGGGATATGGATGTAGATATGGAATGTGGATGTGGATGTATGTGAATGTGAATGAGGATGTGGAATGTGGATATGGATGTATGGATGTGAATGTGAATGTGGATGTATGAATGTATATGTGGATGTGGATGTATGAATGTGGATTTGGATATGGATGTATGAATGTGGATGTGAAAATAGATATATAAATGTAGATATGGAATGTGGATGTGGATGTATGCAAATGTGAATAAGGATGTGGATTTGAATGTAGATGTATGTGCATGTGAATGTGGATGTGTGAATGGGGATATGGATGTAGATATGGAATGTGAGTGTGGATGTATGTGAATATGAATGTGGATGTGTGAATGGGGATATGGATGTAGATATGGAATGTGGATGTGGATGTATGTGAATGTGAATGAGGATGTGGAATATGGATATGGATGTATGGATGTGAATGTGAATGTGGATGTATGAATGTAGATGTGGATGTATGAATGTAGATGTGGATGTATGAATGTATGAATGTAGATGTGGATGTGGATGTATGAATGTGGATTTGGATGTGGATGTATGAATGTGGATGTGAAAATGGATGTATAAATGTAGATGTGAATGTGGATGTACGAATGTGGATGTGTGTGTGGAATATGAATGCAAATATGAATGTGAATAGATATGAAGTCGATATGAGTGAATGGATGAGATGAGATGTCATGTGAATCATCAAAATGTGAATGAATAATATAAGATCTGAACGAATGAGATATAATGAGAAATGGATGTGATGAGACGTAATGTAAATTGAGAAAGATAGGAATGGATGTTATGTGAAGTGAATGAATCCGATGTGATGGGATGGAAAATGATGAATCTGGTCAAGAATGGATACACATATGATTTGGGATTGGATTAAGTAATATGGATTGATATGGAATAATGTGGAATGACGAGAGTTCAATATAGAAACTGTAATTGTAAACTGTTTGCAAATGACTGTTTTATGTCAAAGATGCGGGGGAAGCATTTTGACTGTCTTGAGTATGTGGTCGTAGAGACCTACTGATAAAGTTGCAATAGCTGACGGAGAGTCAATGGGGGACGTCTCGCGTAGCAAGGTCGGCCGAGGTCTTGACTTGCCTCAGTTTGATTTAAATGGTGAGCTTCTGGTACAGTGGATTAGGGACCAAGGAAGCGGCCTATGAGTGAAGTGCTAGGTGACCTGTGAAGCATCCTAGAGGGTGCTGACCATACGGTGCTCGGGCTCTGGGTCGCCGAAGATACCCACATGGTGGTTGCAAGATCAGGGTGCCCAGTTTTGTCCACTCATGCACCCTGTAAAGAGTAAAAAAACAGACATTTGTTTACCTTTAGTGGCTAATCTCTCCTAGTAAATGAAGGAATTTCGTTTCAAGTTCTTTTGTTGGAACATCATATTCAAAGTTAGAAATATAGTTGCATAATTTGATTAAGCATTAGATAGTCAAAAGTCTTCATTTTCTTAGGTACAAAGTCAATGTATACACCCTGTCCCAAATTTGAACCGATTCCATAAAATGCTAATATCTTTTACATATAAACTCATATGAGATTCCCACTTTGTACCTTAGATCTTCACATAATATGGAGCTTAACTTGATTTTTTGAGAAAATTTTAAGATATTTGTCTATTTTTCCTAAATATTTCAATGTCTTTAAAGTGTTTTAATATACGCCACTTTTTGTACCCACAATAGCTACCACTTAAAATCCTCAATCTTGTAGATCAAAAGAGTGGGTAGATACTAAGACATTAGTAGAATGTGGTGATTAGTAAAAATTACAAATCTAATGGTTGGATTTTTAATGATCTCTTTTTCAAAATTCTTCCAGACTATCAGAAGGCCTGCAAATATTAATAATCTAATTAGTAAAATTACATTTTTGATGTGAATCATCTAAAACCTATAGGGACTAGTGTACTTACAATGGTGCATCTATGGAAAAATAAATTGGATCACTCTAAGTATGGAAAGATCATTTGTTTATCATTTCATCATATTTTTGATTAATTTTGATTAATTAGACTGATTTATATTAATTTAAGTTATATTGGGTTAATTTAAGGGCAAGCGTATTTTCTATTACTTGCTTGATCTCATTTTAAGTACCTTGCCCGGGGAATTTTCTCTCCAAGCATTGTCCCAGTCCAGCATAAACTGGATAAAACTGGACACCCTGATCTTGTAACAACCCCACACGTGCGTCGTGGAAGATATTGAAATAAGGAGTAAGAGTTGTTTTCTAAAACCGGGCATGGATCTGGTTGATTGACCTTGCTCAACGGATGAGTCCATGGCTCTTTTATATGGATCTGTTGGTTGATCTTGCTGATCTTCCACGGAGATTCCACTTTGTTATGTGAATATATTGCCAATTACTATGAGCTAGGAACTATCGAAAAGGCCCTTGAGTGAACAAGTGGTGAGCGTTCTGGTTGCCAATGATGCCATAAGTACACCGATGAATGAATGATTAGAAATATGGATTCAACCAGAGATTTTGAGGATAGTGATCAATGACATAATGGTTTCATTAAAAGATTGTTTTAGATGCTGAGAAAAAGGTAATTTCATATTGGGTGCGTAAGTGGTGTGACTAGTTTTATGTTTGCATGAACTTCCGGCTAGGGGGCCTGGGAACTCTTTTCCTTGGTACGCGGGACAAAACTTAACCAAATTCCTAATTGGATTCCATCACTACAGTGGTTGGGTGGTTGGCTAAGCCATGGGACTGGATGGGGTTAGGCTGGACTGATGGATCCATAAATCGAGACTCAATTTTTGTTTAGTTCCATAGATGAAGTAAATCCCGGACATAAATTGTTCTATGGAAAAAGGATCAACGGCTGTGCCTCTCGATGAGGAAAAAAGCGTTGGTCTCTATGATCCAAGTGCAATCTGTCCCTTGAATCTGACTATGGAACTTACGAGTTCGGTCAGATCACTTCAGTTAAGTAAGGCTTTTGACTACGTTAGGGAAAAGCTATCCTGGTGGAATCGCCTGTGCGTTCCGGGCAAGAGAAGTTTTTCCAAGTTCGGTTTGGAAGAATCGAGGAATTAGTCACCTATCCGGATATCCGTGGGCGAGGCCCCGAGTGTTGGACCCTGCCCCATGCAAGATGTGCTACTTCCGCTGCTGCTAGCACCCCGAATCCGTTGCACGGTGGGGACAGGGATCAGTTGGTATCAGAGCAAATTTGGCTAATGAGGATCAACCGAGAAGCCAAATATGTCAAAAATTTATCAAGAAGCACTAAAAGGTTGTAATTGTGTAATAAAATTCATATAATTTGATATTCAAACTGAAATTCATAAATTGGTAATTGGGTCTTCAGATGGAAGTACCACAATTGTATGAAATCCCTAACTTGCTTGAGGCCTAGACATGATGGTCTTTACCTTATAATTCCAAGGACCATGACTACCCGTATATACCGAGGGTATAACTGCAGCTCTTTACTGGCAGTATATACGAGTAAATCTAAGACTTGAAATTATAAGCATTAATGCTATCTAGATGATGAATTCGAGTGTGGTTGATATGATTTTTAAATTCTGGTTGAGAACTAATGAGTTGATTTGGATTCTGATTGAAAAAAAATGATGATTCCTGAAATTTGGTTGAAATGTAATAAGCTGAGCGAAACCACAATAAGGATGAATGGGACGAGTCCCTGTGATGATGTTCTTAAATGGAATGATGTTAATGACTTCAGCCAATCACTATGAGATTAGTGGATTATGCTGGCAGATTGCTACTGTTAACTTTTGATCAGTGGATCAAGTTAAGGGATAATAAATTAAAAATCTAAAAAATTGAAATCCCCATGAAGGATTGTCTAGATAGAAGAATTCAGTCTGATGGACCATTATTGTGTTAAAGATATGAATGAGATAATTCTGAATGAATTGTTAACTAATAATACATTCTATATGAGTATCTTTATCCCTTGACTCTGTGGGGAGCCGAGAACCTCGGAATCAGTTGAATCAAAAATCGGATTGAATCATAAATAAAGAGACTTAACAAGAATTTTCATATTGGTAGGAACATGGAACGAGGTCGTCGTGGTAGAAATGTTAACCCACAACTCGATGAAGAAGAGCTCGACCAGGATGTTCGTAAAACTCTTCATAGTTCGCAGCCTGGACCTTTCAAGGGTGAAAGGGAAAACTTGGGTAAGGCTATGGAGAAGTGAATCGAATCAATGGAAGAATACTTTGATGTCACCGGGTACAATGAGAAGAGAAAAATGGCTCTTGCAAGGCTGAAGATAGTGGAGACAGCTAGAGTGGCATGGAGAAACCAATGCGAGACAAACCGTCTTGACCGAAATACCCAAACCTAGACCGATCTCAAGGCTTACCTCACAAAGAGGTTTTGTCCCCCAGGCTTTCTTGAAACTAAGATGAATGAGTTCTTGGAACTAAAGCAGGAAACCCGAAAAATTGAAGAGTACCATCAGGCTTTTGCACTTCTCCTTAAATATTCCCTCAATTGGATGAAGAGCAGCTGATGGCCAGGTTCATTCGGGGAATGAACGAACCATTAGATACTTTACTCAAGAATGCCAAACCTATTTCCATGGCCGAAGCAGTTCGAATGGCGAAGGATTTCACCAAATCCTTTGATGTCAAAGTCTCGCCAAAGCCAGCACCATCATCTTTCAAAACGTTTTTATTCCCAGAAGGTGATTCCAACCTTCCTCCACCTAAGAGATATCAGGGTCAAACCCAGGATATGGGAAGTTCCAGAATCGGAAGAAATGTTCTTTTTTCGAAACTCAATTCCCTGGATTTCAACTTCAGAAGTTCCACCCTTGAACAAGAGAGTGAAATGCTATAACTGTCAAGGATTTGGACATCGCAGTATGGATTGCCCAACTCCTTTTGGATCAAGGTTTTCAGGGCAGGGAAATCAGGGATCAAGATTCTAGACTCCAGCCCCTTCCGTCCAGAGTAATCATGGTTCTATCTGCCAAAATCAGGAAAGTCCCAGAGGTAGACCCTCTATCCAACCTCCAGTTTCAACCCAAAGTAATGCAAGACCTCGGGGAAGTCAAAGAGAGTTATTCCCAAATCGGCCGTCCACTTCCAAAGCTGTAACGCTGGAAGTGATTGAAGAAGAAGAAGATGAAAAAGATCATACTCCACCTGCGAGATGAGGACATCTCGCGTTTTTTAAGTGGGATAAAATGTAAGATTCCTCCCCCAGCCCTCATGATGTCCAGTATCTTCCCCTGTAATTCATTCCCCTCTTCCGAAATATAAAAGATCTTGTTTCTACATGTTTTGGCCTAGAGAGAGAAAATATTCTAGAGAGATAATATTAAGATTTTAAATATTTTTGGATAGAAAAATACCTCATCTTATTAAAATGCGTTCCCCTGAAATAGAAGTTTGAAAATATTTTCAGAAGGTGCATTAGAAATTAAGTATAATCTGTTCAAAAGGATCTGTTCAAGAGGCATTATCCTGGGGATGAAGATTTTTTCGAAATTTTAAATTAAGATTCCTATGGACCAATAAGATTCATCCAAATGTAGGGAGGAGATAAATGAAGAAATAAAAGGAAAATACTATAAAAATGAGTAAATACTCACATAAGATGAAGAGTTGACTAAGGACAAGGTTAATAGTTAAAAAAGAGAGATATTTAGGTGAAATGATGCATTTTTGACACCTCTACATGGGGGAATTCCCCTCATCAAGAGGGCGCCTATTTCACATGCTTGAATGAGTTTTTAACTCCCAAATAATGAGATATTTTCATCTCTCTTCTCTCTTGTTTCAACTAGATCCAAAAATAATGAGTTTTAAACTCCCAAATAATGAGATATTTTCATCTCTCTTCTCTCCTGTTTCAACTAGATCCAAAAATTGAGCAAAACTGAAATTGGTCAAAAATTGACCGAACTGATCTGGAAAATTCTAGAATCAGTTTGCTTGGTTAGAGGCTCACTTTTTCCTATAAATCTCCCTTTTGTTGAAACTTAATAGTGTTTTATGCACTGTTACTCTGCTCCTCCCAAGCCAAGAACTGTGAATTTATTAATAATTCACTAGTTTTTGACATTTCCCTCTTCCAAAGATTGGTGGCCACTCTTGTTACAAACAAGAGTTGAACCCTCAAACCATCAAGCCAAAGGAAAGCTCCAAGAAATTATGTAAGTAGAGATTCTTATATTTTTCTTTATTGATTTTATGTTTTTCTAATGTTTATGATTGTTTGAAGTGATAAATGGATGGTATGCCTTGATCGAAAGGCTTTTCCCCTCTCTCTTCTTAGAATCAAACCTTCTTTATCCTAGTTAAGTGAAAACCATTGGAATTAAACTTTTTATAATGTTTTCTCTTTTATAAGTGAATTTTGATTAGTATAGATTACTTTAAATCAATTAGAGTTAATTTTGATGACAAAATTAAGTAAAAAAATTTTAAAAATGATCAGCCATACAAAGGAGGTTATGGTAAAATTTTTGGAACTAAGAATTATCTTTTATTATGCTAAAAGAGTAATTCCTATCAATTCTATACTCTAAAAGTGTCATTGTCATGCATAGAAGATGCATATTGATTTTTATTATTCTTATGCATAAAGGAATAATTTTCTTTTATTATGAAAGTGTTACTTTCATCAAAATAGTTTTTTATGCATAAAGGAATAGTTTTCTTTTATTATGAAAGTGTTACTTTCATCAAAATGGATTTTTTTGGCATAAAAGATTATGTTTTTATTATAAAAGTGTTACTTTTATCATATTTGATTTTCATGCATAGAGGTATGCAGCATAAAAGATTATTATTTTATTGTAAAAGTGTTATTTTTATCATATTTGATTTTCATGCATAAAGGTATGCATAAAAGATTATTATTTTATTATAAAAGTGTTACTTTTATCATATTTGATTTTCATGCATAGACGTATGCATAAAAGATTATTACTTTATTGTAAAAGTGTTATTTTTTTCTTATTTGATTTTCATGCATAAAGGTATGCATAAAAGATTATTATTTTATTATGAAAGTGTTACTTTTATCATATTTGATTTTCATGCATAGAAGTGTGCATAAAAGATATTTTTTTATATTAAAAGAGTGATTTTCATCATAAATGATTTTATGCATAAATTAGATGCATAAAAGAAATTCTTTTATATTAAAGGAGTGATTTTCATCATAAATGAAAATCACTCCTTTAAAGGAGTGATTTTCATCATAAATGATTGTATGCATAATCATATGCATAAAAGATATTTTTTTATATTAAAAGAGTGATTTTCATCATAAATGATTTTATGCATAAATATGATGCATGAGAAAAATTCTTTTATTCTAAAAGTGTAATTCCTATTAAATTGGATTTATGCATGGAAAGATGCATAAAGAAATCTATTTTTAGTTCAAAAGAGTTCTTTTCATCAATTTTGATTTTATGCATAGGAAGATGCATTAAAGATTTGATTTTCTATTCAAAAGAGTCATTCTCATTTAAAATGAATTTATGCATAGGAAGATGCATCAAAGATTGATTTTTATTTCAAAGTGTTAGTCTTCTTAAAATGGAATTTATGCATAAATAAATGCATAAAGAAATCTTATATCGAAAATAAGAATTCTCTTGTATTCTATAAATAGATATGAGGATGTGAAACAATTCGATGAAAATGAACGAGGAATAGATGTACTTATATGTATGTGAAAGAAATGATGTAGATGTGGAATGTGGATATGGATGAGAATGTGAATGTGAATGTGGATGTATGTGAATGTGAATGTGGATGTGTGAATGTGGATATGGATGTAGATATGGAATGTGGATGTGGATGTATGTAAATGTGAACAAGGATGTGGAATGTGGATATGGATGTCTGGATCTGAATGTGAATGTGAATGTGAATGTGGATGTATGTGAATGTGAATGTGAATGTGGATGTGTGAATGGGGATATGGATGTAGATAAGGAATGTGAGTGTGGATGTATGTGAATATGAATGTGGATGTGTGAATGGGGATATGGATGTAGATATGGAATGTGGATGTGGATGTATGTGAATGTGAATGAGGATGTGGAATGTGGATATGGATGTATGGATGTGAATGTGAATGTGGATGTATGAATATAGATGTGGATGTGGATGTATGAATGTGGATTTGGATATGGATGTATGAATGTGGATGTGAAAATGGATGTATAACTGTAGATATGGAATGTGGATGTGGATGTATGTAAATGTGAATAAGGATGTGGAATGTGGATATGGATGTCTGGATGTGAATGTGGATGTATGTGAATGTGAATGTGGATGTGTGAATGGGGATATGGATGTAGATATGGAATGTGAGTGTGGATGTATGTGAATATGAATGTGGATGTGTGAATGGGGATATGGATGTAGATGTGGAATGTGGATGTGGATGTATGTGAATGTGAATGAGGATGTGGAATGTGGATATGGATGTATGGATGTGAATGTGAATGTGGATGTATGAATGTAGATGTGGATGTGGATGTATGAATGTGGATTTGGATGTGGATGTGAAAATGGATGTCTAAATGTAGATGTGAATGTGAATGTACGAATGTGGATGTGTGTGTGGAATATGAATGCAAATATGAATGTGACTGGATATGAAGTCGATATGAGCGAATGGATGAGATGAGATGTCATGTGAATCATCAGAATGTGAACGAATAATATAAGATTTGAACGAATGAGATATAATGAGAAATGGATATGATGAGACGTAATGTAAATTAAGAAAGATAGGAATGGATGTTATGTGAAGTGAATGAATCCGATGTGATGGGATAGAAAATGATGTATCTGGTCAAGAATGGATACACATATGATTTGGGATTGGATTAAGTAATATGGATTGATATGGAATAATGTGGAATGAGGAGAGTTCAATATAGAAACTGTAATTGTAAACTGTTTGCAAATGACTGTTTTATGTCAAAGATGCGGGGGAAGCATTTTGACTGTCTTGAGTATGTGGTCGTAGAGACCTACTGATAAAGTTGCAACAGCTGACGGAGAGTCAATGGAGGACATCTCGCGTAGCAAGGTCAGCCGAGGTCTTAATCAGCCTCGGTTCGATTTAAATGGTGAGCTTCCGGTACGGTGGATTAGGGACCAAGGAAGCGGCCTATGAGTGAAGCGCTAGGTGACCTGCGAAGGATCCTAGAGGGTGCTGACCATACGGTGCTCGGGCTCAAGGTTGCCGAAGATACCCACACGTGCGTCGTGGAAGATATTGGAATAAGGAGTAAGTTGTTTTCTGAAACCGGGCATGGATCTGGTTGATTGACCTTGCTGGTCCTCAACGGATGAGTCCATGGCTCTTTTATATGGATCTGTTGGTTGATCTTGCTGATCTTCCACAGAGATTCCATTTTGTTATGTGAATATATTACCGATTACTATGAGCTAGGAACTATCGGAAAGGCCCCTGAGTGAACAGGTGGTGAGTGTTCTGGTTGCCAATGATGCCATAAGTACACCGATGAATGAATGATTAGAAATATGAATGATTAGAAATATGGATTCAACCAAAGATTTTGAGGATAGTGATCAATGACATAATGGTTTCTTTAAAGGATTGTTTTAAAGTTAGCTGATGCTGAGAAAAAGGCAATTTCATATTGGGTACGTAAGTGGTGTGACTAGTTTTATGTTTGCATGAACTTCCGGCTAGGGGGCCTGGGAACTCTTTTCCTTGGTACCCGGGACAAAACCTAACCAAATTCCTAATTGGATCCCATCACTACAGTGGTTGGGCGGTTGGCTAACCCATGGGACTGTGGATGGGGTTAGGCTGGATTGATGGATCCGTAAATCGAGACTCAATTTCTGTTTAGTTCGATAGATGAAGTAAATCCTAGACAAAAATTGTTCTATGGAAAAAGGATCAACAACTGTGTCTCTCGATGAGGAAAAAGCATTGGTCTCTATGATCCAAGTGCAATCTGTCCCTTGAATCTGACTATAAAACTTACGAGTTCGGTCAGATCAGTTCAGTTAAGTAAGGCTTTTGACTACGTTAGGGAAAAGCTATCCTGGTGGAATCACCCGTGCTTTCCGGGCAAGAGAAGTTTTTCCAAGTTCGGTTTGGAAGAATCGAGGAATTAGTCACCTGTTCGGATATCCGTGGGTGAGGCCCCGAGTGTGGGACCCTGCCCCATGCAAGATGTGCTACTTCCGCTGCTAGCACCCCGAATCCGTTACACGGTGGGGACAGGGATCTCACACTCAATTTCCCATTCTGATCCAATTTATGTGATCGATCTCATAGATAAAATCTGTAGTGATGAGTTTATCAATTTTCTCTTTTACAATTGCTGCATATTTTGGATTTATCTGGTACGGCTTTTGCCTAGATGGTCTTCACCCTTCCATGATCAAAATCGTGTGTTGTGCGACTTCATGCGGTACACCCTTCATCTCTATGTATTTCCAGGCAAAGAAATCCTTGAATTCCTTGAGGAGAGACATGAATTCTTCTTCCTTAGCTTTAGTTAATTCCTTAGCAATGTAGACATCCTCCCCTATCTCTGCAATCTCAATTTCCTTAGCTTCAGCTAGACCATCCTCCTTTACTCTCTTAGCCGTCAATTGGACCACTTTCCATTCATCAATGGTGTATGTTTTTAAATGGTTGGGCACTAAGAGTAGGTCTGGTATATCTTTATCCTATTATTTGTTTGAGCCATCGCCTTTCTAGCCTCATGCTTAGCTTCAACCAGAGCCTTGTTTTGTTTTCGATGCCCTGTTTTTATAAGTTTAGGCATTTTCGACTCTTGAGGTATAATCTTCTCCTCTTGTCTACCTTCCATGGATATCTTGCTCAACTCTTCGAAAACTCCTCATGCACCTTAGTGGGTTTAGGATATCTCAGCCACCATTGGGTGTCTGTGGTTTTAATTCGTAACATGGTATTTCATCCAGCGATAAACCTCTTCTATTGTTGGGCACTGGTACGACCTTGTGATCCAGTCCCTTGTGTGTTGGAGGCTTCATCCTCCATATTGAGGTGGTAGGAACATTCCCTCAATCAACATATTGGGTTCCTATGGTTTGCAACACATCTATATTGGCAAACACATGCCTCCAATTCTCACAAAAACCTAGAGGTGGAAGCGATGCATGCATTACAGCCTCTTCCTCTTCCCTTTAATTCTCCTCCATTGGTTGGCAGACTTGTAAGGACGTGGTTCCCTCGGTAGGGAGCGAATAGTTTCCAAACAATTTTCCTTCCATTGGATGTGCCTTCCACATTTGTAGATTAATCTTTCGTATTTGCGAGTCCTTCCGAACATACAAGTGGTCTAACACCTATACATGCACCAATTTGGATTCCCTCATGAAAGGTCTTCCCAAGATGATGTCGTATGAATCCGATTGGCATGGAAAGTCCATTACAATAAATGTATGATGGTAGCGGGATGAAAAGAGATTAAGTCTTATGTTTTTCAATAGCCCAATAGGTCTCGAAGATGTTCTATCTACCATTTTGATAATTAGATCTAATCTTTCCAAATTTGGTTTATCCCAATTTTTCCAACATCATTTTTTAATGATGGCACTCCCACTCCTCCATCCAGGATAGCCAATGTGTAAGATTCCTCCCCAGCCTCTCAAAATGTCCAGCATCTTCCCCTGTAATCAATCCCTCTTCAGAAATATAAAAGACTTGTTTCTACTCTTTTAACTTAGAGAGAGAAAATATTCTAGAGAGAGAATATTCAGATTTTTAATATTTTTGGATAGAAAATTATCTCATCTTATTAAAATAAGTTTCCCTGAAACAGAAATTCAAAAACAACTTTCCAATGTGCAATTGGAATTAATTGGAAATGGGTATAAAGGACCTTAATTAGCCTAGGGGTCTAGATTTTCAGAAATTTTTGGATTATGGTCCAATTAAGGTTCCTATGGGCCAATAGCATCAATCCATGTGTAGGGAGGAGATAAATCCAATTTGTAAAAGAAGATACCTAAAAATGAGTAAATGCTCACATAAGATGAAGAGTTGAAAATGTACAAGGTTTATTAGTACAAAACTATGAGCAATGTTAAAAATATGAGATATTTTGGGTATAATGATTCCATTTTGACACATATGTAAGGAAGGGGAGTTCTTTAAAGGAGGTTCATATTTCACATAAGATGAAGAGTTGAAAATGTACAAGGTTTATTAGTAAAAAACTATGAGCAATATTAAAAATACGAGATATTTTGAGTATAATGATTCCATTTTGACACATATGTAAGGAAGGGGAGTTCTTTAAAGGAGGTGCATATTTCACATGCTTGAATGAGTTTTAAACTCATAAAAATTGAGATATTTCATCTCTCCTCTCTCCTCATTCAAGTCTAGTTCCAAAAAGTTAGCTTAACTGACCTAAAAATGGTCAAATATTGACCAAACTGATTTAGAAAATTCTAGAATTAGTTTGTTTGGTTAGGAGCTCAATTTTTCCTATAAATAGAAGCCTCCCCCTTGTTGAAAAATATATAGTGTTTATGCATCGTTACTCTACTCCACCTCAGCCAAGAACTGTGAATTCATTAATAATTCACTAGTTTTTGGAGCTTCCCTCTTTCTTCAATCCCCATTAGTGGCTCCATCAACATACTTAACCAATTGATTGGTTGGGGGCCTCTACCGTGAACAAAGAATCAAGCAATTTGTAAGGTAAATGGTGAATTTTGATCTTTTCTATAATTTCTCAAGGTTTCTCTCTTCTCAAACCCTCTCAAGCTTGAGAAGCTTAATTGGAATGGTTTTTGAATGCTATTGAAGTTAATTGATGAATGGTAGTGAAGAGTTACATAATTTGATGAATGCTATTGAAGTTAATTGATTAATGATAGTTAAGAGTTACATAAATTTTTATTTATATTTAATTCAAATGGTTTTTATGTAATTTCTCTCTCTCACTCAAGAAATGGTCATACTCATGACCCATTCTCAATCCAAATGAAGCTTTTCATAAAGCTTTTCCTTAATCCAAGATTAATCTATGCTTGAGGCCAAATTAATATCTTTTTTCTATGCTTTTAGTTTATGTATTTCATGAATATTGATGATTCAATCCATTATGGATTATTGATCCAATTAGGGATCATTCTAATTATTTTCTTAATGATAAGCTTTATCCCTTAGAAAAAATGAGATTTATTAGTCATAGCAGCGGAGCTATGGCAAAATTTTTATAAAAATTACGCATAAAATAATTTCATTCAAAGCATGAAAAGAGGACTTCCTACCATATTCTAGGAATTATCATCCTAGATTAATTGAAAGATATTCATTGTAATCATAGAGAAATTGATTTTTATATTATGCATAATTGATTTTCATGCATAGAGGTATGCATAAAAGATTATTATTTTAACATAAAAGTGTTACTTTTATCATATTTAGATTTCATGCCTAGAGGTATGCATAAAAGATTATTATTTAAATGTAAAAGTGTTACTTTTATCATATTTGAATTTCATGCATAGAGGTATGCATAAAAGATGATTATTTTATTATAAAAGTGTTACTTTTATCATATTTAAATTTCATGCATAGAGGTATGCATAAAAGATGATTATTTTATTATAAAAGTGTTACTTTTATCACAATTGAATTTCATGCATAGAGGTATGCATAAAAGATAATTATTTTATTATAAAAGTGTTACTTTTATCATATTTGAATTTCATGCATAGAGGTATGCATAAAAGATGATTATTTTATTATAAAAGTGTTACTTTTATCATATTTGAATTTCATGCATAGAGGTATGCATAAAAGATTATTATTTTATTATAAAAGTGTTACTTTTATCATATTTGAATTTCATGCATAGAGGTTTGCATAAAATATGATTATTTTATTATAAAAGTGTTACTTTTGTCACAATTGAATTTCATGCATAGAGGTATGCATAAAAGATGATTATTTTATTATAAAACTGTTACTTTTATCATATTTGAATTTCATGTATAGAGGTATGCATAAAAGATATCATCTTTTATGCATACCTCTATGCATGAAATTCAAATATGATAAAAGTAACACTTTTATAATAAAATAATCCGTTTGCCGGTGCCTCCCGTAGAGTTCCCGACAAGGGTGTAGTCACCAACACAATAGGGAAGAGTAGTTGAAGCTCTTACCCTCGTACCGCTTCCTGTGGTTCTCTTGCTTGCAGCTCAGCCCTTAGCACGAACCAGGCTCTGATACCATGAAAAGATGCAGGGGGGAAGAGAGCTTGAGCTCTTGCAAGCACACACACACACTCACAAAACCCTAATAGAGAACACACAAGGTGAGAGGCTGAAAATCTTCTTCTTCTCTACTCAACACTCAACACACCATATACAAGAATAAGAGTACACACAATATGAAAGGTACTCAACCAATACATACACGGGTTCTCTATAGTGTGAACCCGCGACTAAATGAGCTGGCGCTATAACTATGCCAGTCTCTAGAGTGGCTGTCACACAGCCTGTCATGTGTAAGTGTGGGGCCTATCCCCCAGGCGGGTCATCAGGCCACCGCCTCACTAGACGAGCTCGATATCTCAACACACAAGTGCTAGAGGAAGATCTAGCTCTGGCAATCCAGTTGTGGCATAATATCCTTCTAAAGAGTCCTCATAGACCTCTTGAAGTGGGTCATCCTAAAAGACCTTTGTCACTGGAATTTGTCGTACAAACTCCCATTGGTTCTCAGCCCCCTGATCCATTTTGCTCTTGCCTTTCCTGTCCCTTTCCAAATTTAGATCTACAAAAAGTAAATCATCTATGGATGGCTTTGAGGATTGGGCATTAGATGGTCCAGGCATGTCCAGCTCAATGAGCCAATCATCTCTAGACTCCCTTGCTCCGGAAGGCTTTGATAAATCTAGGAACTCAATCTTAGAGAGCCCTCCTAATTTGTCTACATTCTCTGGATGATAGGTGACTTCGTATAGCGAACATTATCTCCACCCATGTACATGTTACCCTGGTCATTGACTAGAGGTGCTCTATCAAGCTCTGCGAAAAAGTCTGCAATCTTAACGAGATACCGTTGTTGTGGATCCCTAAAGATCTCAGCTCCTTGAGCATTCGTGTAGACATATTGAAGTCTCACATTGAGTGGTAACCCCATGATGTCAGCTTCAAATGGATTAAAAGATCTTGTGAGTGTCCTATTTGGGGCTAAGGGATGACTATTTGACGGCCCTAGATTGTCCATAGACAATGAGCTAGTTGTGCTGGAAAGGGTATCAGATTGGGATTCGGAAAAGGTTTCAATAATATCTGCCAAATTTCCTACCGATTGGGTCCCACTTTCCTGCGTAGGTACTGTAGAAGGTGCCCTAGACCCTATGGCAGTGTCTATATGACGTCCCGACCACAAGTGCATAAGGTCAAATTTTAAGGTTGGTTTTTTTTAAATCTTTTTATTTATTTATTTTTTTCCCAAAAAAAAATCCAAAAATTTTCAAGTTGGCTCAAACTTTGCCAGAACCCATTTTGAACCCCCTCGAACACATTAGGCCAAAAAAATAGCGTATTTTTCAGGATCAAAATTTGCGTAAAATTTACCAGTTTCCCATATTGAACTCACTATGGGAAAATGGTTCCGGGATCAAAATTTCGACGATGGGTGTTTTCTAACTCCTCTCAAAAAGTTAGAAAACCTCCCAATTTTTTGCGCCAGAAAATGAAAAATTTTTCACACTTTATTTTATTTATTTATTTTTTTTTGCACCCCTTTATCCGGTGCGGTGTGTGGGTCTCTCCGCGCGGTGCGCTGTTCATGCACAGTCGCCTTCTTTTATTATTATTATTATTTCTTTTTTGAAGTGCATGCTCAATGCGTGTGTGCAGCGAATTCAATGCGTGTGGCAAGGAACTCAATGAATGTGCAGCTGTGAGATTTGCAGGGAATTCGAAATGTTCAATCTTCATGTGTGTGTACAGACTTCAGATTCTCTATAGGTGCAGGTTTAACAGAGAACTAAAATGCACAAAATTAATGATACAGAAAACTAAGCTAAGAACAGAAAATAAAACGAACATGCAAAAAATTGAAACTTTAAAAATTAACCTCACACATCAAAAATTATCCTCAAACAGAATGACAAAAATGCAAATCAGGCCTCTCTCTTTCACACACAAATTGAAATTGGCAGGTTTAGTGCCTACCTCTAATCCTTCTTGTGTGTTGAATCCTTGTCCTGACCTCAAGGGAGAGGCGTAGCTAGCCAATCGCACTCAAATTGCAAGACAATAAAGAGAATTTAACAAAAGATTAGTCTTAAATAAATACCAAAATTAGTCCCAAAGCCTGCTCTCCTATCCAACGGTTTTGCAATCGATTGGAGCTTAACTAGGAGTGGTAGTGTGTGTATGGAGCTCAACTAATGTAGGCACTCGCTGCCCGGCAGCGGCGCCATTGAAGAGCGGTTCTCTCTACCATGTAATATAGTGCTCGTAGACTACTACTGATCAACAAATGTGTAAGAAACACAATGTCAATCCGAGGAATCGACCCGATTAGTGTATGAAGGCTTATCCCTTGAGGGAGAGCTCACATACACGAACCACCACTTGACGATTCAACCATTCAAACACCTCAATCAATCTCTCAATCCCTTAACCCCACTACACTAATCAAGAGAACAAGCAATGCATGGCAATCTCATAATCCCATTCAAACATTGATTAAATCTTAGCTTTCCCTAATGCAAGCAAACCCATAAGCGTGCATCTACTAACCCACAAGCTTAAGCAAACATAGAATGTAACACTCACAAACCCCCAAGCTCATAGAGAGAGTCTATCCATGAATAACTCATTGCCAATGAAGTGGGCAAGAGCTTGCATCAATGGAGACTACACACACACACAACACTACAAGCATGCATACACAAGAGAAAGAAAGAAGCATTCAACTAATCATAGATTAATCTACTTCAATGATGCTAAAAGAGATTAAGAGAGAGAAGTGGAGCTATACTCATTGATTAATGGAGCTTGATACTCATTAGAGTACAATAGAGAGAGTTAGAGAGTAGCCATAGCTTGAGAGCTCAAGAGCTTCACTCAATAGCTTATGAGAATGGCCAAAACATCCTCTTTCTTTAGCTAACATCTCTTTTATAGAGATGTCACTAACCCTAAGCCTCTTTCACACATGGGTGGACAACCCCATAAGTGAGCCTTTTTTAATACACTTAGAACTCTCATTTAGAACCCACATTGGCCTAAAAAAATTTACATTGCACTTCGGCACAAAAATATGGAAAAATTATGTGCGTCTTTATGTTCCCATGGCTACGATCCCGCTCTCTCACATTAATTGCTTCTGGCTTTCTTCCATAATCCGTGTTCCCGTGAGTGTTCCCGTGAAACAGCACGTGATTATTTCCACCGCAAACAAAATGATTTGAGAGGGGGTAGAGCACAACATGGTGGACATTATGCACAACATGGTGGGAATTATGCATCAAGCAGTAATGATGGCAGCGCAAATCACTTGTTTGTGACCATGAAACATGTTGTGGGATCTATGATGACAAATGCTGAAAATGATGACACTTCGTATATGGACTCTCGAGAATCAAACCATATGACTTGTCATGGTGAATGGTTTGAGCATATGAAGCCTATGGATGTGAAAGGCTATGTGGAGACAGGAGATGCCATTACACATGTTGGAAGTGTACCATTGGTTATGCACAATGGTCGAACCAAATCTATGTCAGATGTATTGTATGTGCCTTCTATTACAAAAAGTTTGGCCTCAGTTGGTCAAATGGTGGAACAGGGATTACAGGTTCATTTCAACGAGCATGGTTGCTTCATTGAGGATTTCAAAAATGGATGTAGAGTCATTGCCAAAGGCAAGAAAGAAGGCAAGTTGTTTAAGCTGGATGCTAGGATGCCTAAGTTGAAATCAGCCATGTTCTCTAAAAGCCAAAATGTGGTATAGGACATTGACATGTGGCATAAGAGGATTGGACATGTGAATATACAAAGGTTTAAGAACATGCAGGCAAGAGGCATTGTTAGTGGGCTGCCTAGATTCAAGTATGATGGGAATATGCATGTTTGTGAAGCCTGTCAGTTTGGAAAGAAAGCGAGGTTGCAGTTTCCTAGAGAAGGCAACATGAGTAGCAGGCCACTTGAGATAGTACATAGCGATGTATGGGGTCCTACACAAAACCCATCTTAAAGGTAGTTTATATTATGTGACATTCATTAATGATTTCAACAGAATGACATAGATTTACTTTCTCAGAGAGAAAAGTGAAGTGTTGGAAAAGTTTATGGATTTCAAAGCTTTTGCAGAGAAGCAATATGGTTCTTGGATTAAATGTTTGAGGACAGATGGAGGTTGTGAATACACCTCACCACATGCTTTTGAGTATTTCTTGAGAAAGCATGGCATAAGAAGGCAATTAACTTGCAGGTATACACCTCAGCAAAATGGTGTTGTTGAGAGAAAGAATAGAGTCATTTGTGAAGTGGCCAGGGCAATGCTCAATGAAAAGATTATGCCAGATTATTAGTGGGCAGAAGCATGTGCCACTGCAGTGTATATACTGAATAAGACACCCATAGCAGCAATACATGGAAGTACGCCAGAAATGCGGCTTATAGGTTTTAGGCTAGACATTGGACACCTCAAAGTATTTGGATGCATAGCTTATGTACATGTGCCTGACGAGAGAAGGAGGAAGTTGGATCCTAAGGCAAAAAAGTGTGTATTTGTTGGTTATGCACAGGATCGTAAGGCATACAAATGTTACAATCCACAAACTAGGCAAGTGGTTATCTCACGAGATGTGGTGTTTGATGAACTTGCTAGTTGGTACAAAGCAAATGATGAGGGTGTCATTGATTCTCTTGAAGCTGATGTGCATGTGAACTTACCACAAGCAAGTTCTAGTTTTACTTCTATGTCTGGGCCAGCAGAGTCAGAGAGTAGCACTGTACGTCGATGGTCAGGACGCGAGGCATGAGAGTGTGAGCACTAGGAGTAGTGCTATGGATAAAGGAAAGAAGAAGGTTGAAGGAATTAGAATTACAGGTTATGAGTTGTCAAGTTCAGAGAGTTTGGATGAAGAACCTGGCATACCTATTTTACGCACACCTGGTGCAAGGCAGGATAGATATGTGCCACCACATGCTAGAGTGACAGGTGTTCAGAGTGATCCGCATGCATTGCGGAGATCCCAAAGGGTCAGATATCCAGTTTTGACAGGTTGACATTGTTGAGATATCGAGCTCGTCTAGTGAGGCGGTGGACACTGATGACCCGCCTGGGGGATAGGCCCCACACTTACACCACTGGCATGGTTGGTGAGATCTTGGGTGATATGCGGCCAGTGGGATGACAGGCTATGTGACAGCCATTCTAGAGACTGGCATAGGTATAGCGCCAGCTCATTTTAGTTGGGTTTACACTATAGAGAACCCGTGTATGTATTGGTTGAGTATCTTTCATATTATGCGTACTCTTATCTTGTATATGGTGTGTTAAGTGTTAAGTGAAGAAGAAGAAGATTTTCAGCCTCTCACCTTGTGTGTTCTCTGTTAGGGTTTTGTGAGTGTGTGTGTGTGCTTGCAAGAGCTCAAGCTCTCTTCCCCCATGCATCTTTTCATGGTATCAGAGCCTGGTTTGTGCTAAGGGCTGAGCTTCAAGCAAGAGAACCACAGGAAGCGGTACGAGGGTAAGAGCTTCAACTACTCTTCCCTATTTGTGTTGGTGACTACACCCTTGTCGGGAGCTCTACAGGAGGCACCGACAAACGATCTCTGATTGAGGAGCTTTCTTCACGGGAGTAAAGCTATAGGGAAACTATAATGTCCTATCGGGACAGTCCTATCAGACAAAATTTTCTGGGTCGAAAACGCGTTCGGGGCGTGTCTGGACCTCCATTTTTTCAGAAAGCAGGCGATTTCGAGCACTGCGGGTAAGTCATCGATTCTCTACAGAACTCTGTTTTAAGAACTACAGGAAGACAGATTGAATGTGCAGACACTATGGGTGCTACAAAGAGGTCAATAGTTGCCATTGGGTGTATGTATGTACATTGAAGTCACTGGTTGTGACATTTGAGAGTTCTACAGTACCGCTGCAGAAAATACAACAGTTTGTGCAAGACAAACCAGAGTGCTATTTCTGGTAAAATTGTGTGTTTGGCAAGATGTCAAATGATGGGATAACCCAAATTGTGGTGGCTGAGAAGCTTGATAAGAATAACTTCCATGCTTGGAGGTTCAGGTTGACAAATTTCCTGATGAGAAAGGGCTATTGGGACTACATAGAAGGTGAGCATGAAGAGGCACCAGAGATACCGGACATAAATCCGACTCTGCAGATGTGAAAGAGTTTAAAGATGGGAACCAAGGAGCCAGGAAAGTTATGTATTGGCTTTCCATTAGTATACATGACACCATGATTGGGCACATTCAGGATGCCAAGTCCCCCAAGGAGGCATGGGACACCTTGGTAAAGCTCTATGAAACAAATACCAAGGCACGTAAAATACAGTTGAAGAATGAACTTCATACTGTGGAAAAAAAGAGCATGTCTGTGAATGACTATGCGGCGCTGAAGATAAAGGGTATTGTGGAATCCCTTGCATCTATTGGTGTGTCAGTAGATGATGATGACAAGGTGGAAGTCTGTCTACGTAGTCTCGGGCCATAATACAAGGCGTTCAAGACGTCTATTCAGACTTGGAAAAACACTCCCAACTTTACAGATTTGGTGTCTATGCTGATTATAGAAGAGAAGATCTTGGGTGAAGACCAACAGTCTTCACAAACCAAAAATAGTTCGGAGCAACAGGCCTTCTACACAAGTTTAGGAAGAGGACGAGGTAGAGGAGGCCGTGGACGCGATCAAGGAGGTGGCCGAATAGGTAATCAGAATTATGGCCAGCAGCAGCAACAACAATAGTCCCAGAATACACAACAACAACACGCAGGTGTGGAAGAGGCAAATTGAGAGGCAAGGGGAGTTCAAGAGGCCGTGGAAATTGGCAAAGGCAGTATAATGATGCATGTGAATGCTATTATTGTGGTAAGCCTGGACATGTGCAGGCAGAATGTTATAAGAAGCAAGCTGACATGCAAAATGGGAAAGTGCAGCAAAACAACTATGTATCCTCAAGTAGAAATAATGAGGATAATGAAAGGTTGTTTGTTATGCAGCATGTCATGAATGCCATGTCTGAAAATGTTGAAGCAGCACAAAAAGATGATGTGTGGTATGTGGTTTCAGGTGCTTCGAACCACATGACAAGTCATGGGGAGTGGTTTAAGGAGATGAAAAACCCAAAAAGACCAAGTTTTGTGGAAATAGGAGATGACACTGCTCATCCAATTGCCCATGTTGGAGATGTGCCATTGTCTATGCAGGATGGCAAAGTGAAGTACCTTGCAGATGTACTTCACGTTCCGAACATAACAAAGAATCTAGTTTCAGTTGGCCAAATGATTGAGCAGGGTTTGCAGGTTCGGTTTAACTCTGATGGGTGTTATGTTGAAGATTTTAAAGACAAGTTGGTTGCAAAAGGTAACAGAGTGGGCAGAATGTTTACGTTGAATGTAGCTATGCCTGAAATGAGTGTTGCGATGTTTGCAAATGGTTCAAGAATTGTTACAGACACAGACATCTGGCATAAAAGAATTGGACATGTGAATGTGCAGAGATTGAAGTCTATGCAAACAAAAGGAATTGTGACAGGGCTGCCAAAATTTAAAGTGGAAGGTATGCAGAAAATATGTGAAGCATGCCAATTTGGGAAGCAAACAAAGCATGGGTTTCCACGTAACAGATATGTGAGCAGAAATGCACTAGATGTTGTGCATTCAGATGTATGGGGTCCTACAAAGACCATATCTATGGGAGGCTGCACGTATTATGTGACTTTCACTAATGACCACACAAGGAAAGTGTGGGTATATTTCATGAAGGAGAAGAGTGAGATGTTCACTCACTTTCAAAATTTCAGAGTTTTGGTTGAAAAGCAAACAGGGAAATATGTAAAGTGCCTAAGGTTAGATGGAGGGGGAGAGTACTGTTTGGGACATCATAGCATAGCGGAGGCTACACTCCAACCCACACACTTTGTCAATCCGTGAATGCAACCCGGTTAGCGCATAGAGGCTATCCCGAATGGGAGAAGATGAGTTAACCACACACTAATGACTTCTAGTCCTACTCAATCCTTCTTCAACACTCAAGCAACCAATCTAACATAATCAAAACATCAAGATTAGGCTACACTTAAGCACAAAAATGCAACTTATGCAAAGAATCTAACATGCAAAGAGCTATCACACAAGCCTCAACTACACATCATTTCATGCACAAGCTTCATCACATGCACTCTACAACTCACAAATCAAAACATCATTAAGAAATCTAGATTAGCAAGTGTGTAGACCAAAACCTCATATCATTGAAAATGTAGAGAATAGAGAGTACAAGATTGAAGCATGAATGGAGATGGAGAGCCTTGGGAGAGCACTTAAGAAGGAGCTATGGAGGAAGCTCTCTCTATGAATGGAGAGCCTTGGGAGAGCACTTAAGAAGGAGCTATGGAGGAAGCTCTCTCTATGAGCCTCTCAACCAAATGACCAAAGAGTCCCCTCTAGCTCTCAAATGGGCCACCTTTTATACAAAAATTCTAGAACTCCCAAAAGTTCCCATGCGGGATTATTGTTAAGCCCTCTCCCACATTCATCTACAACTTGGAACTCTTTTCAAGAGCCCTAAGTGTCTTTTTTGTTGCATCCTTGTATTGATCTTCATTCATCATGCAACACTCCCCCCTTCCTATTTTGCGCACGTCCTCGAGCACGGTAGTAGCAAGAGCTGCAACAAAAAAACAATTGTTACAAGTAAAGTCTTTTATTGAAGAAAAGAAAGGAAAAGAAAAACCAGCAATGATAATTTCACACGTGAGCATACAAGTGCAAGGCTGATTAAAGTTTTAATGAGTCCTAAAATAGGTGAGTAAAGACTAGTCAAAGTGAGACTTAAGTGGTAGATAGTGCTATGCAAAGGCAAGTGTGCTTTGTACACTGCCGGTTATGACCGCAGTCTCAATGTCCTACAAGTATGTAAGTTATTCCTAAGTGGCAAACCTACTCCTAAATATGAGCAAAAGTGATTGGAATTCTCTCTTTTTTTTCTTTTCTTTCTTTTTTTTTTCTTTTTTTTATGTGTGTGTAGAAGGTGATAAAGATTAAGGTTCCATCCCAAAGAGACCCAAGCAATGGCCAAGAGACCTCCGCCAAGAGAATCTAAAGACCCTGATGTAAAGACCATTGCTTTGACGCAGCCACTGCTATCACAACTCTCACTGTTGCCATCTTGGCAATTGGGCTGAAAGTTTCCTCATAATCAATGCCATATGTTTACGCATATCCTTTGGCTACTACCAATCTAGCCTTGTACCTTTTTATGCTTCCATCACTATTATGTTTTACTTTGTACACCCACTTGCATCCAATGGCTTTCTTGCCTTCAGGCAATTGCACTAAGTCCCAAGTTTCATTTTCATATAGTGCATTCATCTCCTCATCCATAGCTTTCTCCCAACACACATTTCCAACACCCTCATCAATGCATGTGGGCTCAACAACCTGTACAACCTTTGCCATATATGCATAGTGATGTGCCACATAACCATCATATGTAAACCTCAGCAGAGGGTTTTTCACTCTCCCACATCTTCGCAGCTTTTATTCATGGCTTCCATAGCCTTCTTTACACCATGTGTTCTCATAATTGGGATCAGCTCCTCATCAAGGCTCATATCTGAGCCACTAGACTCTCCATCAACATGAGAATGCGCTGCATAAATGTCAGGCATACGAAGGGGATCAACCACTTTCTCTTTCCCTTTACGTGATGTACTAATTACATTTGCAGGACTGGTATTATGACGCAGCCTGCCACTCCATGGTCTATCAACAGACCCACTAGATGAGGACTCTCCTGGTCCACTCAAAGACTGTGATTGCTGACCTGCATTCTGTGCAACCACACTTCCACTCACATCAGCCCCAACAGCTTCTTTTTTAGCAGCATACCAGCTGCTCATCTCATCAAAGACAACATCCCTGCTTACCCTCAACTCACGTGTAGCAGGGTTATAACACCTGTATCCCTTTTGCTCAAGGGAGTATCCAATAAACACACATTTTTCAGCTTTCGGGTCCAGCTTAGTTCTCAACTCATCTGGCACATGCACATATGCAATGCATCCAAAGACTTTCAGATGAGACAAATCTGGTTTTTTGCCAGTAAACCTCTCCTCTGGAGTTACATCATGTATGGTTGTAGTTGGATTCCTATTCATGATGTATACTGCTGTAGAAACAGCCTCAGCCCAATAGCTATACAACATATTTTTCTCTTCCATCAATGCTTGCGCAATCTCAGCAATGTGCCTGTTTTTCCGCTCAGCAACTCCATTTTGCTATGGAGTGTATTTGCATGTAAACTGTCTCCGAATACCATTCTTCTTCAAAAATTCAGAGAACTCATTGGAGAAGTACTTGTTGCATGACGAATGAAGATCAATACAAGGATGCAACAAAAAAGACACGTAGGGCTCTTGAAAAGAGTTCCAAGTTGTAGATGAATGTGGGAGAGGGCTTGACAATAATCCCACATGGGAACTTTTGGGAGTTCTAGGTGGCCCATTTGAGAGCTAGAGGGGACTCTTTGGTCATTTGGTTGAGAGGCTCATAGAGAGAGCTTGCTCCATAGCTCCTTCTCAAGTGCTCTCCCAAGGCTCTCCATCTCCATTCATGCTTCAATCTTGTACTCTCTATTCTCTACATTTTCAATGATATGAGGTTTTGGTCTACACACTTGCTAATCTAGATTTCTTAATGATGTTTTGATTTGTGAGTTGTAGAGTGCATGTGATGAAGCTTGTGCATGAAATGATGTGTAGTTGAGGCTTGTGTGATAGCTCTTTGCATGTTAGATTCTTTGCATAAGTTGCATTTTTGTGCTTAAGTGTAGCCTAATCTTGATGTTTTGATTATGTTAGATTGGTTGCTTGAGTGTTGAAGAAGGATTGAGTAGGACTAGAAGTCATTAGTGTGTGGTTAACTCATCTTCTCCCATTCGGGATAGCCTCTATGCGCTAACCGGGTTGCATTCACGGATTGACAAAGTGTGTGGGTTGGAGTGTAGCCTCCGCTATGCTATGATGTCCCAAACAATGGCGCCGCTGCCGGGGAACGCACACCTAAGTTAGTGAAGGGTGTTAACCATTACTTCTTACTAAGTGCTCCATTGATTGCAAAATCGTGGATTAGGATAGATTAGAGTAGAGTTTACAAGGGCATTGAGTGTGTGATCTCAAGGGCGCCTTGTGTGTTTTCTGTTTTTTGATTAGAAGCAAAAAAAAATTAAAACCATTGAGCGGTTGAGGTTTCTCCTGCATTGTTTTTTATGTTTTATTGCTTTTATGCTTTTTCAAGTACCGTTCATTATGCTTACATTCATTGTTTTTTTTATTTCATGCTTTCAAGCTTTTCTCACTAACATGTGATTAGTAAAAAAAATAAAAAAAGAAAAGAGGTGCGTTGCTAAGCTCTTCCATAGCTTATGCAAGCTCCATAGACTCCCAAGCGTGAAGCCCGCTTAAGGAAGAGAGGAGAGAGGGAAAGAGAAGGGAGAAAAGAAAAGAAAAGAAAAAAAAACGTGGAGAGAGTTGCTAAGCGAGGGGCATTCAGCCTTTCCTTTTTCACGTAGGCACCGACCTTTGCATTTTAAAAAAAGTGTGTAATATATTAAAGTTGCAAGGCGTGTGTTCATTAATTAGGCTATTCATACTATAGAGGCTTGTGTGGAGAGCATTGTATCCACGGCACTCAAGGCCAAGCCCAGGCGATATTTAAAAGGGAGTGCTAGCTTCTAGTAGCTCTTGAAAGCGGTCTGTAAAATTAAAAAAAAAATAAAAACAAAAAAATAAAAATAAAATACCACTCAACTGTTGAAGGCTGGTGCGAAGGCAAGCACCTGCAGCAGCAGCAGTTGAAGGCGAGGAGAGGCTGTGTGGAGGTGAAGAAGAGGACTGTAGGCGGTGGCTGTAGCAAGGTGGCAGCAGCGAGAAGGCGGAAATAGGAGGGCGCCTGGAAAGCGGGCAGAGGAGGCTGTGTGGGAGGCGTGAAGGAGACCAAGGAAAAAAAAACGAGAGGTGGTTGCGTGGCTGGAAACCGGCCGTGTGGAGAAATGTTGGCTGCAGCAGCTGTAGAAGGCGGTGGCTGAGGGAGAGCGGCGGAAGCGAAGAGGAGCCAGCTAATACAAAGAGGTGGTGGCGACTGCAGCAGTGCGAAGGCGAGGCGCAGAGGAGGAGGAAAGCGTGCAAGAAGCCGAAAGAGGTGGCTGCTGGCCGACGTTGGCGTGGAACTTCGTCAGAGAGGTCTTGGCAGGAGACCTTGACCTTCTTTATGTCAGCACAGAGGATCAGGTAGCTGACATCTTCACCAAAGCATTGGGTACAGAGAAGCTCCGCAGATTCAGAGCTTCACTTGTTGGTGTACATGAGATGGAGTTGAGCTCGAGGGGGAGTGTTGAGATATCGAGCTCGTCTAGTGAGGCGGTGGACACTGATGACCTGCCTGGGGGATAGGCCCCACACTTACACCACTGGCATGGTTGGTGAGATCTTGGGTGATATGCGGCCAGTGGGATGACAGGCTGTGTGGTGACAGCCATTCTAGAGACTGGCATAGTTATAGCGCCAGCTCATTTTAGTCGGGTTCACATTATAGAGAACCCGTGTATGTATTGGTTGAGTACCTTTCATATTATGCGTACTCTTATCTTGTATATGGTGTGTTGAGTGTTGAGTGAAGAAGAAGAAGATTTTCAGCCTCTCACCTTGTGTATTCTCTATTAGGGTTTTGTGAGTGTGTGTGTGTGCTTGCAAGAGCTCAAGCTCTCTTTCCCCCTGCATCTTTTCAGACATATCGTGATTTTGCTATGCATTATGCATATATGACTTCTTTGGTGAAGCATGTGGAACCTACATGCTATACAAAAGCTATTGGGAAGCATGTATGGGAGAAGGCAATGGATGTTGAGATGGACGCATTGGTTCATAATGAAACATGGGATTTGGTTGCATTACCACAAGACAAAAATGTCATTGGTTGTAAATGGGTTTACAAAGTGAAATGCAAGTCTGATGGTTCCATTGAATGCCATAAAGCAAGATTGGTAGCTAAGGGTTATGCACAAACCCAAGGCTTGGACTATGATGAAACATTTAGTCCACTGGCAAAGATGGGAACAATGAGAGCACTCATTGCTATGGCTGCAGCAAATGGTTGGGAAATGCATCAAATGGATGTGAAAAATGCATTTCTAAATGGTGATCTACAAGAAGAAGTGTACATGCCATTGGCACAGCCAGAAGGTTATGTACACCCAAAGTATCCCACTCATGTATGCAGATTGAAGAAGGCATTATATGGTTTGAAGCAAGCACCTTGTGCTTGGAGTGATAAGATGAGCAGATATCTTTTCTCCCTTGGATTTCAGGTTTCTACAGCAGACTCTTCACTCTATGTGAAGAAAACAGATCATGGGATTGTTTTACTTGTCATGTATGTGGATGACTTGATTATCACAGGTGATCATGGTATAGATGTGATGCATGTCAAGAAAGCATTGAGTGGGTAGTTTGACATGAAAGACTTGGGTGAGTTGAGATACTTTCTTGGAATTGAAGTGATCAAAGACCATGCAGGTACATGGTTAGTGCAACGCCAATATGCATTAGATATGTTGGCAAAATATTGCACTAACCATGCAGGTACATGATTAGTGCAACGCCAATATGCATTAGATATGTTGGCAAAATATGGCATGACAGGGTGTAAGCCAATGAGTACACCTTTGGAGCAGAATGTGAAGTTGCGGGCTGATGTTGGTGAAGAGTTGGATGATCCATCTATGTACAGAAAGATGGTTTGGTAGTCTCATTTACATGACTATCACACGCTCGGATTTGAGTTATGCTATGGGGCTAGTAAGCCAATTTATGCAAAGCCCCAGAAAACCTCATTTGGATGCAGTGAGACGCATATGTAAAGACCACTGCACATTATGGTCTTCTTTATGAGAGTGGTAAAGGCTTGGATATACATGGCTACACTGACGCAGATTGGGCAGGTAGCTCATATGACAGGAGGTCTACTAGTGGTTATACCTTTACACTTGCAAGTGCCGTGGTGAGTTGGAGTAGCAAGAAGCAACCTACAGTTGCTTTAGTACAGAGGCTGAATACAGGGGTGCAGCCATTGCTACTTGTGAAGGAGTATGGCTAAAAGGTCTCTTGGCTGATTTGGGTGAGCGTATTGATGGCAAAGTTGTCATTCATTGTGACAACATGAGCAACATACAGTTGGCCAAGAATCCAATGTTTCATGCACGGACCAACCACATAGAGGTCCATTATCACTTTGTCAGAGAGAAGGTTGGATGGTACAGTGGATCTACAATATATGAAGACTGACGAGAGCAGGTGGCTAATATCTTTACAAAGCCACTTAGCAAGGAGAAGTTTGAGTACTTCCATACTATACGTGGGATGAGCTTGAGGGGGAGTGTTGAGAGCTTTGATAGCCCAAGCTCATCTACATCTTCATCTATGGCACTACATCATGAGCTTGAGAGGGGCTGTTGAGATTCAAGCTCGATGTTAGTACGTGCCAGCTGTACTATATGCTCGCATGTTAGGTAGCAGCATGTGTGAGACATAAATGATCACGTCTAGCTGGTCATAGTGTGTGGACATTAGCTAGGGTTAGATGTGTGTGGATAAAACTCATAGTGTGTTGTGTGTATTATGGATTATGGCTTTATGCATTGTGTGAGAAGGGAGACGGCTTCCCTCTATCGTTAGGGTTTGCAATATACATTAGGGTTTGCTCTTGTGTGTGTGTCTCCTCTCCCTCTATCTGTTTTTCAACAGAAGAATGGATATGGATGTGTATGTGAAAGGACGTGATGTCGATGTGAGTAAATGAATGAGATGTAATGTGATGAGAATCCGGATGTGAGTGAATGAGATGCGATGTCATATGAATCGGATGTAAATGAATGATATGGGATGTGAATGGATGAGATGTGAATCCGGATAATTAGAATCAATGAGATAAGGTGTGAAATGAATGTGATGAGGTGTGACGTAAATTGAAATAGATGTGAATGATTGAGGTGTGATGGGATGGGAATATGGGTTGATGCGAGTGGATGAGATGTGATGAGGGTAAATGAGGAAAGATGTGATGAGATGAAAAATGATGTGATTGGATAAGAATAGGAATACATATGAATTGGATATGGATTAAGTAATGTGGACAGATGTGGAACAATGTGATAGACGAGAGTTCATTATAGAAGCTGTATTTATGACCTGTTTTTAGCCTCGATTCAATTTAAATGGTGAGCTTTCGGTATGGTGGATGAGGGACCAAGGAAGCGGCCTATGAGTGAAGCGCTAGGTCACCTGCGAAGGATCCTAGAGGGTGCTGACTATACGGTGCTCGGGCTCTGGGTCACCGAAGATACTCACACATGCATCAGGAAAGATATTGGAACAAGGAGTAAGAGTTGTTTTTTGAAACCGAGCATGGATCTGGTTGATTGACCTTGCTGGTCCTCAACAGATGAGTCCATGGGTCTTTTATATGGATCCGTTAGTTGATCTTGCTGATCTTCAATGGAGATTCCATTTTTGATCTGTGAATATATGACTATGAGCTAGGAACTATCGACGAGTGAACAGTTCGTGAGCATTTTGGTTACCAATGATGCCATAGATACACCGATGAAGGAATTATTGGAAATAAGGATTCCACCGGATATTTTGGAGGATTATGATCAATGACACTATGGTTTCATTAAATGATTGTTTTAAAGATAGCTGAATCTATGAAAAAGGTAATTTCATATTGGGTGTGTAAGTGGTGTGACTAGTGTTAAATTTGCATGAATATTTGGCTAGGGGGCCTGGGAACTCTTTTCACTGTTACCTGGGACAAAACCTAACCAAATTCCTAATTGGATTCCATCACTACAGTGCTCGGGCAATTGGCTACGGGCACTTGGCTAACCCATGGGATCAGATGGGGTTAGTAGGCTAGACTGATGGATCCGTAAAATGAGACTCAATTCTGTTATAGTACGATAGATGAAGTGAATCTCGGATAGTAATTGTTCTATGGAAAAAGAATCAACGGCTGTGCCTCTCGATGGGGAAAAAAGCGTTGGTTTCTATGATCCAAGTGCAAGTTTCTTCCTTGATCTGACCAAGTGACTCACAGGTTTGGTTGGGTTAGTTTGGTCAGTTTAATGACCCTGACTACGTTAGAGTACAAATATCCTGGAGGAATCGCTCATACTTTCCGGCAGGGGGAAGTTTTTTCGAGTTCGGTTCTTGAAGAACCAAGGGGATTAGTCTCTGGTCCAGATATGCGTGGGCGAGGCCCCGAGTGAGGGACCCTACCCCACGCAAGAAGTGCTACTTTTGCTGCTAGCACCCCTAAATCTGCGTTGCGTGGAGGGGGCAAGGATCTTTCAGCTGGTGTCAGAGCCAATTAACTAAAGTGGATCAACTAAAAAGCCAAAAATGTAAAAAGTTTGTGAAGTAATGGTAAAAGGTTGTAATTGTGTTATAAAATTCATACAAATTGATATTCAGAATGAAGATTCATAAAATTGAGAGTGGGTCTTCAGATGAAGTACTGCAATTGTATGAAAATCTCTGACTTGCTTGAGGCCTAGTCATGATGGTATTTACCTTATAATTCCAAGGACCGTGACTACCCATATATATACAGGGTATAACTATAGCTCTTTATTGGCAGTATGTATGATAGTAGAAACAGCCAGAGTAGGATGGAGAAACCACTGCGAGACAAACCATGTGGATCGAAACACTCAAACATGGAATGATCTCAAAATTTACCTAAGGAAGAGGTTATGTCCTCCCGGCTTTTTGGAAACAAAGATGAACGAATTCTTAGAGTTAACCCAGGGGAGCAGAACTATTGAAGTATATCACCAAGCGTTTGCTCTCCTCCTCAAATACTCGCCACCGCTATTGGAAAAAGAACAGCTGATGGCCAAGTTCATTCGGGGACTGAATGAATCTTTGAATATCCCAGTGAAGAATGCCAAGCCAATTTCTATGGCCGGATGGCGAAGGATTTAGCCAAGGCCTTTGATGTCACGGTCCCGCCGAAGCCAGCACCAACCCCTTTCAAAATGTTTTTAGCTCCAGAAGGTGATTCGAACCTTCCACCGTCTAAGAGATATAAGGATCAAACCTAGGATATGGGAAGTTCCAGAATGGAAGAAATGTCCTTTTCCCGGAACTCAATCCCTTGGAATTCAACTTCAGAAGTTTCACCCTTGAACAAGGGAGTGAAATGCTATAACTCTCAAGGATTTGGACATCCCAGTATGGATTGCCCAACTCCTTTTACAACAAAGATTTTAGGGTGAAAAAATCAAGGATCAAGGTTTGAGACTCCAGCTCCTTCCTTCCAGAGTAATCAGGTTTCTTTCTGCCAAAATCAGAGAAATCCCAGAGGTAGCCCCTCTAACCAACCCGCAGTTTTAATCCAAAGCAATGCAAGACCTCCGCCTCTCTAAAAATAAGGGAAGTCAAAGAGAGATGTTACCAAATCGGCCGTCCACTTCCAAGGCAGTAACACTGAAAGTGATTGAAGAAGAAGAAGAAGAAGAAGATAAAAGAGATCATACTCCACCTACTACAAGATGAGGACATTGCGTGTTTTTTAAGCGGGGTAGGATTACATAAGATTCCTCCCTCCAACTTTTGAGGTGTGCAGGTGTAAGAACCTCCCCTTCTAATTTTGTAATTATTTCCCTCTTTGAAATAAAAGAAAGATTCTGTTTTACCCTGTTTTTACCTAGAGAGAGAAAATATCTAGAGAGAGATAATCTAAAATTGATATATTTTTGGATATAAAAATCCTCCTAGCATCTAAATTGGTTTCCCCTAAAACAGAAATTCAAAAAGAACTTTCCAATGTGCATTTGGAATTAATTGAAAAGAAGTATAAAGGACCTTAGCCTAAGCGTCTAGATTTTCACAAATTTTTAGATTATGGTCCAATTAAGGTTCGTATGGGCCAATAGGATCAATCCAAGTGTGGGGAGGAGATAAATCCAATTTATAAAAGAAAAACCCCAAAAAATGAGTAAATGCTCATATAAGATGAAGAGTTGACTAAGGACAAGATTTATTAGTAAAAAACTATGAGTATTACTAAAAAAAAATGAGATAAACTGAACCTGGAAAATTCAGCCAAACTGAACCTGGAAAATTCTAGAAACTAGATGGACTTGGTTAGAGGCCTCCCTCACCTATAAATAGATCCTTAGCCCTTTGTAAAAATATATGAGAACTATACCATGCTAGTATTATACTCAAATAATGATATTTTCTATTATCCTCTAGAAATTCTCTACAAATTGAAGAGATTGGAGCCTCTCTATCCCTTCAATCTTCCTTGTAGACTCCAACAACATACCAAACCAATTGATTGGTTGGGGGCCTCTACTGTGATCAAAGAATCAAGTAATTTAGGAGGTAAAGTGTGGATTATTGTCTTCTTTTTCTTAAATCTCCAAATGTTTCTCTTCTCAACCCCTCTCAAGCTTGAGAAGCATTAATTTGAATGGCTTTTGAATACAATTGAAGTTTTTTAATGTATTGTAATGAAAAAATACATAAATTTTCATTTATGCTTAATTTATAAATTTTTTAAAGCATTTCTCTCTCCCACCCAAAGAATGGTAATTCCTATGACCTATTCTCAATTCAAATGAAGCTTTTCATGAAGCATTTCTCTAATCTAAAAGTAATTTCTATGCTTGTCTAATTGGAGGCCAAAATAATGGCTTTTAAATACTTTTATGCTATTTAATTTATGGTAAAATTAAGAATCAATCCATAATTAGATAATGATCCAATTAGTGGTTATTCTAATCACATCAATAATACTAAACTTTATTCTTTTAAATTTATTGAGAATTATCAGTAATAGCAGCGGAGCTATGGTAAAATTTTTGAAAAATAAACACATAAATCATTTTCATTCATAATATGAAAAGAGGATTTCCTACCATATTCTAGGATTAATCATCCTAGATTAATTGAGTGATTCTCATTATAATCATGGAAAATTTGATTTTTATGTTTATGCATAAATAGTAATTAGAAAAAGAGGAATTTCGAGTAATTCATTTTTAATGTTAAAAGAGAAATTCCTATGACATTTGGAATTCCATCATTGAGATGGGAAAAGAGAAATTCCTAGTATATTGGAATTAATGAGTATTTTTATTAAATTCAAAGATAAAATTTAGATAAATTTATTTTATCTATGGGAAATATTTAAATGTGAAAAGACAAATTCCTATGACATTTGGAATTCCATCATTGAGATGGGAAAAGAGAAATTCCTAGTATATTAGAATTAATGAGTATTTTAATTAAATTCAAAGATAAAATTTAGATAAATTTATTTTATCTATGAGAAATATTTAGATCTAAAAAGAGGAATTCCTATGACATTTTTAATTCCATCATTGATATGGGAAAAGAGAAATTCCTAGTATATTGAAAATAATGAGTATTTTAATTAAATTCAAAGATAAAATTTATATAAATTTATTTTATCTATGATAAATATTTAAATGTAAAAAGAGGAATTCTTATGACATTTGGAATTCCATCATTTAGATGCGAAAAGATAAATTCCTAGCATATTGAATTTATGGGTATTTTATTTTAGATGAAATTACTTTATGAGAAATAATTGATGAATAAAAGAGGAATACCCATGACATTGGAATGCAATTAATTAAATGCAAAAAGAAGAATTCCCATGAAAATTGAGATCCAAGAAATTAAATGGAAAGAAGAGAAAATTTTAGTATAATTCAATTTATGATTACTTATCAAAAGTGAAAATATGGATAGAATTAATTTCTGTAAATCCCATGAATTCTTCTATTCCAAAAGAGGAATATTGAATATAATTCATTTGAGAAATTGAGAATGAATATGGAACTAATCGTCACTTGAGAAAAAGAACCTAATTAGGCCAAGCGATTGGCAAAAAAAATTTCATTATCGGGATCAACCTAGAAAAAGTTATTAAATGGTAATAGCATGTGAATGGATGAGATAAGATGAAAATAGGATGTGATAATGGATGTGGATGTGTATGTGGAAGAATGGATGTGGATGTGTATGTGGAAGAATGGATGTGAATGTGTATGTGGAAGAATGGATGTGGATGTGTATGTGGAAGTGTATGTGGAAGTATGGATGTGGATGTGGAAGTATGGATGTGGATGTGGATGTGGAAGTATGGATGTGGATGTGGATGTGTATGTGGAAGAATGGATGTGGATGTGTATGTATGGATGTGGATGTGTATGTGGAAGAATGGATGTGAATGTGTATGTGGAAGAATGGATATGGATGTGTATGTGAAAGAATGGATGTGGATATGTATGTGAAAAGATGTGATGTCGATGTGAGTAAATGGATGAGATGTAATGTGATGAGGATATGGATGTGAGTGAATGAGATGTGATGTTATATGAATTGGATGTAAATGAATGATATGGGATGTGAATGGATGAGATGTGATGTGATGTGAATCCGGATAAGAATGAATGAGAGAAGATGTGAAATGAATGTGATGGTGTGAGGTAAATTGAAATAGATGTGAATAAATGAGGTGTGATGGGATGGGTTGATGCGAGTGGATGAGATGTGAAGAGGGTAAATGAGGAAAGATGCGATGAGATGAAAAATGATGTGATTGGATGAGAATAGGAATACATATAAATTGGATATGGATTAAGTAATGTGGACAAATGTGGAACAATGTGAAAGACAAGAGTTCATTATAGAAGCTGTATTTATGACCTATTTTTAAATGATTGTTTTATGTCAATAATGCTGGGAAAGCATTTTGAACATCTTGAGATTGAGGTCATGGAGACCTAACTGATATAGTTGCAATAAGTAAGACAGAGAGTCAACGGAGGATGTCTCGCGTAGCAAGGTCTTGACCACCAGTCTCGGTTCGATGTGGACAAATGTGGAACAATGTGAAAGACAAGAGTTCATTATAGAAGCTGTATTTATGACCTATTTTTAAATGATTGTTTTATGTCAATAATGCTGGGAAAGCATTTTGAACATCTTAAGATTGAGGTCATGGAGACCTAACTGATATAGTTGCAATAGCTAAGACAGAGAGTCAACGGAGGATGTCTCACGTAGCAAGGTCTTGACCACCAGTCTCGGTTCGATTTAAATGGTGAGCTTTCGGTACGGTGGATGAGAGACCAAGGAAGAGGCGTATGAGTGAAGCGCTAGGTCACCTACGAAGGATTCTAGAGGGTGCTGACCATACGGTGCTCGGGCTCTGGGTCACCAACAAAGATACTCACACGTGCGTCAGGGAAGATATTGGAACAAAGAGTAAGAGTTGTTTTCTGAAACTAGGCATGGATCTAGTTGATTGACCTTGCTGGTCCTCAACGGATGAGTGCATGGCTCTTTTATATGGATCCGTTGGTTGATCTTGCTGATCTTCAACTAAGATTCCCTTTTTGATTTGTGAATATATTGCCGGTTACTATGAGCTTGGAACTATCGAAGAGTCCCCTGAGTGAATAGGTGATGAGCGTTTTGGTTACCAATGATGCCATAGATACACCGATGAAGGAATGATTGGAAATAAGGATTCAACCAAATATTTTGGAGGATTATGATCAATGACACTATGGTTTCATTAAATGATTGTTTTAAAGATAGCTGAATCTGTGAAAGAGGCAATTTCATATTGGGTGTGTAAGTGGTGTTACTAACGTTAAATTTGCATTAATATCCGGCTAGGGGGCTTGGGAACTCTTTTCCTTGGTACCCGGGACAAAACCTAACCAAATTCCTAATTGGATCCCATCACTACAGTGGTCGGGCGGTTGGTGGATCCGTAAAATGAGACTCAATTCTGTTACAGTACGATAGATGAAGTAAATCCTGAATAGTAATTGTTCTATGGAAAAAGAATAACGGCTGTGCCTCTCGATGGGGAAAAAAGCGTTGGTTTCTATGATCCAAGTGCAAGTTTCTTCCTTAATCTGACCAAGTGACTCACAGGTTTGGTCAGATCAGTTTGGTCAATAATGACCATGACTATGTTAGAGTACAAATATCCTGGAGAGGAATCGCCCATACTTTCCGGTAGGGGGAAGTTTTTCTCGTTTCAATTTTTGAAGAAGCAAGGGGATTAGTCTATTATTCAGATATCTGTGGGGCGAGGCCTTGACGGAGGGATCCTACCCCGCACAAGAAGTGCTACTTCTGCTGCTAGCACCCTCGAATCCGTTGCACGGAGGGGGCAGGGATCTTTCATGTAAATAGAAAATTACCCAAGGTTTTGCTCCTACACAGCGAACACAACAACATTTTTCTACTGCCCAACAATGAAATTTGGTTACTCAATAGCGAAACTAGCAATAAAATTTTACTCTGCTGATAAGTAGCGACCTGTGAACTTTGACTCCTGCCTAAGTCACCGCTGACAGGTGCAATACCTACCTAGTTCCCCTATTCTGCACATGCATAGGTTGCACCTACAGCTTGATTATTCCTCCCACCACACCTCTTCTCTCAAGGGTTTTGCATCAATCAACTCTCCCTCTCAAAGGTAAGCTCTCTTTCTTACTTTCTTCAAGCTTTAATGGAAAGCTTCAATGTTTATCTTATTCCAAGCTTTCTTTGGAAAGCTTGTTCATAGCTCAATGTGAGATTTTCTTCCCCTTCCTCTCTCTTCCCTTCCCCTCTTTCCTCTCCCTGTATAGAGCTCTAAGAGAGGGCTCTGATGGAGAGCTCTCCATCAAAGCTTTCTATTAAGCATTCTATACATAGAGCTAGGGTTTAGGCTTAACAGAAACTAATTTTTCATTCACTTATACATTAAGAGTAGAGTTTAGGGTACTCACCTCTTTTTTCTCTTGTTCTTCTTACTTGCCTAATGTGTTAATGAGGACTACATTTTTTATTTTTTATGTTTCTTTTTTGTAAGTTTATTCAAGTGAACAAGGGTTTGGGCAAAGCCTCTCATACGGTCAGCCCTCCTTATTCATTTTGGCTTATGCTTCTTGTCTTTGTGTTTTTGCACCCTTGGGTACAAGGGATTAGGGTTAGATCAAAAGGCCTCTTGAAATAGGGTAATACATAGCCCTTATGTAATAGGGCTTATGCATATGCCCTATGCATAAGCCCTGCAATAGGTTTATGCATAGCCATATACCTTATGCAATAGCCCTTATACATAAGCCTTATGCAATAGGGCCTAGGGTTTAGGCTTAACATAAACTAGTTTTTCATTGACTTATGCATTAAGAGTAGAGTTTAGATACTCACCTCTTTTTTCTCTTATTCTTCTTGCTTGCTAATGTGTTAATGAGGACTAAATTTTTTATTTTTTATGTTTCTTTTTTTAAGTTTATTCAAGTGAACAAGGGTTTGGGCAATACCTCTCATACGGTCAGCCCTCTTTATTCATTTTGGCTTATGCTTCTTGTCTTTGTGTTTTTGCACCCTTGGGTGCCCAAGACTAGGGTTAGTTCAATAGGCCTCTTGAAAAAGGGTAATGCATAGCCCTTATGTAATAGGGCTTATGCATATGCCCTATGCAATAGGTTTATGCATAGCCATATACCTTAGGCAATAGCCCTTATACATAAGCCTTATGCAATAGCCCTTATACATAAGCCTTATGCAATAGGGCCTATTGCATAAGACCTATGCATAAGGTACCCAATAGGCCTACTGCATAATATGCTCGAGATAATATGTTAAAATAAACCAATTTTATGATTTTTCATAGGAATCTTTTGTAGGTCTATTCAAGCGAACAACCACCAAGGGTTTAGGCCACGAGTGGCTCATACGAATTTGCCTATAAGAGGTAAGCCCTCTTTTTCCATTCTTTGCTTATGATTATTCTCTTTATGTTTTTGCACCCTTGGGTACCGGGGATTAGGGTATAGTGCTTATGCATACCCTATAAATTGGGCTTATGCATAGCCTATGCATAGCGTATGCATAATGCTTATGCATAGTGCTTATGCATAGCCTATGCATATTGCTTTCGCATAGTGCTAATGAACTAATTAACTAATGTTTTGATTTATTATGATAATTATTTTGAGGTCTATTCAAACAAATAACCACCAAGGGTTCTAGAGCGGTTCATACGGATTTGGCTAGAAGAGGTAAGCTCTCTTTTTCCATTCTTTGTTTATAATTATTCGCTTTGTATTTTTGCACCACCCTTGGGTGCTAGCGATTAGGTTTAGGTCAAGAGCCTATGGTATCTATGCATAGGCCATGCATAGCTATGCATAGGCTATGCATAGGTGTTATATGCACATTATGTGTGCATATACTAGGAGGCTAACCCACATTAGGCTTGTGAGCGTGGGAGCATGGGAAAAAGCTCTAGTGGAGCATGGGTTAGGACTAACCTTAAGGGTTAAGGTTAGGGTCAGGCATCCAAGGGTCACACATAGAAAATGGAGAGTCAAGAGTCACTTGAAGGCCCTCCTATATAATTGTTGTTGATTTTTCTTTTTTATTGTAAATTTTGATATTTTGGTTGAATTTTAATATTTACTAAATAAAAATATTATTTTGTTGATTTGTGTTGATGATTTGCACATGGATCATCGATATGGTGATTGGAACGCGTGTAACTACTATTCAATGGACTAATCAACGTTGTAGGGAAATTCCATGAGTTTAATGCTATTTTTCTCTATTTTTTATGATTTAAAATAAGAATTAATGGAATTTTTTACAAAAATACCACATATTTTACTGTGGATATTTTTGGTAGAATGGATTCCTTGAATTTCTAGAATTTATAGTAAATTTTTCCTAATTTTCTAGAAATGTTTTTAGCGTTTTTATGGTTAAAAGTGTAGGTTTTAAATGCCATAAGATAGGTTTACTGGAATTCAAAATTATCGTATTTTGAGGCCCTATAAAATTAAGAAAAATTTGGGAAAAATCATGATAATTCTTTTTCTCGAGAATTTAATATTTTTTAGGGTTATTTAATGTTGAAGTACGTTTTCTTGTGCTGACATTAGATTGATGCGGGTTATTTGCATATTCTTAATACGATTGTATCTCGTATTAGTAGTTATTTTTATTTAGATTAATTCTAAATGATGTTTTTATGATTTTTTATCATTGTTTAGCCATTCTTTTTGGACATGTTCCATACTTTTGATGGCTATAATTTGTGTTCAAAGTGTGTTTCACCTTTGAAACTTTTTCACCTTTGAAACTTTTCCATGATAATTTATTTTGCACTTGTTTAAGTGTGGTCTATGCTTAATTTCCTAAGCCTAAGACAAATCCTATCATGGGTTAGTTGATCGGTTTGTTTTGGTGGATTTTATTGGATGTTTTCCAAGTTTTATATGGACTCATACCTAGATCACTTGTGTCTAGGGGTTTTTTAATGAGTGCTATACACATGTGTTTCACTTGCTTACTTTGGAGTTTTGCTTGAACAACACCACGTTCATATAATCCAGATTAATGAGCTAGCCACCAATTTTAATGCTTCTTTTGGCATGATTAATGTCTATTAGATGGCATGCATTGATTTTTATGATCAACTATGGTTTTCATGGATTCGAGAAGCTTCTATGCTTTTATCCATGGTTTTACAAGGATCTTTTGATCCTTTGGATAATTTTATGTGCTTTGAAGGTAACATTTACCTTTATTTTTTGCACGTAATTTTGGAGTATATTTCTTGTACTCTTGTACATATTCCAACTCGGATACCTAGTTGTTTATGTATCTAGCTAAGTTATTTTTCAACCCCAACTTTATTGTGTTCATTGGGTAGTTATCATCAGAAAGGTGCTAATAATTCAATTTTTTTTTCTAATGATGTACTTGAAAAGAGTTATTCCTTGATGTGGTCTCAGGTATATAGAGACAGATTTTAGTATGTGAAAGTCTGGGATATCTTATTCCTTTTATGTAGGATTCTATTCATATTTTCCTAGACGGCATACTAGGGAGTTTCAAATTGTTAAGGTATGTATGGGTGGTATCATGGTGGTATGGGACGCTAGTGATCCCTTACATATATTATCTTAATATGGGATAATTTGGGCTCAATATTGTTGCTTTGCTTACATCACTTAGCATGTTGACCTCAACATTCAAAGACAACCTCATTTTCTAAATTCACTATAAGTTTTAGTGTAGGCATTCTCTCTAAATAAACTTATTTTATCTATAGCCTGCATGTATTGATGAGTGTAATCTCGTTGGCATTTTCACTTGTTGAAATCTCTTTCTTTAGAGTTCAACGAGTTTATCTTGTTGTGTTTGAATTAAGGAAATTTGGATTTTTCCTTTGTTGGCATTTCTTTCTCTAGTTTCGTACTTTAGGTGACTTATACAGTCAAGCTGATGGTTTACGGATGGACATATGTGACTCATCGAGATGCTGATGACTCTCTATATTGATATGGGTAACTCGGGATGTTGATTATTCCATGTGCAGATGTGGGTATGTCGGGGTGCCGATGAATCCATGGTTTCTGCTATTGTACTGCCATGTTTTCCTACTTTATTCCGAATGGTTTACAAAACGAGGAAATTACTTTGAGTGTGAATTCCTCTAATCATCCGCAGTCTGATGGGAAAAGGGAGTGTATGAATCAGATTGTAGAGGATATGCAATGTGCTTGTGTCTCTAGAGGAAAAGCATAAAATTGAGAAAAATATCTTCCAATGATAGAATTTGCCTATAATAGTTTTAAACATACGGCTATTAGTTTTAGTTCGTTCATGCTTATGTATGGATATCAACCCAGGGCACCTATTGATGTTAGTCTTAAGGACATCGAGCTTGATGCATCGAGGGATTTCTTGCGTGATATGCAGGAAATATTGACCAAAGCTCAGGATTCTATTAGGAGTGCTCAGGATAGGGCACGGTTCTATGCTCATAGAGGATGCTCAACTTGGTCTTTTGAACTAGGAGCACTGGTTTATTTTAATGTTCCTAAAGATTCTCAGACTTTGTTAATGGAAAAATGCTTGAATTTATCTCCTAGATATTGTGGTCCATTACGATTTATACATCAGATTGGTACGGTTGCGTATGAACTAAATCTACCTCCAATTGTTAGAGTTCATCCAATCTTTCATATCAATAGATTGAAAGGGAAACTGGGAGGTGAGGAGGATAACATAGTTACTCCTCAAGAACTCATTGAAGTCGAAGAATTATCCTATGTTCCACATGAACCCAATAAGGTACTTGAATTCAGGGAAAGGAAACTTTGTAGTTGACTAATCTCTGAGGTTAAAACTACGTGGAAAGATTGGGAAATAGAGGATTCGACTTGGGAGTCGCTTGAGATTGTTCAGCGCAGTTCTCCTTCTTTTCATTGCAAGAGTGCAATGTTTTGAGAGGGGAAGTATGTTATATTCACATTATGTGTGCATATACTAGGAGGCTAACCCACATTAGGCTTGTGAGCATGGGAGCATGGGAACAAGCTCTAGTGGAGCATGGGTTAGGACTAATCTTAAGGGTTAAGGTTAGGGTCAAGCATCCAAGGGTCACACATGGGAAATGGAGAGTCAAGAGTCACTTGAGGCCCCTCCTATATAATAGGGACATGGGGCACACTCTCAAGGGGGCCTTGGGGGCTTTGGAGGCCAAGGCTATGTTATCTTGAGGCTTAGGCTATGGTCTCTTGATGTTAGCTTCAGGCTAGGTTATGTTATGCTCTCTTGTGTAGAGGATCATAACTACTTACCTACCATTTCACACTATAGCTAAATCCTATTGTTGGCTATATATAGAGACATTCTATATATAGCCAACATATTAGCTATATATAGAATGTCTCTATATATAGCCAATAGCTATTAGATTGGATTTATACCTCTTGATGGTATGGGACATCAAGGTAAAGATATGATATATTTCATTAAATTTTATGTGTGCATCACCTCGGCTGGATGAGTTTATGCCTGATTTATGCATGTTTATGCATAGCAATTATCTAGAGAGATCTTAGGGTTTTAACAATAGGGTATGCATAAGGGTATGCATAAGGGTATGCATAGCCCTATGCATAAAGATATGGGACATTGTTATATGCCATCTAGAATGTTGCTTATGTCAACTTAGGAGTGGTTATCCGCAAGTAGGTGGTTATAGTGGAGGGGGAGCCCTCAATTTTCTCACTGTCCTTATCTCTTGTAAAAGAGGACTTGCTTTTGGACTTAATAGTGGGGAGCATGTGGAAAGTCCTGAGAAGCTATCATCTAAAAGGGGCACTATCCACCCTACATGTCTAAGTAGTATTGTAGGAGGTCTGAACAATGTTCTAATATCACATGTTGCCTTTATTGTCTAAGCTTGTGTTGTTGTTTTCTTTGGTTGGCTTGACAATGTAAAGGTAAGCTCTCTTATTCATTCAACCTCATGTTTATTGCACCCTTGGGTGCCGGGTTTAGGATTTAGACTTATGCATAGACATATGGGGCATTGTTATATGCCATCGAGAATGTTGTTTATGTCATTTTAGGGGGGTTATCCACGTGTAGGTGGTTATAGTGGAGGGGAAGCCCTCCATCTTCTCACTATCATTATCTTATAAAAGAAGAATTGCCTTTGGCTTTAATAGTGGGGAGCGTGTGGCAAGTCCTCAAAAGCTATGATCCGAAAAGGGGCACTGTCCACCCTGCTTGTCTAAGCAATATTGTAGGAGGTCTTGATAATGTTCCAATATCACATCTTGTATTTTTTGTATAAGCTTTAAGCATGGCTTTTGTTAGAGCAATTGTGTTTTGTTGCCTCATGCATGTATGTATAGGCAATGTCGATCGATCCCTCCCAAGACCCTGGTGTGGCAAATCTCCTATCTATTATAAATGAACGATGTGCGCAACAAGCTTGGTCTCAGTCTACTCAGACATGTATGGTTCCATCAAACCTTTTCACATACACAAAGTTAACCTTTTATGCATTCTATAAGTCTTATTTTTAATATCATATGCACGTGGGCTTAAAATTGGGCTAGTCAATGCCAAGGGGCCAATCTATGCCACTTGGCCAATCCGGCCTTACCACACCTTTGATAGGAGTGGGGCCAAGTGGCACTGGGCCAAGTGGTGCAAGCCCATCATGGTTGTGATGAGCCTACACCACCTTCCTCGACTAGACCCACCCCCGCTCCCTCACGTTCTTTACCATGACAACGACGTAGTAGGTGTTAAATTTGCAGCAATGTGCTATGGTGGATCAACTCCTAGAATCAACATCATTAACAAACAGATTAGATGATGATTGAGATGAGACTAGTGATCAATTAATTGATAGATTAATGTAGGCATGGATAATAAAAAACCAGCTAATTCCCATTAGGCCAATGCATCAATTTATAGAGTTTACATCCAAGCATCTAATCCCATTGATCTCTCCTTGATTCACTCCACCTCTTTTTCTTGATTCTCTCCACCTCTTCGCAAAATATCTTGACACATCCTAAATCTTCTCATGCTACCCTTTATTCTCTCTCCCAATAGATACTTCTCACCTTTTCACAGCTTCTCACTCATTTACAGATTCTCTTTTACAGTCTCTTGCTAAGGGCTTGTTCCTGCATACACCCTATTCACTTATATATTTCAACACCTCCCCTCAAGTGAATACTCCTAGCACACCTGGACCCTATACCAAGTTTCCCTCTTACTTGGTAGTCCACGATTAGTGCCTCAGAACTCATAGTCCTTGACACTCTCTCTCTCTATGTGTCCAAGGCTACTACAAGTGCCCGTGACCTTGACTAAAGTGCTCACACATACATATACCACATGGCCTACATCATCGGTGGCTCAGAGGTGGTTTTACTATGTTGGGGGCAGGCTACATTGGGTTGTGGGGTTTCTCTCTCTCTCTCTCTCTCAGAAAAGATGATCTGACTCCACTTCCTTAGGAGTCTCCATGAAGTTTGCCAACATCATTCCTTCTCCACTGGGTTTGGGTACCAAGCATTGTGTGAGATCCCTGTTCCCACCGCACAACGGATTCGGGGTACTAGCAGCGGAAGTAGCACTTCTAGCGCGAGGCAGGGTTCCACACTCGAGGCCTCGTCCACGGATATCCGGACAAAAGACTAATCCATCGGTTTTTCCAAAACCGAACCCGGAAAAACTTCCCTTATCCGGAAAGCACGGGCGATTCCTCCAGGATAACTTTTTACTCTAATGTAGTCAAGACCATTAGTGATCAAACTGATCCGACTGCACCTATAAAGATACTCGGTCAGGGAAGAAACTTGCACTTGGATCATTAGGATCAACGCTTTTTTCCCCATCAAGAGGCAGAGCCGTTGATTCCTATCCATAGAACAATTACTATCCGGGACTTACTTCATCTATCGTAATAACAGAAATTGAGTCTCGATTTACGGATCCATCAGTCCTAACCCCATCCAGTCCCATGGGTTAGCCAACCGCCCAACCACTGTAGTGAGAATTTGATTAGGTTTTGTCCCGGGTACCAAGGAAAAGAGTTCCAAGGCCCCCTAGCCGAAAGTTCATGCAAACATAAAACTAGTCACACCACTTACACACCCAATATGAAATTGCCTTTTTCTTAGCATCAGCTAACTTTAAAACAATCCTTTAATGAAACCATTATGTCACTGATGACCATCCTCAGTCTCTGGTTGAATCCTTATTTCCAGTCATTCATTCATCGATATACTTATGGCATCATTGGCAACCAGAACGCTCACCACCTGTTCACTCAGGGGCCTTTTCCATAGTTCCTAGCTCATAGTAACCGGCAATATATTCATATAACAAAATGGAATCTCCGTGGAATATCAGCAAGATCAACCCACAGATCCATATAAAAGAGCCATGGACTCATCCGCCGTTGAGGACCAACAAGGTCAATCAACTAGATCCATGCTTGGTTTCAGAAAACAACTTTTAATCCTTGTTCCAATATCTTCCACGACGCACGTGTGGGTATCTTCGGCGACCCAGAGCCCGAGCACCGTATGGTCAGCACCCTCTAGGATCCTTCGTCGCAGGTGACCTAGCGCTTCACTCATAGGCCGCTTCCTTGGTCCCTCATCCACCGTACCGGAAGCTCACCATCATTTAAATCGAACCGAGGCTGGTCAAGACCTCGGTCGACCTTGCTACGCCGACCTTGCTACGCGAGACGTCCTCCATTGACTCTCCGTCAGCAGTTGCAACTTTATCAGTTAGGTCTTCATGACCTTAATCCACAAGACGGTCAAAATGCTTCCCCAGCATTCTTGACATAAAATAGTCATTTACAAACAGTCACACAAAATACAGTTTCTATATCGAACTCTCATCTTACCACATTATCCCTCCTCAGTCCATATTACTTATTCCACATTCCATTCAATGTGTACTCATTCTCATCCATTTACCCATATCGAGACGACACATTATTTCACATACACATTCACATTCATTATTCTACATACATATCCGTGTTCGTACATCCACATCATACATCCAATCCCATATCCACATTCATACATACACATCCATACATCCACATACATCTCCACATCCATCTCCACATTCACATCCATACATTCACATCTACATGCATATATCCATTTTCACATCTTCACTTTGAGAAATTATAGAAAAGATCAAAATTTACCATTTACCTTACAAATTTCTTGATTCTTTGTTCACGGTAGATGCCCCCAACCAATCAATTGGTTAAGTATGTTGATGGAGCTAATGGGGATTGAAGAAAGAGGGAAGCTCCAAAAACTAGTGAATTATTAATGAATTCACAGTTCTTGGCTGAGGTGGAGTAGAGTAACGATGCATAAACACTATATATTTTTCAACAAGGGGGAGGCTTCTATTTATAGGAAAAATTGAGCTCCTAACCAAACAAACTGATTCTAGAATTTTCTAAATCAGTTTGGTCAATATTTGACCATTTTTAGGTCAGTTAAGCTAACTTTTTGGAACTAGACTTGAATGAGGAGAGAGGAGAGATAAAATATCTCAATTTTTATGAGTTTAAAACTCATTCAAGCATGTGAAATATGCACCTCCTTTAAAGAACTCCCCTTCCTTACATATGTGTCAAAATGGAATCATTATACTCAAAATATCTCATATTTTTAATATTGCTCATAGCTTTTTACTAATAAACCTTGTACATTTTCAACTCTTCATCTTATGTGAAATATGCACCTCCTTTAAAGAACTCCCCTTCCTACATATGTGTCAAAATGGAATCATTATACCCAAAATATCTCATATTTTTAATATTGCTCATAGTTTTGTACTAATAAACCTTGTACATTTTCAAGTCTTCATCTTATGTGAGCATTTACTCATTTTTGGGTATCTTCTTTTACAAATTGGATTTATCTCCTCCCTACACATGGATTGATGCTATTGGCCCATAGGAACCTTAATTGGACCATAATCCAAAAATTTCTGAAAATCTAGACCCTTAGGCTAAGGTCCTTTATACCCATTTCCAATTAATTCCAATTGCACATTGAAAAGTTCTTTTTGAATTTCTATTTTAGGGGAACTTATTTTAATAAGATGAGATAATTTTCTATCCAAAAATATTAAAAATCTGAATATTCTCTCTCTAAAATATTTTCTCTCTCTAAGTTAAAACAGTTAGAAATAAGTCTTTTATATTTCTGAAGAGGGATTGATTACAGGGGAAGATGCTGGACATTTTGAGAGGCTGGGGAGGAATCTTACATTCTCTCCCACTTGAAAAATGCGAGATGCCCTCATCTCGCAAACTAGGGGTAATTTCGCAAGATGCACAAGTATGAGACTGAGAGAAGATTTTTAATTAAGATTAACCACCAATTAAAAAAGTCTCAAAGAGAGTAAGGGTCAAGACAAGAACAAGATTTAAACTTTATTCATTCTTGGAACATATACAGTAAAGATAGAAAAACTCTTTACACTTCCATAAGCTCGTCCATCATATGATCACAAAAGCAGCACTCACAAGCTGCGCACGTATAAGGTAACTCATCTATGGGAATAATTATGTTGGTTATTGCCGCACCTATCTCAGTGGTATGAGGCGATCTAACAAAAGGACCTCTAAGAGGCAAGCCAAAAACGGGGTAAAGGCATATCTTCTGATGAGGAAGAAAACACGCCAGTAAGAAGACTCGCTCAGAAAACCCAAGATGTCTTGATCTCATGATGCAGTAGTATCGAGGACCCGAACCCAAGGCTTCAATAACCATGGCCAAGCGGACATTGTTACGAAAGTGCTGTTGACCCCAGGGTGTTACCCTAGTTATGTCTTGATAGGTTCGCCATTTGGTCTGAGCTACAGAAGTTCCCAAGTGAGGAAAAAGTGAGCACTCATACTGTTCTATAAAATCTTTCTTCACAGACTCGCTTGCGTCTTGAAGGTGAGAAATCATCATGGATAAAACTAATTCCTGTTGCCAAGCCATGAAAGAGATTAAGAAGAAGGGAGATCGATGGAAGTAAGATTACTGTGAGCGACAGGTAAAAGTTACGACTTATATAAAGGAAGGAACTAGCGTATCTTAGAAGCCAACGGTATCTTGTCACTGAAGTTTTACCGTCTTTCCATGATTTGGGTTTGGCACATATTTCTATGAAATACATTAAGAACTTTGAGATGAGGAGGTAAAAGAAGCTTGTAGGCTAAGTCACCTACTTTCATTGAATTCAGATATAAGACTCACAATATCTCGGGGATAACTTCTTATACTCCCCAAGAGATAAAGAACTTCTTTTGGGCCGTACTCGAATGAAAACCAAAACCTTGGTATCCAAAACACCGATTTTCACTTCTGAACTCATTGTTCTGAATCCTTAAAATAGGCGTGACTCTTGAGAAGTATTCTAGGGAGAGGGTCTTCCTTTTTTAAACAGAATCTTTATTTTATTTTAGAGAGGGAATAATTATAAGGTCAAAAAGGGAGATTCTTACTCCTGTATACCTCAAAGGCTGGGGAGGAATCTTACATTCTACCCCACTTAAAAAAGTGCGAGATGTCCTCATCTCGCAAGGTAGAGGACAACTCTTTTTCTTAAGATCGAATTTTATTCTGGGGTTCCTTATATTCTGGTCAACCCAACAGAATACTGGGATAAATATCCCTTAGAACTCATCATTAAATAACAATTCATTCAGATCATATCATTCATACCTTTAACATGATAATGGTCCATTAGACCGAAAAATTTCCTTCTGAACATTCCTCCACAGGAATTTCAGTCAAGTAAGTTCTCAATTTGTCATCCCTTAACTTGATCTAACGGTCAAGTGTTAACAGTAGCAATTTGACAGCACAATCCACTAATCTCATAGTGATTTTCTGAAATCATTATCATCATTTATCATCACAGGGACTCGTCCCATTCATCCTCATTGTAGTTTTGCTCAGGTTATTATATTTCAACTAAATTTCAGAAATCACCATTTTTCAATCAGAATCCAAATCAATTCATCAGTTCTCAAATAAAATTAAAATCGTATCAACCACATTCGAAATCATCATCTAGATAGCATTAACGCTTATAATTTTAAGTCTTGGATTTACTCGTATATACTGGTAAAGAGCTGCAGTTATACCCTCTGTATATACGGGTCATCATAATACTTGGAACTATAAGGTAAATACCATCATGTCTAGGCCTCAAGCAAGTCAGGGTTCCATATAATTGCGGTACTTCCATTTGAAGACCCAATTACTAATTTATGAATTTTCAGATTGAATATCAATTTGTATGAATTATATCACACAATTTGTATGAATTATATCACACAATTACAACCTTTTTGATTCTTGATAAATTTTTGATATATTTGGCTTCTCGGTTGATCCTCATTAACCAACCTGGCTCTGATACCAACTATGAGATCCCTGTTCCCACCGCGCAACGGATTCGGGGTACTAGCAGCGGAAGTAGCACTTCTAGCGCGAGGCAGGGTCCCACACTCAAGGCCTCGTCCACGGATATCTGGACAAAAGACTAATCCATCGGTTTTTCCAAAATCGAACTCGAAAAAACTTCCCTTATCTGGAAAGCAGGGAAGAAACTTGCACTTGGATCATTGGGATCAATGCTTTTTTCCCCATCAAGAGGCACAGTCGTTGATTCCTATCCATAGAACAATTACTATCCGGGACTTACTTCATCTATTGTAATAACAGAAATTGAGTCTCGATTTACGGATCCATCAGTCCAGCCTACCCCATCCAGTCCCATGGGTTAGCCAACCGCCCAACCACTATAGTGATAGGATCCAATTAAGAATTTGATTAGGTTTTGTCCCAGGTACAAAGAACAAGAGTTCCAAGGCCCCCTAGCCAGAAGTTCATGCAAACATAAAACTAGTCACACCACTTACACACCCAATATGAAATTGCCTTTTTCTTAGCATCAGCTAACTTTAAAACAATCCTTTAATGAAACCATTATGTCACTGATGACCATCCTCATAGTCTCTGGTTGAATCCTTATTTCCAGTCATTCATTCATCGGTATACTTATGGCATCATTGGCAACCAGAACGCTCACCACCTGTTCACTCAGGGGCCTTTTCCATAGTTCCTAGCTCATAGTAACCGACAATATATTCATATAACAAAATGGAATCTCCGTGGAAGATCAGCAAGATCAACCCACAGATCCATATAAAAGAGCCATGGACTCATCCGTTGAGGACCAGCAAGGTCAATCAACCAGATCCATGCTTGGTTTCAGAAAACAACTCTTAATCCTTGTTCCAATATCTTCCACGACGCACGTGTGGGTATCTTCGGCGACCCAGAGCCCGAGCACCGTATGGTCAGCACCCTCTAGGATCCTTCGTCGCAGGTGACCTAGCGCTTCACTCATAGGCCGCTTCCTTGGTCCCTCATCCACCGTACCGGAAGCTCACCATCATTTAAATCGAACCGAGGCTGGTCAAGACCTCGGTCGACCTTGCTACGCGAGACGTCCTCCATTGACTCTCCGTCAGCAGTTGCAACTTTATCAGTTAGGTCTTCATGACCTTAATCCACAAGACGGTCAAAATGCTTCCCCAGCATTCTTGACATAAAACAGTCATTTACAAACAGTCACACAAAATACAGTTTCTATATCAAACTCTCATCTTACCACATTATCCCTCCTCAGTCCATATTACTTATTCCACATTCCATTCAATGTGTACTCATTCTCATCCATTTATCCATATCGAGACGACACATTATTTCACATACACATTCACATTCATTATTCTACATACATATCCGTGTTCGTACATCCACATCATACATCCAATCCAATATCCACATTCATACATACATATCGAGCTTTCTTCGCGGGAGTGAAGATATAGGGCAACTATACAGTCCTATGGACTAAGATTTCCGGGCCGGAAACGCGTTTCAGGCGCGTTTGGACCTCCGTTTTTCAGAAATCAGGCGATTTCGAGCACTGCGGGTAAGTCATCGATTCACTGCAGAACTCTGTTTTAAGAACTGCAGGAAGACAGATTGACTGTGCAGACACTGTGGGTGCTGCAAAGAGGTCTACAGTTGCCATTGGGTGTATGTATGCACATTGAAGTCACTGGTTGTGACATTTGAGAGTACTACAGTACCGTTGTGCAGAAAATACAGCATTTGTGCAGAAAAACCAGAGTGCAGTTTCTGGTAAAATTGTGTGTTTGGCAAGATGTCTAATGATGGCATAACACAGATTGTGGCTGAGAAGCTGGATAAGAATAACTTCCATGCTTGGAGGTTCAGGTTGACGAATTTCCTGATGGGAAAAGGCTATTGGGATTACATAGAAGGTGAACATGAAGAGGCACCAGAGATACCGGATATAAATCCGACTGCTGCAGATGTGAAAGAGTTTAAAGACTGGAACCAAGGAGCCAGGAAGGTTATGTATTGGCTCTCCATTACTATACAGGACACCATGATTGGGCACATTCAGGATGCCAAGTCCCCCAAGGAGGCGTGGGACACCTTGGTAAAAGCTCTATGAAACAAATACCAAGGCACGTAAGATACAGTTGAAGAATGAACTTCATACTGTGGAGAAAAAGAGCATGTCTGTGAATGATTATGCGTTGAAGATAAAGGGTATTGTGGAATCCCTTGCATCTATTGGTGTGTCAGTAGATGATGATGACAAGGTGGAAGTCTGTCTACGTGGTCTCGGGCCACAATACAAGGCGTTCAAGACGTCTATTCAGACTCGGGAAAACATTCCCAACTTTACAGATTTGGTGTCTATGCTGATTATCGAAGAGAAGAACTTGGGTGAAGACCAACAGTCTTCACAAAGCAAAAACAGTTCAGAGCAACAGACCTTCTACACGAGTTCAGGAAGAGGACGAGGTAGAGGAGCCGTGGACGCGGTCAAGGAGTTGGCCGAACAGGTAATCAGAATTATGGCCAGCAGTAGCAGCAACAACAACAGTCCCAGAATCAACAACAACAACAACAACACACAGGTGGAAGAGGCAAATTCAGAGGCAGGGGGAGTCAAAGAGGCCGTGGAAATTGGCAAAGGCAATATAATGATGCACGTGAATGCTATTATTGTGGTAAGCCTGGACATGTGCAGGCAGAATGTTATAAGAAGCAGGCTGACATGCAAAATGGGAAAGTGCAGCAAAACAACTATGCATCCTCAAGTAGAAATAATGAGAATAATAAAAGGTTGTTTGTTATGCAGCATGTCATGAATGACATGTCTGAAAATGTTGATGCAGCACAAAAAGATAATGTATTGTATGTGGATTCAGGCGCTTCGAACCACATGACGAGTCATGGGGAGTGGTTCAAGGAGATGAAAAACCCGGAAAGACCAGGTTTTGTGGAAACAGTGGATGACACGGCTCATCCAATTGCCCACGTTGGAGATGTGCCATTGTCTATGCAGGATGGCAAAGTGAAGTACCTTACAGATGTACTTCATGTACCGAACATAACAAAGAATCTGGCTTCAGTTGGCCAGATGATTGAGCAGGGTTTGTAGGTTAGGTTTAACCCTGATGGGTGTTATGTCGAAGACTTTAAAGACAAGTCCAGGTTGGTTGCAAAAGGCAACAGAGTGGGCAGAATGTTTACGTTGGATGTAGACATGCCTGAAATGAGTGCTGCGATGTTTGCAAATGGTTCAGGAGTTGTTGCAGACACAGACATATGGCATAAAAGAATTGGACATGTAAATGTGCAGAGATTGAAGTCTATGCAGACAAAAGGAATTGTGACAGGGCTGCCAAAATTTAAAGTGGAAGGTATGCAGAAAATATGTGAAGCATGCCAATTTGGGAAGCAAACAAAGCATGTGTTTCCACGTAACAGATATGTGAGCAGAAATGCACTAGATGTTGTGCATTCAGATGTATGGGGTCCTACGAAGACCGTGTCTATGGGAGGCTGCAGGTACTATGTCACTTTCATTGATGACCACACAAGGAAAGTGTGGGTATATTTCATGAAGGAGAAGAGTGAGGTGTTCACTCACTTTCAGAATTTCAGAGTTTTGGTTGAAAAGCAAACAGGGAAATATGTTAAGTGCCTAAGGTCAGATGGAGGGGGAGAATACTTCTCCAATGAGTTCTCTGAATTTTTGAAGAAGAATGGTATTCGGAGACAATTCACATGCAGATACACTCCGCAGCAAAATGGAGTTGCTGAGCGGAAAAACAGGTACATTACTGAGATTGCGCGAGCATTGATGGAAGAGAAGAATATGCCGCATTGCTATTGGGCTGAGGCTGTTTCTACAGCAGTATACATCATGAACAGGACTCCAACTGCAGCCATACATGATGTAACTCCACAGGAGAGGTTTACTGGCAGGAAACCAGATTTGTCTCATCTGAAAGTCTTTGGATGCATTGCATATGTGCATGTGCCAGATGAGCTGAGAACCAAGCTGGATCCGAAAGCTGAAAAATGTGTGTTTATTGGATATTCCCTTGAGCAAAAGGGATACAGGTGTTATAACCCTGCTACACGTGAGTTGAGGGTAAGCAGGGATGTTGTCTTTGATGAGATGAGCAGCTGGTATGCTGCTGAAAAAGAAGCTGTTGGGGCTGATGTGAGTGGAAGTGTGGTTGCACAGAATGCAGGTCAGCAATCACAGTCTTTGAGTGGACCAGGAGAGTCCTCATCTAGTGGGTCTGTTGATAGACCATGGAGTGGCATGCTACGTCATAATACCAGTCCTGCAAATGTGATTACTACATCACGTAAAGGAAAAGAGAAAGTGGTTGAGCCCCTTGGTATGCCTGACATTTCTGCAGGGCATTCTCATGTTGATGGAGAGTCTAGTGGCTCAGATATGAGCCTTGATGAGGAGCTTGGTATCCCAGCTATGAGAACACCTGGTGTAAAGAAGGCTATGGAAGCCATGAATGAGAAGCTACGAAGATCTGGGAGAGTGAGAAATCCTGTGCAGAGATTTACCTATGATGGTTATGTGGCACATCACTATGCATATATGGCAAAGGTTGTGCAGGTTGTTGAGCCCACATGCATTGATGAGGCTATTGGAAATGTGTGTTGGGAGAAAGCTATGGATGAGGAGATGGATGCACTATATGGAAATGAAACTTGGGATTTAGTGAAATTGCCTGAAGGCAAGAAAGCCATTGGATGCAAGTGGGTGTACAAAGTTAAACATAACAGTGATGGAAGCATAAACAGGTACAAGGCTAGATTGGTAGCCAAAGGATATGCGCAGACATATGGGATTGATTATGAGGAAACTTTCAGCCCAGTTGCCAAGATGGCAACGGTGAGAGTTGTGATAGCAGTGGCTGCGTCAAAGCAATGGTCTTTACATCAGATGGATGTAAAGAATGCATTATTGCATGGTGATTTGCAAGAAGAGGTGTATATGTTGCAGCCACCTGGTTATGAGGATGTGGGTCACCCCGAGCATGTTTGCAGGTTGAAGAAAGCCTTGTATGGCTTAAAGCAAGCACCAAGAGCATGGTCTGACAAGATTTCTGAATATCTTGTCACTATTGGCTTTCATGTAGCCAATGCAAATTTCTCATTGTATGTGAGACATGGTGATAGAGGAGTTGTGCTTGTTGTCATCTATGTAGATGACTTGATCATTACGGGGGACCATGATGCAGAGATCTTTGATATAAAGATCTTGCTAAGACAGAAGTTTGAGATGAAGGATCTGGGGGAGCTCAGATATTTCTTGGGCATTGAGGTGATTAGGTCACCACATGGTATTGGATTACTGCAGAGACAGTATGGCTTGGACATGTTGTCCAAGTATGGTATGACAGGCTGTAAGCCTATTTCTGTGCCATTGGATCAGAATGGCAAGTTGAGTGCAGATTCAGGAGAGATCTTGGAGGATCCTACTATGTACAGATGCATAGTAGGAAGTTTGATCTACATGACAATCACTAGACCAGATTTGAGCTATGCTGTTGGGTTGGTGAGTCAGTTTATGCAGGTTCCACGGAAACCGCATTTGGATGCAGTGAGACGCATACTGAGGTATGTGAGGTCTACTTTGCATTGTGGACTATTCTATGAGACTGGGACAGAGATATGTGTACATGGGTACACAGATGCTGATTGGGCTGGTAGTATCTCAGACAGAAGATCTACCAGTGGCTTTATGTTTTCTTTGGGGAGTGCTGCTGTGACTTGGAGCAGCAAGAAGCAGCCTACGGTTGCTCTATCGAGTACAGAGGCCGAGTACAGAGGAGCTGCTATGGCAGCATGTGAGGTAGTGGTTGAGAAAGCTACTTGCAGATTTGGGTCTATCATTGGATAGACAAGTTGTCATTTTCTGTGACAACATGAGCAGTATACAGTTGGCCAGGAACCCAGTCTTTCATGCTCGTACGAAGTACATAGAGGTCCACTACCACTTCGTCAGAGAGAAGGTCTTGGCAAGAGACCTTGACCTTGCTTATGTCAGCACAGAGGATCAGGTAGCTGACATCTTCACCAAAGCATTGGGTACAGAGAAGCTCCGCAGATTCAGGGCTTCCCTTGGTGTACATGAGATGGAGTTGAGCTCGAGGAGGAGTGTTGAGATATCGAGCTCGTCTAGTGAGGCGGTGGCCACTGATGACCCGCCTGGGGGATAGGCCCCACACTTACACCACTGGCATGGTTGGTGAGATCTTGGGTGATATGCGGCCAATCGGATGACAGGCTGTGTGACAGCCACTCTAGAGACTGGCATAGTTATAGTGCCAGCTCATTTAGTCGGGTTCACACTATAGAGAACCCGTGTATGTACTGGTTGAGTACCTTTCATATTGTGTGTACTCTTATTCTTGTATATGGTGTGTTGAGTGTTGAGTAGAGAAGAAGAAGATTTTCAGCCTCTCCCCTTGTGTGTTCTCTATTAGGGTTTTGTGAGTGTGTGTGTGTGCTTGCAAGAGCTCAAGCTCTCTTCCCCCCTGCATCTTTTCATTGTGGTGGTTGTTATATGTACATTATGTGTGCTATGTTATATACACATTATGTGTGCATATACTAGGAGGCTAACCCACATTAGGCTTGTGAGCATGGGAGCATGGGAACAAGCTCTAGTGGAGCATGGGTTAGGACTAACCTTAAGGTTTAAGGTTAGGGTCAGGCATCCAAGGGTCACACATGAGGAATGGAAAGTCAAGAGTCACTTGAGGGCCCTCCTATATAATAGGGGCATGGGGCACACTCAAGGGGGCTTGGAGCTTGGAGGCTTGGAGGCTTATGCTATGGTCTCTTGTGTAGAGGTCCATATCTTCTCACCTACCATTTCACACTATAGCTACATGCTATTGGATTGTGTTATACCTCTTGATGGTATGGGACATCAAGGTAGAGGTATGATGTATTTCATTCATTATTCATGTGTGCATCCCTTGGGCTCGGGGGTGGTTGGGTGGTTGAGTTTATGCCTGATTTATGCATGTTTATGCATAACAATTATCTAGAGAGATCTTAGGGTTTTAACAGTGGTATCAGAGCAATCTCTATTTAATTGTTGAATTTTTTTTAGTAAATTTTAACATTTACTAATAAAATGTTATCTTTTGTTGATTTGTGTTGATGAAATGCACATGGATCATCGTTATGGTGATTGGAACGTGTGGTACTTCAATTCAATGGACGAATCGACGTTGCGGGGGAATACCGTGAGTTAATGCTATTTTTCTCTATTTTTTATGGTAAAATTGAGCATTAATGGAATTTTTTACAAAAATACCATAGAGTTTATGGTGGATATTTTTGTAGGATGGATTCCCTGAATTTCTAGAATTTTTAGAAATTTTTTTCTAATTTTTTAGGAATTTTTTGAGCATTTTTATGATTAAAAATGTATTTTTATACATTTTTTGCGGGTTTTTTTTCCGCGGGAATGCGATCAAATTCTGTCAATTTCTACTGAAATTCAGTAGGGGACAGCGTGTTGATGCATGAATTGCTCTCCCGTGTGCGTGGGGTTCTCTCCGCCTCTCAAATCTGATATTTCCTTCATTTTTCTGTGAAAAATCTCTTTAAAATGATATTTTTTAAGCATAAATCATAATTAATCATAATTATGATTAAGTTTAATTAAAAAGCTTAATCAAAGATTAAGCTAATCTCTGTAATTAACAGAGAGAGTGAAGAGATGGGAGTGGACAGATTGGAGGAGAGGAGGAAAGGGAGGAGAGAGGGGAGAAGAGAGAAGTTCATCTCTCTCTCTCTCTTACACGCAGGCGACGGGGGGAGGGGGGGCTGCGCAGCAGCCGCCGGCGAAAAATCGCTCCCCCCCCCCCTAAAAAATCAAAACCATGTTATAAGCTAATTAAAGCTTATTTTTTCATTTTTTTTTCATTTTTTTTGAAAAATGAGTTTTTTATTTAAAAAAAGAGTTTTTTGATATATTTCAGAAAAAAAGCTTGAAAATAAGCCTGGAAAATACTGAAAAATAGGGGATTTGAGAAAAAAATTCTCTGAAAATTCTCTGAAATTTTCTTCTTAAAATTTCTTGGCTTTTCAACTTCCGGAAAACCTTTGGCTTTCCGTTTTCCCAAAACCTTTTGGCTTTCCGAATTCCGGAAAAACTTTTGACCTTCCGTATTCCGGAAACCTTTGACCTTTCACATTCCGATTTTTTTTGTCTTTTCATTTTCCAAAAAACTTTTGGCTTTCCGTATTCCGGGAAAACCATTGGAATTCCGAAATTTTTTGACCGTTCGTATTCTAAATGCGTTCGGGGTTGATTAAAAATTTCAAAAAATTCCTGAAAATTAGTGGAAAATTAGACAAAGGTTATTTTAAATTTTGGAAAAATGTGGGGTTGGTGTTTGGCATGTGGTGTGTCCATTCGGGCGCCCATGACCATTCAAATTCCTTTAAAAATATATTTTTTGACCCAGAAAATTAGAAAAATCCATTAAAATTGAAAATTTTCATTGGATTTGAGAATTGTCGGGCGGAATTGGAAATTTCGTGAACGATGGGATTCTCAGGGAAAATTAGGAAATTTCTAGAAATTATTTTTAGAAATCCTAAAAATTGGTATTTTTAAAATATCAATGGTATTTTGGCAAATTAAATTGCTAAAAATTTTCTGGAAAAATATAGGTTTGGAATGCCATAGGATAGGTTGGGTGGAATTCAAAATTATTATATTTTGAGGCCCTGTAAAATTGGGAAAATTAGAAAAAAAATCATGATATTTCTTTTTCTCGAGAAATTAATATTTTCGAGGGTTATTTAATGTTGAAGTACGTTTCATCGTGCTGACATTAGATAGATGCGTGTTATTCGCATATTTTTAATACGATCATATCTCGTATTAATGGATATTTATGTTTGGATTAATTCTAAACGATATATTCATGATTTTTTACCATTTTTTAGCCATTCTTTTTGGACATGTTCCTTAATTTCTTTTGATGGCTATAATTTACGTTCAAAGTGTGTTTCACCTTTGACACGTTTCCATGATAATTTATTTTGCACTTATTTAAGTGTGGTTTGTGCTTAATTTTTTAAGCCTCTATCATGGGTTAGTTGATCGGTTTGTTTTGGTGGATTTTTATTGGATGTTTTCCAAGTTTTTATGGACTCATCAGGTTCTGCCTAGATCACTTGTGTCTAGGGGTTTTTCATTGAGTGTCACACACATGTGTTTCACTTTCTTACTTTGGAGTTTTATTTGAACAACACAATGTTCATATACTCCGGATTGATGAGTTGGCCACCAATTTTAATGCTTCTTTTGGCATGATTAATGTCCATTAGATGGTATGCATTGATTCTTATGATCAACTATGCTATTTATGGATTGAAGGAGCTTCTATGCTTTTATCCATGGTTTTATAAGGATCTTTTGATCTTTTGAATATTTACATGTGCTTTGAAGGTAGCATTTGCCTTCGTTTTTTGCACGTAATTTTGGAGTATATTTCTTATACTCTTGTATATATTCCAACTCGGATACCTAGTTATTTATATATCTAGGTGAGTTATTTTTCTACCCTAATTTTATTGTGTTTTGGGTAGTTATCATTAGAAAGGCGCCAATAATACAATTTCTTTTCTAATGATGTACTCAGAAGGAGTTATTCCTTGATGTAGTCTCTCAAGTATATAGAGACAGGTTTACTATGTGAAAGTCTGGATAAGGCCATCTTATTCCTTTTGCACAGGAATTTATTCATATTTTCCTAGACGGCATACTAGGGAGTTTCAAATTGTTAAGGTATGTATGGGTGGTATCATGGTGGTATGGGACGCTAGCGATCCCTCACATATATTATCTTATGGGATAATTTGGGCTCAAGATTGTTGCTTTGCTTACATCACTTAGCATGTTGACCTCAACATTCATAGACAATCTTATTTTCTAAATTCACTAGAAGTTATAGTGTGGGTATTCTCTAGATAAATTTCTTTTATCTATAGCCTGCATGTTTTGATGAGGGAAATCTCGTCGGCATTTTCACTTGTTGAAAACTCTTTCTTTAGAGTTCAAACAAGTTTATCTTGTTGTGTTCGGATAAGGAAATTTGGATTCTTCCTTTGTTGGCATTTCTTTCTCTAGTTCCGTACTTTAGGTGATTTACACAATCAACCTGATAGGTTTACGGATGGACATATGTGACTCATCGAGACGTTGATGACTCTCTATGTTGATATGGGTAACTCGAGACGTTGATTATTCCATATGCAGATGTGGGTATGTCGGGGCGCCGATGAATCCCTGGTTTCTGCTGTTATAATGCCATGTTTTCCTACTTTATTCTGAATGGTTTACAACGAGGAAGTTACTTTGAATGTGAATTGTTCTGATCATCCACAGTAGTCTGATGGCAAACAGAGGGTATGAATCAGATTATAGTGTATATGCTTTGTGCATATGTCTCTAGAAAATCATCATATTGGGAAAAATATCTTCCAATGATGGAATTTGCCTATAACAGTTTTAAATATACAGCTATTGGTTTTAGTCCGTGCATACTTATGTATGGGTATTAACCCAGGGCACCTATTGATGTCAGTCTTAAGGACATCGAGCTTGATGCATCGAGGGATTTCTTGCGAGATATGTAGGAAATTCTGACCGAAGCTCGGGATTCTATCAGGAGTGCTCATGATAGGGCACGGTTTTATGCTGATAGGGGACGCTCATCTCGGTCTTTTGAACCAGGAGCGTTGATTTATTTTAATGTTCTTAAAGATTCTCAGACTTTGTCAATGGGAAAATGCTCGAATTTATCTCCTAGATATTGTGGTCCATTTCGAGTTATATATCGGATTGGCACGGTTGCGTATGAACTAAAGCTACCTCCAATTGTTAGAGTTCATCCAGTCTTTCATATCGATAGATTGAAAGGGAAACTGGGAGGTGAGGATGACACATTCACTCCTCAAGAACTCGTTGAAGTCGATGAATTATCCTATGTTCCACATGAACCTGATAAGGTACTTGAATTCAGGGAAAGGAAACTTTGTAGTTGACTAATCTCTAAGGTTAAAATTAGGTGGAAAGATAGGGAAATTGTGAATTCGACTTGGGAGTCGGTTGAGATTGTTCAGCGCAGTTCTCCTTCTTTTCATTGCAAGAGTGCAATGTTTTGAGAGAGGGGAAGTATGTTATATGTACATTATGTGTGCTATGTTATATACACATTATGTGTGCATATACTAGGAGGCTAACCCACATTAGGCTTGTGAGCATGGGAGCATGGGAACAAGCTCTAGTGGAGCATGGGTTAGGACTAACCTTAAGGTTTAAGGTTAGGGTCAGGCATCCAAGGGTCACACATGAGGAATGGAAAGTCAAGAGTCACTTGAGGGCCCTCCTATATAATAGGGGCATGGGGCACACTCAAGGGGGCTTGGAGCTTGGAGGCTTGGAGGCTTATGCTATGGTCTCTTGTGTAGAGGTCCATATCTTCTCACCTACCATTTCACACTATAGCTACATGCTATTGGATTGTGTTATACCTCTTGATGGTATGGGACATCAAGGTAGAGGTATGATGTATTTCATTCATTATTCATGTGTGCATCCCTTGGGCTCGGGGGTGGTTGGGTGGTTGAGTTTATGCCTGATTTATGCATGTTTATGCATAACAATTATCTAGAGAGATCTTAGGGTTTTAACAGTGGTAGTCGAGAAGCTTGCAGAATACAAGAACCGAATCGTGATAAATGGGCCAATGAATACCGAACCTTAGATTGGAAGGAGATTCGTGAGCTCACGTGGAGAGGACAACCATTATTCATGGAAGTGTTCTTAACTAATACAGCTAAACCAGGAGAGATAGCCTTTCTTGGAGAAATTGTTTCTCCTCCCCTACGAGAGTTCACTAGAGAGGGACCCTCAACATCAAAGTGGACCACTGCAAGTAGCCCAACTCTAGCACCAAGATATTATCCTACATTAAAAGTGCGACCACAGATCACACCACAACAACGTTTCTCTCACTATGACAGTCGGAGGGTAGGGGAGCCAACTCGGCCTCCCATAAATGCACCTCCTGAAATGCGGGTAACAAGATCTTTGGAGAGGGTTGGTGAGGCAGGTAATAGGGGACCCACACCAATTTGGGATGCATATGGACCATGTTACCAAAGAGAGGAACCACTGAGAGTGACAGGCCGTAGGCCTGATGATGAGTATTCAAGACGAGTAACGTCATCAACTCTTCAGAAACTGGTAAAGAAGTACGAAGGGTCGGGAGATCCATATGACCATGTAGTAGCATTTAGGCAAGCACTTCGAGCTGAGTAAGTGACTGACAAGCATACTAAGCCAACATTAGAAACCATACTAGAAGTGTCATCAAGTTGGGAAATGAAAAGTGAGCTGATCTCACAAGCTCATTACGAGAAGTCTGCACCAATTGACACCCCATTGAAAGAAGGCATTCTGCCACCACCTAGTCTTGCCTTCCCATGCGAGCGATGATGAAGTTATTGATGCTAACGAGGACATGGCAAATGAGGTGTGGGCAGCAGTTCATATGTGAGAAAGTTAATGAGAATATGTCCTCTATTATTTCACCTCCATTCTCTGAAGTGAATTTTACCAGGGGCACAGAAAACAACTGTAGACGCCCAAGCATCCAGGAGGAAGTTCAAACAATTGTTCTCCTAGAAGTAAGCATACAATGAAAACCTTACCATCTTATTTGGGAGAATATGAGAACTGTTCTCAAACCTTGAGGATACCCTCCATGCATAGAAGGTTGACAAAGGAGATGGATATGGGTATCGTGCAAGCTATTTTGTCAGCACCAGTGGCTTGTACCTTACCTTTGCTTTATTTGATAAAGCTTCGTCGACCAGAGTTGTGGAATGATATTACCACATGTTTATCAGAGCAGGTATTGCTACAATTGTAAGATTCCTCCCCAGCCTCTCTTAGGATGTCCAGTATCTTCCCCTGTAGTCAAACCCCTCTTTAGAAATATAAAAGATCTTGTTTCTACCAGAGTTTTGGCTTAGAGAGAGAAAACCTTTTAGAGAGTGGAAATTCAATTTTTAAATATTTTTGGTTAAAAAAATATATCATCTTATTAAAATAAGTTCCCCTGAAACAGAAGTTCAAAAAGATTTTCAGAAGGTGCATTAGAAAATAAGTATAATCTGTTCAAGAGGCATTATGAGGGTCACGATTTTTCCAAAATTTTAAATTAAGGTTCCTATGGACCAATAAGATTCATCTAAATTAGAAAGGAGATAAATGAAGAGATAAAAGGAAAATCTCCCAAAAATGAGTAAATACTCACATAAGATGAAGAGTTGACTAAGGACAAGGTTAATAGTTCAAAAAGAGAGATATTTAGAAGTAATGATACATTTTTGACACCTCAATATGGGGGAATTCCCCTCATGAAGGTGGTGCCTTTTTCACATGCTTGAATGAGTTTTAAACTCCCAAATAATGAGATATTTTTTTCTCTCCTCTCTCCTGTTTCAACTAGATCCAAAAAGTGAGCAAAACTGACCTAAAAATGGTCAAAAATTGACCAAACTGATCTGGAAAATTCTAGAATCAATTGGCTTGGTTAGAAGCTCACTTTTTCCTATAAATATAAGCCTTCTCCTTTTTTGAAACTCAATAGTGTTTTTGCACTGTTACCTTGCCTCTCCTAAGTGCCAAAAACAATGAATTTTACTCATAATTCACTAGTTTTTGACCTTCCTTCTTCCAAAAGATTGCTGGCCACTCTTGTTTCCAAACAAGAGTAGAACCCTCAAACCATCAAGCCAAAGGAAAGCTCTCAAATTATCAATGTAAGTTGGAGATTCTTCTCTTTTCTATTCTTTTATGGTTTTTTATGATTTTTATCTTCTCTAAATTAAAAATGATGTTATGCCTCATTGCAAAAAGGCATTCCCCTCTCTTCTCTAGTAAATCCAACCATTCTTTATCCTAGATGAATGGTTAATGAATAAAATCAAGTTTTTCATAATGTTTCTCTTAAATAAGTAGAAAAATGTTTACTTTAGAATGATTTAAATACTCTTGGTGAACTTCTAATTAATTTTAGAGACTTAAAAATTGAAAAATGGTCAGCCATACAAAGGAGGTTATGGCAAAATTTTTAAAAAATTTATGAAATAAATTTCATCTTTTATTAATCAAAAAGAGTAATCCCCATCGTTAGAGTATTCTAAAAGTGTCATTTTCATTCATGCAGAGAAAGATGCATATGGATTAATTTTTATAAAAGAATAATTTTTAATAGAATTAAATTCTATGAAAGATACTTATTGATAATTTTTTATTATGAAAGTGTTACTTTCTTCATTATGGTTTTTTATGCATAAAAGTATATTTTTTATTACAAAAGAGTTACTTTCATCATATTGATTTTTATGCATAAAAGTATGCATAAAAGAATATTTTTTAAAATTATAAAAGTGTTATTTTTATCATTATTAATTTCTATGCATAAATGGGGCATAAAGGATATTTTTTTATATTAAAGTGTGATTTTCATCATAAATGATTTTATGCATAAATTAGATGCATAAAAGAAATTCTTTTATTAAAAGAGTGATTTTCATCATAAATGATTTGTACGCATAAACATATGCATAAAAGATATTTTTTTAATATTAAAAGTGTGATTTTCATCATAAATGATTTTACGCATAAATTAGATGTATAAAAGAAATTCTTTTATATTAAAAGAGTGATTTTCATCATAAATGATTTGTATACATAAACATATGCATAAAAGATATTTTTTAATATCAAAAGTGTGATTTTCATCATAAATGATTTTATGCATAAATTAGATGCATAAAAGAAATTCTTTTATTAAAAGAGTGATTTTCATCATAAATGATTTGTACGCATAAACATATTCATAAAAGATATTTTTTAATATTAAAAGTGTGATTTTCATCATAAATGATTTTATGCATAAATAAGATGCATAAGAGAAATTCTTTTATTCTAAAAGTGTAATTCCTACTAAATTGGATTTATGCATGGAAAGATGCATAAAGAATTTATTTTAACCCAAAAGTGTTATTCTCATCAATTTTGATTTTATGCATAGAAAGATGCATAAAGAAATCTATTTTTAGTTCAAAAGAGTTATTTTCATCAATCTTGATTTTATACATGAGAAGATGCATAAAAGATTAAATTCAAATTCAAAAGTGTCATTCTCATTTAAAATGAATTTATGCATAGGAAGATGCATAAAAGATTGATTTTTATTTCGAAAGTGTTATTCTTCTTAAAATGAAATTTATGCATAAATAGATGCGTAAAGAAATCTTATATCAAAAATAAGAATTCTCTTGTATTCTATAAATAGATATGAGGATGTGAAATGAATCAGATAGATGAAAATGTGAAAGAATGGATGTAGTTATATGTATGTATGTGATAGAATAGTTATATGTATGTGAAAGAGTGAATGTAGATGTATGTATGTGAAAGAGTGGATGTAGATGTATGTATGTGAAGGATGTATGTGAAAGGAAAGATGTATGTGGAAATGGATGTATGGATGTGGATGTACATGCATGAATGTGAATGGGGATGTGAATGTATGAATGTGAATGTGAAAATGGATGTATGGATGTGGATGCATGGATATGGATGTGGAAATGGATGTATGGATGTGGATGTGGATGTGGATGTATGAATGTGGATGTGGATGTGGATGTATGAATGTGTATGTGAAAATGGATGTATGGATGTAGATGTGAATGTGGATGTGTATGAGGAATAATGAATGTGAATATGTAAGTGAATGAATTTGATGAGATGGGATGGAAAATGATGTATCTGGTCAAGAATGGATACACATATGATTTGGATTTGGGTTAAGTAATATGGATTGATATGGAACAAGCTGAAAAGATGTGAATTCATTATAGAAACTGTATTTGTGAACTGTTTGTAAATGATTGTTTTATGTCAAGACTATTGGGGAAGCATTTTGACTCTCTTGAGAATGTGGTCGTGGAGACCTACCTGATAAAGTTGCAATAGCTGACGAAGAGTCAACGGAGGATGTCTCGCATAGCAAGGTCGGTCGTGACTAGCCTTGGTTCGATTTAAATGGTGAGCTTCCGCCGGTACGGTGGATGAGGGACCAAGGAAGCGGCCTATGAGTGAAGTGCTAGGTGACCTGCCGAAGGATCCTAGAGGGTACTGTGACCATATGGTGCTCGGGCTCTGGGTCATCGAAGATACCCACACGTGCGGCGTGGAAGATATTGAATCAATGAGTAAGAGTTGTTCTCTGAAACCGGGCATGGATCTGGTTGATTGACCTTGCTGGTCCTCAAACAGATGAGCCCATGGCTCTTTTATATGGATCTGTTGTTTGATCTTGGTGATCTTCAATGAGGATTCCATCTTGATTTTTATATGTGAATATATTTCCGAGTACTATGAGCTAGGAACTATTGAAAAGGCCCCTGAGTGAATAGGTGGTGAGCGTTCTGGTTGCCAATGATGCCATAAGTACACCGATGAAGGAATGATTGGAAATAAGGATTCAACTAGAGATTTTGAGGATTGTGATCAATGACACAATGGCTTCATTAAAGGATTGTTTTAAAGATAGCTGATGCTGAGAAAAAGGCAATTTTATATTGGCTGTGTAAGTGGTGTGACTAGTTTTATTGTTTGCATGAACATCCGGCTAGGGGGCCTGGGAACTCTTTTCCCTGGTACCCGAGACAAAACCTAACCAAATTCCTAATTGGATCCCATCACTACAGTGGTTGGGCGGTTGGCTAACCCATGGGACTAGATGGGGTAGGCTAGACTGATAGATCCGTAAATCGAGACTCAATTTCTGTTTAGTTCGATAGATGAAGTAAATCCCGGACAAAAATTGTTCTATAGAAAAGAATCAACGGCTGTGCCTCTCGATGGGGAAAAAAGCATTGATCTCTATGATCCAAGTGCAAGTTTATTCCTTGATCTGGCCAAGTGACTTTAGGTTCGGTTGGATCAGTTTGGTCAGTAAATGACCCTGACTACGTTAGAGTAAAATTTTATCCTGGAGGAATCGCGTGTGCTTTTCGGGCAAGGGAAGTTTTTCTAAGTTCAGTTTTGGAAGAACCGAGGAATTAGTCACCTGTCCGGATATCTGTGGGCGAGGCCCTGAGTGTAGGACCCTGCCCCACGCGGTGGTGGGGACGGGGATCTTAGAACAATGTACTATACACCCTGAGACAAAGCATGTTATGCTAGTTCCTATCAACAAAGTAGGAAAATTTTGTGAGGACGATCAAGGAAATGCTACCCTCCCATTAGAAGTTCGAAAAGTAGCTTCAACTGCAATACTTGATAGTGGTGCAGGAGTGGGCATTGTGACAAGGTCCATTTGGCATTTGGTCTAACAAATGCACCTGCAACCTTTCAGCGGGTTAATGAGTCATGTATTCAAGGAGTACCTTTGGCTATTTCTTGAGATCTTCATGGATGATTTATGTGTTCACTCACAAGAGCGTGATGATCATATAGAACATCTCAGACGTGTTTCAAAGTGTCAAGTTTATCGTATATGCTTGAATCCTGACAAATGCCAATTCATGTTGGTGACTACACCCTTGTCGGGAGCTCTACCGGAGGCACCGGCAACGATCTCTGATTGAGGAGCTTTCTTCGCAGGAGGAAAGCTATAGGGCAACTATAGTGTCCTATCGGACAAACTATAGCGTCCTATCAGACAAAATTTTTTGGACCGAAAAAGCGTTTCAGGCGCGTCTGCACCTCCGTTTTTCAGAAAGCAGGTGATTTCGAGCACTGCGGGTAAGTCATCGATTCTCTGTAGAACTCTGATTTAAGAACTGCAGGAAGACAGATTGACTGTGCAGACACTGTGGGTGCTGCAAAGAGGTCTACAGTTGCCATTGGGTAACCTAATCACCTCAATGCCCAAGAAATATCTGAGCTCCCCAAGATCCTTCATCTCGAACTTCTGTCTAAGCAAGATCTTTACACCAAGAGCATGGTCCCCCGTAATGATCAAGTCATCTACATAGATGACAACAAGCACAACCCCTCTATCACCATGTCTCGCATACAGTGAGAAATCTGCATTGGCTACATGAAAGCCAATATGACTAGATATTCAGAAATCTTGTCAGACCATGCTCTTGGTGCTTGTTTTAAGCCATACAAGGCTTTCTTCAACTTGCAAACATGCTCGGGGTGACTCACATCCTCATAACCAGGTGGCTGCAACATATACACCTCTTCTTGCAAATCCCCATGCAAGAATGCATTCTTTACATCCATCTGATGTAAAGACCATTGCTTTGACGTGGCCACTGCTATCACAACTCTCACTATTGCCATCTTGGCAACTGGGCTGAAAGTTTCCTCATAATCAATGCCATATGTCTGTGCATACCGTTTGGCTACCAATCTAGCCTTAGACTATTTATGTGTTGAAATGTAGAGAGAAAGAGACAAGACAAGAGACACATCATGTACGCTCCCAAAGACTGATTCATATTGAGGACAAGATACATATATATAAGTGAGACCAAGTTAGGTAGAGTGAGCCATATATAGAGCTTCAACACCCCCACTCAAACAAGGGTCTCTAGTTATGGATGAAAAAAACCTTGGGGAGTACAAGGGAAAAACCCAAGCCCCTATACAAATTTGAAAATATGAACCAGAAGTAATGATGTGAAAGTGCATTGTGCATCTATGTACAAATATACAAAAGGACCAAGAGGTCATAGTGTGCAATTGTGAAATGTGCAAAGTGCATGGTGTCTAGAAGAGATTACAATGATATATATACAAAGCTACCATAAGAGTAAAGAGCCCAATCTAGAAAGAGTGAGCCCGAGGCAACTCCAAGCTCTGAGCGCAAGAGAATGAAGCGTGACTCATTGAGACCTTTGGTAAGAATATCTGCAATCATCTGGTCACTTGGACAATGTTCAATCATGATAGTGCCTTTGCGTACTTTGTATCGAACATAATGGTAATGCACAGCAATATGTTTTGACTTGTTATGTTGGACATAGTCTTTTGCAAGACTAATAGCACTCTGATTATCACACCGCAAGGGTGTACTAGAAAGAGGAGAATGGCCAATATCTTTCAACACTTGTCGAAGCCAAATGAGTTCACGAGCTGCAAGTGATGTTGCAACATATTCAGATTCGGTTGTAGAAACTGCAACACAACGTTGTTTCTTCTTACTGGTCCAAGAAATAGGACAACCATTAATGAAGAAACAATTGCCACTAGTAGATCGCATAGATAAATGTGAGCTGGCCCAATCTGCATCAGTGTAACCCAAAAGAGAAAGAGATGGAATGGAGTCTAATGTGAATTGTCGTTGATAAACCAAACCATAATCTGCAGTGCCTTTCAAGTATTTCAACACGCGCTTTGCTGAAGACCAATGCTTAAGAGAAGGACATGCAAGGTGTTGCCCGAGATAGTTAGCAATAAACAAAATGTCAGGACGAGTGTTCAAACCAACAACTTGAAGACATCCAACCAAATTAGCATATGGTTGATTTGTAACAAGCTAGCCACCACCATTAGAAGTGTTTTTCATGGAACTCGCAAGACAAGGAGTAGTTGCTGAATGTGCAGATTCCAAACCAAACTTCTTAATAGTATCTTCAATAAACTTGTGAAGTAATAAAATACCTTTGCTGCGATCCCTTTGAATCTGAATGCCAAGACACGAGTGAATCTCTCCAAGATCCACCATATCAAATGCTGAAGATAACAACTGCTTACTTTGGTGTAGAAATCCCAAATCATTGGGGAAACAAGGATTGTATCATCCACATAAAGGAGGGCAAGGATTACAAAACTACCATTTTGGTGTTTGGTAAATAAGTTGGGATTAGAAGAGTAAGAGAGAAAGCCATGGGAGGTAAGAAAAAGATCAAACTTGATGTACCAGGCCCGTGAAGCTTGTTTAAGACCATATAAAGCCCTATGAAGACGAGCAACAAGATCTTCCTTACCTGCAATAACAAATCCTTCTGGCTGTTCCATGTAAATTTCTTCATTCAAATCTCCATACAAGAAAGCTGTGCGCACGTCCATCTGATGAATTTCTAAGTCAAATTGAACAGCAAATGCCAATAAAACCTGAATACTAGTAATGCGAACAACTGGTGAAAAGGTTTCATGATAATCAACGCCAGCAACTTGAGAATAACCTTTGGCAACTAAACGTGCCTTGAATTTGTCAAAGAATCCATCTGCTTTAAATTTTGTCTTATATACCCACTTACACTTAATGGTAGTACGGCCAGGAGGCAACTCAGTGAGTATCCATGTACCTTTAGAGATAAGAGAATCGTACTCTGCTTCCATAGCCTCTTGCCATTGATCCTTTTGTGGAGAACATATAGCATCACTGTACGTGGCAGGATCTTCAGAATAGAGAAAACATCAGCCTCAAAATCTTCATCATAAACATGACAAGAACCATGCTCAAAATCAATAGGCATATCAATAAAAATGTCAACATCATCAATGATAGCATTCGAAATCAATGGTTGTGAAGAGGCTTTAGATGGTTGTGAAGAGGAAAGTTGCTCTATAGAAGAAGATTCATCATCACACAAGAATGGAAAAGCTTGAAGCAAAGATTTAGTATCATCAGAATCATCCATGGACCATGTACCGCCCATAAGCTGTTCATTGAAAATAGCATCACGATTCACAAGCACTTTCTTGGAGGATGGGTCATAGAACTTTAACTGAACATAAAACACAACTTGTTTTAGGCACAACATTATCATGATGCTCGGCTGCATATGCTCGATTTCGATCTACATCAAATCGACGCTTAAAGCACATGGAAGAGGGATGATCAGATTTTCCACAATAATCACAAGAAGAAGAATCTCTAGATAAACGTGGTTGTTTTGTGGTAATGTTGTGTTCTTCATTATATTGACGTGCCCAACACTCATCTTCAGTATGACCATTCCTATTGCAGTAAGAACAATGCTTGTTAGGAAATTTGAGATGAGAGAAACTACCACCACGATGACCACCTCTATGATTGCCTCGTTGAAAAGGATGCCTTCGCACATAAAAGGCCCGTTCCAACTGTTGTGACTCAGGCTCCTCTTGTTGTGAAAACATAGCTGCATCATGACCAACGCTATGTCGTTGTTGACGTTGAGAATACTCAATCAAAGATATGCAAGTTTGGTCAAAATCAAGACCATCCTTGTTTTGTTAGAAAGAATGGTAACAATGTTGTCATAAGACGGATCCTTTATCGTATCAAGAAGAATTGTAATAAGCTGCTTTTGTGGAACAAGATCACCCGCAGAGCAGCAAGTTGATTAATAATAGATTTGAAAGAATCAATATGCCCCGTCATAGCAGTACCAACTTCATACTGTAACTTTGAAAGCAAACCTCTCAAATAAAGTGTTTTTGTAACAGACTTTTTCTGAAAATTTGCTATAAGATACTCCCATACGTCATGGGAAGTAGGAAAGTCATACACATCAAGCATGAGAGAATCACTAAGAGCAGAAAGAATGTACCGACGAGCTTCTTTATCACGCCTCTGCCAATCCATATAAGCAAGATGCCATGCATCAAAAACAGGGCCTTCCATGATAAGAACGTTGTCAGAATCTGGAATAGTAGGCTGAGACGGACATAGAGAATTGCCAATAACAACATCTGACAGCTCATCACCTTCAAGAATTAACATCTTTGCTTTCCAACCGGGAAACCCTTGGCCTTGAAAAGAAGGAATAGAACGTTGGCCTGAAGGAAAACCATTGATGAGAACAGTCATAGCCATATCTATCTGCTGCGAGTCTGAAGACGTATAAGATAAAATCACAAAATTTGCACACCATAGACAAGGACGACCACAAGAGATAAGAGACGTCAATAAGAAAAGAGTCCTCAAAATAGAGAGACGTGGGATGCAAGATTCATTGATAGACGCTTGATGAAAAAGCTAGATTTGGCGGTTTGCTAAAGACGCTTGACGAAGATGAAACCAATGTGCTCACAAAGATGCTTGGCGAAGATGAAACCTGTGTGCTCACACAAAGAACCTGTTTGCTTATTCAAAGAACCTGTTTTGCTGTTACAGATGCAGTTTGCCTGAACTGTCATAACTTTTGACTCACAACTCCATTTGACAAACTTTTTTGATAGGATTCACCAGCACAATAGGTTTTGGTTTTAAGGACACGATTAAGAAACAACTCTAATTACAACAAGTTAAGCTATAAAATCATGTAGACAACACATAATCAAAGAACGATCTTGTAAGCCATCAAATTATAATCATGAATTTAACAAGAAGACATAGATGCTTCCCTTATAGATGCTCTGATACCATGTTGAAATGTAGAGAGAAAGAGACGAGACAAGAGACACATCATGTACGCTCCCAAAGACTGATTCATATTGAGGACAAGATACATATATATAGGTGAGACCAAGTTAGGTAGAGTGAGCCATATATAGAGCTCCAACATTATGCTTCCATCACTGTTATGTTTTACTTTGTACACCCACTTGCATCCAATGGCTTTCTTGCCTTTAGGCAATTGCACTATATCCCAAGTTTCATTTCCATATAGTGCATCCATCTCCTCATCCATAGCATTCTCCCAACACACATTTCCAACAATCTCATCAATGCATGTGGGCTCTACAACCTGCACAACCTTTGCCATAAAATGCATAGTGATATGTCACATAACCATCATAGGTAAACCTCTGCACAGGGTTTTTCACTCTCCTAGATCTTCGCATCTTTTCATTCATGGCTTCCATAGCCTTCTTTACACCAGGTGTTCTCATAGCTGGGATCCCAAGCTCCTCATCAAGGCTCATATCTGAGCCACTAGACTCTCCATCAACATGAGAATGCCCTGCAGAAATGTCAAGCATACCAAGGGGCTCAACCACTTTCTCTTTTCCTTTACGTGATGTACTCATCACATTTGCAGGACTGGTATTATGACGCAGCCTACCACTCCATGGTCTATCAAAGACTGTGATTGCTGATCAACAGACCCACTAGATGAGGACTCTCCTGGTCCACTCAAATACTGTGATTGCTGACCTGCATTCTGTGCAACCACACTTCCACTCACATCAGCCCCAACAGCTTCTTTTTTAGCAGCATACCAGCTACTCATCTCATCAAAGACAACATCCCTGCTTACCCTCAACTCATGTGTAGCAGGGTTATAACACCTGTATTCCTTTTGCTCAAGGGAATATCCAATAAGCACACATTTTTTAGCTTTTGGTTCTAGCTTAGTTCTCAGCTCATCTGGCACATGCACATATGCAATGCATCCAAAAACTTTCAGATGAGACAAATCAGGTTTTTTGCCAGTAAACCTCTCCTCTGGTGGAATTACATCATGTATGGCTGCAGTTGGAGTCTTGTTCATGATGTATACTGCTGTAGAAACAGCCTCAGCCCAATAGCTATGCGGCATATTCTTCTCTTCCATCAATGCTCGCGCAATCTCAGCAATGTGCGTGTTTTTCTGCTCAGCAACTCCATTTTATTGCGGAGTGTATTTGCATGTAAATCATCGTCTTCGAATACCATTCTTCTTCAAAAATTCAGAGAACTCATTGGAGAAGTACTCTCCCCCTCCATCTGACCTTAGGCACTTTACATATTTCCCTGTTTGCTTTTCAACCAAAACTCTTAAATTCGGAAAGTAAGTGAACACCTCACTCTTCTCCTTCATGAAATATACCCACACTTTCCTTGTGTGGTCATCAATGAATGTCACATAATAACTGTAGCCTCCCATAGACCTGGTCTTCGTAGGACCCCATACATCTGAATGCATAACATCTAGTGTAAGATTCCTCCCCCTTGATGTCTAGTATCTTCCCCTGTAAATCACAGAAATATAAAGACCTTGTTTCTATCTGTTTTAACCTAGAGAGAGAAAATATTCTAGAGAGATAATATTTAGATTTTTAATATTTTTGGATAGAAAATTATCTCATCTTATTAAAATAAGTTTTCCTAAAACAAAAATTCAAAAAAAGAATTTTCCAATGTGCAATTGGAATTAATTGGAAATAGGTATAAAGAACCTTAGTCTAAGGGTCTAGATTTTTAGAAATCTTTGGATTATGGTCCAATTAAGGTTCCTAGGGACCAATAGCATCAATCCATGTGTAGGGAGGAGATAAATCCAATTTGTAAAAAGAAGATACCCAAAAATGAGTAAATGCTCACATAAGATGAAGAGTTGAAAATGTACAAGGATTATTAGTAAAAAACTATGAGCAATATTAAAAATATGAGATATTTTGGGTATAATGATTCCATTTTGACACATATGTAAGGAAGGGGAGTTCTTTAAAGGAGGTGCATATTTCACATAAGGTGAAGAGTTGAAAATGTACAAGGTTTATTAGTAAAAAACTATGAGCAATATTAAAAATATGAGATATTTTGGGTATAATGATTTCATTTTGACACATATGTAAGGAAGCGGAGTCCCTTCAATACTCACATAAGATGAAGAGTTGAAAATGTACAAGGTTTAATAGTAAAATAACTATGAGTAATATAAAAATATGAGATATTTTGAGTGTAAGGATTCCATTTTTGACACATCAATAAGGAAAAGGAGGGCCTTCAATGAGGCACCTAAAACACATGCTTGAATGAGTTTTAAACTCATAAAAATTGAGATATTTCATCTCTCCTCTCTCCTCATTCAAGTCGTTCCAAAAAGTTAGCTTAATTGACCTAAAAATGGTCAAAAAGTGACCAAAATTACTTGGAAAATTCTAGAATCAGCTTGTTTGGTTAGGAGCTCAATTTTTCCTATAAATAGAAGCCTCCCCTTGTTGAAAAAAATATAGTGTCTTATGCCTTGTTACTCTACTCCACCTAAGCCAAGAACTGTGAATTCTTTAATAATTCACTAGTTTTTGAACTTCTCTCTTTCTTCAATCCCCATTGGTGGCTCCATCAACATACTAAACCAATTGATTGGTTGGGGGCCTCTACCGTGAATAAAGAATCAAGCAAATTGTAAGGTAAGTATGGTGAATTTTGATCTTTTCTATAATTTCTCAATGTTTCTCTCTTCTCAACCCCTCTCAAGCTTGAGAAGCTTAATTGGTATGGTTTTTGAAATGCTATTGAAGTTAATTAATTAATGATAGTAAAGAATTACATAAATTTCCATTTATGTTTAATTCTAATGGTTTTTTCTCTCTCTCACTTAAGAAATGGTCATACTCATGACCCATTCTCAATCTAAATGAAGCTTTTCATAAAGTTTTTTCTTAATCCAAGACTAATCTATGCTTGAGAATAAATTAATAATTTTTTTTATCTATACTTTTAGTTTATGTATTCCATGATTATTTTTGATTCAATCCATTAAGGGTTGATGATCCAATTAGGGATCATTTTAATCATTCCCTTAAAGATAAGCCTTATCTTTTAAAATAATTGAGATTTATCGGTTATAGTAGCGGAGCTATGGCAAAATTTTATAAAAATTTACACATAAAATAATTTCATTCAAAGCATGAAAAGAGGATTTCCTACCATATTCTAGGAATTATTATCCTAGATTAATTGAAACAATTTCATAGTAATCATGGAAAAATAAATTTTTATATTATGCATAAAAGATAAATATTTTATTATAAAAGTGTTACTTTTAACATAATTGAATTTTATGCATAGAGGCATGCATAAAAGATAAATATTTTATTATAAAAGTATTACTTTTAGCATAATTGAATTTCATGCATAGAAGTATGCATAAAAGATAAATATTTTATTATAAAAGTGTTACTTTTAGCATAATTAAAATTCATGCATAGAGGTATGCATAAAAGATGAATATTTTATTATTTTATTATAAAATTGTAAAGAAAAAAAATGATTATTTTATTATAAAAATATTATTTTCATCATATTGAATTTCGTGCATAGAAATGAAAAAAATAAATAAATTATTATTTTATTATAAAAATATTATCAAAAAAGGATTATTTTATTATAAAAATGTTATTTTCATCATATTGAATTTCGTGCATAGAAATGAAAAAAATAAATAAATTATTATTTTATTATAAAAATATTACCAAAAAAATGATTATTTTATTATAGAAGTGTTACTTTTATCACAATTGAAATTCTTCCATAGAGGTATGCATAAAAGATAAGTTAAGATGTGTATGGGATGAGGTAAGAAGTGTATGTGATGGGATAAGATGTATATGAGATGAGTTAAGATGTGATAAGATGAGTTAGGATGTGATAAGATGTATATGAGATGAGTTAGGATGTGATAAGGGGTGTATGAGATGTGATAAGATGTGATAAGATGCATATGAGATAAGTTAGGATGTGATAAGAAGAGTTAAGATGTGATAAGATGTGTATGGGATGAGATAAGAACTGTATGTGATGAGATAAGATGAAAATGGGTTGTGATAGGGTGAGAATGGATGTGATGAAAAAGAATAGATGAGAAGGTGTATGGGGTTATATGAATGGGAATGAGGAAATGGATGTATGTATGTATGGATGTATGCATGTAGATGTGAATGTATGCATGTGGATGTGTATGTATGGATGTATATATGTGGATGTGGATGTATAAATAAGGATGTGAAAATGGATGTATGCATGGATGTGTATGAAGAATAATAAAGGTGAATGTGTATGGGAAATAATGTGTCATTGATATGAATGAATGGATGAGAATGAGTACATATGAAGGGAATGTGGAATAAGTAATGTGGATTGAGGAGGGATAATGTGGAAAGACGGAATTCGATATAGAAACTGTATTTTGTGACTGTTTGTAAATGCTGTTTGTAAATGACTGTTTTATGTCAAGAATGTTGGGAAAGCATTTTGACCATCTTGTGATTAAGGTCGTGGAGACCTAACTGATAAAGTTGCAACTGCTGTGACGGAGAGTCAATGGAGGACGTCTCGCATACCAAGGTCGGCCGAGGTCTTGACTAAAAAGATGCAGGGGGGAAGAGAGCTTGAGCTCTTGCAAGCACACACACACACTCACAAAACCCTAATAGAGAACACACAAGGTGAGAGGCTGAAAATCTTCTTCTTCTCTACTCAACACTCAACACACCATATACAAGAATAAGAGTACACACAATATGAAAGGTACTCAACCAAATACATACACGGGTTCTCTATAGTGTGAACCCGACTAAATGAGCTGGCGCTATAACTATGCCAGTCTCTAGAGTGGCTGTCACACAGCCTGTCATCCCATTGGCCGCATATCACCCAAGATCTCACCAACCATGCCAGTGGTGTAAGTGCGGGGCCTATCCCCCAGGCGGGTCATCAGTGTCCACCGCCTCACTAGAGCTCGATATCTCAACACTCCCCCTCGAGCTCAACTCCATCTCATGTACACCAAGCGAAGCCCTGAATCTGCGGAGCTTCTCTGTACCCAATGCTTTGGTGAAGATGTCAGCTACCTGATCCTCTGTGCTGACATAAACAAGGTCAAGGTCTCCTGCCAAGACCTTCTCTCTGACGAAGTGGTAGTGGACCTCTATGTGCTTCGTACGAGCATGAAAGACTGGGTTCCTGCCCAACTGTATACTGCTAAGGTTGTCACAGAAAATGACAACTTGTCTATCCACTGATAGACCCAAATCTGCAAGTAGCTTTCTCAACCAAGCTACCTCACATGCTGCCATAGCAGCTCCTCTGTACTCGGCCTCCGTACTCGATAGAGCAACCGTAGGCTGCTTCTTGCTGCTCCAAGTCACAGCAGCACTCCCCAAAGAAAACATGAATCCACTGGTAGATCTTCTGTCTGAGATACTACCAGCCCAATCAGCATCTGTGTACCCATGTACACATATCTCTGTCCCAGTCTCATAGAATAGTCCACAATGCAAAGTAGACCTCACATACCTCAGTATGCGTCTCACTGCATCCAAATGCGGTTTTCGTGGAACCTGCATAAACTGACTCACCAACCCAACAGCATAGCTCAAATCTGGTCTGGTGATCGTCATGTAGATCAAACTTCCTACTATGCTCCTGTACATAGTAGGATCCTCCAAGATCTCTCCTGAATCTGCACTCAACTTGCCATTCTGATCCAATGGCACAGAAATAGGCTTACAGCCTGTCATACCATACTTGGACAACATGTCCAAGCCATACTGTCTCTACAGTAATCCAATACCATGTGGTGACCTAATCACCTCAATGCCCAAGAAATATCTGAGCTCCCCCAGATCCTTCATCTCAAACTTCTGTCTAAGCAAGATCTTTACATCAAAGATCTCTGCATCATGGTCCCCCGTAATGATCAAGTCATCTACATAGATGACAACAAGCACAACTCCTTTATCACCATGTCTCACATACAATGAGAAATCTGCATTGGCTACATGAAAGCCAATAGTGACAAGATATTTAGAAATCTTGTCAGACCATGCTCTTGGTGCTTGCTTTAAGCCATACAAGGCTTTCTTCAACCTGCAAACATGCTCGGGGTGACCCACATCCTCATAACCAGGTGGCTGCAACATATACACCTCTTCTTGCAAATCCCCATGCAAGAATGCATTCTTTACATCCATCTGATGTAAAGACCATTTCTTTGACGCAGCCACTGCTATCACAACTCTCACCGTTGCCATCTTGGCAACTGGGCTGAAAGTTTCCTCATAATCAATCCCATATGTCTGCGCATATCCTTTGGCTACCAATCTAGCCTTGTACCTGTTTATGCTTCCATCACTGTTATGTTTAACTTTGTACACCCACTTGCATCCAATGGCTTTCTTGCCTTCAGGCAATTGCACTAAATCCCAAGTTTCATTTCCATATAGTGCATCTATCTCCTCATCCATAGCTTTCTCCCAACACACATTTCCAACAGCCTCATCAATGCATGTGGGCTCAACAACCTGCACAACCTTTGCCATATATGCATAGTGATGTGCCACATAACCATCATATGTAAATCTCTGCACAGGGTTCTTCACTCTCCCTGATCTTCGCAGCTTTTCATTCATGGCTTCCATAGCCTTCTTTACACCAGGTGTTCTCATAGCTGGGATCCCAAGCTCCTCATCAAGGCTCATATCTGAGCCACTAGACTCTCCATCAACATGAGAATGCCCTGCAGAAATGTCCGGCATACCAAGGGGCTCAACCACTTTCTCTTTTCCTTTACGTGATGTAGTAATCACATTTGCAGGGCTGGTATTATGACGCAACCTGCCACTCCATGGTCTATCAACGGACCCACTAGATGAGGACTCTCCTGGTCCACTCAAAGACTGTGATTGCTGACCTGCATTCTGTGCAACCACACTTCCACTCACATCAGCCCCAACAGCTTCTTTTTCAGTAGCATACCAGCTGCTCATCTCATCAAAGACAACATCCCTGCTTACCCTCAACTCACGTGTAGCAGGGTTATAACACCTGTATCCCTTTTGCTCAAGGGAATACCCAATAAACACACATTTTTCAGCTTTCGGATCCAGCTTAGTTCTCAGCTCATCTGGCACATGCACATATGCAATGCATCCAAAGACTTTCAGATGAGACAAATCTGGTTTTCTCCCAGTAAACCTCTCCTCTGGAGTTACATCATGTATGGCTGCAGTTGGAGTCCTGTTCATGATGTATACTGCTGTAGAAACAGCCTCAGCCCAATAGCAATGTGGCATATTTTTCTCTTCCATCAATGCCCGCGCAATCTCAGCAATGTGCCTGTTTTTCCGCTCAGCAACTCCATTTTGCTGCGGAGTGTATCTGCATGTATACTGTCTCCGAATTCCATTCTTCTTCAAAAATTCAGAGAACTCATTGGAGAAGTATTCTCCCCCTCCATCTGACCTTAGGCACTTGACATATTTTCCTGTTTGCTTTTCAACCAAAACTCTGAAATTCTGAAAGTGAGTGAAAACCTCACTCTTCTCCTTCATGAAATATACCCACACTTTCCTTGTGTGGTCAATCATCAATGAAAGTGACATAGTACCTGCAGCCTCCCATAGACACGGTCTTCGTAGGACCCCATACATCTGAATGCACAACATCTAGTGCATTTCTGCTCACATATCTGTTACGTGGAAACACATGCTTTGTTTGCTTCCCAAATTGGCATGCTTCACATATTTTCTGCATACCTTCCACTTTAAATTTTGGCAGCCCTGTCACAATTCCTTTCGTTTGCATAGACTTCAATCTCTGCACATTTACATGTCCAATTCTTTTGTGCCATATGTCTGTGTCTGCAACAACTCCTGAACCATTTGCAAACATCGCAGCACTCATTTCAGGCATGTCTACATCCAACGTAAACATTCTGCCCACTCTGTTGCCTTTTGCAACCAACCTGCACTTGTCTTTAAAGTCTTCGACATAACACCCATCAGGGTTAAACCTAACCTGCAAACCCTGCTCAATCATCTGGCCAACTGAAACCAGATTCTTTGTTATGTTCGGTACATGAAGTACATCTGCAAGGTACTTCACTTTGCCATCCTGCATAGATAATGGCACATCTCCAACGTGGGCGATTGGATGAGCAGTGTCATCCCCTGTTTCCACAAAACCTGGTCTTTCCGAGTTTTTCATCTCCTTGAACCACTCCCCATGACTCGTCATGTGGTTCGAAGCGCCTGAATCCACATACCATACATTATCTTTTTGTGCTGCATCAACATTTTCAGACATGGCATTCACGACATGCTGCATAACAAACAACCTCTCATTATCCTCATTATTTCTGCTTGAGGATGCATAGTTGTTTTGCTGCACTTTCCCATTTTGCATGTCAGCCTGCTTCTTATAACATTTTGACTGCACATGTCCAGGTTTACCACAATAATAGCATTCACGTGCATCATTATATTGCCTTTGCCAATTTCCACGGCCTCTTTGACTCCCCCTGCCTCTGAATCTGCCTCTTCCACCTGCGTGTTGTTGTTGTTGTTGATTCTGGGACTGTTGTTGTTGTTGCTGCTGCTGCTGGCCATAATTCTGATTACCTGTTCGGCCACCTCCTTGACCGCGTCCACGGCCTCCTCTACCTCGTCCTCTTCCTGAACTCGTGTAGAAGGCCTGTTGCTCTGAACTGTTTTTACTTTGTGAAGACTGTTGGTCTTCACCCAAGTTCTTCTCTTCGATAATCAGCATAGACACCAAGTCTGTAAAGTTGGGAATGTTTTCCCGAGTCTGAATAGACGTCTTGAACGCCTTGTATTGTGGCCCGAGACCACGTAGACAGACTTCCACCTTGTCATCATCATCTACTGACACACCAATAGATGCAAGGGATTCCACAATACCCTTTATCTTCAGCGCATAGTCATTCACAGACATGCTCTTTTTCTCCACAGTATGAAGTTCATTCTTCAACTGTATCTTACGTGCCTTGGTATTTGTTTCATAGAGCTTTACCAAGGTGTCCCACGCCTCCTTGGGGGACTTGGCATCCTGAATGTGCCCAATCATGGTGTCCTGTATACTAATGGAAAGCCAATACATAACCTTCCTGGCTCCCTGGTTCCAGTCTTTAAACTCTTTCACATCTGCAGCAGTCGGATTTATATCCGGTATCTCCGGTGCCTCTTCATGCTCACCTTCTATGTAGTCCCAATAGCCTTTTCCCATCAGGAAATTCGTTAACCTGAACCTCCAAGCATGGAAGTTATTCTTATCCAGCTTCTCAGCCACAATCTGTGTTATGCCATCATTAGACATCTTGCCAAACACACAATTTTACCAGAAACTGCACTCTGGTTTTTCTGCACAAATGCTGTATTTTCTGCACAGCGATACTGCAGTCCACTCAAATGTCACAACCAGTGACTTCAATGTGCATACATACACCCAATGGCAACTGTAGACCTCTTTGCAGCACCCACAGTGTGTGCACAGTCAATCTGTCTTCCTGCAGTTCTTAAAACAGAGTTCTGCAGAGAATCGATGACTTACCCGCAGTGCTTGAAATCGCCTGCTTTCTGAAAAACGGAGGTCCAGACGCGCCCGAGACGCGTTTTCGGCCCGAAAATAGTAGTCCGTAGGACTGTATAGTTGCCCTATAGCTTCACTCCCGCGAAGAAAGCTCCTCAATCGGAGATTGTTTGCCGGTGCCTCCCGTAGAGCTCCCGACAAGGGTGTAGTCACCAACACAATAGGGAAGAGTAGTTGAAGCTCTTACCCTCTACCGCTTCCTGTGGTTCTCTTGCTTGCAGCTCAGCCCTTAGCACGAACCAGGCTCTGATACCATAAAAAGATGCAGGGGGGAAGAGAGCTTGAGCTCTTGCAAGCACACACACACACTCACAAAACCCTAATAGAGAACACACAAGGTGAGAGGCTGAAAATCTTCTTCTTCTCTAGTCAACACTCAACACACCATATACAAGAATAAGAGTACACACAATATGAAAGGTACTCAACCAAATACATACACGGGTTCTCTATAGTGTGAACCCGACTAAATGAGCTGGCGCTATAACTATGCCAGTCTCTAGAGTGGCTGTCACACAGCCTGTCATCCCACTGGCCGCATATCACCCAAGATCTCACCAACCATGCCAGTGGTGTAAGTGCGGGGCCTATCCCCCAGGCGGGTCATCAGTGTCCACCGCCTCACTAGAGCTCGATATCTCAACATTGACCAGCCTCGGTGCGATTAAAATGGTGAGCTTCCGGTACGGTGGATGAGGGGCCAAGGAAGCGGTCTATGAGTGAAGCGCTAGGTCACCTGCGAAGGATCCTAGAGGGTGCTGACCATACGATGCTCGGGCTCTGGGTCGCCCAGGATACCCACGCGTGCATCGAGGAAGATATTAGAACAAGGAGTAAGAGTTGTTTTCTGAAACCGGGCATGGATCTAGTTGACTGACCTTGCTGGTCCTCAACGGATGAGTCCATGGCTCTTTATATGGATCTGTTGGTTGACCTTGCTGATCTTCAACGAGAGTCCATCTTGATAAGTGATTATATTGCCGAGTATTATGGGCTAGGAACTATTGAAACGGCCCCTGATGAGTGGACAGGTGGTGAGCGTTCTAGTTGCCAATGATGCCATAGATACTCTGATGAAGGAATGATGGGAAATTAAGAATCAATCGGATAAATTGGAAGATGGTGATCAGTGATACTATGGTTTTATTAAAGGATTGTTTTAAAACTGGTTGAATCTGTGAAAAGGCAATTTCATATTAGGTGTGTAAGTGGTGTGACTAGTTTTATTTTGCATGAACTTCCGGCTAGGGGACCTTGGAACTCTTTTCCTTGGTACCCGGGACAAAACCTAATCAAATTCTAAATTGGATCCCATCACTACAGTGGTTGGGTGGTTGGCTAACCCATGGGATCGGATGGACTGATGGATCCATAAATCGAGACTCAACTTTTATTATTACGATAGATAAAGTAAATCCTGGACAGTAATTGTTCTATGGATAGGAATCAACGGCTGTGTCTCTTGAATGGGGAAAAAAAGCGTTGATCCCAATGATCCAAGTGCAAGTTTCTTCCTTGATCTGATCAAGTATCTTGAAGATGCAATTGAATCAGCTTGATCAGAAATGATCTTGACTACGATAGAGTAAAAAGTTTTCCTGGTGGAATCATCCGTGCTTTCTGGTAAAGGAAGTTTTTCTGGGTTCGGTTTTGGAACAACCGACGGATTAGTCTCTTATCCAGATATCCGTGGGTGAGGCCCCGAATGTGGGACCCCTGTCCCGCGCGAGAAGTGCTGCTTCTGCTGCCAGTATCCTGAATCCGTTGCTCCGTGGGAACAGGGATCCTACAGTTAGTATCAGAGCATTTGGCTAATAAAGATCAATTGAGAAACCGAATATGTCAAAAATTTATCAAGAAGCACAAAAAAGTTGTAATTGTGTGATATAATTCATACAATTTGATATTCAAATTGAAATTCGTAAATTGGTAATTGGGTCTTCAGATGGAAATACCGCAATGATATAGAATCCCTGACTTGCTTGAGGCCTAGACGTGATGGTATTTACCTTATAATTCCAAGGGCCGTGACTACCGTATATACCGAGAGTATAATTGCAGCTCTTTACTGACAGTATATACGAGTAAATCTAAGACTTGAAATTATAAGTGTTAATGCTATCCAGATAATGATTTCAAATGTGGTTGATATGATTTTTAATTCTGTTTGAGAATTGAGGAATTGATTTGGATTCTGATTGAAAAATAATGATTTCTGAAATTTAGTTGCAATATAATAATCGAAACGAAACCACAATGAGGATGAATGGGACGAGTCCCTGTGATGATATTCATATAACTGGAATGATGATAATGAATTCAGCAAATCCCTATGAGATTAGTGGATTGTGTTGTCAGATTGCTACTGTTAACACTTGACTCAGTAGATCAAGTTAAGGGATGACAAATTGAGGACTTGCTTAACTGAAATTCCCATAGAGGAATGTTCAAAAGGGAATTTTTCGGTCTAATGGACCATTATTGTGTTAAAGATATGAATGATATGATTTGAATGAATTGTTATTTAATGATGAGTTCTATTTAAGGGATAATTATCCCCGTATTCTGTTGGGTTGACCCCATAATATAAGGAACCCTAGAATAAATTGGATCTTAAGAAAAAGAGTTGTCCTCTACTTGGCGAGATGAGGACATCTCGCATTTTTTTAAGTGGGGTAGAATGTAAGATTCCTCTCCAGCCTTCGAGGTATACAGGAGTAAGAATCTCCCTTTTTGATCTTATAATTATTCCCTCTCTAAAATAAAAGAAAGATTCTGTTTAAAAAAGGAAGACCCTTTCCTTAGAATACTTTTCAGGAGTCACGCCTGTTTTAAGGATTCAGAACAATGAGTTCAGAAGTGAAAATCGGTGTTTTGGATACCAAGGTTTTGGTTTTCATTCGAGTACGGCCCAAAAGAAGTTCTTTATCTCTTGGGGAGTATAAGAACTTATCCCCCAGATATTGTGAGCCTTATATCTGAATTCAATGAAAGTAGGTGACTTAGCCTACAAGCTTCTTTTACCTCCTCATCTCAAAGTTCTTAATGTATTTCATAGAAATATGTGCCAAACCCAAATCATGGAAAGACGGTAAAACTTCAGTGACAAGATACCGTTGGCTTCTAAGTTACGCTAGCTCCTTCCTTTATATAAGTCGTAACTTTTACCTGTCGCTCATAGTAATCTTACTTCCATCGATCTCCCTTCTTAATCTCCGTCATGGCTTGGCAACAAGAATTAGTTTTATCCATGATGATTTCTCACCTTCAAGACACAAGCGAGTCTGTGAAGAAAGATTTTATAGAACAGTATGAGCGCTCACTTTTTCCTCACTTAGGAACTTCTGTAGCTTAGACCAAATGGCGGACCTATCAAGACATAACTAGGGTAACACCCTGGGATCAGCAGCACTTTCGTAACAATGTCCGCTTGGCCATGGTTATTGAAGCTTTGGGTTTGGGTCCCCGATACTACTGCGTCATGAGATCAAGGCATCTTGGGTTTTCTGAGCGGGTCTTCTTACTGGCGTGTTTTCTTCCTCATCAGAAGATATGCCTTTACCCCATTTTTGGCTTGCCCCTCAGAGGTCCTTTTGTTAGATCACCTCATACCACTGAGATAGGTGCGGCAATAACTAACAGAATTATTCCCATAGATGAGTTACCTTATACGTGCACAGCTTGTGAGTGTTGCTTTTGTGATCATATGATGGACAGGCTTATGGAAGTGTAAAGAGTTCTTCTATCTTTACTGTATATGTTCCAAGAATGAGTAAAGTTTAAATCTTGTTCTTGTCTTGAATCTTACTCTCTTTAAGACTTTTCTTGGTGGTTAATCTTTATTCGTGCATCTTACGAAATTATCCTAAGTTGCGAGATGAGGACATCTCGCGTTTTTTAAGTGGGGTAGAATGTAAGATTCCTCCCCCAACCCCTTTTTGATGTCTAGTATCTTCCCCTGTAAAATCAATCTCTCTTCAGAAATATAAAGATCTTGTTTCTAACTGTTTTAACCTAGAGAGAGAAAATATTCTAGAGAGAGAATATTTAGATTTTTAATATTTTTGGATAGAAAATTATCTCATCTTATTAAAATAAGTTCCCTGAACAGAAATTCAAAAAAAGAATTTTCCAATGTGCAATTGGAATTAGTTGGAAATAGGTATAAAGAACCTTAGTCTAAGGGTCTACATTTTCAGAAATCTTTGGATTATGGTCCAATTAAGGTTCCTAGGGACCAATAGCATCAATCCATGTGTAGGGAGGGGTAAATCCAATTTGTAAAAAGAAGATACCCAAAAATGAGTAAATGCTCACATAAGATGAAGAGTTGAAAATGTACAAGGATTATTAGTAAAAAACTATGAGCAATATTAAAAATATGAGATATTTTGGGTATAATGATTCCATTTTGACACATATGTAAGGAAGGGGAGTTCTTTAAAGGAGGTGCATATTTCACATAAGGTGAAGAGTAGAAAATGTACAAGGTTTATTAGTAAAAAACTATGAGCAATATTAAAAATATGAGATATTTTGGGTATAATGATTTCATTTTGACACATATGTAAGGAAGCGGAGTCCCTTCAATACTCACATAAGATGAAGAGTTGAAAATGTACAAGGTGTAATAGTAAAATAACTATGAGTAATATAAAAATATGAGATATTTTGAGTGTAAGGATTCCATTTTTGACACATCAATAAGGAAAAGGAGGGCCTTCAATGAGGCACCTAAAACACATGCTTGAATGAGTTTTAAACTCATAAAAATTGAGATATTTCATCTCTCCTCTCTCCTCATTCAAGTCGTTCCAAAAAGTTAGCTTAACTGACCTAAAAATGGTCAAAAAGTGACCAAACTGACTTGGAAAATTCTAGAATCAGTTTGTTTGGTTAGGAGCTCAATTTTTTTCCTATAAATAGAAGCCTCCCCTTGTTGAAAAGAATATAGTGTCTTATGCCTTGTTACTCTGCTCCACCTAAGCCAAGAACTGTTAATTCTTTAATAATTCACTAGTTTTTGAACTTCTCTCTTTCTTCAATCCCCATTGGTGGCTCCATCAACATACTAAACCAATTGATTGGTTGGGGGCCTCTACCGTGAATAAAGAATCAAGCAAATTGTAAGGTAAGTATGGTGAATTTTGATCTTTTCTATAATTTCTCAATGTTTCTCTCTTCTCAACCCCTCTCAAGCTTGAGAAGCTTAATTGGTATGGTTTTTGAAATGCTATTGAAGTTAATTAATTAATGATAGTAAAGAATTACATAAACTTCCATTTATGTTTAATTCTAATGGTTTTTTCTCTGTCTCACTTAAGAAATGGTCGTACTCATGACCCATTCTCAATCCAAATGAAGCTTTTCATAAAGCTTTTTCTTAATCCAAGACTAATTTATGCTTGAGAATAAATTAATAGTTTTTTAAATCTATACTTTTAGTTTATGTATTCCATGATTATTTTTGATTCAATCCATTAAGGGTTGATGATCCAATTAGGGATCATTCTAATCATTTCCTTAAAGATAACCCTTATCTTTTAAAATAATTGAGATTTATCGGTTATAGTAGCAGAGCTATGGCAAAATTTTATAAAAATTTACACATAAAATAATTTCATTCAAAGCATGAAAAGAGGATTTCCTACCATATTCTAGGAATTATCATCCTAGATTAATTAAAAGAATTTCATAGTAATCATGGAAAAATAAATTTTTATATTATGTATAAAAGATAAATATTTTATTATAAAAGTGTTACTTTTAACATAATTAAATTTTATGCATAGAGGCATGCATAAAAGATAAATATTTTATTATAAAAGTATTACTTTTAGCATAATTGAATTTCATGCATAGAAGTATGCATAAAAGATAAATATTTTATTATAAAAGTGTTACTTTTAGCATATTTGAAATTCATGCATAGAGGTATGCATAAAAGATGAATATTTTATTATTTTATTATAAAACTGTAAAGAAAAAAATGATTATTTTATTATAAAAATATTATTTTCATCATATTGAATTTCGTGCATAAAAATGAAAAAAATAAATAAATTATTATTTTATTATAAAAATATTACTAAAAAATGATTATTTTATTATAAAAATATTATTTTCATCATATTGAATTTCGTGCATAGAAATGAAAAAAATAAATAAATTATTATTTTATTATAAAAATATTACAAAAAAAATGATTATTTTATTATAGAAGTGTTACTTTTATCACAATTGAAATTCTTGCATAGAGGTATGCATAAAAGATAAGTTAAGATGTGTATGGGATGAGGTAAGAAGTGTATGTGATGGGATAAGATGTATATGAGATGAGTTAGGATGTGATAAGATGAGTTAGGATGTGATAAGATGTATATGAGATGAGTTAGGATGTGATAAGGGGTGTATGAGATGTGATAAGATGTGATAAGATGCATATGAGATAAGTTAGGATGTGATAAGAAGAGTTAAGATGTGATAAGATGTGTATGGGATGAGATAAGAACTGTATGTGATGAGATAAGATGAAAATGGGTTGTGATAGGGTGAGAATGGATGTGATGAAAAAGAATAGATGAGAAGGTGTATGGGGTTATATGAATGGGAATGAGGAAATGGATGTATGGATGTATGGATGTATGCATGTAGATGTGAATGTATGCATGTGGATGTGTATGTATGGAATGACTATTTTATGTCAAGAATGTTGGGAAAGATGGAATTCGATATAGAAACTGTATTTTGTGACTGTTTGTAAATGACTGTTTTATGTCAAGAATGTTGGGAAAGCATTTTGACCATCTTGTGATTAAGGTCATGGAGACCTAACTGATAAAGTTGCAACTGCTGATGGAGAGTCAATGGAGGACGTCTCGCATAGCAAGGTCCCTTGACCAGCCTCGGTGCGATTAAAATGGTGAGCTTCCGATACGGTGGATGAGGGGCCAAGGAAGCAGCCTATGAGTGAAGCGCTAGGTCACTTGTGAAGGATCCTAGAGGGTGCTGACCATACGGTGCTCGGGCTCTGGGTCGCCCAGGATACCCACGCCTGCGTCGAGGAAGATATTGGAACAAGGAGTAAGAGTTGTTTTCTAAAAACCGGGCATGGATCTAGTTGACTGACCTTGCTGGTCCTCAACAATGAGTCCATGGCTCTTTATATGGATCTGTTGGATGATCTTGCTGATCTTCAATGAGAGTCCATCTTGATAAGTGATTATATTGCCAAGTATTATGGGCTAGGAACTATTGAAACGGCCCCTGACGTGAGCGTTCTAGTTGCCAATGATGCCATAGATACTCTGATGAAGGAATGATGGAAAATTTAGAATCAATCGGATAAATTGGAAGATGGTGATGAGTGATACTATGGTTTTATTAAAGGATTGTTTTAAAACTGGTTGAATCTGTGAAAAGGCAATTTCATATTGGGTGTGTAAGTGGTGTGACTAGTTTTATTTTGCATGAACTTCCGGCTAGGGGGCCTTGGAACTCTTTTCCTTGGTACCCGGGACAAAACCTAATCAAATTCTAAATTGGATCCCATCACTACAGTGGTTGGGCAGTTGGCTAACCCATGGGATCGGATGGGGTTAGGCTAGACTGATGGATCCATAAATCGAGACTCAACTTTTATTATTACGATAGATAAAGTAAATCCCGGACAGTAATTGTTCTATGGATAGGAATCAACGGTTGTGCCTCTCTTGAATGGGGAAAAAAAACGTTGATCTCAATGATCCAAGTGCAAGTTTCTTCCTTGATCTGATCAAGTATCTTGAAGATGCAATTGGATCAGCTTGATCAGAAATGATCTTGACTACGATAGAGTAAAAAGTTTTCCTGGTGGAATCACCCGTGCTTTCCGGTAAAGGAAGTTTTTTCGGGTTCGGTTTTGGAACAACTGACGGATTAGTCTCTTATCCGGATATCCGTGGGTGAGGCCCCGAATGTGGGACCCATGTCCTGCGCGAGAAGTGCTTCTTCCGCTGCCAGTATCCTGAATCTGTTTCTCGGTGTGGGAACAGGGATCTTACATCTAGTGCATTTCTGCTCACATATCTATTACATGGAAATACATGTTTTGTTTGCTTTCCAAATTGGCATGATTCACATATTCTCTGCATACCTTCCACTTTAAATTTTGGCAGCCCTGTCACAATTCCTTTAGTTTGCATAGACTTCATTCTCTGCACATTCACATGTCCAATTCTTTTATGCCAAATGTCTATGTCTGCAACAATTCCTGAACCATTTGCAAACATCGTAGCACTCATTTCAGGCATGTCTTAGTACATTCAACGTAAACATTCTGCCCACTCTGTTGCCTTTTGGAACCTGCACTTGTCTTTAAAGTCTTCAACATAAAAACCATCAGGATTAAACCGCGAACCTGCAAACCCTGCTCAATCACCTGGCCAACTAAAACCAGATTCTTTGTTATGTTCGGAACATGAAGTACATCTGCAAGGTACTTCACTTTGTCATCCAGCATAGACAACAGCACATCTCCAACATGGGCAATTGGATGAGCAGTGTCATCCCCTGTTTCCACAAAACCTGGTCGTTCAAGGTTTTTCATCTCCTTGAACCACTCCCCATGACTTGTCATGTGGTTCGAAGCACCTGAATCCACATACCATACACATCTTTTTGTGCTGCTTCAACATTTTTAGACATTGTTGGAATTAGGGTTGCAGGAATGCACACACAACTTCAAGAAGATGAGGAAGCTTGAGCACAACACAGTAGTGTATTATGAGTGCCAAAAATGAAAGATAACAAGCCCTAGAAGATAATGGGCGTATATACAATGCACGGGGGAAAAAACCTCCTAGTGAGGGAAAAAGTGCCCCGGCGGTCCTAAGTGTGTTCACACACATCACTACTATAATATGGTAACAAATCCCCCCTGGAGTGATGCGGTGAACAAGAGCTAGCACTCATGTATAGGGAAGTGTCTAGCTATGTGGACGAATCCACAAAAGGGAGTAAGCCCAAAGCTTTGCGAAAAGCTTCGAACTTCTCACGAGGCAGAGCCTTTGTGAAAAGGTCTGCAAGGTTATCCTGTGTTGGCACATAAGCCAAACTGATCTCTCCTGCAGAGAGTCTCTCCCTGACATAATGGTAGTGCACCTCAATGTGCTTCGTACGAGCATGGAACACTGGGTTCCGCGCAACTGCCAATGCGCTCTGACTGTCAGTGAAGATGGTGGTGGCAGATGGCTGCCCAACACCCAAATCAGCCATAAGGCGTCTGAGCCACACACACTCAACCGTAGCTGTGAAAGCTGCCCTGTACTCAGCTTCACAACTAGAAGTGGCCACAGTAGGCTGCTTCTTGCTCAACCATGATATGCATGAGCTTCCAAGCATGAAGCAAAAACCACTCGTGGACACGCGTGTGTCATAACAACCAGCCCAGTCAGAATCTGAAAAAACATGTAAATCTGGCGGCAATGATCCCCCCTTGGGATAAAACAACCCAAGATGCCGAGTACCACTCAAATAGCGAAAGATACGCTTCACTGCCTGCCAATGCTTAATGCCTGGGCTATGCATAAATCTGCTCACCTGTGAGACTGCAAACTGAATGTCTGGCCTCGTAATGCATACATAAATGAGGCAACCAACAGCTGTCTGATAGAGTGTGACATCAAAGTGATCTCCAGCATCATGAAGACTCAACTTCAAACCTGTCTCCATTGGAGTAGCAATAGGCTTGCAGTCTTCAAGGCCAAATCTTCGCAACAATGTTTCAATATACTTTGTCTGACACAAAGCAATACCTCCATCACACTGCTTAAATTGTATCCCCAAATAATGATACAAATGCCCCAAATCTGACATCTCAAAAGAGGCATTCAAATCAGCCTTAAAATCAGCAATATGACTCTCATTTGGTCCTGTGAGCAGCATGTCATCGACATAGAGAGCAATGATTAGATGTACACCATCCACACGTTTAACATACAAAGTGCTTTCTGTTGGACTATTCTGAAACCCATGTGCAGTCAAATATGCATGTATTTTTTCATACCAAGCTCGTGGAGCTTGCTTTAAACCATATAAAGCCTTTTTTAACCTGCACACTTTGTTTTCCTGCCCTCTTTGAACAAAACCACGAGGCTGCGATACATACACCTCCTCATGCAAATCTCCATTTAAGAACGCAGTCTTTATGTCCAGCTGATGTACATTCCAACCATTATGAGCTGCTAATGCACAGATGCTACGAACAGTGGTCATACGACATGTGGGAGCAAAAGTCTCATCAAAATCAATGCCCTTCTCTTGAGCATAACCTTTTGCAACAAGCCTAGCCTTATGGCGATCCACTGTGCCATCAGGCTTACGCTTCAATTTGTATACCCACTTAGTGCCAATGGCCTTCTTGCCAGGGGGCAAGTCACATAAAGACCATGTACTATTCTTCATAATAGCATCGTATTCTGCTTGCATAGCAGCCATCCAATTTTCTGAACTTTGTGCCTCATCAAATGAAACAGGCTCACTTTCATCGCACATACTAGAAACAGCCAATGCATAACAATCTGACGCATAAGAGGCACCATGAGAGCCAGAACGAGTGCAACTAGACAAAGGGGCATCCAACTTGCTGTCACGCAAAGTCTGCACCAGCCATCTAGGCATGTTCCTAGAGCCCTCAATCTCTTGTCTCTCATCCTCAAGTGCATCATGCACATCTGCATCAGATATAGGCTGATCTGTGCCATCATTTAAAACCTGCATAGGCTGAAAAACTGCCTCATGAGGTATTGCACTTGACTGTGCACCACTGAAAAGAGGCAACAATGTATCATAGACATCACGTGAGCTGATATCTGTCTCCTTAGTACATGAAACCAAGGGCTGAACTGCATCTTCCACAAATACAACATCACGGCTAACCAAAATGCGCTTTGTCTGTGGATGATACAAACGATAGCCTTTGCTCTCAGCACTATATCCAACAAAAATACATTTGACAGCTTTGTCATCCAATTTTTTGCGATGTTGCACAGGCACTAATGCATATGCCAGGCAACCAAAAACACGTAAATGGCCAACAGATGGCTTGCGGCTATGCCAAGCCTCATATGGAGTGACAACCTGTAATGCTTTGGTGGGACACCTGTTTAGTACATAAGTGGCACACATGACAGCCTCAAGCCAAAAACCATGTGGTCGACTTTGACTCTTAACCATACATCTTGCCATTTCCATGAGAGACCTGTTTTTTCTCTCAGCCACACCATTTTGCTGTGGTGTATACGGCACTGTACATTGGTGTTTTATCCCACGCTCAGCCAGAAATGCATTAAATTCTGAAGACATATACTCCCCCCCTCGATCTGAACGGAGGGTGCCCATCTTACTTTCTGACACATTTTCAGCCATAACCAAAAACTGTTTGAAGCACAAAAACACTTCGGACTTTGCCTTCAAAGGATATACCCATGTATGCCTGGTAAAATCATCAATGAAAGTCACGAAGTAAAGGTAGTTTCCAAATGATGGAGTTTGCATGGGACCACAAACATCACTGTGAACAAGCTGCAATCTGCGTTCAGCTCTCACTGATCCATCTTTGGGAAAGGAAGCACCCTGCATTTTACCCAATATGCAGCCCTCACAAACATGCTTGACAGGTGCCTCAAGCTTAGGCAAAGAAGACACCATTTCAGATTTCTGCAGGCGCAGCAAACTTGCAAAATTCAGATGACCAAAACGTGCATGCCACAGTTTTGCATTTGAAATAGCCTGCGTATCCATAATAGCACATGCTGAATCCTCTACACATTTGCCATCCATATTGAGCTTATACAGCCCTCGACATAGTGAACCAGATGCTACAATGATGTCACCACAAGAGAGATCATGAACAGTACATCTGTCATCCACAAATTTTACAACCAAACCTGTTTTGGCAAATGCGGAGACTGACAGCAGATTCTTTTTGATCCCTGGCACATACAATGCATCAAAAAGTGTAAAGGTGTTGCAATTTGCAACATTCAGCACAATCTGTCCAACTCCTTTAACGGGATAAGAGGAGTTATTGGCACAAGTGACAGTATTCCCTGTGGGAGCAGACTCAAGGAAAGTGAATAAACTGCGCTGCGAGGTGATATGCTTAGTGGCACCACTGTCAAAGTACCATACATCTGAATCTACTGCAGACATACATGTGTCATGCAAAGATGGGTCATAACTGCACTGCGCATTGAATGCCCATTCTGTATCTTGAACAACATTAGCAGATTCATTGTTAGAAGGAGAGGCATCTGCAACAGCCATACCAGCCTCTTTCTTCTTAGCCTCTTTCGCAGCCAGCTTAGGACACGCTTTGATGACATGATCATTTCCCTTACAGTACTTGCAAAATGTCTTCTGTTTGTCACCCTTCTTCTCATCTTTGTCTTCCTTCTTTGGTTGCGCAGCATTTGCAGATTTCTGCTTACTAGAAGAAAAGCCAGCTTTACCTTTCCCGCTTCTCTGACTAGCAACGAAAGCTTGATCTGCGACACGCATAATATTCCTGTTTTGCCTTGACTGGTCTTCTTGCAGCAAAACAGAAACTAACTCCTCAAATGATAAGGCATTGGGATTGCCTTTCATCATCAAGCGAAGAGTGGAAGCAAAGCCCTGATAAGAATCTGGTAGACCATTCAAAACAGTCTGCACAAGTGAACTGTCTGACAGGATTTCATCTGCAGAAATGAGCTGCTCTTTGAAATCCTTGATCTTTGTCAAAAAGCTATCCATAGAATCACCTTCGTTCATATGCTCACTCTCCAACTGTTTTCGGAGGTAAGCAAGACGAGCCTCATTTCTTGCCTGATACAATGTGGCAAGTACATCCCAAGCATCCTTAGAAGTCCTGCAGGAGCGAATATGTGGGATAATGGTACGTTTGACAGACAGCGCAATCAAGGCATGAGCCTGCGCATCTCTACCATCCGAACGAATCTGCTCTGCTGAAAGTGGTGGTTCTCGAACAGCTGCTACAGCACTTGTGCCTGCACCATCATCAACAGTACCTGTTTCTGATGTGTTTGCAGCATTCCCAGCCACAATAGGACGTGCATCAATACCCTGCACAATGTTCCATAACCCCTTTGCTACCAATACATGTCGCATCATATATGCCCACAATGGATAGTTGGTGCCATCCAACTTATCCTCAGCAGCCAACATGCGGAATACATCATTGTTGTCAGCCATGGCCAATGACTGTACTACTAGATGTAAATGCTGTCTGTAAGAGGTAAACCTGTATAAAATCGACCTGTGCTATGTAGCACAGCCCAAAACAGACGAATGGGCACCTGTCCTGCAGAATTTAATCTTGACAGAAAATCTGCACAGTAGGACGATTTTGCCTGCGCAGTACTTGGAATGCAAAAACGGAGGGCGAAATGACTTCAGATCAAAATTCTGAAACGAACAAGCCCTACGGGCTATCCCACGGCATATACTAACCTGCAGACGCTCGTGAAACCTCGTCGCAATCGGAGGAGATGAAGCGGCAGGTGCCGGTGATGCTGCCCGGGAGGAGGAAGCCTGCTCTGATACCAATTGTTGGAATTAGGGTTGCAGGAATGCACACACAACTTCAAGAAGATGAGGAAGCTTGAGCACAACACAGTAGTGTATTATGAGTGCCAAAAATGAAAGATAACAAGCCCTAGAAGATAATGGGCGTATATACAATGCACGGGGGAAAAAACCTCCTAGTGAGGGAAAAAGTGCCCCGGCGGTCCTAAGTGTGTTCACACACATCACTACTATAATATGGTAACAGACATGGCATTCACGACATGCTGCATAACAAACAACCTTTCATTATCCTCACCGTTTCTGCTTGAGGATGCATAGTTGTTCTGCTACACTTTCCCATTTTGCATGTCAGCCTGCTTCTTATAACATTCTGCCTGCACATGTCCAGGCTTACCACAATAAAAGCATTCACGTGCATCATTATATTGCCTTTGCCAATTTCCACATCCTCTTTGACTCCCCCTGCCTCTAAATTTGCCTCTTCCACCTGTGTGTTGTTGATGTTGCTGTTGTGTATTCTGGGACTGTTATTGCTGCTACTGCTGGCCATAATTCTGATTACTTGTTCGGTCACCTCCTTGACCGCATCCATGGCCTCCTCTACCTCGTCCTCTACCTGAACTTGTGTAGAAGGCCTGTTGCTCTGAATTGTTTTTGTTTTGTGAAGACTGTTGGTCTTTACCCAAGCTCTTCTCTTCTATAATCAGCATAGACACCAAATCTGTAAAGTTGGGAATGTTTTTCCGAGTTTGAATAGACGTCTTGAACGCCTTGTATTGTGGCCTGAGACCACGTACACAGACTTCCATCTTATCATCATCATCTACTGACACACCAATAGATGCAAGGGATTCCACAATACCCTTTATCTTCAATGCATAGTCATTCATAGACATGCTCTTTTTCTCCACAGTATGAAGTTCATTCTTCAACTAAATCTTACGTACCTTGGTATTTGTCTCATAGAGTTTTACCAAGGTGTCCCACGCCTCCTTGGGGGACTTGGCATCCTGAATGTGCCCAATCCTGGTGTCCTATATACTAATGGAGAGCCAATACATAACTTTCCTGGCTCCTTGGTTCTAGTCTTTAAACTCTTTCATATCTGTAGCAGTCGGATTTATGTCCGGTATCTCCGGTGCCTCTTCATGCTCACCTTCTATGTAGTCCCAATAGCTCTTTCACATCTGCAGTCAGTAGTCGGTTTATGTCCGGTATCCCCGGTGCCTCTTCATGCTCACCTTCTATGTAGTCCCAATAGCCCTTTCCCATCAGGAATTCGTCAACCTGAACCTCCAAGCATGGAAGTTGTTCTTATCAAGATTCTCAGCCACAATCTGGGTTATGCCATCATTTGACATCTTGCCAAACACACAATTTTACCAGAAATAGCACTCTGGTTTGTCGTGCACAAACTGTTGTATTTTCTGCAGCGGTACTGTAGTACTCTCAAATGTCACAACCGGTGACTTCAATATGCATACATACACCCAATGGCAACTATTGACCTCTTTGCAGCACACACTGTGTCTGCACAGCCAATCTGTCTTCCTGCAGTTCTTAAAACAGAGTTCTGCAGAGAATCGATGACTTACCCGCAGTGCTCGAAATCGCCTACTTTCTGAAAAATGGAGGTCCACACGCGCCCAAAACGTGTTTTCGCGGCCCGAAAATTTCTGTCCGATAGTATAGTTGCCCTATAGCTTTACTCCCGCGAAGAAAGCTCCTCAATGAGAGATCGTTTGTCAGTGCCTCCCGTAGAGCTCCCGACAAGGGTGTAGTTACCAACACAAATAAGGAAGAGTAGTTGAAGCTCTTACCCTCGTACCACTTCCTGTGGTTCTCTTGCTTGCAGCTCAGCCCCCCTTAGCACGAACGAGGCTCTGATACCATGAAAAGATGTAGGGGGGAAGAGAGCTTGAGCTCTTGCAAGCACACACACACTCACAAAACCCTAATAGAGAACACACAAGGTCAGAGGCTGAAAATCTTCTTCTACTTCACTCAACACTCAACACACCATATACAAGATAAGAGTACACACAATATGAAAGGTACTCAACCAAATACATACAAGGGTTCTCTATAGTGTGAACCCAACTAAATGAGCTGGCGCTATAACTATGCCAGTCTCTAGAATGGCTGTTAGACAGCCTGTCATCCCACTGGCCGTATATCACCCAAGATCTCACCAACCATGCCAGTAGTGTAAGTGTGGGGCCTATCCCCCAGGCGGGTCATCAGTGTCCACCGCCTCACTAGACGAGCTCGATATCTCAATAAGGGTAATGATGGACTATTGCGGCTTATACCTAACCCTGACCAATATGAGGAGATCTTGGAATGGGCACATGAGGGTATTGGTGGAATCCATGCATTAGCTACTACTTGTGTGCCACGCATAACTCAGGATGGGCAATGGTGGCCTACCATGCGTGCATGCGGATGCTGAAAAATTTGTTCGTAACTGTGCTTCATGTCAAATTCAACAAACCAATTCATAATGTCAGATTATTCCAAATCTCAACTACACCAAGTTAGAGTAAGTATATTGTGGACTATCTTCAGCATGGTCATATTGATCGAACAATTCCTAAATATCGAAAGCATGCTATTGATGTCAAATTCAACAAACCAATTCATAATGTCACATTATTCCAAATCTCAACTACACCAAGTTAGAGTAAGTATATTGTGGACTATCTTCAGCATGGTCATATTGATCGAACAATTCCTAAATATCGAAAGCATGCTATTGAAGTTGAAGCGCTGATAGAGGGCCAACTCTACAAGAGGGGCAAGGATGGCAACTTGTGCATGTGTGTATGTGAAGCTGACTACTTGAAAATCTTGACTCATGCACATGCAGGTGTTGGGGGGGGACACTTTTCAGGCAATACCACAGCTAAGTTGATTAGGTGGTCTGGGCTTTGGTGGCCAACCTTACAAATGGATGCCGAAGAATATGTAAAACGTTGTGACGATTGTCAAAGGACCACACCTCCCATCACAAAGGACAATATGCCATTGCGGCCTATGTTAAGCACACGTGCTTTTGCCAAATGGGGTGGGGTATTGAATTTGTCGGTCCCATTAAACCTCTAGCTCGTCACACGCATGCGGAATATATTATAGTCGCAAACTGACTATTTGACCAAATGGGTAGAGGCAAAGGCTACAGTCAAAAATGATGCCAGAACCACAGCCAAGTTCTTATATGAGTACGTGTTTACATGCTATGGCTTACCTATTGAAATCGTTAGTGTTCAAGGTGTGCACTTTGTGAATGAGGTCATAGAGTTTTTACTTCAAGAACTTATGGTAATTCACAAGCGTTCTGCACCCTATCATCCCCAGACCAATGGTCAAGCTGAGAGTACTAACAAGATTTTCTGTACAGCACTCACAAAGATTGTTGAGGGACATAGGACTGATTGGGAGCAAAAGTTGCACTCAGTTCTTTCGGCATATAGAACAACCTATAAAACATCTGTGGAGCACAACACCATTTGAGCTTGCTTTTGGGCTAGATGCAATTCTTCCCATTGAATTTCTTGTACCTACTCTATGAGTTGCTAAACAATTGGACTAGACTGGTTATGAGCTTTCTCAACGCATTGATGAATTAGAAAAGCTTGATGAGACCCGCTTATTCGCGGTAATGGGGATGTATGCCGAGAAGAGGAGACAAAAGCAATGGTATGATCAAAATGTAACAACTGGCTGATTCAAAAAAGGGGACCTTGTGCTCTTGCACACACTTAAGAAGCATAAGCGAAAACTCAAGAAACGTGGCCTAGGACCGTTTGTGATTAATGAGCTTACTCCTAGTGGTGTAGTGTGTTTAGAGACACTAGAAGGTGGTCAAATGCCGAACTTCATTAATGGAAGTCGTCTCAAGAAATACAATGAAAAATTAACTGAAGCCATGCTTCAATAAATGCGTGCTACCCACACACGAAAAGAAGCACATGACCTACTTAAATGTCAGGCTCAAGAAGAAGCTAAAGCTAGAGTTACAAAAGCCAAGGAGCATCGCAAGGCTTCTGTGTTGACCTTACAATTGGCTACTGTTGAACAATATGTCGATCCTTTCAATATTCACGTGTGTCTTCATCTTCATGAGACTACCTACTTTGTCTCTGCCTTAATTGACTCTGGTGTAGATTATAATGTTCTCTCATTTGACACATGGGTAGCCTTGGGACAACCAACACTTGTGCACATTCCTATTGACTTACAAAGCTTCTCAGGTGAAGATAACCCTATAGAAAAAAAATAAGTCATTATAATGTCCATTCAGGATCACCAGATGTTAGTTCCCTTTTATGTGGCTAGTAAGTCCAAGGTAGTGGTAGAGGTTGTTCTTGGTCGATCATGGTTAAGTGCTACCAATTGTTCATTAGATTGGAAGAATAGACAATACAAATTGCAAATTAATTTTGATTGCATCTTGGGACCTACTGCTCCACGAGTTTTATCATGTCAAAAAGGTGGTAGTTCTACCTTACACAACCCACTTTCAACATCTGCTCTTCAAGCTCCAAGACAAATGATGTGGATAATCGATGAGTCCTCAAGTGAGGGCCATGGTTGGCATGTTGCACCTACTCTAGTCACTGCTCAAAGAAGGCCAAGCAAGAAGGAGTACCAAATCAACGTAGATTACCTGAGGAGGTTCAAGCACAACAATGGAGGGATACATGCATAAATGACTTGCAACCACGTATCTTGCAAGCCCTTCTTCCCCCAGCCTCAACATGTCAATTTTGGATCACTATGAGCACCTATATTGAGCAATTCCAAAATCGGCATTGTCTGCTTAACCTTCCCATAGAACCAATGCCATATTTTAGCGAGGAAGCACTCCTTCCTCTACCACCTTCTCCAGAGGCCGGCTTTTGTACAGGGTTGTCCTTGTATCCTGAAGAGATTGATATAATCTTTCCAGCGAAAGTGGACATGGATCCACCGCCAATGCAAGGATAAGCTCATTAACTCCACAATAAGATCAACAAGCCAAGGCACTTTTCTCCCACTGGGTTTTTCCCCTCGACTATATTCGATGATTGGCACCAATAACAAACTTTATTCTTTTCTTTTCTTGTTTGTTAATAAGACATTTTGTAGAGATCTCAACTAAACAAGAGCATACAAACACGCTCCAACAGTCCACCTATCGTGCACACAAATTAGGAAGGGGGAGACATGCAATGCCTACAAAGAGCAAAGAGAAGCAATCTGCATATCAGCAATGCATCAAGACAAATGCGCCACATTAACGAGCACTACAACAGGTGTATTCAAATCATAATCTTTTATTCTTTATGTGCTTTTCACTTTTGCATATATTGTTTGCATGCTCACAAACAGTTGGCTGGTTTAAGTTTTAAATTAGTTGTTACTATGTGGTGAGTGATTTCTAGATTCTTAGAGAACTTAGGTAGAAGGTATTTTTATTTGAAGACGGTGTAAGACATATACCAACGGAGTATGCCAAGTTTCTATGCTCTAGAAGTATATTAGTTATCTCTAGTGGTAGCTACCTCTTAGGTATGGGCTAGGTGCTACGATAAACAAAAATTTACGAAACACATGCCCTAAAAAATATATAGAATTGACTTGAGACATGACGTGTCTACGGCCATGTGGAATGCTTGGTAGGACCTTGGGTTGTTTTAGCACCTTGGGGCCGATGCCTTGGTTTCCATGGGGTGAACACTAACGTCTAAAAGATTAAGAAGAAGACCTACAAGGACTCTATTGCCTTGATAGATGCTGGTAGGACTCTTCGGTACATTATGGGCCCTCGAGACCGATGCCCTCATCTTCATGGGGTACTCCTTATGTCAAAAAGAAAGAAAAGGGTTTGTCGCCCTTGAGATACTTAGCAGCCTTTAGATTCTTTTGGCGGAGGTCTCTTGGCCATTGCTTGGGTCTCATTGCGATGGAACCTTCCTCTTTATCAAGCTAAAATTATTATTTCTCTTTAATCTTCTGCTCTTTACACAAAAAAAAAAGCAAGAAAGGTCCAATCACCATGGCTTATATTTATGAGTAGCACTTGTAGGACATTGAGACTGCGGTCATAACCTGTGGTGTACAAGCACACTTGCCTTTGCATAGCACTATCTACCACTTAGTCTCACTTTGACTAGTCTTTACTCGCTTCTTTTAGCACTCTTTAAAACTCTAATCGGCCTTTCACTTGCATGCTCATGTGTGAGATTGTCATTGTTGGTTTTTTTTTAATAAAAGGCTTTACTTGTCTTCCATTGTTTTTTGCAGCTTTTGTTTCTACCGCACCCGAGGACGTGCGCAATTTAGGAAGGGGAGAATGTTCCACAAGAACACTCACGGGAACATGGATTATGGAAGGAGGCCAGAAGCAATTAATGCGAGAGAGCGGGATTATAGCCATGGGAACATAAAGACGTACATAATTTTTTCATATTTTTGTGCTGCCGAAATGCAATGTAAATCGTTTTAGGCTAATGTGGGTTCTAAATGAGAGTTCTAAGTGTATTAAGCAAGGCTCACTTATGGGGTTGTCCGCCCATGTGTGAAAGAGGCCTAGGGTTAGTGACATCTCTATAAAAGAGATGTTAGCTAAAGAAAGAAGACGTTTTTGACCATTCTCATAAGCTATTGAGTGAAGCTCTTGAGCTCTCAAGCTATGGCTACTCTCTAACTCTCTCTATTGTACTCTAATGAGCATCAAGCTCCATTAATCAATGAGTATAGCTCCACTTCTCTCTCTTAATCTCTTTTAGCATCATTGAAGTAGATTAATCTATGATTAGTTGAATGCTTCTTTCTTTCTCTTGTGTATGCATGCTTGTAGTGTGTGTGTGTGTAGTCTCCATTGATGCAAGCTCTTGCCCACTTCATTTTCAATGAGTTATTCATCGATAGACTCTCTCTATGAGCTTGTGGGTTTGTGAATGTTACATTCTATGCTTGCTTAAGCTTGTGGGTTAGTAGATGCGCGCTTATGGGTTTGCTTGCATTAGGGAAAGCTAAGATTTAATCAATGTTTGAATGGGATTATGAGATTGCCATGCATTGCTTGTTCTCTTGATTAGTGTAGTGGGGTTAAGGGATTGAGAGATTGATTGAGGTGTTTGAATGGTTGAATCGTCAAGTGGTGGTTCGTGTATGTGAGCTCTCCCTCAAGGGATAAGCCTTCATGCACTAATCAGATTGAGTCCTCGGATTGACTTTGTGTTTCTTAACACATTTGTTGATCGGTAGTACTCTATGAGCACTATATTACACGGTAGAGAGAACCGCTCTTCACATGCTATATGACCAAATTTCCCACAATAATGGCATTCCACATCTTGCATAGATGTTTGTTGGCCTTGCCAATGTCCTCTACCATGAGGATTACCTCTGCCTCTCTGAGGTGTATATCCACGTCCACCTCTAGCACCATATGTAGGTTGAAAATTCTATTGTGGTGACCTGTCTTACCATCCACTACCATTACCATGGCCACGTGATGCAGATCTCCCCCTGCCTCTAGATTCTCTATGTGAATAGAAAGCCTGATTTCTGCCATTATCATCATGGCTAGTAGATGCATCATGAAAAGAATCACTGAGTTTGATTTCCTCAACAAGAAAGAGTGAAACCAACTCATCAAAATCTAGTAAATCTGTACTCCGAACCGAGATAGATGTATCAAAAGACTTATATTCCTTGCCAACACCACGAAAGGTAATGTCTACCAAATCATCATCAGGCATGGGGGCATTGATTGTTGCCAATGCATCTGCATACTTCTTTATTTCTTGTACATAATCATGAATGCTCCTTCTATTCCGTTTCACATTATGAATCTGTTGTCGCAATTGAGACTTGCGAGCATTCGTGTCTGTATCAAACATCTTTACAATGTATCCCATGCATCCTTGGGATTCTCAGCATCATGTATATGTATGAGTATAGCATCCGAAATACATATAGACAGATAATGTAACACTTTGTATGCTCTTTTTGACCATTGCTTATGAGCTATAACTTGCTGCTCTGTAGATTGTCGGGGTTCCGCCGGCTCTGACTCAGCACCTGTAATGAGATTCCAAAAACCTTTTCCCTTCAGAAAACTTTTAATCCTGTACTTCCATTCCTGGAAGTTCTTCCTATCCAATTTTTCACCCACAATTTGTATTGGATTATCCGACATATTTGCTCAATGCAAATACACCTTTCGCACACGTCCAAATTTGTAAACGAGCCTTCCTCAGCTCAATCACACTCTAATGAGTGTTCCAGATACTCCAAAGTATTCAACAAACTTCAATTTTGATGTAGAAAATCAAATTGTATGCATCCAAAATGAACTGGTTTACACAGTCCAAGATACTCGCTTTGATGCACTTTCCAAGGCTCCAAATTGCAATGTAGTGGTTCAATCAAGTGTGGGTAACTTGAATTGACACCTAAGCAACCTCAATGTTGCATATCAACACTATCCAAGGTGTGTACATATCAATTTTGTCAAACTCCCTTCTCAGTTTTGAGAAAAACCAGAAAAACCCCTGTAGTAGAATTGCTCTAATTTCTTCAATCCTTGTCCAAATTTAGAGACCAGGCATTCATTAGCTTAGAAATGATGTCCACTAACTCCATGTAAAAGGAATTAGACCAATTGTTTATGACGAGAGAGTAATTAGTCGATTAATCACTCTCTTTCACTGCACACAGTAGATAGCCTCTTTAATCGGCTCATTTCCAGCTCCATAGATGATAATTGCTCCAACCAAGTATGTAGCATCCTTCTAAAGTATATGTACCAACCAATTGCTAAACCAATTTTGGAATTAATCAAGCACTAGAGTTGAATTGTGGCCTCCACTCAGTAAAACAATTAGAAAATGCTCTGTTTTTGCTTACTAGGCTACGCCGCCTACTCCTGAGGGTTTTTGGGTTGATTATAATGATAATTGATGTTGCAATTAGATGCCCAACACTCCTATGCAAGTGTACAACCCATCAATGGTATGATTTTTGCCAAAAACTTGCTCTAATTTCATCAAAATTTGACCTCTATTTCTCTGTCTTGTGAGGGCTTCAAAACCAGTAAATTTCAATCACATAAATGCATTATATTTGCTCCAAAAAAAGTGTCGGGCTTGCACATGAGTTGCCAATACATTCATCCTTGTCACATACATGTTTCTTTACCAGATTTGCATCTATTTTCACCATACATCACCACTTCCAAGCTCCAATGGAAAGCTTCAAAAAAGAAAGAATTTTCCTTTGCTTTGGGCAACCCTAATTTACTTTGTTTCTGCTTGAATCACCTGCAATCCGCTCAAGGATATTTAGAATACCTTACTCGGTAGGCCAAGCTCTCAGATCTGATAGAAATTGGTGTGCTCCAAGCTTCACAGCATTAATGGCAAGCTTCACAGCTTCTTCTCCCTCTTCTCTCACTCACTCATAAACCCTAATAGAGAGCACCAAGCTCTCATACCATGTTGAAAAACAGGTAGAGGGAGAGGAGACACACACACAGGAGCAAACCCTAATGTATATTACAAACCCTAACCATAGAGGGGATCCATCTCCCTTCTCAGACAATGCATTAAGCCATAATCCATAATACACACAACACACTATGAGTTGTGTCCACACACATCTAACCCTAGCTAATGTCCACACACTATGACCAGCTGGACGCGGTCATTTATGTCTCACACATGCTGCTACCTAACATATGCCAGCACATAGTACAGCTGGCACATACTGACATCAAGCTTGAATCTCAACATCTTCCACATACACATCCATATCCATTCTTCCACATACACATCCACATCCATACATACACATCCACGTCCATTCTTCCACATACACATCCACATCCATTCTTCCACATACACATCCACATTCATACTTCCACACACACATCCACATCCATACTTCCACATACACATCCACATCCATTCTTCCACAAACACATCCACATCCATTCTTCCACATACACTGCATCCACATCCATACTTCCACATACACATCTGAAAAGATGCAGGGGGGAGAGAGCTTGAGCTCTTGCAAAGCACACATACACTCACAAAACCCTAATAGAGAACACACAAGGTGAGAGGCTGAAAATCTTCTTCTTCTTCACTCAACACACCATATACAAGATAAGAGTACACACAATATGCAAGGTACTCAACCAAATACATACAAGGGTTCTCTATAGTGTGAACCCAACTAAATGAGCTGGCGCTATAACTATGCCAGTCTCTCGAATGGGTGTCACACAGCTTGTCATCCCACTGGCCGCATATCACCCAAGATCTCACCAACCATGCCAGTGGTGTAAGTGTGGGGCCTATCCCCCAGGCAGGTCATCAGTGTCCACCGCCTCACTAGACGAGCTCGATATCTCAACACTCCCCCTTGAGCTCAACTCCATCTCATGTACACCAAGTGAAGCTCTGAATCTGTAGAGCTTCTCTGTACCCAATGCTTTGGTGAAGATGTCAGCTACCTGATCTTGTGTGCTGACATAAACAAGGTCAAGGTCTCCTGCCAAGACCTTCTCTCTAACAAAATGGTAGTGGACCTCTATATGCTTCGTGCGAGCATGAAAAATTGGGTTTTTGGCCAACTGTATACTGCCAATGTTGTCACAAAAAATGACAACTTGTCTATCCACTGATAGACCCAAATCTGCAAAGTAGCTTTCTCAACCAAGCTACCTCACATGCTGCCATAGCAGCTCCTTTGTACTCGACCTCTGTACTGGTGGATAGAGCAACCGTAGGCTGCTTCTTGCTGCTCCAAGTCACAGCAGCTCTCCCCAAAGAAAACATGAAGCCACTAGTAGATCTTCTATCTGAGATACTACCAGCCCAATCAGCACCTGTGTACCCATGTACACATATCTCTGTCGTCCTAGTCTCATAAAATAGTCCACAATGCAAAGTAGACCTCACATACCTCAGTATGCGTCTCAATGCATCCAAATGCAGTTTCCGTGGAGCCTGCATAAACTGACTCACCAACCCAACAGCATAGCTCAAATCTGGTCTGGTGATCATCATGTAGATCAAGCTTCCTAGTATGTGTCTATACATAGTAGGATCCTCCAAGATCTCTCCTGAACCTGCACTCAACTTGCCATTGTGATCTAATGGTACAGAAATAGGCTTACAGCATGTCATACCATACTTGGACAACATGTCCAAGCCATACTGTCTCTACAGTAATCCAATACCATGTGGTGACCTAATCACCTCAATGCCCAAGAAATATCTGAGCTCTCCCAGATCCTTCATCTCAAACTTCTATCTAAGCAAGATATTTACATCAAAGATCTCTGCATCATGGTCCCCCGTAATGATCAAGTCATCTACATAGATGACACCAAGCACAACCCCTCTATCACCATGTCTCACATACAGCGAGAAATCTGCATTGGCTACATGAAAGCCAATAGTGACAAGATATTTTGAAATCTTGTCGGACCATCCTCTTGGTGCTTGTTTTAAGCCATACAAGGCTTTCTTCAACCTGCAAACATGCTCGGGGTGACTCACATCCTCATAACCAGGTGGCTACAACATATACACCTCTTCTTGCAAATCCCCATGCAAGAATGCATTCTTTACATCCATCTGATGTAAAGACCATTGCTTTGACGCAACCACTGCTATCACAACTATCACTGTTGCCATCTTGGCAATTGGGCTGAAAGTTTCCTCATAATCAATGCCATATGTTTGCGCCTATTACCTGTTTGTGCTTCCATCACTGTTATGTTTTACTTTGTACACCCACTTGCATCCAATGGCCTTCTTGCCTTCAGGCAATTGCACTAAATCCCAAGTCTCATTTCCATATAGTGCATCCATCTCCTCATCCATAGCTTTCTCCCAACACACATTTCCAATAGCCTCATCAATGCATGTGGGCTGTGGGCTCTACAACCTGCACAACCTTTGCCATATATGCATAATCATGTGCCACATAACCATCATATTCATGTGCCACATAACCATCATAAGTAAACCTCTACACAGGGTTTTTCACTCTCCTAGATCTTCATAGCTTTTAGTTCATGGCTTCCATAGCCTTCTTTACACCAGGTGTTCTCATAGCTGGGATCCCAAGCTCCTCATCAAGGCTCATCTCTGAGCCACTAGATTCTCCATCAACATGAGAATGCCCTGCAGAAATGTCAGGCATACCAAGGGGCTCAACCACTTTCTCTTTTCCTTTACATGATGTGCTAATCACATTTGCAAGACTGGTATTATGATGCAGCCTGCCACTCCATGGTCTATCAACAGACCCACTAGATGAGGACTCTCCTAGTCCACTCAAAGACTGTGATTGCTGACCTGCATTCTGTGCAACCACACTTCCACTCACATCAGCCCCAACAGCTTCTTTTTTAGCAGCATACCAGCTGCTCATCTCATCAAAGACAACATCCCTGCTTACCCTCAATTCACGTGTAGCAGGGTTATAACACTTGCATCCCTTTTGCTCAAGGGAATATCCAATAAACACACATTTTTCAGCTTTTGGATCCAGCTTAGTTCTCAGCTCATCTGGCACATGCACATATGCAATGCATCCAAAGACTTTCAGATGAGACAAATCAAGTTTTCTGCCAATAAACCTCTCCTCTGGAGTTACATCATGTATGGCTGCAGTTGGAGTCCTGTTCATGATGTATACTGCTGTAGAAATAGCTTCAGCCCAATAGCTATGCGTCATATTCTTCTCTTCCATCAATGCTCGCGTAATCTCAGCAATGTGCCTATTTTTCTGCTCAGCAGCTCCATTTTACTTATAGTGTATCTGCATGTAAACTGTCTCCGAATACCATTCTTCTTCAAAAATTCAAAGAACTCATTGGAGAAGTACTCTCCCCCTCCATCTGACCCTAGGCACTTTACATATTTCCCTCTTTGCTTTTCAACCAAAACTCTGAAATTCTGAAAGTGAGTGAACACCTCATTCTTCTCCTTCATGAAATATACCCACACTTTCCTTGTGTGGTCATCAATGAATGTCACATAATACCTGCAGCCTCCCATAGACATGGTCTTCATAGGACCCAATACATCTGAATGCACAACATCTAGTGCATTTCTGCTCACATATCTGTTACGTGAAAATACATGCTTTGTTTGCTTTCCAAATCGGCATGCTCACATATTCTCTGCATACCTTCCAGTTTAAACTTTGGCAGCCCTGTCGCAATTCCTTTAGTCTGCACAGACTTCATTCTCTGCACATTCACATTTCCAATTCTTTTATGCCAAATGTTTGTGTCTGCAACAATTCTTGAACCATTTGCAAACATCGCAGTACTCATTTCAGGCATGTCTACATTCAACGTAAACATTCTGCGCACTCTGTTGCCTTTTGCAAACTTGTCTTTAAAGTCTTCAACATAACAACCATCAGGGTTAAACCAAACTTGCAAACCCTGCTCAATCAACTGGCCAACTGAAACCAGATTCTTTGTTATGCTCGAAACGTGAAGTACATCTGCAAGGTACTTCACTTTGCCATCGTGCATAGACAATGGCACATCTCCAACATGGGAAATTGGATGAGCAGTGTCATCCCTTGTTTCCACAAAACCTGGTCTTTCAAGGTTTTTCATCTCCTTGAACCACTCCCCATGACTTGTCATGTGGTTCGAAGCACCTGAATTCACATACCATACATCATCTTTTTGTGCTGCTTCAACATTTTCAGACATGGCATTCATGACATGCTGCATAACAAATAACCTTTCATTATCCTCATTGTATCTGCTTGAGGATGCATAGTTGTTCTGCTGCACTTTCCCATTTTGCATGTCAGCCTGCTTCTTATAACATTCTGCTTGCACATGTCCAGGCTTACCACAATAAAAGCATTCACGTGCATCATTATATTGCCTTGTCCAATTTCCACGTCCTCTTTGACTCCCCCTGCCTCTGAATTTGCCTCTTCCACCTGTGTGTTGTTGATGTTGTTGTTGTGTTTTTTGGGACTGTTGTTGCTGCTGCCTGCTGGCCATAATTATGATTACCTGTTCGGCCACCTCCTTGATCGCACCCACGACCTCCTCTACCTAAACTTGTGTAGAAGGCTTGTTGCTCTGAACTGTTTTTTTTTTGTGAAGACTGTTGATCTTCACACCCAAGCTCTTCACTTCTATAATCAGCATAGACACCAAATCTGTAAAGTTGGGAATGTTTTCTCAAGTCTGAATAGCTGTCTTGAACGCCTTGTATTGTGGCCCGGGACCACATAGACAGACTTCCACCTTATCATCATCATCTACTGACATACCAATAGATGCAAGGGATTCCACAATACCCTTCATCTTAAATGCATAGTCATTCACAGACATGCTCTTTTTCTCCACAGTACGAAGTTCATTCTTCAGCTGTATCTTACGTGCCTTGGTATTTGTTTCATAGAGTTTTACCAATGTGTCCCACGCCTCCTTGGGGGACTTGGCATCCTGAATGTGCCCAATCATGGTGTCCTATATACTAATGGAGATCCAATACATAAGTTTCCTGGCTCCTTGGTTCCAGTCTTTAAACTCTTTCACATCTATAGCAGTCGGATTTATGTCCTGTATTTCCGGTGCCTCTTCATGCTCACCTTCTATGTAGTCCCAATAGCCCTTTCCCATAAGGAAATTCGTCAACCTGAATCTCCAAGCATGGAAGTTATTCTTATCAAGCTTCTCAGCCACAATCTGTGTTATGCCATCATTTGACATCTTGCCAGACACACAATTTTACCAGAAACAGCACTCTGGTTTGTCCTGCACAAACTGTTGTATTTCCTGCAGAGCGGTACTATAGTACTCTCAAATGTCACAAACCAGTGACTTCAATATGCATACATACACCCAATGGCAACTGTTGACCTCTTTGCAGCACCCACAGTGTCTGCACAACCAATCTGTCTTCCTGTAGTTCTTAAAATAGAGTTCTGCAGAGAATGAATGACTTACTCGCAATGCTCGAAATCGCTTGCTTTCTGAAAAATGGAGGTCCAGACGCGCCCGAAATGCATTTTCGGCTCAGAAAATTCTGTCCGATAAGATTATATAGTTGCCCTATAGCTTTACTCCCGCGAAGAAAGCTCCTCAATTAGAGATCGTTTGCCGATGCCTCCCGTAGAGCTCCCGACAAGGGTGTAGTCACCAACACAAATAGGAAAGAGTAGTTGAAGCTCTTACCCTCGTACCGCTTCCTGTGGTTCTCTTGCTTGTAGCTCAGCCCTTAGCATGAACAGGCTCTGATACCATTAAAAAATTTAGGGGGGAAGAGAGCTAGAGCTCTTGCAAGCACACACACACTCACAAAACCCTAATAGAGAACACACAAGGCGAGAGGCTGAAAATCTTCTTCTTCTTCACTCAACACTCAACACACCATATACAAGATAAGACACACAATATGAAAGGTACTCAACCAGATACATACAAGGGTTCTCTGTAGTGTGAACCCAACTAAATGAGCTGGCGCTATAACTATGGCTGTCTCTAGAATGGCTGTCACACAGTCTGTCATCCCACTGGCCGCATATCACCCAACCATGCCAGTGGTGTAAGTATGGGGCCTATCCCCCCAGGCGGGTCATCAGTGTCCACTGCCTCACTAGACGAGCTCGATATCTCAACAACATCCACATCCATTCTTCCACATACACATCCACATCCATTCTCATTACATCACATCTTATCACATCCTATTTTCATCTTATCTCCACTGGCCGCATATCACCCAAGATCTCACCAACCATGCCAGTGGTGTAAGTGTGGGGCCTATCCCCCAGGCAGGTCATCAGTGTCCACCGCCTCACTAGACGAGCTCGATATCTCAACACTCCCCCTTGAGCTCAACTCCATCTCATGTACACCAAGTGAAGCTCTGAATCTGTAGAGCTTCTCTGTACCCAATGCTTTGGTGAAGATGTCAGCTACCTGATCTTGTGTGCTGACATAAACAAGGTCAAGGTCTCCTGCCAAGACCTTCTCTCTAACAAAATGGTAGTGGACCTCTATATGCTTCGTGCGAGCATGAAAAATTGGGTTCTTGGCCAACTGTATACTGCTAATGTTGTCACAAAAAATGACAACTTGTCTATCCACTGATAGACCCAAATCTGCAAAGTAGCTTTCTCAACCAAGCTACCTCACATGCTGCCATAGCAGCTCCTTTGTACTCGACCTCTGTACTAGTGGATAGAGCAACCGTAGGCTGCTTCTTGCTGCTCCAAGTCACAGCAGCTCTCCCCAAAGAAAACATGAAGCCACTAGTAGATCTTCTATCTGAGATACTACCAGCCCAATCAGCACCTGTGTACCCATGTACACATATCTCTGTCGTCCTAGTCTCATAAAATAGTCCACAATGCAAAGTAGACCTCACATACCTCAGTATGCGTCTCAATGCATCCAAATGCAGTTTCCGTGGAACGTGCATAAACTGACTCACCAACCCAACAGCATAGCTCAAATCTGGTCTGGTGATCATCATGTAGATCAAGCTTCCTACTATGCGTCTATACATAGTAGGATCCTCCAAGATCTCTCCTGAACCTGCACTCAACTTGCCATTATGATCTAATGGTACAGAAATAGGCTTACAGCATGTCATACCATACTTGGACAACATGTCCAAGCCATACTGTCTCTACAGTAATCCAATACCATGTGGTGACCTAATCACCTCAATGCCCAAGAAATATCTGAGCTCTCCCAGATCCTTCATCTTGAACTTCTATCTAAGCAAGATATTTACATCAAAGATCTCTGCATCATGGTCCCCCGTAATGATCAAGTCATCTACATAGATGACAACAAGCACAACCCCTCTATCACCATGTCTCACATACAGCGAGAAATCTGCATTGGCTACATGAAAGCCAATAGTGACAAGATATTTTGAAATCTTGTCGGACCATCCTCTTGGTGCTTGTTTTAAGCCATACAAGGCTTTCTTCAACCTGCAAACATGCTCGGGGTGACTCACATCCTCATAACCAGGTGGCTACAACATATACACCCGTTCCTGCCCACGAGGAACGACGACCTGATCCGACGGCGGTGATCTCCGTGACCTGCACGTCGGCTGCACGTCCTCCGTCTCACAGAAGTCCGTCCACCGGCGGTGATACAACGTGACGTGCACGTCCTCCGTCAGCCGGCGGTGATACAACGTGACCTGCACGTCCTCCGTCAGCCGTCCACCATCAACGATCCTTCAAACGCCAAAATCCCACGGTGCCTTCTTCTTGCAGTCTTCCTTGACCTTTTTTTTTAATTTGTTTGGAGACATAGTTGAGAGTATCATCATTTGTTGTGTTCCAGGGAATACAAATACTTGTCATGCTTGCTAAGCAAGGTTCTTGTTGCTATGCTTAATGCATGCAGTAATATGTGTTCATGCATGCATGACACACGTACAGCTTTTGCCAGGGAATACAAATAATTGTCATGCTTGCTAGGGTGCTTGTTGCTATGCTTAATGCATGCAGTAATATGTGTTCATGCATGCATGACACACTTAAAGCTTTTGCCTAGTTTAGTACATAGACCTAGTTTATCCCTAGTTTACTACACAGACCCAGTTTGAAAATCAGCCTTGTTTTATTGATGGTGCTTATTGCATGCATGCTTTATAGCCATGCTTGGGTTCACTTATTGCCATGATTAATGTCTTGTTGCCATGCATGTATTTTAGTAATATGTAATCATGCATACATGACACACTTAAAGCTTCAACCTAGTTTAACCCTTGTGCACTAGTTCTTGTAGTCTTTCTTTTTGCTAAAAGTATGTGGTACCAATTTGTGTATGTCACTTCTTCATATTGATGGTTCTTTGGTACTCATTGCTATTAGATGGCACTTGCAAACCCTCCTTATGAGGAGATTATTCTTCCTTCTAGGAAACTTGCTTGGCAATGTCGAGTCTCAGATACGTGTCCTAGATGGAACACGAACTATTGCAAGAGAATTCATATGATTCGCCACTTGAAAGTTGACCATGGCTTAGAGGTGGATATCCCACTTCAAAAGACAGGACGCCCCTTGGGTGGTGGAATGCAAGGAGCTTCAAAGAGTGCTGCAAAGCAATCAAAGACAAGGTTTCTAGATACACAACGTAAATTTCAAATCAACATGAAAAACAATGAAAAGAAACAAAGACTTTTGGCCGAAGATGCTTGGGAAAAGAAAGCTCCATCCAACTTGTCCAAGAGAGCCTATAACATGCAAAAGGAAGCATTTATCGAGGGATTTGTTGCCAAGGGTATGGAACAATACATGGCGAACAAGGAGAAACGCATTCAAGGGATTGAATGGCGCATTAAAGAGGGATATTCCAGACATGTGAGATTTTCTCTTGTCCTATTAACCTTAATTGTGAAATATGTATATATCATGAATATTATTAAGCTCTCATTTTGCATCTTGTAGCGACGCAAAAAAAAAAGTGATGATTGTGACAATGATGATGGTGAAGTGGCTTCTCAACGGATGGAAAACCTCGATGAGGACATATTGATAAGCGACAAGGATGAAAATCGATGAGAGTCTCTTCCTTTGGTATGCAAGAAATGATTTTTTGATTTTTTTAACTTGTTTGTTGTTTGTTTTCTTTACTTTCATAACATGCCACTCTCTTGAAGGAAATCATTAATGAGGCGAACCATGAGCATGTGGCTCCATCTCAAGTGAAGAAGAGACAAAAGTGTGTTGTTTTTTCTCCTTTGAAGGTAAGAGATGGATGTACTAGTTGGTCAGAGGGCTTCTGATGTACTAGTTAGTGAGAGGGCTTCTTTGTAAACATGGTACTAACCTTAAATTGTATTTACCATGAAACTTTGTAATCTTCCAATTCAAAAGACTCGATCAAAGAAAAATGTTCAAATCCATGATAGTGAAGGCTCCTCACATGGAAACAAAAATATCGATGAGGAAGTGTCGATGAGAAATGTGAAATTCGAGGGAAAAGCTTTCCTTACAATGGTATGAAAATACTACTCTTCAACCTTTGTACTACTTTATTTCTTGTTTTCCTTACACTAATATACATAAATATGCATTGTTTCTTGTTTCCTCACTTTAGGAGAAAATTGTCAACAAGGAGGCTCATGTAGTGCTCTCTAAAAAAAGTAAGAAACGGAAGAAGGTAAGAGGTGGAAGATGTCTCTTTGTACACAATTTAAGAGTAGGCTTTATTTTACATACCATGGCTCCTTATGTCAACTCTTGTTTGTTTGAACTTGAAGGGGATGGCTTGCAATGTAAATGCATCTTATGTTGATATTAGCTCTCCGAGTGAGAGTAAGCCTTCAAATGTAATAATAACAATATCCACTAGTGAGATTAAGACGCACAATGTCTTGGGCAAGGTAAAAGATCTAAGTGCGGTCTATGAAAGGTATACTTTATTTAACTCTATGGCTTGAATATTGAATTATCTTAACATATGCATGGTTTTTATCTACGCAAGGATTGATTTTTTGGTTATGTAGACTTCAACACGGAGAGACTATTCACTTACACTCTACACGTTGGGGATTCATTGTCGAGGTGGATGTGCAACTAGCTAAGTCAATCATGCATGTGGAAGCGTCTACTCGTGTGCTTAACCTATTTGCCATGTCGGTAAATTTTTTAATTCTGAAATATAGCTTTTGGATTTGCAGCTCAAAGATGCTTAAAGCATGTTGATTTTGTAGGTGGATGGAAAAAACCCTACCTGTAGATGCTCTGGAGAAGGTTTCATTCGTGGATAGTTTGTGGTATGAATATGTGGCTTCACGGCGTCCAACGAGGAATACTTCATTGCAAAATTTCTTTGGACATATTGATATGAGCAAGCATGTGTTCTTGTTTCTACCTCTAGTACATAGGTAAAGTCAATAGTTTACTCATATTGATGCATGTGTTCTTGTTTTTGTCATGAGTAGACAAAGCACTTACAACTTCATGTTTTTCAGGCACCACTGGACTCTTTTTGTGGTCTATAATTCCCATAGCATGAAGGTGAGAGGCTTGTCATCGAGAAAAAATATTCTCCTGCACCTAGACTCACTGCATGTAGGGAATTCGGGCGAGTATGTTTCCATTGTGCAACGGTAAGACAAGAGCTTTACTTTGAAGTTCATGAATCCATAATGCTTGGGTAAATACTAACTAACATTTTACATCTATATATTATTAGAGTTCTAGAGTCAATTTCTTCAAGTTGCACACATGGACCATTACAAGAGTCTCTTGCATGCCCATCCACTGGGTTTGAGTTGAAGTGTATAGAGGTATGTGAAAATTAATTATGGCTTTCAATATTGTGTCCTTTATATAGCATGATATATGGCATTTTTTGGATTGGATCAATTGAGACATATGTAGATAAACATTGTAGGTGCCAAAACAACCAAACGCAATTGATTGCGGATTTTATGTAATGGCATTTATCAAGAAACTAATCGATGGGAGCCTTATAGATACACCTCCAAAGCATTGGGTATGCACATGATTATTAAAAAGCTTCCTTACGAAATCTCTTGCTATGTATGTGCTTAATGTGATTTTGGTGTTCTAAACTCTAACATTGCCTTTTTCCTTGTGTAGCTATCAAAGAAGTGGTTCAACCATGGATATGTCATGAAGTTGAAGGATGAGTTCAGTTCTTGGCTCAGCCATGTATTGGACGAGCATCTGCCCTTAGCATCGTGACCTTCTTAGTTTGCTATGTTAGTTTTTTGGGCACTTAGTCAATGGAAGGCTTATGCCATTTTATGATATATGACATTGTATGTGTCCACAATAGTGAAGATAAGTCTTATTTTGGGATTTTATAGTTGGTACAAAATTACATTTCGAGATAAGTTGTACACTTCTTGAAAGGCTACACTTCCATGGAATGCTAAATCTTTTGGTTGTAAAGATTTTGTATTAGATGAGTTCGATACATGTGTCAATGCAGTAGTTATTTTTGGTTTACTCCTTGGTTATTACTTTATGCAAAATTGGGCTTTTTATCGATGTGAGGCTACTTGCAAACCTCATTGGCTTTATGAGTCTTCAATATCATCCATTGGAAAATTCAAAGGCAAAGTCCATTGTCGCTTACGCTATAAATATTACGTGAGACTTCCATTTGTACTTCCGCTTGTCCTAGTTTTTGCACAGTCCTAGTTTACTGCACAGTCCTAGTTTTTGCACAGTCTTAGTTTACTACACAGTCCTAGTTTACTACACAGTCCTTACAATCACCATATAAACAAGACATGATCTTGCATTGCAAGCTTGTACTTCCGTTTGTACTTTCGCTTGTCCTAGTTTTTGCACAGTCCTAGTTTACTACACAGTCCTAGTTTATGTGAAAACGCTTACCAAGGACAGATCATACACACATCCAAATGCTTACCAATGAGAGATCATACACACTTACCAATGAGAGAGATCATACATACATCCAATGCCACACAAATACTTCCATTTGTACTTTGGCAGGTCCTAGAGAGAGATCATACATAGATCCAATGCCACACAAATACTGAAAAATAAGACACTACTTGCCACCGTTTCACAACATTTGTACTTTGGCTTGTCCTAGTTTTTGCACAGTCCTAATTTACTGCACAGTCCTAGTTTATGTGGAAAGGCTTACCAATGAGAGAGATCATACATACATCCAATGCCACACAAATACTGAAAAATAACACAGTACTTGCCACCATCCTCATATATCAAGTGTACAATAGCATAAGTCTAACGCGCGATGCGTATATCTTTTCGAGGACTTGTCCACTTGGAAGAGTCAAAGAAAAGTGTCTCTCCTCATCCTTACAATCACCATACAAACAAGACATGATCTTACATTGCAAGCTTTGTAATCCATCGCATAATAGCACATCCTTGTTTATGAGGATGCCTTCAACACCGACGGGAGCATGTCTTTCAGTTAAAGGCAATAAACCATGGCAAGTGTGACAAGAGAGGGTAGAAAGGGGGTCTACCATCAATGTTTTTGTGCAGCAATGTGGGCACCAAATACGTGGTCTTTTATCAAAGTGAATACGATGTCTACCACGTTGATGTTTTCTTCTCAATACACCGGTTACATGAGCTCGTTTGTTGGGGGGACACAATTCAGCTTCCTGAAATGAAGTTGGAATGGTATTGAAAGGATCTCTTGGCCTTCCATGGCCAAGCCTAGTTGTTGTCACATGTGCTTGAATTTGACGAACACTCCCTCTTGTAGGCATGTCAATCTCCTTTGGCTTGATAAGATTTGTAAGGTACTCCTTTGAGGTTTGTAGCTGTGTCAAGCATAATTCTTTTTCTGTAGAGTCCTTTGTGTCCAATTCTTCCTCTATTTGACTTAAAATTCTTCTAAATTCCTTAATGCAGAGATGAATGTCTTCACTTGTGTTGGCCTCTTTCATGTCCATCTGATTACAAGGGCTTGCAGAAGTCTCACAAATCTCATGATCCATAGAAACCATTCCCAAGGTGCGTGCATTGTCAATAATGGGAAGAAAGTTGTATAACTCAGGAAAGTGATGCCTCATCAATCTTATGCCATATAAGTGCTTGCAGTCACTTGTCCAATCGGGGCAATCACAATAATTAGATTGCATACTCACATGATACCATTGGCTTGAAGAAGAGGTGCTTTGAAGAGGTGCTTTGAATCTTGAACGACAAGGCCATTTCATTGAGAACTTTCAACGATGAGGGGTCACTTTCAAATCGTTGTAATATTCTCTCCCCAGCATACAACCTTGAAGTGTGCATCTTTGACGATCCAGGAATACTAAAGCGCCCAGAATCGGCTCGATCAAGAAATACAAATGTCAAGAAGAGGATTTAAGATACTTTAAATGAATACAGCAAAAATGTTAAAAGAACTAGTGATATTACCTATTTCTTGCTTTTGCTTGAAGAACTCAAGCATAGTTCCACCCATGCGCCTGCCAGTCTTTGAATCGCCCACAAGAGCATGTATAAGTTCAAGCATGGACCGGTTGATTTGTGCATCCAAGAGAGTGTATTTTATGTACTGCCATAGGCACTCCACCAAGTTAGTAGTATCAACATTCCCATAAGAGAACAATCGGCCAAATTTTGGCCATCGCCTTCGCCATACACAAGTAGACCCACACCAACCATTTGATATTGTCATGTGCATTGTAACATTGTAAGAAATGTTGATACTTCTGTTCAAATTCCATTTCTGTAACCGAGTGCATGAGATTTGACATTGATGTGTAGATCTCATCTTGCAGTTCTTTGGGAACCTACATTTTTCACATTTTTGTTAGAGGTTAAATTATAACCCAAAACTCATATTAAATCAAATATCCTAAGCTACTCTCAATTACGCTAGATTACTGCACAGTCCTAGTTTACTGCACAGTCCTAGTTAATGCACAGTCCTAGTTTACTATCCAATCCTAGTTAATGCACAGTCCTAGTTTACTATCCAGTCCTAGTTTACTGTATACCCACAGTCCATAGCCTTGAAATATTGCAATCTCTTACTTGTGGTAACAAATTCTCAACCCAAGCTTTCTTAGCATAGAACCAACATAGGATGACATGGCATGCAACTTGTTGGTGAGTTTCTTGCTCTTGTTGAACCCAACAATGGGGATCTTCGTCAACCACCTTAAGCAATGGCTCTAGTTCTTGTGGACACTTGTCAATGACTAGAGCTGTAATATCTCCCATTCTTGAAAAAACCATTTTCATAGTAATCTCCAAGGCAATGCTCTCTTGATGAGAGCCTGGGTCATTAGTGCACATCATACACCACACTAGAATGCCAACTCCAAGTTGGTTTGGTAGTACAGCTGCATATTATGGTCGGCCAAATTTATTTGTCTTAAAAGTACTATCAATAGCCCATGAGTTATGCAAGGAGAATCGAAGTGCCATTTGTAACATCCACGTATCTTGAATAATAAGAATGAATGGTTTGTCTTTGTCTTCCTTTGCTTGAGGATTGTAGGGCTGACAATATAGCACCTATATCCACGAAACATGCAATTAAGAATGTATGGTAAGAAATAAAGGAACTCCAATGATGTCAAGAAAAACCACCAAACTTACCTTGTTTTGTGTCTTTAGTTTCAAGCATTCCATGTACATCAATGCCCAATCATCTTCTGTAGCTTTGTCTGCAATAACATAAATGTCAAGAATATCTATTCACATAGAAAAGAAACCAAGAATGTCAATGAGTATTAGAATGCTACCTTGATTGCGTACTTAGAAACCTTGATTGCGTACTTGGTATGACAACATGGAGACCTCTTTTGGAATCATGAAAAACCTAAAGATTGTGCGATCTAGGTCTGAAGATTTCTCCATATGCAATCTCTCTTTTGAGAGTGACATCCTTGCTACATGGCGAGAGCTACCAATGTCAAACAAATCCTCTATACAACGCTCAATGACAATAGGATGGATTGGCAAATGATATACATCATTTCGAGTGCCAGGAACATGTCCCTTATGAGAAGCATATAATGAAATAATTGTTTTGTCTTTTGTATTCAAATACTCCACTTGTACCTTAAATGGACAGTGACACTTCTTTGAGGTCCTCAATCTCCTTAGTGTCCCCTTTTGACTAGGTTCTCCACCTCTATGGCACAAGTAATCAACAACCCTCTTTGATGGCCCTTGGTTTTTTGTTGAGCGAACTTTCACAAGCCTCACTTTGTGCTCTATCATTATCTCTATCAAATGCCTCTCCACATTAGAGCTATCAATATTCAAAATGGTCGTGGGTTCTCTTTTTGGGTTCTTTTGAAGCCAACGTGGCATAGAATCTCCATCAACTCCTTTTACCATGTTTCTGCAAAGCACAAGAATTAATGAAGTCCTTTACATAAGAAATAGGGATTCCATGTTGACGAATGTCAACACACCATGTTTCTTTAATGGTTTCAAGGGTTTCCTTTATTCCTCTATGATCTCCACACTCCAATATATTATGACATGTCATGACAATATTTTCCCATTCCTCTATGCATGATATCCTTAAATTTGGAAATGACTTTAAGCAAAGCACAAGGGAGCCATCTTGATTTTGATCCAAGCAAAGGTTTTCCTTTATTCGCCTCCATTTCTTCATATCAAGGATTCCTCTAGAATCGAAAGTCTTAAGACTCTCAATGGTCATCGATAAATTCCCTTGAATAACACTGACCATCACATCATAACTTCTCCTATCAAAGGAGAAATATAGGCGATAGATAAAGCAGTGGATTAAGTGACTCTTTGGCACTTTCTTCAATTTCTTTGCTTTCAACCCTTTGTGCAAAGAAACCATCCTCTTCTTGACTCCAACTAGATTCTTGGCTACTTGTATCAGGCACCAAGTATTCTTCGATCGTAGTTTGCTCACTTGGGCTATCTTCAATCCCAGGATCTTCAATCCACAAGCTCATCCTACACACACATGGACATATTTAGAAAGTTATCATGTTTGAAAAAGGGAAAAAATTTTCTTAATATAATGCTATTCATCTATCCCTTTGACCGTCGTAGTTTGCTCACAGTCCTAGTTTACTACACAGTCCTACTTTCCCTACTTTTCTTAGTTTACTGCGCAGACCTTGTTTTTTGATTTTCCTACCACATATCAAATAGACTGTGTGATTTAGAGACAAGGGAGAGAGAGAGAGAGAGAGAGAGAGAGAGAGAGAGAGAGAGAGAGAGAGAGAGAAAATTACCTTCAATGTTTAGTCAATAGCAAGCTTCTTTGAGTAAAAGGGATCAAAAGGGATGGTGGAAGGAACATATGACAAGGTGGAAGCGGGCATTTTTTGAATGACAATGAAAGATGCTCAAACCTGATTAATTGACCACTACATGCAACCAATAGATTTCTTAAGAAGAAAATCTTGAAAAATGATTAAGATTCAAAAATCTCTAAACCCAATTGCATTTGGTTGTTTTGGCACCTACAATGTTTATCTACATATGTCTCAATTGATCCAATCCAAAAAATGCCATATATCATGCTATATAAAGGACACAATATTGAAAGTCAAAATTAATTTTCACATACCTCTATACACTTCAACTCAAACCGAGTGGATGTTCCGCCAAATCCCTCAAACGGGAGCACCGCCAAATCCTCCGTCTCCAAATCGTACGTCCGCCAAATCCCTCACCAGCTAGGTTTTAGCGGTGTTATCCGACGGCCACGAATCGCCCGCTCATCTCAGACGTACGATCCTCGATTCCCAGTTTAGCTGCCCTTGTCCTAGTTTACTTTTGCATGCACGTGATCCGACGGCTGAGATTGATTCCCAGTTGCGCTTCGCTTGTCCTAGTTTACTTTTCGCGCATGTGATCTGACGGCTGAGATCTGCGCGCTCATCTCAGCCGTAGATCCCACTTGAGGCGCCTCTTAAAGACACCATGTGATATAGCGACGAGGACTGCTGGCTGAAGCAAGAAGTGCAAAACGGCTACAGCCCAGGTTCACAGCAACACCGCATCTTCCTGAAAATCTCCGACTCTGGCCCTTTAGTATCCAGCGCTATCGTGGACACTGCAACCAAGTGGAGCTCCCAGTCCCTCTGGCATAGCTCAAATTAATCAAGCATCAAAGATATCAACAGTACTACACGCATTGGAAGTATTTATTATAAATTCATCGAGGTGTGCTTTAAAAAGTTTTTTCATAACCATTAATATATTGTTTACCTTTGCAAGAAAGCCATAAACTATTTGGTAAATGAAAAAGTATTCATCGAGGTGTGTGTTAAAAAGTTTTTTCATAACCATTATCATCTTGTTTATCTTTGCAAGAAAGCCATTAACTATTTGGTAAATGAAAAAGTGGATCTTTGTCAAGTTCGAGTAAAAGGGTGTCACCTATTTCTTAAATTAAATGCCGTTAGTGGGTCTATGGTGGTGTTGGGTGAGGGATGGGTTGCGGACCCGTTGCCCTCTACGCTCAAGCTGCTAGAAATAGATTGTAATAAATCGAAGTTTAAAGATTTCAAGGTAAAATGTGATGTAATAATATTTGAAAAGCACCGAAAAGTAACTTATGGTGAAATCTTAGAGATGAAACACATCCAAAAGTAACTTGTAGTGAAACCTTAGGAGGCAAGTTAAAGCAATAAAGCTCACTAAGTCAAAAGATGTTTGATTGGATGCGATACACTACAAGAGAATGGGGGGGTCTAGGAGTGAAACTTAACCACGCAATTTAGAGAGAGAAGGGAGTGAGAGAAGTGGTTGTCATCTCATGATATAAACATGGTTATACACGCTTACAAAACTACATGTATAACCGCGAAAACTAGAATGTGGTTGGTGTCTCATGGTACAAACATGGTTATACACACTTATAAAACTACATGTATAACCATGAAAACTAGAATTGGATGTCTTTGGCGTACAACTGCTCCCTTTACTCTAGTACAACCACTCCCTTTCTTAATTCTTGATGAAGTCTCGCCTTATTCCTTCCATACAAGAACTTATCTCTAATAAATCACTAATCTCCTCTTTCCCTTCTATCAAGTCACTCTAGTCCTTCCTTATTCCTTTCATGCAATAATAAATCATTAATCCACTGCAAGGAAATGATGGGTTATCGACGCTCATACCGGAACCTGAAGAAGGCATGGTAAATGGCACGAATGCGAGTATACCCTCCGGTACATATGCGCCGGTATCGGCACTTATATCGGTGCTTTGTGTGTAAGAATTTTTTTGGGCAAAATGGTGCAATTGGCTATAGATTATAGTTGGCTACACCATTATGTCTGTTGGTAAGAGTACTTGTCCAACTATACTTATAATCTAGAGAAAACCTACATTTTATATTAATTAAAAAAGATAATTACATTTTTCATGATTACATGCCGGTGTTGATCCAAGGCATGGATAACAACACTTTGTATGTGCCAAACCATCATATGTATAAGTCAAAATAACAACCCAAAATAGGTGTAACAAAATAATATCATTTACATGAAAGTGTTGATCCAAATCATGGATAGCAACATGGTAAAAAATCATGTGTACAAGCCAAAAACAAATGTAGACATGGCTAGCACTGCACTACATCTATTTTTCATCACTTCATGCGCAAATTAAATCTTTATAAGCTGGCGGACGCGCCCTTTCATCTCCTTCCCTTCATCATCCATGACCACGGCTCCATTGTTGCGCACATAATACACTTTCTCACAACAACACAAAGCAACTATAGACGCGCTTGATAGATGCGCAAAATAGCGGGCGCATCTATAGGCGTTGCTTGAATAGAGAAATTATGGGCGTGTCTACAGCCGCGTCTAATAGCGCGTGTATTTGCGCGTGTATTGACGTGTCTATTAGGGCGTCTACACTGAGAATCTAACATTGCGTCTAACAACGCGTCTATTAACGCGTGTATTAGGGCGTGTATTAGGGCGTCTACACTGAGAATTAGATGCGTATTTAGACGCAAAACAGAGAGTACAAAAAGTGAGATTTTGGTGTAGGCTGGTAAATGTACATCACTGCTTTCCAAAAATTACCCATGATTACCAAAGCACATAATTTTAACAAAAAGATCAATGCGTTTTTGCAAACCCACATATACAAAAAATAAGTGAGGTGAGGAGAATGAGACAATATGTAAAATAGTTCAGCTAATATCAATGATGGGCTATGGTTCAATCTCATCCTCAATGAGATCAACCCTTGCCAAACTATCTACTTCAAAATCCAAACAAGTGTTTAGATCTACAAATACATTCAACCCACTACTACTTGTGCTACTCATGTGCTCATCAAAATCAGCATCACCAATGGTAGGCTCGTCCTCATGGGTAATGGCCTCAATATCTGTATCTCCTATCTCATGATCATCCTCCTCTCTCGTATCACGGTCATCATAACCTCCATGGCCATGATCATCCTCCATACGCTCCATATTCATAAATGTACTATACATCACTTTGGAACGTGGCATAATAGGTATGACATGCCACCATCTGTTATTATCCACCATTGGTTGATAGACAACCTAATTCAAACACATATACAATCATGTTATTTTCCTTGCATCGAAGGTATCAAATATTTAAAAGTGAGTACTTTTATATGTGTGTACAGTACCTGTTCACATTGTTGCGGTAGTACTAGTGTGTCCTTCTTACTTTGCCAAAAATTTGTGGAGTCAATAGTTACAAAGCCACTTGCATGGCGTTTGATTGTTGCATTAGGGCCTCTTTCCACCACGTCCTTAAACCACTTTACATCCAAAACATACACAAAGAAGCATCGAAAGTCAAGCTTAATAATATCTTGGATTATGCCACAATAATCATCCACGGCTCCATTGGCTCCCTCAAAGCTAGCAATGACGCCGCAATCTTGTGTGTTTCTCTTATCATCAATCCGTTGTGTTGACACCATATAGCATTGAACATAGTGCACTACACCAAGACAAAATCAATTAAATAAGCAATCTAAATTATGGAAAGCTCCTAACTTATGCATAACATTCTATATACCGACCTTGCTCATGCATCCCCTAGCATACTCCCATTCTTCCATTGTGATATGCATCTCCTCGTCTTTCTCTGCTTTCTCCAAATTTTTGTCAAGTAGCCAATCCACATGAATATCCTTTGGAAGTGCTCTTAGATACTGAGGGTATGGCACACAAGATCCGTGGTGTGTACGAAAGAGGGCCCTTTCTTCTTGTCTTAGTGCCTTCGCATCCTCGTATCTTGTCACCCATCTTTTCATCACATCACTATTAAGCACGCAATAGAGGTTAATATTATTAAGCAACTCCATGTCTATTACTTTGTTGCGTCCTTTTCCTTGAGGCACAATAGAGGTCATCCTTAGGTCTTCATCATCTCTCCATAGTCGTGGGAGAGAGCTATCCACATCAACAAGAAACTCATAAATATATACAAGTGACTCTTGTATCAACCAACCCTCGGCCATGCTACCTTCGGGTCTTGCATTTTGTCTCTCACGAAACCCTTCAAGGTCTTCATGAAGCGCTCGAGGAAGAACAGCCATCGTGCATGTATAGTACCTCATATAGCAATCTCATCCACCAAATGCACTATGAGATGTAGTTGGCTTGTGAGAATAGAATGTGGAAATGTCTCCACTAAACAAACCACCTCCACTGACATAACTCGAGAATTCTCAAGCATGGTGGGATCTATTTCCTTTGAGCTCACATACCTAGAAATGAAAAAGTACACCATATTAGCAATATGAACACCTTGCATGGAGCATTGATACGCATCACATTTTGTATCATGTAAAATACCTCACAAGCTCGCCCATCTTGTAAATACAATCTTTCACATCCTTCGATGCACTACGAGAAATGCTAGTAGGTAGTATGCACTAAACACACGAGGAATGGTTGATTAGTTGCTTCTAATTCACTCACAAACTTGAAAGGAAAAAGATATTATGCACATAAAATACTTAGTTGGAGCATCTTGTGCCAATCATGAGATTTCAAGCCATATAAATGCTCTACACCTCTTTTCTTGCTCTTTGTAAAGGCCCCCTTCAAACACCTCATGCATCCAGTGGGAGTACGAATTGTAGTAATAGCACGCTTCACCGCGACCATCTCTAGCTTTGATAACCTCCACGGTGCACGAGGTAAAAAAACACACCCATTTGGTCTCTCTTGTGGCCAAGCTTCACGTATCCTCCCTGTGGTACGTAGATCCTCCCTTATGCCTACGGAATCTCGTGTCCCATTCAAATGTTCCCAAATGGTAGATGCCACATTCTTGAAGATATGCATGGGATCAAGCAGGTGATTGATCTTGAGGTGGGACCAATATGGTAAACGATAAAAGATGGAGTATCTAAACAAAAGCTGGTGTTAGCAGGCAATCCTTATTTCTTGCCAGTATAGCACACAATAGTTACAAACCCTTACCTCATGCCAAGTGGTGGAGGAGTCATGGAACCATCCCAAATTCTCATCCAATCTCCTGCTGTGAGTGATTGTGGGAGGACTTCATTCTAAGGGGCAACATATCTAGGATGATCAGGTGGGAAAATTCGATGGTGATTCTCATAGATGACCTTATTCAATGTGTCTGCCCATGAGGCAACAAGCGAAGGACCACAAACAAGACATGCATGGTAACCCGATGTAGTGAGACCTGAACAATAGACGAAATTAAGAGTTGAAGATGGGTTTAGGGTGCCACATCCTTTGCCTACTCATAATTAGAAGTGCAATGCTTACCTGAACACTCGCCATAGCCTGGGAAGTCATGCATTGTCCACATCAAGATTGCTTTGCAATTGAAGTCTCGTGTGACGAGGGAGGCCTGCTCACATCACGCACCTCGATACCTCTCCAAAGTATCTCTAGCGTATCAAAGGCTCCAAATAAACATCACGATTTTTGACTTTATGTTTCCCTGGAATTAGAAGGGGTAATGGTGGAGGGCTACTATCACCATCACTCCATGCATCTGTAACGATCCCTCCTGAAGATCCCACCTCATATCGCCGACGCTTTGCCTCCTCTCACGACGAGCATAGGGCAATATATGCGGGTGTGGCACTGCATCCTGTATCAAATTAAAACGGGATCATAACTCAAACATATGAACACCCATAGGTATCTCAATCAACCTTAACTCTTTAACACTTACCATGTTTACGGTCACATCCCATTCTCCATACTTTGAGATGTGATTAAGTGTAATCCTGCGTGCACGATACATGTTTCCTCGACATCGATCACACATACATTTGATTTTTTGCTCCAACCACATTTCGCGATGGTGGATACGGAGGGATTCATCCTCTCACTGGAGCTACTTGTTGAAGATGAAGACATCCTACAAATAAACAACCCAAAAAAATTACTCTTGTATCAAATATTTAATCTAAAAACTCTGTGGCGCGTCTAAAAGCGTGTCTATTCTGTGTAGTACACGTCTATACGCACATTTACATGCGGTTTTAGACGCGATAGTAGACGCGATATTAGACGCGATATTAGACGCTTCTATAGACGCGATTTTCATTTTCAAACCTACTTTTAGTATGCTTGCTTTTCTTCACATACTTTTAATGGGCTTGCTTTGCCATTAACAGATTCACAGCCTAGCATCCACACTTATCTTCAAGCACCCACAATTATCTCCATGCTTACAAAATAATCTCTAAGCACACAAGAGAAGAGGGTGAACAAGGAAGAGAAGAAAGAGAAGCAAAGGGTGAACAAGGAAGAGAAGAAAGAGAAACAGCTTTGAAGAAGGACAAGAAGCTTCCATACCTCTATCCAAGGTAAGTTTCTTTAGGGTTGATCTTCTTTTTTGATCTTCTTTGAAAGTTGCTCTCGTTTGATTTGTCCTTTGCTCTCTTTGAAATGATTGTTTTTGTACAACAACTCTGTTTTTGTGTCGGGCACGTCGGGCGCAACGCATGTCCTTTTCGTCTTTTTGAATAGTATGTCTGTCAGAACGGGTCTATAGATGCATCTGAGAAAGCGTCTAAAAGCGCATCTAAAAGCGCGTCTGTAGACGTGTCTACTCTGTGTTGGAAATGTTGAGATTCAAGCTCGATGTCAGTGTGAGCCAGCTATGCTATGTGCTGGCATGTTAGGTAGGAACATGTGTGACATAAATGACCGCGTGTCCAGCTGGTCATAGTGTGTGGACATTAGCTAGGGTTAGATGTGTGTGGACACAACTCATAGTGTTGTGTGTATTATGGATTATGGCATTATGCTTTGTGTTAGAGTGGAGATGGCTTCCCTCTATGGTTAGGGTTTGCAATATACATTAGGGTTTGCTCCTGTGTGTGTGTCTCCTTCCCCTCTACCGTTCTTTCAACATGGTATCAGAGCCTTGAGCTGTTTATTAGGGTTTATGAGTGAGTGAGTGAAGAGGGAGAAGAAGCTGTGAAGAGAAGTAGTGAAGCTTGCCATTGGAGCTGTGAAGCTTGGAGCACACCAACTACTATCAGATCTGAGAGCTTGGCCTACCGGGTAAGGTCTTCTAAACATCCTTGAGCGGATTGCAGGTGATACAGGCAAAAACAAAGCAATTTAGAGCAACTCAAAGCAAAGCAAAATTCTGGTTTTTGGAAGCTTTCCATTAAAGCTTGAAAGCATTGATGTATGGTGGAAATACATGTAAATCTGGCAAACCAAACATGTATCTAACAATGAGGGATGTATTGGCAACTCCTATGCAAGTCTTAAACTAATTTTGGAGCAAGTTATATGCATTTGAATGAGTGAAATTACTGGTTTTTTGAGCTCTCACAAAACAGAGAAAAGGAGGTGAAGATTTGATGCATTTGGAGCATATTTTTGGCAAAAATCCAAGCATTGATGGATTGCACACATACCTAGGAGTGTTGGGGACTTGATTATCTCATCATTTAGCATTACAACCACTCCCAAAGGCCCCTACAGCAGGCGACGCAGCCAGAACAGTGAAACAGGGCAGAGTTTTGACAATTTTGAAGCGAGGAGATCAATTACTCATTGGTTGCTTGGTATATTTCACAATTGCTTTAGCAATTGGTTGCTATACACTTTGGAGAAGAGGGCTACATGGTTGGTTTGATGAATTATGCTTAATTGAGCTGGGAATGAGCTGATTAAACAGGCTGTCCACTCGTTCCAGAGAAACAGAGCAATTAATCTTTGGTCTTAAACAATTGGACAAATTCCTCTTACATGGAGTTGATGGACACTATTGCTAAGCTAATGAATGCCTGGTTGCTCAATTTGGACAAATATTGAAGAAATTAGAGCCAATTTACTACTGGTTTTTCTGGTTTTTTCCAAAATAGAGAAAGGGGTTTTCAAAAATTGATATGTACACATGTCAGATGGTGTTGATACTCTACATTGATGTTGTTTAGGTGTCAATGCAAGTTGTCCATACTTGATTGCACCACTACATTGTGATTTGGAGCCGTGGAAGCACATCAAAACAGGGTATCTCGGACTGCGTGAGCTAGTTCATCTTGGATGCATACAGGTTGATTTTCTACATCAAATTTGAAGATTGTTGGCTACTTTGGAGTATCTGGAACATTCATTGGAGTGTGGTTGAGCTAAGGAAGGCTCATTTACAGATTTGAAGTGTGCGAAAGGTGTACGCATTGAGCAAACATGTCGGATAATCCAGTACAGATTGTTGGTGAAAAGCTGGATAGAAAGAACTTCCAGGCATGGAAGTACAGGATAAAAAGTTTCTTGAAAGGAAAAGGTTTTTGGAATCTCATTACAGGTGCTGAGCCAAAGCCTGAGCTACCTCGACAACCTACACAATAGCAAGTTATTGCTCATAAGCAATGGTCAGAAAGAGCATTCAAAGTGCTACATTATCTGTCTATATGTATTTCTGATGCTATGCTCATACACATACAGGATGTTGAGAATCCCAAAGATGCATGGGATACATTGGTCAAGATGTTTGATACAGATACGAGTGCTCACAAGTCTCAGTTGCGACAGCAGATACATAATGTGAAAAGGAATAAAAGGAGCATACATGATTATGTGCAAGAAATCAAGAAGTTTGCAGATGCATTGGCCACAATAAATGCCCCCATGCCTGATGATGATTTGGTGGATATTACCTTGCGTGGTCTTGGCAAGGAATACAAATCTTTTGATACATCTATCTTAGTGAGGAGTACAGGTTTACCAGACTTCGATGAGTTGGTTTCCCTCTTGCTTGTTGAGGAAATCAAACTCAGTGATTCATTTCTGGATGCATCTACTAGCCATGATGATGCCAGAAATCAGGCTTTCTATTCGCAGAGAGGTTTTAGAGGCAGGGGGAGATTCACATCACGTGGACGTGGTGGTAATGGTCGTGGATGGCAGGACAGGTCACCACAGCAAAATTTTCAGCCTTCATATGATGCTAGAGGTGGTCGTGGATATGCACCTCAGAGAGGCAGAGGTAACCCCCGTGGTAGAGGACATTGGCAAGGCCAACAAAATTCTATGCAAGATGTGGAATGCCATTATTGCGGGATATTTGGTCATATGGCGAGAGATTGTTTCCGCAAACAGAATGATTTGAGAGGGGGTAGAGCACAACGTGGTGGTCATTATGGTGGAAATTATGCACAACATGGTGGAAACTATGCATCAAGCAGTAATGATGGCACTGCAAATCATTTGTTTGCCATGAAGCATGTTGTGGGTTCTATGACGACAAATGCTGAGAATGATGACACATGGTATATGGACTCAGGAGCATCAAACCATATGACATGTCGTGGTGAATGGTTTGAGCATATGAAGCCTATGGATGTAAAAGGCTATGTGGAGACAGGTGATGATACCCAGCATGCCATTACACATGTTGGAAGTTTACCATTGGTCATGCACAATGGTCAAACAAAATCTATGTCTGATGTATTGTACGTGCCTTCTATCACAAAGAGCTTGTGGAACAGGGATTACAGGTTCATTTCAACGAGCATGGTTGCTTCGTTGAGGACTTCAAACATGGATGTAGAGTCATTGCTAAAGGCAAGAAAGAAGGCAGATTGTTTAAGCTGGATGCTGGAATTCCTGAGCTAAAATCAGCCATGTTCTCCAAAAGCAGGAATGTGGTACAGGACATTGATATGTGGCATAAGAGGATTGGACATGTCAATATACAAAGATTAAAGAACATGCAGACAAGAGGCACCAGTGGATTGCCTAGATTCAAATATGATGGAAATATGCATGTTTGTGAAGCCTGTCAGTTTGGAAAGCAAGCAAGGTTGAGGTTTCCTAGAGAAGGAAATATGAGTAGCAAGCCACTTGAGATCGTACATAGTGATGTATGGGGTCCTGCACAAAACCCATCTATCAAAGGCAATTTATACTATGTGACATTCATAGATGATTTCAGCAGGATGACATGGATATACTTTCTCAGAGAGAAGAGTGAAGTATTGGAAAAGTTTATGGATTTCAAAGCTTTTGCAGAAAAGCAATATGGCTGTTGGATTAAATGTTTGAGGACAGATGGAGGTGGTGAATACACCTCAAAATCTTTTGAGCATTTCTTGAGGAAGCTTGGAAACAGGTAGCCGCGTACGCGCTGTTAAACGCGCAGATAGAGGCTGTGTTTTTTCTCTCTCTTTTTTCCCCTCTCCCCTCCTCTCTTTTTCTCCTTTTTTCTTCTCTCTTTTCCTTCTTTTTCTCTCCTTTCTCCTCTCTTTTTCTACTCTCCTTTCTCCTCTCTTTTCCTCTCCTCTCTCCTCTCTTTTATCCCCATTTTTTCTCTCTTTTTCTCCTCTCTTTTCTTCTCCTTTCATGGGAGAGCCTCACAACTAGGATAAGAAGTTGATAACTGCACTATGAAATTAGTGAGGTAGAAGTTCTTTGAGATAGATGGACCAATTAACTGAGCTGGATGATGTATGGTCCCAACAAATCGTCCAAAATAGGAGAAAAGTATGGCATGACAAGCACATAAAAGAGCAGTAACTTAAGAAGAGGGACTTACTTTTGCTATATCAATCAAGAATAGGACCAAAGAAGCCTAACTTAAAAATCGCATGGTTAGACCATATAAAATTGCTCATATTTTATACCAATCGTACTGTGAAACTTAAGGATATTTCAGGACTAACACTACCTAGGTTTTATAATGCATCCAAGATCAAGTTGTACACACATATGGCGATTGGAATAGCGCGAGTTGAAGAGACCAAGAAGCATGAAGACTTCAAGCTCTCTGAGAAAAGGATAGAAGGAAGAGAGAAAACTCTTGAAAGGAAATATTGAGACCAAGGAGAGGTAGTCTCGCAATGATAGTGGAGGCGAGAAGAGAAAAACAAATGATAGTGGAGGCGAGAAGGGAGAAATAAATGATAGTGGAGGCGAGAAGGGAAAAATAAATAAAAGGGAGAAAGCTGAGTGCATGCCTTTTCTACTCTCTTTCCTTCTCTCTTTTTCTCTCTTTTTCTCTTCTTTTTCTCTTCTCAGTTCATCAGTAATCTTCTTTTTTTCTTTTTTCCAGCTCATCATGTGGCCAGGAAGCGCTTCAGGCTCACCTGATCCTCGGGAATCCATCTTTCGGGACTTATATAACCTTTTGGGGCACCCTCCCAGTCCTGCGGAGTTATACGGCTACATGACGGGTACTCTAAACACCCCCCAGGAGTCGGCACTACAGACTCCAAACCACCCCAACCCCACATCTTTTGAGATTACCCCAGTGGAGTCAACACAGCCCAGCTGGCTACATAGCTGAGACCCTTCCCCCATGCCGTCCTATGTCCCTTCCCCCATGTCGTCAGGAGGCCCTTCTGCCTCGCAGAGCCATCGGCGTACTCCCGTGCAGTCGAGACTTGGTTCTCCAGCAGCTACAGGTGGCCAGCGTAGTAGCTCGACATGACACAGTAGCAGGCATAGTAGCAGGGAGAGCGGTGGGGGATGCATGGCACTGTGCTTTGGGGGGGTGGTGGTGGGGGAGAGAATGATTCAGATGATCAAGACGTGCCTCCGGGTGATGGTACGATCTACTATGACATCACTCAGACAGGAGGCATCTTGATGGATGCACGGGGATAATAAATAGTCTAACAAACACGAGGCTCAAACATCATTCAGTAAACTGCGTTAGGAAAGGAACCTGACATCATGGCCTTCATGCGCTCTCTGTAATTGCTAACAATTACAGAGATTGCTTTATTCACTACAAAGATCAACCAAAGAGGTTAGTTGATGAGACCCTCGCTGCTATTCGCTCTAGGTATCATAACCCCCCCAATGTTCAGTTCACAGATAAATGGGCCAAGTCAAAGATTGTTTTGATACTTAGCAATAAAAGATCTTCACTTAAGAGGCATGCACTAGTGGAGCTTGCAGGCTCCAGAGAGGTCAACCACCAAGGGGCCCGCCCCACACCGCTCACAAGCGTGAGTGGAAGAAAGCAATGAAGTCAACGAAGGAGGAACCCAGTCTAAAGCATGTGGAGGCACGAAGGATCCAAATGGAGCGATATGGAAGCGTGCATTTTGGAGCAGGGGGTGTTGAATCATGGGAGGCCCAGTTTGTAAGTATCGATCTCAAATTATATTGTTTATGTAGTTTATTATTTAGGAGGTTATTTCTTTGTACTAACCCCTCCACAAATTGTGTCATCTTGCAGCTTGATATCGTGGGCAGGTACCCTACTCCTGTCAAGACAACCTACCACCCCGCCACCATCGCAGAGGAGATACATGGAGGCACTTCTATAATGACGGGTTGATTACTGAGGAGTAGTATATCCGGGCTACTGGAGAGTCCCCCGAGGTATTTGAAAGTAATTAAATAATATCAATATTATAAATAAAGATTTGATTTTTCATACATTGATATATGTTGTCCCTTGTTTACAGGACCCTGCACAAGGAGATGAGGAAGAAGACGAGGAAGAAGGAGGCGGAGAAGGGAGCACAGAAGGGAGCGAGGAGTAGTGCTAGCTACTCTTTTTTGTACTTAGCCACTGGCTTGGCTTCGTGCCTCTTGTATATACACTCCTCTTATTTTTGGTACTTGAAGCCACAGGACGTGGCTTAGCTTCGTGCTATATGTACATACAAGCACTTTTTGAGCTATCAATTAATGCCTTGTAACTAAACATTTCGGAGTTGTAATGTTTTATTTGGAATTGTAATTAATGTCGGCTATAGACGTGCTTGCAAGAGTGCTAATTAAAATGCGATTAGCTGTAAGAATTGAATTACACAATGTGGAAATGGGATTCTTGTAACTACATAGCATACACAACATACACAGCATTGTGTTAAAGCACACAAAATTTAAAAAATATTCTGTAGCGCGTCTATATATGTGTTTGTCTATTCAAGATGCGTCTATTTGAGCGTCTATAAATGCGTCTACTCTGCATCTGGCTTGCGTGTATAAACGCATCTATACATGCGTCTATATGTTTTTTAAATTCTCCCCGATCGTCTATTTGTGCGTCTATATAAGTGTCTATATGCGCCTCTATAAGCACGTCTAAAAGCACGTTTGTCTGTTTTTTAAATTTCTCCCCAACCGTCTATTTGCACGTCTATATGCGCATCTATATGTGCATATATAAGCGCGTATAAAGGCGCATCTATTTGCTACCTTTTAAATGCGCCTTTAGACGTGGGTCTGGAGACGTGCTAATAGACGTGGAAATAGCCGTGCCCATAAGTTTTTTTTTTGTTGAGTAAACGCATCTGTGTGCGCGTCTGTAGGTGCTTTGTCTTGTTGTGTCTCTTTGGATGTCAAGCGAGAAGCAAGCGTAAGGACTCCTAGGCATGCGTGGTGTACTAGCTGAGGAGATGGGTGGGTGCTAATGTGCATCTGTGCCACCACTCCCAAAACAACCACCACAACCACCCCCACCACTACTATGTCTACGCGTAGTCGTCGAGCGACGTGGCTAGGGGTGCGTGCCATTGCAAGTGAGGCAGTAGTGGACGGATTGGAGGGCCCATCCCCAACCAAAGTATCGTTGTGCCATGCCTCTCTGCTCAAGGGTAGCATGTGAAGTGAACTGATAGAACTGCTTTGGGCTAAGAGCTTGTGGTGTGTAGACATGAAAGAAAACTCTGGAGAAGGATGGGTGGAGGTGTACCACGATGTGTCCAAGAGGTTGTAACCTTTCGGGGTATCGACCATGATTCTACACACATACGTAAAGTTAGAGTGCATCAGAATGTGTATATCATGCTTGCTTTACATATGATGCCAAGCCTACCTTGAAGCAAAGTTGCACCCTTGCTTTGCTATGGCCTAGGCCCTTGCCATGGCCATGCATCGCCATAGCCAAGCCTAAGTCGCGAAGCATTCATAGCTTAGGCTTGGCTGTGGCGATGCATGGCCATGGCAAGGAATAGCCACGGCCATGCATTGCCATAGCCAAGGTCGTCGTGCCCATGCTTTACTGCTGTGGCCTAGGCTTGGCTATGCCTTGCCATGACCAAGCATCGCCACAGCCAACAAGCCTAAGCCGTGAAGCATTTGTGGCTTAGGCTTGGCTATGGCGATACATGGCTATGGCGGCAAGGCATAGCCACACGGCCATAGCCAAGGCCACACCCTTGCTTTGCTATGGCCTAGGCTTGGCTATGCCTCGTCAAGGCCATGCATCGCCATAGCCAAGCCTAAGCCCTTTCTTTGATGCGGTCTAGGCTTTAGCTATAGCGATGCATGGCCATGCTAGGCATAGCCAAGCCTAGGCCACAACAAAGAAAGGGCCTGGCCTTGGCTACTGTGGTGGCGATGCATGGCCGCCGAGGCAAGGCATAGCCAAGTCTAGCCATGCATCGAGTACCTATATTCCTATCTACCCACCCCCCCATCTCGGGGTCTATTGTATGCAAGGAAAATAAGAGAAAAAAAAACATAAGCAGCAAGGGTTTACGGTCCATACGTGAAAGTGAAGGGGATTGAGTAAAGAACTTGACCTGCAAATACACACAACACAAGCAAACCAAAAAGAGCAAATCATACCATAATAGAGCTAGGGAAGGTTAAGGCAACAAAGGCAATGCACCTTGACACAATTACCTTGAGTAGTGAGAGAAGGAGAAGAAGAAATAAACCTGCAAAATAGAACACACACACAACGACATACAAATACACACACACACACACAAATTAGTAAATCCATGGCAACAAGGACGGAAACATGAAAAAAAAAGCCAAGGGTGAGGAGTCTTCACCTGTTTCTCCAACCAAAATTCTCAACAAAAGAGCAATAACAGCCGTGTAGCAGTGTTCTGTAATTTTTATAGGCACCGGTATATAAGCGCCGGTATGGACGTTAGCATACGGGTTGGTATATACGTCGATAATTATTTAAATGTATTTTTGGCGACTATATCGGTGCCTATACCAACACTTATACCGATGCAAATACTGATGCCCGTAATTTTTCACAAACTTTGCATTTGAAACTTCACCTTTTGGGTTGCCGCGCTTGACATTTTAAATATCATTGACCGATAAATTTGGTCTTCCCCTATATAAGAGACCCCCATTAGCCCAAAATAAAAACATCCCAACAAATGTGTACACAATGCAAAACTTTATTGACGGGCTAGACATGGAGCCAAAAAATGTTAGCGATGTGGTGGAGATGGCAAACACAATGACAACGTGGCGCCCCAATACACTAGCAATGTGAAGACACCAACCGGTGACATGGTGCCACCAAACTCTATCAATGTGGTGCTACCAAATAGTGATGTGGCACTACCTAACCACTGGTAATGTGGAGCCACCAAACACTGGTGTGGCGTCCAGGTGTGGCGTCCATTGAGGCATCTATCATGAAGAGAGATGCATGTGCCCATGCACACGTTGTAACTATCAAGTCACTCAAAAATGAAGAATCTGTAATAACCATGTACGCAAGTATGGTATATATATGGTGGAACATTTACAAAATCTACGTTTTCACTGGAACATTTACAAAATCTACGTTTTCACTCTCATGAAGATCCTAGTAATATTGATGATCCTAGTAATATTGATGATCAAGAAATCTAGCCCAATAGAACACTACCAGATATAATTTTTAGGACAAGAAATCAAACAAACCAAAATATATAGGACAATACTCCTCGAGAACCCATCCAACGACATCAACAACAAGAGGACGTGTGAGAGGAGGCTATGATGGATGAGATGTTGATGGAAAATGAGATGCTGAGCTCTCGTGTAGAGGCCAAAAGATTGTTAATTGTGATTGGCATAGACTAATGCTTGTTGGTAATGATTGTATCCTATACCGACATCTCGAATAAAACATATGTTCAGGTGCAAATCTATAGCAAGTTTAATGACATGGCATTGGTCTACTAGATCCACAGAGAATGCCATGCTTGTCCTAGTTGATTCGCTCATATCAAGACACATTGAGAAGAAGTGGCCTACTTTCAATGAAGAGCCTCATAACATTTACCTAGAGCTAGCAATGGATGGTGTGAATCCATTTGGTCTACGAATTTTATCATGAAGCACATGGCCTATTTGCCTCGTAAATTATAACCTTCCACCATGGCTGGCAATAAAGAAGGGACACCTATTACTATCATTGATAGTTCTGGGGAAATACAAAGTAAAGAACATGGATGTATACTTGGCCCCATTGGTAGAGAAGCTACAAACACTTTGAGATGGCATTCAACTTCATGATATGTCCAAGAGCTATAGGCAAAGAGTTACAACTATGCAAGGTATACTAATTTGGACTATGCATCATTGGCCAGGCTACGGAGAATGCTTGGGTAAGTTTTGATATATACTTCAACAACTTCCCTCTCATTGTTACTTAATTAACTAAACTTGTTAGGTTTTGCACATACAGTTTCATGTGGTTACTCTAATCACCTTTTTGTCGATTTGAAGGCTTTACTACATTTGGATACAACGCATGCCCCTTAGGTGGACCTACATCACTTCGAAAGACAATGTACAAGGGTCATGTGTGACATCTCCCTGAGAATCATGAATTGCGAGAGGGAAATCTAGGAAGACCACCTCCATGTTTAGACATAAGTGACTCGACAAAGCATGGGGGGATAATGGAAATTTTTCACCCCCATGGATGAAGAGGCTCTCCATTTTTCGTAGACTTCCTTATTGGAGAGATCTTCTAATAAACAATCTACTAAACCCAATGCACATCTTAAAGAATGTAGTTGAGGTGCTTCGAACAACCATAAGTGGGGACAACGAAAGCAAGGGACACATTGATGGTCTGGCGGTTCAGGTCGTATGGAAGAATTGTGGTCACAACCACAATCCCATGGGAAGGCGGTCCTACCTAAAGCACCTTAGGTATTAAATAAATTGGAGGAAAACAAGTAAAGAGGACCATTGCAGAGTTTTTCACCCCAACCAGATGTATGAATAGCCTAAAGGGTGCATTCACAAAAGATGACAAGCTTAGTGGCTTAAAGTGTTAAAACCCTAAGATCTCTCTAGATAATTGTTAGGCATAAACATGCATAAATCTAGAATTTCTCACGGAAAAAAGAAGGAAAAATCAGATTTGAGAGGCGGAGAGAGTCCCACACACACGGGAGAGCATTTCATGCATCAACACACTTTCCCCTACTGAATTTCAGTAGAGAATCGACAGAAATTTGATCGCATTCCCGCGGAAAAAACTCACAAAAATGTATAAAAATATATTATTAATCATAAAATGCTCCAAAAATTCCTAAAAAATTAGGAAAAATTCCTTTAAAATCCAAAAATTTAGGGAATCCATTCTACCAAAAATATCCATAATAAAATATGTGATATTTTTGTAAAAATTTCCTTTAATGCTTGATTTAAACCATAAAAATAGAAAAAAATTGCATTAAACTTACGGAATTCCCCCGCAACATCGATTCGCCCATTGAATTGTAGTAACACATGTTCCAATCACCATATCGATGATCCACGTGTAATTCATCTACACAAATCAACAAAATAACATTTTTATTTGTAAATATTAAAATTTACTTTAAAAGAAATCAACATTAATTAACTAGAGATTGCTCTGATACCACTGTTAAAACCCTAAGATCTCTCTAGATAATTGTTATGCATAAACATGCATAAATCAGGCAAAAACTCAACCATCCAACCACCCCCGAGCCCAAGGGATGCACACATGAATTATAAATGAAATACGTCATACCTCTACCTTGATGTCCCATACCATCAAGAGGTATAACTCCAATCCAATAGCATGTAGCTATAGTGTGAAATGGTAGATGAGTAGAAATGAACCTCTACACAAGAGAGCATAACATAGCCTTGGCCTCATAAGCCCAAGCCTCCAAGCCTCCTTGAGTGTGCCCCATGTCCCTATTATATAGGAGGGTCTTCAAGTGACTCTTGACTCTCCATTTCCCATGTGTGACCCTTGGATGCCTGACCCTAACCTTAACCCTTAAGGTTAGTCCTAACCCATGCTCCACTAGAGCTTGTTCCCATGCTCCCATGCTCACAAGCTTAATGTGGGTTAGCCTCCTAGTATATGCACACATAATGTGCATATAACATAAAGTCCCATGATTGGCACAAATTTCTTTAATTTGTGCTTCCGATTGTAATAAAGGGATGCCCTCACCAAAGAAATAAGAGCTACCATATACAAGATTACTACATTGGTGCATTGGACCTCCACCAAGGAAATAAGGCGAGATACCTTAGATTCGGCATGTCTAAACTCCTTAGAATCCATGTGCAAGCCAATGGTAGAAAAGTTTCTACCAACAAGCATATTAACCATTCAGATGCACCTCTTAGTTCATGTTGTTGATGAGCTTGCAATTTTTGCAGGGGCTGTCCATAGTCGGTGGATGTTTTTTTTTGGAGAGATTAATGAAAACCTGAAAGGGATTTGTGTGGCAACGAGCTCGACCAGAGGGTAGTTTGGCTGAAGGATGGCTTGAACAATAATCTCTTATTCACCTAATAGAATTTCTCAGTACATTTGACCCAAAGATGACTCAGCTATGGAGCCATGAAGAAGATGATAGAGTAGTTGGGGAAGAGCCACAAGGAAATGGGCTTGTAAGGGCAATGGACAATACCTTACGAGATAAGATCAATAATTTTTTCATCTTGAACTCAAATTCCATGGTTAAATGGATTGAAAGATATCAAGAGGTCAAGGCACAATGTATCATAGCCTGACAAAATTTTAGAAGGAGTTGAACTACAAGAACCCTACCATACCCTCCAGAGCTTGCACAACTACCTGCCTTTCCTTCGAGTAGATGGCTTGATACAACAATAACACAAGCATAGTATAATGGTGAGACTATCACTGAGGAGGAGGAGGGGCTTGCAAAAGGTTGTGATTGGCATGTAAGTAATCTTTCTCCTTGACTACTATCTCATTAATAATAAAAAGATTTTATTTTTCATGCATCACCTTGTATGCTGATTCTTATTGTGCTTGCAATGTCATAAATATGGTTCACTTTGGTAACATTTTGAGTGGAATGAATAGATCATAAGAGAACAATTTTCAAAGCTAACTTTGGGCCAGAAAGTTGGTCAAGCACAAGGGACTTGAATGCAGAAGTTGGCATGCTTGATTATTGTGGAACTATTCAAAACATCATAAAAGTTACTTTTATACAGTTTGACATGTTTTTTTTAATGTGAAGTGGTTCAAGGTCATAACAAATGGACCAACAGAAACTGTAAGGAAGGACAAGAGTGGGTTGGTCCAAGTTGACTCCACAAAGTTTTGGACCGACCAGATGGATACATTTGTCTTGCTAGAACATTGTGATCAAGTCATCTTTAAATCAGATCCAAAGGATCCAAGGTGGGTGTTTGTAGTCCAATTTTCTCCTTGTAGCAAACAAATGTTTGAAGGAGATCAACTAGAAGAAGAACCACATAGTCATAATGATGGAGTTTATGTTATTGAAACACAAGAGCCAAATAATAGAGTTGATGTTGAAATCCAAGAGCCAATTGCCTTGAGTATATTATTTGTGAAATCTAAGGGATAGATTCAAGAGCATATGGACAAAAGATCATCGAGTTCTCCTAGAGAGCCAAGTACATCTGATGAGACAAGGAGCACATAGATAACCTTGATCCTACAGAAAAGCAAGTAAGACCATATTAGGGAGTTTGGGAAAATCCATTACTTTGGGAATTTATCTTTAAATCTATATTTTGGTGTATCTTGAGCATACCAATTCCAAAGTTATCGGAGAATGTGGATTTAGAACCTACACTTCATGAGCTTTCCAAGATATATCACAGGAGGGGGTTTTGGGGTCCACCATGCCCCCCCTTTTTTGATCTTGCAAAATGGGAATTGGGATTTTTCCAGACTCCCTAATATGGTCTTAAGTCATTAACTGATTGGTTCAACACTCTTTTGGTGACATTGATAAGGATACATAGACATTTCTTGAAATTGACCTTTTTGGAGACATGGATCTAGCCAAGGATGATAGAATAAATGATGATCTATGCTTTAATAACTTTGATTATACATATGAGTAGTGAATTTTTCTTGAAGTCTTTTAGACAATTTAAATTTTTTATTTTTTTCATTTACCAATGTAGATACTGACATCTATACAAGAGCTTATATCAGTGCCCATCAAATGACATCTTCCCTTTGATTTACCATTGCTTATACCGATGCCCGTAATAGTGGCCCACCAGTAACCAACCGTCTCGGTAATAACCAATCATTGCCTTGTAGTGATCCCCTCTTTCCCTCTTTCTAGTTACTCTCATTTCCCCTTTCACTCTTACTTCCCCTCTCCCCTCTTCCCTCTTTCTTCCACAAGAAAGCAAGAAACCCTCTTCAATCTTGCTTTCGCCTATCTAATTACCGCCACTCTATCAAGTAAGCAATTAGGTAATCTTTCTCCAGTCAAGAAAGTAAACAATGAAGCTCCATCAAATAGGTGTAAGAGAGCAAGGTTATTATCTTTTTCAACCTAATCTTCATTTATTTCAAACAACCTCTATGCATAAAGCTTCATGCAATAAGCCCTTATGCATAAAGATTTTAAGCATAAAGGCCTTATACAATAAGCCCTTATGCATAAATCTTTAACATAAAGGCTTCATGCAATAAGCCCTTATGAAACATGCACTATGTACAAAGCCTTTCTGCACAAAGCCTCTATGCATAGGCTTATACATAAGGCATCATGTATAAGGCTTATACCTAAGACTTAAGAATAAAGGCTTCATACATAGAGCCATAATGCATAAAGGATTCATTAGCTTTATGCAAGAGGATTTATGCATAGCTTTTAAAAATGATTGCATGCAAAAAAAAATGCTCCCAAGCACCTGGGGGTCACCATAAAGTGAAAGACAAGTGCCCTTACCTTGAGAATAAGATATGTAGGCGATGCATTGTGAAGTTGAGCTTATGTTGCAAGGAAAATCTACAAGCATAAGAAATTATATATGTTAATAAGCTGTATGCATAAAGCTTTATACATATGGCTTATGCATTAAGATTTATGCATAAGCCTTATGCATATGGCTTATATATTAAGCTTTAAGCATAAAGGGTTATATGGAACAACCCATCGACTATCCATCCTATGATCCTTTACTTGGATAAGACTATCATCATCTCGTCACATGTAAGTTGGATACCCATTGTCATCAATGATAGTAGTCTCGCAAAAATTCTGAGGATACGAATGTTTGCAACGCCCATTAACCATGCAAGGAGAGAGAATATTCAGTTCACCACATGGTCCATGGACATTGCAATGACTAATTATGTTGTGCAACTCTGGAAACATCACCTTGTTGGGAAGTTCAGTACATACCAACATATCATAGTGATGGATCTCGATCGGTTTACATCCACTTTCCAATATCAATAATATATGTGCATGTGGCAAGTCTCTTTTTTGAAATTCAATAACAGAAACAAATCCCAATATCATTCCAAATATTAATTTTTCGATCAATAAGTGCATCATGTCCTTATGCTTCTCATAAAAGACCGATGCAGTCAAGTCAGGTCGATCTTGGGCAGCCTGACTCGATAATAAAGCATTGGTTATTTCATCCCACTTGGGATTGCAAGTAAAGGTGATAAACAAGTCAGGTTTACCCATCTTTCTAACAATAGCCATTGAATCCTGGTACAATTGATGCATATATCTAGCCCCCCCAGTATATGTAGATGGCAGTACCACCCTACGTCCACCATGCAGGGACTTTATTAACCCCATCGCATAAATTAACCATATTTGCAAGACGGTTGGTAAACTTCAGCACGTAGCAATGTTTTTTGGTTATTATGTATCCATACCAATCTAGATTCTTCCATGCTACTATATGCATCAACAATGTACTGTTGCAAAAGACAACCACCACGTAGAAGGCATGCATTTGTATCTTCCCTAATCTGCAGTCTATAAGCATAATATTTTCGTTGAGTTACAGTCTTTGTATCCTCATTTGAGCCTTCTCTATTCCTACCATTGAGTGGAATTCCAACATGCCAACCATCCTCTCCTTGAGGAAATAGAAGAACATAAATAGAGGCATATATGAGCGATGCAAGTTAGATATTTTTTTTATAGCACCTGTGCGCAACATTATTTGAATGTCTCTATGTCCCACATGAAAATCATCTCCTTGACCAGGCATGATAGCTGCTACCTCACTTCCTGTAGTAGTAGGGACCAAGTATTGTCATGAGGTTGATTGAGCTTCACTGATGATGACCATTCTCAAATCTGCATATGGACTTGACAGCAACATTTCTCTCATTGAACAAAGTGCGTAGGCATTAATATGGATTATGTACATACATCATTGTTTGCAACCTTTCAACAATTTTATGATTTAAAGAGGGTATCCCATGAAGTCTATTCTCTAATTCATGCTCTGTATCATACACATAAAGCTGGGCAAATCAAGGAGCCATATCTTGGGTTTCATCAGGTATCACAGAACCAACACGATGAGGTGGTACCATGGATTCAAAAATTGAATACTCCTCCTCCCCTAGTGAACTGACTATCCAAGTGAGCACCCACCAGTGAAACAACTGCCAAGGCATTATTATAAGACCATATATTCTTTCTATATTCCTTACTTGCATTATCATTACCACACAACAACTCCACTAGTGTAGGAGGTGGATTTTCCAATGGTAGTAAAGAGACCTTCCCACTTCCACAACAGCGTTTGCCCACATATTCTCCAAGCTTTCTTGACGCCTCACACTTCCAAATTATTGCACCACAAAAATGGCACTTGTAAGAAAGGCCTCCTAAATGAGTGAAGAGTACAATCTCCAAAATGTATCCCAATAGTTGCTGGGTGCTTGACATTCCGAGGTAAAGAAAACACCCACCTTATAGAGTGACATTTAGATCTAATATCTTTTACATCACCAACAACAAAAGTTATAGATTGGAAATTATCATCCATAGGTAGCTCATTTAAATCAAATGAGAAATGGTCTTGTGCAAAATCTCTATGTGTCTGAGCATTGTGATGTTCATTGATAGGTTCTTGAAAAACCGTAGCATTGAGAATTGTTCTGTTTCTTGATTCCAAGTGGACTCTGCCATGGGGTTCACTGTGCTCCTCATTTTCAACCCTTCCAAATGTTTCAATCCCAACTATGTTAAAGTGATCCGTAAAATTAGCAACATTTTGTTTTTGAATGCAAGTCCTTGTCCATGATCGTTTACGGTGAGTCATGCGTGTTGCATCCAAAATTCAAAGCCGACGAACTTGGTTTGAACTCAAGTATGTACAGCTCCTAGCCATCTTCAATCTCCTTCGAAACACAAAATAACGAATACTATTTTTTTAACTTCAAACAACATAATACTTAAGATATACAGAGACACACAATGGCATAGAGAGAGAGAGAGAGAGAGGAAGGCAAAGTTGAGAGATGGACAATAAGAGTGCGAAGACAAAATAGAAGAGAAGTATTAAACTTGAGGAAATAGAAATTTCATATATATTGCCAAGATGAAGAGCCAAATATAAAAGTTGGAACACAATTTGACCCTTGATCCAAAAACATCATCCCTTTCTCACAAAATATCTAAGCAACTACCCTGGCTTCTAAAACATGGCACATCTTTTTTATAATTGCATTGAGTCGATTAACAAATATCTTTAGACTTAATACCTCCACGCCTAATGTACGCACTTGATCTTTTAGAGAATCTACATGTTCTTTACATGGCCCATTACATCCACGTAGACATTCCCCGATTTGAACATGCATGTTCTCCATGAAAGAAATCCTCTCTAGTTGGTTTGCCTCCATGCGACCACTACTGTCATGGCGATGGAGATGATGAGTCAACTCATCTCTTAACGTATCTCCCCTTTGGCTGCCACTTCCACAAATCTCATCCCAAAGGGCCTCTAAGTACTCCTTGCAAGCAATTGAATTTTTCTCAGTGTGGTCGCATGTATCCACCATAGTCTGTAGACATTTAGAGCTTGTTTATGAGATGGAGACCTTGACCGAGCAAGGTGTTTAGCATCTTGAACATTCATCAACTAAAGCGGCGTAGACAAAGCTATTTCTTCATTGGAAGAATCATCCACAACCTCTACATCTTTGGAGCAGTTGTTATTATTTTGAAGCTCCATTGGCTAAAATCCAAAATTAATATCTTAAAGCTCTACAATTATCTCTATGTATCTTTGCCAACATATACCTAAGCCTAGCAACCTACATGTATACCACAATAGAAAGAAGGACACAGTGATACATATAAATGTCTATGAATGATTTTTTTTTGCTTTTTTAAGAATATTTATCAATTAATATAAATGCATATATTCTCCAAGGCTACTACAATTCGTATATTCTATATCTATATATTCTGAACAATCTCAAAGATAGAAGTAAAAAAAATGAAAGATTTCTAACATATCAATATTACACTAATATTTGCAATGAGATTATCAACAACAAAAACACTCATAAGATAGAAAAACATATAAAATCTATCCTGATGTACACAATCCTCTCTCTCTCTCTCTCTCTCTCTCTCTCTCTATCTCTCTCTAGGTAGTCCTCATTCTATGCATCCCTTTTTAACACAAAATCTATCCTGATGTACACAATCCTCTCTCTCTCTCTCTCTCTCTCTCTCTCTCTCTCTCTCTCTCTCTCTCTCTAGGTAGTCCTCATTCTATGCATCCCTTTTTAACACAAAAATTGAAAGATACAATGACGGTATTGAAAGAACTAACCTGAAGTTGAAGAGAGAATTATACTTGAAAGCACCAACTTTGATTCAACCGCCTTGTGCTTGCTTCTACACATTCACATAAAATAACAAACTTATGATCTCTGTATTTCTGTCACCCTCTCCTAACTATATTTTACACCAAATATAAAATAAAGCGCAAAAATAACTATTAGTATATTTCATGTGTGTATGTCAAAGAGAGAGAGAGAGAGAGAGAGAGAGAGAGGACCCATCCATCAATAATCTTAAATCTTATTACATTATCTTCACCAACTTTTTCAATGGAATGCATTTCAATATTTCCCTAGAAATGAAGCACTTTTCCTCGGAGCTCCTACATCTACTACCCACAATGTAAAAGCCATCTAATAATCCCAATGCCTCTTTGATTAAAAGGAGCTTGAGATTATCATCTAGTCTATAAGGATCTAAGACTATATAAATATATCTAGGATTAATATCATCCCACCCATCAAAGCC